>NC_090371.1:101254077-101863955 GCF_036365525.1 Heterodontus francisci
TCCCTGGACACATACTGTCTCATACATATATCTCATCAATCATAAATGAAATCTTTGGAATCTTGGAGGCATTTTTGCGATCTCCTTTTCATCCAACAAAGATACCAAAGGTCTGTCTCTATAATGACTCTTAATCTGACAATAGAATCAGAAAATTTCTCACATCCCTATGTGATGCCACATGCTTCTTTTTCAATTACCACATACCTTGTCTCTGCGTAATATATTGGTTTACGAGAACCATCAGGTTCTCCTGGAAAAGAACTGCCCCTAATCCAGTTGAGGAGGCGTCTGCCACTATCGTCATTGGGAGTGTAGGGTTATAGTGTGCCAAGATGTCCAGTGATATGAACATTTCTTTAACTTCCTGGAATGTTCATTCTTGGTGTGAACTCCAATGCTATGCTTGCTCTTTTCTGAGGAGTTGTCTTAGTGGTTCTGTTACATGCACTAGATGAGGTAAAAACTTTGCTAATTGATTCACCATTCCCAGGAATCTTTGGAGTTGCTGAACGGAATTAGGAGTAGGGAATTCTGTAATGGCCCTTGTCTCTTGTGAATCAGCCATTATACCTTTACGGCTTACTATGTGTCCCAAGAAATAAATTGAAGACTTGGAAAATTCGCACTTCTCGTTCAGTTAGCCCTGCGTCTTGAAGTCTCTGTAGAACCTGTCAAACTCTTTGGCCATGTTCCTCTACTGTCTGCCCATGTATCAGGATGTCATCCATGTGACAGATAACTCCTTTGAGTGCCTCTTAGATGTTTGACATAAACCTTTGGAAGATCTCGTAACTGATTGAAACAAGACCTCCCGAAAGGTGTTATAAATGTGGTCGGTAATCTTGAGCTCTCATGTAAGGGGACCTGCATAAACCCACTATTGGTGTCGAGTTTGGTAAACATGATGCTCTGAGACAATTTCACTAAGCTGTCATCCACCGGACATTGGGTGAATCTTGGGGGCTACTGTTCTGTTAAGCTGCGTTAAATCCAAACAAATATATAGAGTTCCATTTTGTTTCGAGGCAGGAACCATGGCAAAACACCATTCCATTGGTTGTGTAACCTGAGAAATGTTTCCCATCTGTGGGTCTTCCTGGCTCCACAGCCCTGGCACGGTTTCCCAGTGTCTTGCACCTTCTCATTAATGGAATGAAAACTCTTCCTGTTGATGAAGGAGGCTGGTTGGTCTGTGGGAGCCTTCCTCAGTAGTGGGCAAATTATTGAAATCTATTCTGAAAGTCAGTATAAACTGTCACTTGGAAAGGCACAGGTTAATCAAGGACAGTCAGCATGGATTTGGTAAGGGAAGATCTTGTTTGATCAACTTGATCGAATTTTTTTGTAACAAGGAAGGTAGATGACCGTAGTGCAGTTGATGTGGTCCACATGGATTTTAGCAAGGCTTTTGACAAGGTCCCACAAGGCAGACTGGTTAAAAAATAAAATCCCTTGGGATCCAGGGAAATGCAGCAAAGTGGATACAAAATTGGCTCCGTGGCAGGAAACAAAGGGTAATTGTTGACAGGTGTTTTAGCGACTGGAGGGCTGTTTCCAGTGGCGTTCCACAGAGCTCAGTACTGGGTCCCCTGCTTTTTGTGGTGTATATTAACGATTTGGACATAAATGTAAGGGGCATGATCAAGAAGTTTGCGGAGGACACCAAGATTGGCCGTGAGGTAGATAGCGAGGAGGATTGCTGTAGGCTGCAGGAAGTTATTGATGGTCTGGTCAGATGGGCAGAAAAGTGGCAAATGGAATTCAACCTGGAGAAGTGTGAGATGATGCATTTGGGGAGGTCAAACAAGGCAAAGGAATACATGATAAATGGAAAAATACTGAGAAGTGTACTGGAAGTCAGGGACCTTGGAGTGAATATCCACAGATCCCTGAAGGTAGCAGGACAGGTCGATAAGGTGGTTAAGAAAGCATATGGAATCCTTTCCTTTATTAGCTGAGGTATAGAATATAAGAGCAGGGTAGGTTATGCTGGAACTGTATAACTCATTGGTTAGGCCACAACATGAGTACTGTGTGCAGTTCTGGTCATCTCATTACAGAAAGGATGTAATTACACTAGAGAGGGTACAGAGGAGATTTATGAGGATGTTAACAGTACCGGAAAAATGCAGCTATGAGGAAAGATTGGATAGGCTGAGGTTGTTCTCCTTGGAACAGAGAAGGCTGAGGGAAGATCTGATTGAAATGTACAAAATTTTGAGGGCCCTGGATAGAGTGGAGGTGAAGGGTCTGATCACCTTAGCAGAGAGGTCAGTGACCAGGGGGCATAGATTTAAAGTGATTGGTAGAAAAATTAGAGGGGAGATGAGGAAAAACCTTTTCACCCAGAGGGTGGTGGGGGTCTTGAACTCACTGCCTGAAAGGGTAGTTGAGGCAGTAGCCCTCAACTCGTTCAAAAGGAGTCTGGATATGCACCTCAAGTGCCGTAATCTACAGGGTTATGGACAAAATGCTGGAAGGTGGGATTAGAATAAGTGGATCATTTTTCGGCCGGTACAGACACGATGGACCAAGTGGCCTCTTTCTGTGCCTTAAACTTTCTATGACTTCTATGATGGCCAGATGCATGCAGTCGATCACACCTTGGACCTGTGGGAATCCCGCAACGGCCCCAAATGCAATGGCCCTCTTGGCCTGATTCTCAGGATCTGTCCTGCAGCGCACATACTCGCCAGCATTCCTGCACAGAGCATTAGTCACCTCCTTGATGCAGCAGTGTGCTGCAGATTGAGAGACCCCACACATGTCCCCGTTAGATCCTTGGAATGATCCAGAGGCATAAAAGTTTAGGACCACAGTAATCTTCGGGGCCACAGGCATATGATGACCACCAAAACCCAGTGGTCACAAATTGTCCTTTAGCAGTGCGCAGAGGTTTGTTACAGCTTCTCTGGACAGCCGCAGTCTTCTCCGACAGTTCCACTCAGACATCTGCCAGGTGAGTTCTGTATATTGGCTGCTGTATCTGTGCTCTTTGCTGTGTTTTCAGCTACTGCTGCTCACATCTGGGAATCTCCTCTTGTGCCTTCGCTGCCTCTTGGGCCTGTCTCCAGCAGATTCACCTTAGCAGAGCACGGGGTTCCAAGAAAACAGGGTGTTTCATACCATCTCTCATTGGACCTTTGTCTTCCTTTAAAAGTGACCTTTACCTATCTGTGCAAAGAGATGTTGGAATTTTGGTTACAGGAAGCCTACATAAGCTCCATGGTATGGATTGGCGTTTTTTGTTATTTAGAGATACAGCACTGAAACAGGCCCTTCGGCCCACTGAGTCTGTGCTGACCAACAACCACCCATTTATACTAACCCTACAGTAATCCCATATTCCCTACCACCTACCTACACTAGGGGCAATTTACAATGGCCAATTTACCTATCAACCTGCAAGTCTTTGGCTGTGGGAGGAAACCGGAGCACCCAGTGGAAACCCATACAGTCACAGGGAGAACTTGCAAACTCCGCACAGGCAGTACCCAGAATTGATCCCGGGTCCCTGGAGCTGTGAGGCTGCGGTGCTAACCACTGTGCCGCTGTGCGTTGGACCTGCAACGCTTCCAAAAGTGAGAGCCATCATGAGCAAACCAACAACAACTGAGTGCCCTGCACTGGTCTTCCGCAAGAATACCACCTCTACACTTGCAGAGTTCTCCCAACTCCCCTAACCTTCACAGACGCACCACCTGTAGAGTTTTCCCAACCCTCCACCCCCAACCACAGACAATTCAGTTGCCAAATTCTTCCAACCAACCACTTCCCCTGGAAAATAGCAGTAAAGTGAATTACCCATTGGAATGGCATTTGCCATGGTTCCTGTCTCGGTGCCGCCAGCTTTTTAAAGATGTGAATCTGAAGGCATGTGAGTGTCACATGCCCAACACAAGATTGTGAATGCCTGGTAAGATCGCTATTAAATCGCTTTTAGATTCAGGTGCATGCTGAAGAGTGTTTAACATATGTGAATGCCTATGCCGTCACAGTGGTGCGGAAATGCTGCCACAGCACTTCGTCGCCTCGACAGAATTGGAATGCAGCATTACGGTGTGGAGTTCTGTGGCGGATAAATCCATGCTGATTCTCTGCACCCTGCCCCCCCCCCCAACCTCATCTAAAAACCCGCCTTACAGAGGAGCATAACATTCAGCACAGTGAGAATCAGGAAGCTGAGGACCTCACAGAACTGCTCTTCAATTATACAAAATTAAAACAAGAAAAAACAACAAATTGATCAGCATCTATAAAGAGAAAAGATAAGCTAATATCTTGAGTATAATCTTTCATCAGAATTGAAAACTGAAAGAGAAACAAGCATTTGAGTGGGATAGAGAATAAAAAGAGGTGTGAAAGACAGATACTGCACCAACAGCAAAGATAATGATTGGAATGAGCTGGAAGCTGCTAGACAGAAATCTGTATGCTGATGTAATAGATCATCCCAGTGAATGGAAAGGCAATAGAGGAGTGTATGAATAGGTAGCCCATACAAAGAAAAATATAGAAAATAGAAGAAATTGGGGAAAGAGAAGAACAAATGGCAAATGTGTATGCTCTGAAATGAAAATAAGAAAAAAACGGAACAACCATAAGTTTAACTTCTTGTTTCCCTCTCCCCCTTCTCCTGGGTGCCTAAATCTCCCAAACTCCCCATTGCCATCTCAGTTTGTAAAATGATCCTCATAAATCAAACAGTTCTTTTTCTAATATAATAGATAATAACATTGATGCAGAGCTCAATAAACATATAGAGAAAGCAGCTACCACCTTTGGCTGACTTGCAAAACGGCATGGGACAACACCAAGCTAACCCTTAGGACCAAGCTGATGGTTTATAAGGCCTATGTTCTCAGCACTTTACTGTAGGGCTGTGAAACATGGACAACTTACGGCTACCAGGAAAAGAAGCTCAATAATTTCCATCTTCACTGTCTGCAGTAAATTATGGGTATACCCTGGCAGGACAAAATCACAAATGCAGCAGTCTGCTCAAAGGCAGAGCACCCAGTGTGTTGACACTAATCAAACAGAGGTGGCATTGGTGGATCGGACACATCTGCAGGATGGAAGACGGTCGTATGCACAAGGACCTTCTGCATGGTGAGGTACCTGGGGCCAGACGACCTGTGGGGCATCAAGGATGCTTGCAAGCATGACATGAAAGCCCTAAATGTTGACTGTTGCAGCTGGGAGTCACTAGCAGGCGAAAGAGGGAAATAGCGACACATCCTGTGAACTGGTGTGCACTACCATGATGACCAGTTGCTAGAGCAGCTTGGCCACAGGTGCCAATGTCAAAAACAATAACTCGCAGTGTCACTTGGCAGCTTCACATGCAGCACTTGTGGCAGAACCTGCCTCTCAAGGATTGGCCTTCACAGCCATCAGCAAAAGTGCACCAAGCGAAAACAACCCACCTAAATGGATTGTTTGCTGTGTGTGCACCATCTTTCGTAGATGGAAGGATGCCAACCAACAGAAAGTGCTGAAAATACTCAACAGGTCTGGCAGCATCTGTGGAGAGAGAAAGAGAGTTAATGGACTGAATTTCATCAGCCCTCGAAGGAGGGGCAGTGTGGTGTGGCCCAATAAAATAGTGAGGGAAGGCAAGGGGGGGTGGGGTGGTGGAGTGCTCATCGCCTTCCCAATGCCATTCAATT
The DNA here is from genome assembly GCF_036365525.1 of Heterodontus francisci. Taxonomy (NCBI): domain Eukaryota; kingdom Metazoa; phylum Chordata; class Chondrichthyes; order Heterodontiformes; family Heterodontidae; genus Heterodontus; species Heterodontus francisci. Next base: position 101,259,753 of record NC_090371.1, read on the forward strand.
TTGTGAGGGATGGAGAAGGCCGAGGACAGCCTTGCCACCCAGAGGCCAATTGATGCCCTTAAGTGGCCACTTAAAGGCCTCATCCCACCTTTGCTGGCATTTAACTAGTGGCAGGGGTAGGCCTCCTCCACCTGGGGAGGCTGCCCAGTAAAACCATGCAGACTCCTTGTGGGATGGTAGGTGGGGGGGGGGGGGGGGGGTCGGGGGGAAGGAACCCTCCAGATCGGGCAATCTGTGGCCCATGGAGGGCATCCAGTGGCAAAGGCCACCCCTGTGGCCAACAACACCCCCCCCCCCACCACCCCTCCACTGCCCATAACAACCCACATCCCCCCACCCCTCACAGGGGGCTGCCTGACTGACCTCGGTGAGCCTACCCCCACATAGCACCTCTCCAAGGCTCCAGTGCTGCTCCTGGTCCAGGGCCTACTGCAGTTCCAGCAGTGGCCACTACTTCCAGTGACACTGCTGGAACTTCTGAGCTGCTGGCCCTCTGATCAGCTGGCAGCTCTTGGAGGCGAGACCCCATCAGAGCCATTAAATGTAGCTGGGGGTCCCCAAAACAGCCAAGGTGAGTTCCCCTCACCTTTCTGGTCTGGCGTCTGGACCCCCACTGGCTGCATAAAATCCAGCCCAACGTTTCAGTTCAGTGACCTTTCGTCAGAACTGGGAAAAGTGCAGTGAAAGGGGGAGCTTGGGAAGAAGAACAAAAGGGAAGGTATATGATAGAGTGGAGGGCAGGGGAGATTAAATGACAAAAGGGTCATGGTGCAGGCATGGGACAAGTAAAGAAACAAAACATGTGTCTAGAGGAGGTGCGAATGGCAGGATCCTGAACAGCTGCCGTCTGAAAGCAAAGGAAATGAGAGAACAAGATAGGAAAAAACAAACTAGCAAAGTAAATTAAAATAAAATGGAGGCAGAGGTAACAGTCTAAAATACTTGAACTTAATGTCATGTCCAGAAGGCTGTAAAGTGTCCTGTTGAAAGACGAGGTGCTGTTCCTCAGGCTTGTGTTGAGCTTCATTGGAACAATGTAGGATGCCAAGGACAGGAAGGTCAGAGTGGGAGTAAGGTGGAGACTGGAAACTTGGGGACATGTTTCTGGACTGAACAGAGATGGTGCACAAAATGGCCATCCAGTCTGCATTTGGTCTCCCCAAAGTAGAGGAGATGCATTGTGAGCAGTGAATTGAGTATACTAAATTGAAGAAAGCACAATTAAATCATCGTTTCACTAGAAGGAGTGTTTGGGGGCTTGGAAAGTGAGAAGGGAGGAGGCAAAAGGGCAGATGTTGCATACCCTGCAGTTCGTTTTCTAATACGCCTGGCCTCATTGTTCTTATTTTCAAACTGTACTAGGAATGACTAATTCAACATGTTAGTTGTTATTTTTCAACAAGGAAAAAGAAAGTGAGAACAATAAATAACATTAGTGTAAGTATGCCTTTTGATTTCATTGTTAACATTTGTGTTTATTATAAGTTTAATTGTTCAATTTTCTTAATCTGCTAGTTTGTGTCTTGTGACATTGCTCAAGAGTCAATCTGGGCTCTGGAGGCAAGACTGATATGGGGGGCCTGAAATTCCAAGGCAGTTCTTCTGGTATCTCACTAGAGTTACAGTGGGCGACTGATGCAACTGCCAGAAAATTGTCGTAAACAGGCAGCATTTCCCTGGGGTTGCACTGGAGTTGTGGTGGACACTTTGTGATGGAAACCTGCCAAATGGAAACATATGTATTTCATCATATGGGACAGTATTTGAACATTTACTGGACATTGAAAATAACTTGTTTTAAAAAGACAACAGAGCAGTGGCTGAAAACATGGCTGCACATTTGCATTCTGAGATACAGTTGCCTAGAGAGACAATGGAAGTGCCCCCTGATTTAATTAGCGAGATGGGTTTTGTCAATAGTGGTGATCAACATCCTTTGACTGTGTAAGAACCAGAACTCCACCCCCACCCCCATCCCCACTGAGTGTGTCTGGAAAGCTTTGAAATCCACCAACACTCAAGAAGCTGCTGTTGCAAACAGGGATGGTCACGTGACCGACCTGTTGGTAAGACTGGGGCTTTTTGAATTGTGCCTGACACAGAAAGGAACAGACTGCTCTTTGAAGACCAAAGAGAAGCCAGGCCTCTCTGTCTCTCTCTCACGCAAAGTTCCAGGGACCCACAGAAGTAACTTAAACCTCAAGACAGAAGACTCGTGCAGTCTTCTGGTACCAGCGAGACAAGTTTAAATGTGTGCACTGGGCCCCAACGAGAACTGCAAGGCTTATCTTCAATCAAAGACTTAATATTCAGCCCAAAACCAGTAACTGGATTCCATCTACTACTTTAAACCTTCCCCTTTAATTCTTTCTCCTCCTCTGTATCTATTTGTGTGTGTGTTTATCGTGTATGCATGCTAGCGTGGTTGTGTCATGTATTTTTAGTAGTTTTAACTGAGTTAGAGTTTCAAGGTTAATAAACTTACACCTTTCTTATTTAAACACAAGAAAACCTGTCTGGTTGATTCCTTTACAACTACAATTAGAGAGCAGTGAGCAAGGACTCACTGAGGGGAAGCTAAAAAAAGACTGTGTTTTAAAAGTTAAACCCTGTTACGGCCAAACTAGAAAAAGACCGAGAGAGGAGTCCTGGATCCCTACCTCACCTGGTCGTAACAATTTCCTTCCCAAATTTTCTGGGCTATAATATTTAGCATGGTCCCATTCCGAGTTTGGGAGTGGCACACAGGAGTGATGGAGGCATGAAGCTGGCTATAAAATTAAAACCATTGGACCTTGAAAGTATTTAGATCTGTTTTTTAGCTCCAGGAATGCAATGAACTGTGATGCCAGTTGTTGAGAGTTTTCCATGGACCTGATTCTCAATCAGAAGGTAGAATATTGGAGATGAAATCAATTGTTTTTCCATTTGGATGGACAAAATGTGCTAACATACCAGAATTTTGTTTGATTAACAAGACTGGTCATTCAAAAACCAAGCAAAAACTTCCTCTTTGTAAATTTTGTTCTGGGGGCCCAGAGTGCTGATGTAAATATGAAGATGGAATTTGTGTAGCCAATAGGAGGGCAACCATAAATCCACCCACCCCCATCCAAACCTGCCATTTGCATTATCTTAATGGTTGCCCACGTTACTTTGCTGAATTATCACTTTGGGGGCGGGAAGCAGGAGTTGGGACTGTTTCCGGGTGCCGAACCCATACCTGGAGGGAAACAGTCACACTTCGGGATTTTGACGAGACACCCCCTTAATTGGCATAGAGACAAGTTTCTGTCGAAGTAAGGGTGACAGGCAGGCTCTCAAAGCTAGAGGGCCAATCAGAGGCCTTCCAGCTTCAAAAAAGCAGCCGACTGCAATGAATGATAAGTAAGAGAGCACTTCAGCATGAAGTCACCTCCCTCAGCAACTTTTTTTTTAAATATCAATTAAAAACAGAAAAAGATGCCAGGCCAACACTGTTTGGGGGTTGGTGCAGTTGGGAGGGTTGGTGGGGAGGGGTGGGGGGGGGTTTCCCTCTACAGGGCAGCATTTGGCTGCACCTGTGCCCAGGCATACAGGGAGAGCCTGCAGGCCTGCGTGGATCACTGGCACCCTGGCCTGCCACTGGGTGCCGGTCTCTAGGCTGTTGAACTGCCCCCGTCTCAACTGAAAACTGGAGGCCGACTGGAAAATTCCAGTCATCCTCCCTTAACAGCTCTTAATAAGGCTCTTAACGAGCCTAATAGGCTACCCGCCTCGTGGGGGCAGGCAGCCCCCGTGGGCCCTGAACCTGCCTCAGCTAAAATGACTGGCGCAAGAACAGGTTTGGGAAGCTGGCATGCTGGCTGGTTCTGGTATTTTCAGCCCCCATCTGCCTTCGTTCCTGACCTCGGCGAGGCCCGAAAATCCTGCCCGAGGTGTCTATCTCGTGCTTTTGCCTTCTCCAGAGGCTGCAAAGTGCAGTGCAATGTGCCAGTCCTGGACAGGTATTGAAGCTCCCCCACAGAAAGAAGTGAGTCTGCTCTTCAATCCTCTTTCTTGCGGGACCAAAAATGTAATGCAAATATTTGCTCCATCTTCAGGGGTCCAAGCCATTATCTCAGTCTGGACACCAAAAGCCCACAACTATTTGATGGGTTGGCATGTTTGGTCTCAGTGTTTGTACCATTTCCAATGATGTGTTCACTGACTGAGAGTCTGTGTTAGGTCTCTCACAATGTTGCCTCTGAGCTGTGTAGTCACCCAAAAGTTCCCACACAGGTCGTGCACAAGTCAGTCCCTTTAAGTTACCACGTGCGCTCGGCTGCGCAAAAAATTTAAAGGGCCCGTGCACTTAATCAAATCACCTGCATGCTACAAAGAAATTAGTGGGTATGTTGATCTCACACTCCAGCTCTGTCCTCTCCAATGCTGCAGGCTGTCGGCATCCTAGAAAACGCAATGTAAGCCCAGGACCTGGTGTATCTAATTTTCAGTCTAATTTGCAAACCTCCCAGCATACTGTTATGTCCAAGGCAGGAGGAGTGCACTGTTAATTCAGTCCCACTTCTCCACAGGTCACAGCATATCAATAAATTTTCAGATTTACCAAAAGTCAATTAGATACTCTATTTGCTCCAGAATAAAGCATACCAACCAGGTTTCTTTAATAAACAATAAAATTAACTGTTTATTATAAAACCAAGTCTTAACCAATCACTAAGTAAATATAAAGATAGGAATTGAGATATTAAAGCTCCGTATTTTTTCCTAGCCCTCATGCACATACATCCAAAAACTGGTTAACCGGGAGAAAAGAGATTTTGGTTTCCAGCTGTTTCACAGGAACAAAAGGAATAAAAGAACTTAGACTGTAATGATCTGGAAGTTAGTTCTTCAGTTTGGCAAGGTATCCAAAAGTCGAATAGTTGCATGACATTCGAAGTCTTTCTAGGCAAGGTTGATGAACAGTCTGTGATGTGTAGGCGTTCAAAGAACTTCAATGGTAGAAGGCTTCACATAGGTCTTCCATCAGGGGTGCAGCAACATGTGTTGGTTCTCACATTCGATGCAAAAGTCTTTTTTTTAAGATGCAAGATTTCTGCAAATTCAGGGTTTCTTCGAAAATGCAGGAGGCAACAGTACCACTTCAGACAAGTTTTTGCTTTTCAAGAGCAAGGATTCTTTACAGAAAGTTAATACTTTTCTGATTCTTCTTCTGATCTCCAGGCAGGTCTAAATCAAATTCCAATTGCCTGCTTTTGTCCAAACCCATTGACTTTTAAAGTTCAAAAATGAAACCAAACCCTTCCAGAAGCAAGGCACATGCCAAGTCATAAATTGTCTCTTATCACAACAGAAGATAGCTCTTAGGTCAAACCCCCTGCTGGTTTCCTTGAAATTACCTGCTTTCCAGTCCTTGTTTACCAGTTCAACTTTTGTTGAACTTCCTTTCAAAAAACATCCATAAAGTTCAGCTATCTTCAGATGTCTCAATGTCCATTGAAATCCTTTACATTTTTAAAAATATAGAATCCCAAGTTTTAATACAAAAAAATGGAAATCATCACAACAATACTCCTACCAGAGTTATGGCAGGACTGCACCAGAAGGAGTGCAGATTTTCAGTCTCTACCTGTTCAGTATTTTATTAAACTGATTAGAAAATGAAAAGGGCCTATCACTGGGTCATTGAAGCACCTTCCTGTTTCAGGCGGTTGGCCTATTTCAATATGCAATAATATGCAATATGCTGTCCACACTCCAATAATTTTCACAGCCCTAGAAGAGAAGAGGCCCAGACCATTTTTAGGAAACAAGGAGGAGCCCCTAATCATGATCGTACCCCAACTCCCCCCTCCCCACCCTTTTTCTGCCAGCCAGAATGGCCCAATATTCGTAGGCCTCAATCCAACCAGCTGCATCGGGATGCCCATTTGAGGCTGCAACTCAAAATCACTGACGTATCTTTGCTTTTAACTTAAATTCAAAATCTAACCCCCTCTGTGCCAGTTACAAACTTGCTATTGCACCTCATTATACTGTTGATTTGGCCTCTTAAGGCATTTGATTCATGATATTTGCATAAATTCAGTATGGCGTTGGCTCATAAAGTGTTATTTCAGCTCTTGATTTGCTTGTTATCTGCTATGTGGCTTCACTTAACTTTGAAGTATATTATATGATAGCTTGTTCTGTGACTTAATTGCTCAGGAAAAGATCAACCCGACATGAAAGGACAACCTCTTGGGCATTTCAGCAAAAGCAAAACTCTTCAATAATATGTTTTTGAATAAAACACAGAAACAGCAAAACCATTAGCAGTCATTTCATCCAGGAAACTATTATCTTTTCAAGCCCACGCTGGAATTGTTCAACTATATAATATACTACTGTTAAAAGCATTTAAAATATAATTAATGTGCAACATTGCTTACTTTTCAGTTTACAAAACATTTTAACATTCATCTCAAATCTGTACTCAAGGTTTAAAATGAATTGTTTCAGCATCAGAAAGTGAACATAGTTTCCCATTTTTAGAAAGTCCAAAAAAGAAGCTGGTTGTTACGTTCATCATCAGAGAAAGTGATGTCGCAGAAAGAACAACTGATTTTAATTGTCATCAACTATACAAAAAAAAAGCCCTGTAGTAACAGATGCCACACAAAGAGATGGGCCTCATTCTGTTCCTGATAAAATCAGTTAATGGTCGCTGAATTTCCTGTTGCCCCTGCAGCCCATCCTCCAATCAATGAGCTGTCTGTCAGCACTCATTGAGTCCCGACAGATCACCAAATATATGCAGGTGAGATTTGACGATGAAAATGGTTTCAACCTTTCACTGGTGCCATCGGGTGGGCAGTTCAATCATTATTATTATGCTGCATATGAAAATCGGTCCCTGTGAATGCATAACTTGAAATAAAATTAGTGGGCATTCAGACGTTCATGGGTTAATCAAGGACAGCCAGCACAGATTTGTTAAAGGCAAGTCATGTTTGACATATGTAATAGAGTTTTAAAATAGATGACTGAATAGATAAAGTGAAAGTAGTAGATGTAGTGTATATTGATTTTAAGACACATTTACTAAGATGTCACAGGAAATGCTTGTTAAAAAACTCACACGTATGGTACAGCATGTATTAAAAGTTGGTTGATAGCATGAGAAGAAGTTGGAGTAAATGAGGGGTTCTACCACAGATAGAGTATTGTGTGTGTGCCCACAATAAAAAAGACATTAAAACCACAGCGAGCATAAAACATAGATTCACCAACTCTCTTTGGAAGTAAGTGATGAGAGTTCATCAATTTAAAATTGTCATTGAAATTGAAGAGAGAGGTTATGAGAAATTTCTTTACTGAAAATTATTGGTGCACGGAATTCTTTGCCATTGGGAGTGGTTGAACAGGATACCGAGGTTGAGAATAGTCTTGACAGGTATGGAGTTTTTGTCGTGATCAAGACAATGGGGGAAGACAATTGGATAGCCCCCAAAATCAGGTGTGGGGATCGCATTATGTGATTAACCCTTGCATTGTCGGCAGTATGTTAAACTCATGCTGCCAATTGTTTTCTATGATTGCTCTGTGCAGCAGTGCAACCTGCACTGCTCATTGCCACACATGTCAGCAGGGGGATGGATATCATGGGTGGCTAGCACTACATAAAGGAAGCCTGAACCTCTTAAAGAGGAGGTGTATCGGGGCTGAAAGAAGTGGTGAGAGTCCTTTGTGAATTGAATCTGTGCTGTGAAAGATTGAAGAATGGCTGAACATGCAAGAAAGCAAGCACCAAGTTTCTCTGACAGTGCACTGCAGGTTTTGGTACATGGAGAAAAGGAAAGACATTCTGAAGAAAATTTTAACCAAAAAAAGGGCAGGTTTGGGTCAAGTGGGGGGAATTCTTAAAAATTATATTCTGGACCCAAACTTGCCTCTAATCTGCCCAATTCTGGCTTTAACTGAGGCAAGAAGGTGGGCAGACAGCCAACTGACTCCAAGGATGTGGGTTGACAATTTAAATATGATAATGAGGGTGCAAGCCTCACTGTTATTCAGCTTTTCAACTTTAACTGTGGTCAACTGGGCTTCCTGAGCCTGCTGAAACCTGGCAACTGCATCCGAGCGAGGGTTTGCTGGATTCAGGAGGTGAGTGCCTTTGCATCTTCCTGCTAGATCCAGTATGCTTACCTGAGCAACCCCCGTGATCAGGCACACCACATACCCCCTCCCCCCACATGACCTTCCCCACAAGGTCTCCAATTCCCCCACCCCACTGATACCTCTGACCTACGCCCACTCCAGTCCTCCAACATTCCCCCTTGCCTCCAATTCATCCCCCTCCACCCCCTGCATCTGACCTCCCCACTAGGCCTCCGATCTCACCACCCCCAGGCTGCCGACAATGCCTCCCTTAGGGATCTGACCTCTGCCACAGGACTCCACTCCCACCTTCGGCCTCCAACCTCCCACCACCCTGATCTCTGATTCCACCCTCAGGCCTCCAATCCCCCACCCTGGCCTCCAAAGTTGACACCCAGGCCTTCGATCATCAGCACCACCACCCCCACCACCCCCCCACCCCCGCCTCCAACCCCTGACCTCGCCTCCATTGAGGCCTCCAACAGAACTCACTTGCTTTTCTTTCCACTGAAATTAATGGAAGGAAAATCTGATGGGTTCTGTAAGGAGCCTCCACTCCTTTCCGCCAGATGTTCCTTTCTGTGATTCGCCCAGGTAATTTGCAATCCCAAAAAAGAATACTTACTCCCATGCACTCACCCAATGTTAATTGCTGACAATAATTTCTCCCTTCTGTTTTAGGGTTTTTTAAATAGAAAATGCTTGAAATATACAGCAAATCAATCAACATCTAAAAGAGGAAACGATAGGTTAATATTCGAGCATGATACTTGATTCTAAAATTCTGTTTTGATGATTTTTACAATCAGGTGAGGAGGGGTTGCAAGGCTCCCCTCTTGCCCTTCCTCTTGTTTGACCGCAACAGGTTTTATTCTTCTTTAAACAGTGGATGTGCTTACCGTTTCAGTGAGTGTTTTACCTTTTACCTTTGTTGTGATCATAAAAGAACCAATCGGACATGTTTTCTTAAGTTTAAACAAGAAAGAGGTGAGTTTATTGTATTCAACAAAAATCTAAACCCAATCTAGATAAAATAATAAGATTCTGCTGTACTTTCACTCATACACGCAGACGAGAATCATACACGCAAAACGAATACAGAGTGATAAGCAATAATTTGGTTTGGATTACAGTCCAGAACAAGTGAAAATAATGTAGTCTCTGGCAGTTGGGTAATTCCAATGTCTTTCGGCTGAAATTGTGCTTTTGAAGTCTTTGGCTGGTAGAAGTGCACTTTGTGATTGGCCATCTTGGTTCAGGGTTTTCTTGGAGACAAATTGTTGGTGGATTGCTTCTCCTGGGGTCTTTCTCTGTAGCAATCTGTAATGTGGTAAATCAAACAGTAGAGACAAGGCAAGAGAGAAGGGTATTAATATGGGAAATGATAAACAGACCATGACAGGAAGGAAAAGAGAGTACAAATCTAATAGTAAATCAGCAGTCAAGGCTAGACGTTACGAAAATAATGAAAGGACAAACCTAAAGGCTCTGCATCTGAATACATGTAGCATTTGAAACAAAACAGATGAACTGATAGCGAAAATAGAAATAAATAAGGAAGATCTGATAGCCATTGTAGAGACATGCCTGCTGGATGACATAGTTTGGAACCTGAATATTGAAGGGTACATGACATTTAGGAAGGACAGGTAGCTAGGAAAAGGTGGAGGAGTGGTTTTGGTTAATTAATGATGGCATTAGTACATTCGAGAGGGATGACCTAAGTTCAGGAAACCAGGATAGAGTCATAGAGAGATACAGCACTGAAACAGGCCCTTCAGCCCAATGAGTCCGCACCAAACATCAACCACCCATTTATACTAATCCTACATTAATCCCATTTTTCCCTCTCACATCCCCACCTTCCCTCAATTCTCCTACCATCTACCTACACTAGGGGCAATTTTTACAATGGCCAATTTACCTATCAACCTGCAAGTCTTTGGCATGTTGGAGGAAACCAAAGCACCCAGAGGAAACCCACAAAGTCACAGGGAGAACTTGCAAACTCCAAACAGGCAGTACCCAGAACCGAACCCGGGTCACTGGAGGCTGCAGTGCTAGCCACTGCGCCACTGTGCCGCCCTTTGTAGAAGCACTTTGGGTAGAGATGTGAAATCATAAAGGGAAGTCACCCATGGGACTAAAGCATGAGTCGCAAAAGGTTAATATGCATGTTCAGCAAGTTATTAGGAAAGCTAATAGAATGTTATCCTTTATTGTGAGGGGATTTGAATACAAAAATAGGTAGGTTCAGCTATACAGGGCATTGGTGACACCACATCTGGAGTACTGTGTACCGTATTGGTCTCCTTATTTAAGGAAGGATGTAAATGCATTGGAGGCAGAACAGAGAAGGTTTACTAGATTAATACCTGGAATCAGCAGGTTGTCTTATGTTGAAAAGTTAGACAGGCTAGGCTTGTATCTGCTGGAGTTTAGAAGAGTAAAAGGCGACCTGATTGAAACATAGAAGATCCTGAGGCGTCTTGACAGGGTGGATGTGGAAAGGATGTTTCCCCTGTGGGAGAATCTAGAACTAGGGGTCACTGTTTAAAAATAAGGGGTTGCCCATTTAAAACAAAGATGAGGAGAAATTTTTTCTCTCAGAGGGTTGTGAGTCTTCGGAACTCTCTTCCTCAAAAGGCAGCGGAAGCAGAGTCTTGAAAGATTTTTAAGGCAGAGGTAGATAGATTCTTGATAAGCAAGGGGGTGAAAGGTTATTGGGTGCAACGGGAATGTGGAGTCGAGGTTACAATCAGATCGGCCATGATCTTATTGAATGGAGGAGCAGGCTCGAGCAGCCAAGTGGCCTACTTCGCTTCTGATTCTCATGTTCGTATCTAGGCTTGGATCGTCCACAGTTGCGGATGATTTTCAAACTTGCGATGTTATCTGGAGAAAGCGAGAGACACACACACATCACCACCGGGATTCTGCCTGGTTAGCACGTGAAGCCTGTCTGCTTCAAAGTGTCAGGAACTTGTCTGCTGTGTGTAACAAAATTCCTAGCTTTACACAGCCTGGGGAGACTGTTAGAAGGTCCTCTAAATCCCCTTTGTTTTTACTTAGTTCTGAAGTCTAAAACCCGAACCTTTCTCAGGTCATATTGTCAGTGTTTACCCTCAGGAGGGACATCTCCACTCATGAATGCCTCAAGTTGGTTTGAATGTCCCGTTAATGAAGGTGATATGGATAATCTACTCAGTTAGACAAAACATTGTCCTGGATGGGATTTTTGTTAGACATGTGTCTCCAATTCAATGTCCTGGAATGTGAGGTATATCAGATGCAAACTGTGGTGGACATCTTGGCTGCCAGCTTTTTAAAAGTTAACTGTAGGATTCCAGCTCCTTTTTTTCATTAAATGTTTAATGTAGGTTTCCAACCGACAGCTTAAAAATCCTCATTTGGCATGGCATGTTTTCTTGACATGATATTGATTCATCATTTTCCTTCTTCCAGCTACATAAAGTAAAACTAGTTTATTTAAATGATTTAATAGCATACCCTCAGCTGAGATAATCACTCCCCATCTCTGGGTTGACAGGGTCTGAGGCAATAAGTCATTCTTGTCTTGTGAATGTAGAATGTGCCAAAGGTTAGGTTTATTTTAGGTTCATGTTCTAGGAGATTTCAGGTAACAAATGATATATCTGAGGTTAGGTTGCTAATGAAAGGAATTGAGCCTTGAAAGGTTGTACTGAACTTCCTCCAACAATATTTTTATTTTCATCTTTAAAAATCTGCACCCCTTTCAGGAATAATTGTTTCTGGCTTAAAAAACAGAAATAAAATGCCAGAAAATATGCAAGGCGGCAAAAATCTAGCTTCTGGAGTGTGAGGGCTTGTTGCAAACCCCAGCTGAAAATAAACCTCATATCTTCAGTATTTGCACTTGCCTTCAGTAATTTCTAAATTCACCACTGCTCCAAACTGTGCTTTTGCATACTTAAATTTTCTTCCATAATAAAAATTACTGTATATTTGGTATACCTGCATCTCAAGTTATAACAAGCTCATGCTTGCTCCATTCAATGGAACTCTTTGCAATAATATATCATAAGGCACTGTTTTTGAGCTGCCATCTTTTTGTGTCACCTTTTTAAAAAATTGTTGGTCAGCTTTTCATCATTTTCTCGATTGGGACATATCCTGCCTGCATGATCAGCTGGATTTTAAGGAGACCCTGCTCTTTACTCGCAGCTAATGTATACAATGCCTTTAGGCTGCAATTTCTACATTTGTGTGTTCCAGCTGTCTGAACACTGAGAGGAATTAAGGAACTGCAGAGAGTCATTGCCGGTTAGTGATTTGTGCTTCTGTTGATCTTGTGAAATATATGCATCTCTTTTTTCTCAATAAAAGTACATCTATCACTTCATTAAGGCAATTGGATAATGTTTTCTGTGTAAAACAATAAAAATCTTTTCAAGAAGGCTAGAAGAAGCCAACTATATAGAAGGTGATTATGGCAGTCACCTTGATTTCCATTGATAAAGCTCTGCTCTGATTAATAATGGATTGAGACTGAGCATGCAATTGATTGAACAAGTAGCAGTGGTTGGTGGCGACACTTCTAAAGAAACAAAATACAGAGTATAGCTCCATAAATTACAGATAGCTCCTCCTTGTCCCACAGATCCTTACAATATTGTTTTCTTCACTTCTCAGATCTCTTCCCTTGTATCTTAGCTGTCTATATGCAGAGCATTAGTGACCACAATAACATCTCTGAACTTATACGTATTAGAGATTCTAGGGGTGAGTTTCAATTGCTGCCTGCCTATTCCTTGCCTGAAAAACAGGCGACCAACAATGGAAGATAGTAAAGTACCTTGACCAAACTCACCTGGTACAATTTTCAGATACGCCTCTAAATTGGCTACAGCACATGTTCTGAAACAGGCAGGAGGCTGCTTACACATGCAAAATAGGGTCTTGCATCATCATCCCAAAACTTATAAAATTATACCAAATTCTATCAGAACATTTACATTACAGTAGAATACTGAGTCATTATGCAGTTAATGTTTAGAATCAAAATGCTGTTGTTAAACATGTTACAGTAAACATAACAATAAGGGGACACAGAAAGCACAGGCTGCTCGCGACAATTTATAGCAAATTCATGACAGTATATGCACTACTTTAGGGGTGGGGAGAATTCCATTCCAGTTCGAACTGGCCTCGGGAGCCAAAGTTAACCACGGCAAGAGCGAGGCCATGTTCTTTGGCAACTGGGCTGACCGATCCTTTGTCCCTTTCACCATCAGGTCAGATTACCTGAAGGTGCTGGGGATATGGTTCGGAAGGGCCGGGGCGTGCACCAAAACATGGGAGGAGCGAGTAGCCAAGGTACGACAAAAGTTGGGCATGTGGGGGCAGCGATCTCTCTCCATTGTGGGTAGGAACCTGGTCATCAGGTGCGAGGCGCTCACGTTGTTGCTCTACGTGGCGCAGGTATGGCCCATACCCCACTCCTGCGCCGTGGCAGTCACCCGAGCCATTTTCCGCTTCGTCTGGGGATCTAAAATGGACCGGGTCCGGAGGGACACGATGTTCAAATCTCTGGACAAGGGCGGGAAAAATGTACCCAACGTGGCCCTCATCCTGATGACCACCTTCGTGTGCGGCTGCATCAAGCTGTGTGTAGATCCCCAGTACGTAAACTCCAAGTGTCACTACGTGCTGAGGTTCTATCTGTCCCTGGTTTTGCGAAGGATGGGCCTGGTCACATTGCCGCGGAACGCTCCATGCAGTTGGGCGGTGCCGTACCACCTATCCTTCGTGGAGCAGTTTCTGCGGGAAAACACTTTTGACCACCGGTCCATCAGGCAGTGGTCTGCACGGAATGTCCTCAAGGCCCTACGGGAAAAGGAAACGGTGGATCCTGTCGGATGGTTCCCCGAGCAGACCGTCAAAGTCATTTGGCGGAATGCCTCATCACCAGAACTTTCAAACAAGCACCAAGATGTAGCTTGGCTGGTGGTGAGAAGGGCCCTCCCCGTCAGATCCTTCATGCACACCCGAAGTCTTTCCCCCGCCGCACAGTGTCCCCGCGTTGGCTGTGGTGGGGAAGAGACGGTCGCCGACCTCTTCCTGGAATGTGCCTTTGCAAAGCAGGTGTGGAAAGAGATGCAGTGGTTTTTGTCAAGGTTCATCCCAAGCAGCTCTGTAACACAGGAGTCTGTGCTCTACGGGCTGTTCCCAGGGACGCACACCGAGACAAACATCAACTGCTGCTGGAGGACTATCAATTCGGTGAAAGACGCCCTTTGGTCTGCCCGAAACTTGCTGGTCTTCCAGCGCAAAGAGTTGTCCACCACCGAATGTTGCAGACTGGCACATTCCAAGGTCCAGGACTACGTGCTGAGGGACGCACTAAAGCTTGGGGCAGCCGCAGCAAAGGCTCAATGGGGAAAGACCACAGTGTAAGGTTCCCCCACCAAGCTGGACTGAGGGGCTGGATCAATGGGAAACCCCTCGAACTGTATCGTTAATATTCTCAATTGCTGTAAATGTAAAACTGTAATTGACATGACAATTGTGAAACAGAAGGGTTGGGAAGAAACTCATGACAGTATTGAAGGAAACTGATCTCCCTTGCAATGTTTGTATTTTTTGGTGCTGTTTGGAAACTGTTTGGCAATGTAATTTTTACAGATTTTTATGAATAAAGTATATTTTGGAAATAAAAAAAAAGAATTCCATTCCATGATTGATCATATTACAGAATGTTGGAAAATTTAGTTGCTGTAGCCGACTACTTTCACATCACCCCATCTGGAATTTCCCTTCCCCGACCTCCTCCTCTGTCTTCTCCTCCTCTGATTCTCGTGTGAATGTGTGCATGATTGCATAGTGTATTTTTCGTAATTTTAAATTGGTTAGCGTGTTAGTATAATAAACTTATCTCTTTCTTGTTTAAACTCAAGAAAACCTGTTCAATTGGTTCTTTCACAATCATAGTAAAGGAAAAAGGTAAAACACTCACAGAGATAGTACGCAGAACCACTGTTTAAAAGGAATAAACCCTGTTGTGGTCAAATAAGAGGGAGATGCAAGAGGGGAGCCTGAGACCCCTTCCTCACCTGGCCGTAACAAGAGATATCAGCCAAAGATTCCAATGAATCATTATACATCATACAACAGGTTGGTTCAGATTGGTCGATAGGTGATAGATGGTTTGTGACAGTTGGAATGATAACTGCAAAAGGAGAACATCAAGTCAACATAAAACGTCAGATAGACACCGGTGCATCATGCAACATCATGACCTTCACAGACCCGTGTGCACTATCTCAACGTGGCAATCCAAAAATGAAGCCTTCGAAAGTAAGGTTCATGCTATATGATGGCACCATACTAATACCGAGAGGACAACTTACTCTGAGAGCCTAATATAATGACAAGAATGAAGATCTGGAGTTCCAGATCATAGATGGCAAGCAAAAGCCACTCATCTCAGCTGGAGCAAGTCTGAAGCTTGGCCTCGTAACCCGCAATGTGCAAAAAGAGATTTGCAACGTGTTGCAGCACACTAAACCATTGACCATAAAACAGATCCTAGAGGAGTACAATGATGTATTTACAGGTTTAGAATGTCTTCCTGGAAAATATTATCTTGAAGTAGATGAGAGGGTAAGATCAATTTAACATCTGCCGAGGAAAGTTCCAGCTGCCCTCAAGGCCAGCCTGAAAGACAAGATAGAAGAGCTGGAAAAGAAGGGAGTAATCATGAAAGTGACAACCCCTACAGAATGGATTAGCAGCATGGTAGCAGTGAAACAACCTGGGAAACTGAGAGTATGCATTGACCAAAAGAATCTAAAGCTCTGAAGCGATCTCACTACCCCATGCCAACCATCAAAGGAATTTTGCCACATCATGCAAAGGCAAAAATCTTCACCGCCCGAGATGCGAAGAATGGTTACTGGCAAGTGAAGCTGGATGAAAGCAGCAGCTTTCTAACTACATTCTGGATGCCGTTTAGGAGATAAAGATGGTTGCGCATGTTGTTTGGTATTTCCATGGCTGAAGAGGAGTATCAATACAGACAGCATGAGAAAGTTAGTGATCTTCCCAGAGTGGAAGTTATAGTAGATGATCTGCTAGTTTATGGATGTAGAGACACAATGGAAGAAGCCATTGCTGACCATAATCAAAATCTAGTGCAACTGCTAGACAGAGCTCACCAGATGAACCTGAAACTGAACAAGAAAAAACTGCGATTAAAGATGCCCGAAGTCAAGTACATAGGTCATGTACTAACAGCAAGATGTCTTCGCCCGGATCCCTCAAGTGGAGAAACACACCCACTAAAGGCATGGAGTCCAGTACAAAGACAAATGTCATACCGCATCCAAACTACGCTTCCAATAGCAAAAACACTACTGAAGCCAGAAGTAGTGACAGGTGTGAGTGACAAAAAGAAGGTGACAGAAAGCATTGGAAAGCCAGTCAGGGTACAAACCTTCAACGCTCCCAACCAGACTCAGCTCAAGTGGCAACTTGGGACCTATGTAGAGCAGCTGTCAATTCGATCATACGCGGTGGAAGTGAACGACCAGATATACCGTCACAACCGCAGGCACATACACATAACTGGAGAAGTTGTTCTGTCACTGCAGGCAGCCGATCAGGAAGATGTGAACTCACCATCTGCACAGACCACAGGTCAATCATCAGTCCCAGAGGTCCACAGCATCCCAACAATGGGAATGGAACTACAACAGTTACCACGGCAACAAGAGGTGACACAGGAATGACACTCCCGGAGAAGGAAAAACACCTAGATGAACAGCCAACGATAACGTGCATGTGCACCATTAAGAGACCAGCATGATGTAAAGTCTATGGGCTGAAATTTATTTTGGCAGCAGGCGAAAACAATGGCAGCCCACCCATGCGGGCCGCGCGTTACGGAGCCACCGCAATCTTCCATGCGGCGGCTCACTTAAATAGTCAGGGCGGACCTCCCCCCACCGATGACTTGGAGAGGCAGGCTGTCCATTCCCATCAATGATGGCAGCTGCCTGTGCGCAAGCGCTGATGCATTTTTAAAGGACTTCGAGCCCTACTGTTACATGTAAATATTTAAAGATACGTTTAATTAAAAAAATTAAATATGTTTATTCTGTTCTTATCCTAACCCCAAATAACAATTAAATTAATTACTTCCCCTCTCCCCCCAAAAACACTTACCTAGTCCACCTGACCTTACCCCCTCCCAAAGTACATAAACTTTAAACTATACCCCTTCCCACCATCCCTTACATCAATGATATTACTTTGACCCCGCTCCCCACCATCCTGCACTGAGAAACTAACCTCCTCCCCACTCCCCACCAGTGTTCCGCCTCAGTTCCCCGGACGAAGATCGCACCGGGACAGACGGTGGGAATGCAGCTCTCATTAATTCATTGATTTTAATTAATTCCAATATTTAAATGGTGGTTCCCTCGTTGAGCAGTGGTGGGGTGGCCGCCACAAGGCCTGGCTGCCGCCGGTAAATTCGGCCTGGGCCTTCCCAGTGTCGGGGTGCGTGGCGGCCCTCTCCCGGAGGCATTTTTGGCCCCCCACCCCTTGTCACAACCCCCGACACGGGGTGGATTGGTAAAATTCAGCCCTATGTGTGCAACGCATGTGCAGAGTCTGACGAGAATAATGAACTTCTAATGCATGAGATCAGTTGTGTGCATAATGGGTAACTTGGGAAACTCACAGTGTAAATGATAATGCATGCAATTTTTTTGTGTTTTTTTGTATGAAAAGGGGGATGTTTGGGATAGAAATGCAATACTGTACCAATGTGCCTCCTGGCTTGCTGTAGTTATGTGACTTCTACTATGAGGCACTCACTGCAGGCATCCATGAGCAGGCAGTTCAATAAAGACACAGTACAAGCAAGACTGTTGTCCTGTGAGCTCGTAACAGTAATAAAGGAAACCATAGAATTGGGCTGGAGGTAAAACAAACAATGGAGCCATTCCAAATCAAACCAACAATCTAGCAAAGTTACCAGTAAGAAAATTTACAGCACCTCCATTTGAAGTCATTTATGCAAACACTGAATAAACATCCACACATTTCAGAATCAATTAGCGAGTACAGTAGCGCAATGGTTATGTTATTGGACTAGTAATCCAGAAGCCAGGAATAATGATCTGGAGACCTGAGTTCAAATGCCACAATGGTAGCTGGGGAATTTATATTCAGTTAAACTGGGCATCCATGAGATGCTGCAGGCCATCAGCAGCACCAAGATAATATTCCACCACAATCAGTAACCTTTTGGCCAGGCATATCCCTCACTCCACAATTACCATCATGCTGGGGGAACAACCTTGGTTAAATGAGGAGTAGAGAAGAGCATGTCAAGAGAAGCACCAGGCATACCCAAAAATGAGATGCCAGCGAGGTTAAGGGCTGCAACACAAGACTACACGCATGCTAAACAGTGGAAAAAAGGACTTGCATTTATATAGCGCCTTTCATTACCACCGGACATCTCAAAGCACTTTGCAGCCAATTAAGTACTTTTTGAAGTGTAGTCACTGTTATAATGCGGGAAATGCAGCAGTCAGTCTGCACATAGCAAATTCCCACAAACTGTAATGTGATAATGACCAGATAATCTGCTTTTGCAATGTCGATTGAGGATAAATATTGGCCAGGGTACCAGGTTAACTTTGCATCTAAAAGGCAGAACCTCTGACAGTGCAGCAATCCTTCAGTACTGCACTGGAGTATCAGCCATTATTGTTGTGATTAAGCCCGGGAATGGGATTAAACCCAAAACCTTGTGACTTAGAGACAACAGTGCGGCCAACTGAACCACAGCTGACAAGCAGCAGGCTAGAGGCAGAACTAAGCAATCCCACAGCCAACAGATCAGATCAAAGCTCTGCAGTCCTGTCACCTTCAGTTGTGAATGGTGATGGACAATTGAACAACTGATGGGAACAAGCTCCATTAACATTCCATCCTCAATAATGACAGAGTCCAGCATGTGAGTGCAAAAGACAAGGCTGAAGCATTTGCAACCATCTTTAGCCAAAAATTCCAAGTGGATGCTCCATCTCAGCCTCCTCCCAAAGTTCCCACCATCCCAGAGGTCAATCTTCAGTCAATTTGATTCACTCCATGTGACATCAAGAAATGGTTGAGCTCACAAGATACAGCAAAGACTGGGCCCTGACAATATTCAGGCTGTAGTGCTGAAGACTGGTGCTACAGAGCTAGTTGCATCCCTAGCCAAATTACAACAGTACAGCAATAACATTGACATCTACCCATCAAAGTGCAAAATTGCCCAGGTATGTCCTGTTGACAAAAAGCAGGACAAATCCCATCCAATTACCATCCCATCAGTCTCCTCTTGATCATCAGCAAAATGATAAAAAGTGCCTTCAATGGTGCTATCAAACAGCACTTACTCAGCAAAATTCTGCTCTCTGATGCTCAATTTGTGTTCCTCAAGGGCCACTCAGCTCCAGACCTCAATTCAACCTTGGGCCAATCATGGACAAGAGTAGAATTCCAGAGGTGAGTGAGAGTGACTGCCCTTGATAGCAAGGCAGCATTTGACCGAGTGTGGCACAAGGAGCCCGAGTAAAATTCAAGTCAAAGGAAATTGGGAGAAAGCTCTCCATGGGCTGGAGTCATATCTAGCACAAAGGAAGATCTGTTTCTCAGCCCCAGGATATTGCTACAGGAGTTTCTCAGGGCAAAGCCCTAGGTCCAAACATCTTCAGCTGCTTTATCAATGACCTTCCCTCCATCATAAGGTCAGAAGTGGAGATATTCACTGATGATTGCATAGTGTTTAGTTGCATTTTTTTTTTATTCATTCATGGGATGGTACTGACCAGGATTTATTGCCCATCCTTAATTGCCCTTGAGAAGGTGCTGGTGAGCTGCCTTCTTGAACCGCTGCAGTCCATGTGGGGTAGGTACAGCCACAGAGCTGTTAGGGAGTTCCAGGATTTTGACCCCGTAACAGTGAAGGAACGGCGATATAGTTCCAAGTCAGGATGGTGTGCAGCTTGGAGGGGAACTTGCAGGTGGTGGGGTTCCCATGCATCTGCCGCCCTTGTCCTTCTGGGTGGTAGAGGTAGTGGGTTTGGAAGGTGCTGTCGAACGAGCTTTGGTGAGTTGCTGCAGTGCATTTTGTAGATGGTACACACTGCTGCCACTGTGCGTCGGTGGGGAAGAGAGCGAATGCTTGTGGACGGGGTGCCAATCAAGCGGGCAGCTTTGTCCTGGATGGTGTTGAGCTTCTTGAGTGTTGTTGGAGCTGCACCCACCCAAACAAGTGGAGAATATTCCATCACACTCCTGACCTGTGCCTTGTACATGGTGGATAGGCATTGGGGAGACAAAAGGTGAGTTACTCGCTGCAGGATTCCGAGCCTCTGACCTGCTCTTGTAGCCACAGTATTTGTGGCTACTCCAGTTCAATTTCTGGTCAATGGTAACCCCCGGAATGTTGATAGTGAGGGATTCAGATGAACATTAAGGGGAGATGGTTAGATTCTCTCTTGTTTGAGATGGTCATTGGCTGGTACTTATGTGGCGCGAATGTTACTTGCCACTTATTAACCCAAGCCTGGATGTTGTCCAGATCATGCTGCATCTGGACACGGGCTGCTTCAGTATCTGAAGAGTCATGAATGGTGCTGAACATTGTGCAATCATCAGTGAACATCCCCACTTCTGACCTTATGATGGAGGGAAGATCATTGATGAAGCAGCTGAAGATGGTTTGATCTAGGACACTACCCTGAGGAACTCCTGCAGTGATGTCCTGGGACTGAGATGATTGACCTCCAACAACCACAACCATCTTCCTTTGTGCTAGGTGTGACTCCAACCAGCAGAGAGTCTGCCCCCTGATTCCCATTGACTCCAGTTTTGCGAGGGCTCCTTGATGTCACAGTCAGTCAAATGCTGCCTTGATGCCAAGAGCAGTCACTCTCACCTCACCTCTGGAGTTCAGCTCTTTTGCCCATGTTTGGTCAAAGGCTGGAATGAGGTCAGGAGCTGAGTGGCCCTGGCAGAACCCAAACTGAGCATCAGTGAGCAGCTTATTGCTAAGCAAGTGCTGCTTGATAGCATTGTCAACGACACCTTCCATCACTTTGCTGATGATCGGAAGTAGACTGATAAGGCGGTAATTGGGCGGGTTGGATTTGTCCTGCTTTTTCATACAGGACATACTTGAGCAATTTTCCACATTGCTGGGTAGATGCCAGTGTTGTAGCTGTACTTTCCTTAAAGGTGCGGAGCTCCGTGGACTCGGCCTCATTTCCCGGCGGAGCAGCAGGAGAAGGTAGCGACTCTTCGGTGGGTGAGTGAAGGCATCAGGAGCTGTGTTTTAAAAGTAAGTACTTACTGTTTTACTTACTGTTTTCCTTGTCTTTGAGTTTCTTTTGGCGCCGGAGGAACCGGAAGCTGGTCGGCAGCGAGGACTCCTGGGTAGGTATTTTCCTTAAAGGTGCGGAGCTCCGTGGACTCGGCCTCATTTCCCGGCGGAGCAGCAGGAGAAGGTAGCGACTCTTCGGTGGGTGAGTGAAGGCATCAGGAGCTGTGTTTTAAAAGTAAGTACTTACTGTTTTACTTACTGTTTTCCTTGTCTTTGAGTTTCTTTTGGCGCCGGAGGAACCGGAAGCTGGTCGGCAGCGAGGACTCCTGGGTAGGTATTTTCCTTAAAGGTGCGGAGCTGAGTAAACCCGAGCCACTACACATGTAGTGTCTCCCACCCATCCTCCTCCTCTAACCTAATAATAAGACCCTTTTTACCCTCCTCCTCTAACCAAAAAGGACTGAGCAGGTAAGCTATTTACTGTTTTTGTTAATATCTATAGTTGTACTTAACTAAGGGGTAATTGAATAAAAGAAATGGCAGCCAGTGTAGTGTATTGCTCCTCCTGCAGAATGTTCGAGGTGAGGGAAACCTCCGGTGGCCCTGCCGACTTCACCTGCTGGAAGTGCATCCGTCTCCAGCTCCTATCAGACCGTGTTAGGGAATTGGAGCTGGAGCTGGATGAACTGAGGATCATTCGGGAAGCTGAGGGGTTGATAGATAGAAGCTACACGGAGGTCGTTACTCCACAAATCAAAGGCAGCTGGGTAACAGTTAGAGGTGGGAAGAGGTCAGTGCAGGGATCTCCTGTGGTCGTTCCCCTCAACAACAAGTATACAGTTTTAGATACTGTTGGGGGGGACGGCCTATCGGGGGCAGGCTGCAGTGACCGGGCCTCTGGCACGGGGTCCTGCACTGTGGCTCAGAAGGGAAGGAGGGAGAATGGGAGAGCACTAGTCATCGGGGACTCGATGGTGAGGAGTACGGACAGGCGGTTCTGTGGGCGCAGGCGAGACGCACGGATGGTTTGTTGCCTCCCTGGTGCCAGGGTCCGTGATGTTTGTGATCGCGTCTTCAGGATCCTTAAAGGGGAGGGGGAGCAGCCAGAGGTCGTGGTGCACATTGGCACCAACGACGTAGGAAGGAAGGGTGGCACAGATGTTAGAAGTGAGTTTAGGGAGTTAGGCTGGAAGCTGAAAGCTCGGACGGACAGAGTTGTTATCTCTGGTTTGTTGCCGGCGCCACGTGATAGTGAGGCTAGGAATAGGGAGAGAGCACAGCTGAACACGTGGCTGCAGGAATGGTGTAGGAGGGAGGGCTTCCAGTTCTTGGATAATTGGACTGCATTCTGGGGAAGATGGGACCTGTTCAAACAGGACGGGCTGCATCTGAACCAGAGGGGCACCAATATCCTGGGAGGGAGGTTTGCTAGTACTGTTCGGGAGGGTTTAAACTAGTTTGGGAGGGGGATGGGAACCGGACTTGTAATCCAGGGACCAGTGGGTCCACTCAGAAAGACAAAGAGTGTAGTGAGGTATTGGGGAAGGTAGCACTGTCACAGAGGACAGATGGGCACAGAGAAGGGTTAAAGTGCGTATACTTCAACGCAAGAAGCATCAGGAATAAGGTGAGTGAATTGAAGGCGTGGATGGGCACTTGGGACTACGATGTTGTGGCCATCACTGAAACGTGGATAGGTGAGGGGGAGGAATGGTTTTTGGAGGTACCTGGTTATAGATGTTTTCATAAGATTAGGAATGGTGGTAAAAGAGGTGGGGGGGTGGCATTGTTAGTTAGAAATAGTGTAACAACTGCTGAAAGAATTTTCGAGGAGGATCTGCCGACTGAGGCACTGTGGGTTGAGGTCAGGAACAGGAAAGGAGCAGTCACCTTGATGGGAGTTTTCTATAGGCCCCCCAATAGCAGCAGGGAGGTGGAAGAGCAGATTGGGAAACAGATTTTGGAAAGGAGCAGAAGTCACAGGGTAGTAATTATGGGGGATTTCAACTTCCCAAATATTGATTGGCAACTCTTTAGATCGAATAGTTTGGATGGGGTAGTGTTTGTGCAGTATGTCCAGGAAGCTTTTCTGACTCAGTATGTAGACTGCCCGACCAGAGGGGAGGCAATATTGGATTTGGTACTAGGTAATGAACCAGGGCAAGTGATAGAGCTGTTGGTGGGCGAGCACTTTGGAGATAGTGATCACAATTCTGTAGCATTCACTGTGGTAATGGAGAGGGATAGGTATGTGCAACAGGGCAAGGTTTACAATTGGGGGAAGGGTAGATATGATGCTGTCAGGCAGGAACTGAGGAGCATAAGTTGGGAGCATATGCTGGCAGGGAAGGGCACGGTCGAAATGTGGAACTTTTTCAAGGAGCAGATAGTAGGGGCCATTGATAAGCATGTCCCTGTCAGACAGGGAAGGGATGGTCATGTGAGGGAACCGTGGTTGACAAGAGAGGTTGAGAGTCTTGTTAGGAAGAAGAAGGATGCGTATATAAAGTTGAGGAAAAAGGGCACAGGCATAGCTCTGGAGGGATACAAGATGGCCAGGAAGGATCTGAAGAAAGGGATTAGGAGAGCTAAGAGAGGGCATGAAAAATGCTTGGCGGGTAGGATAAAAGAAAACCCCAAGGCCTTTTACGCGTATGTCAGAAATATGAGGATGACTAGGGGGACCATAGGTCCGGTCAAGGACAATAGCGGGAGACTGTGTGTTGAGCCGGAAGAGATAAGTGAGGTTTTGAATGAGTACTTCTCTTCGGTATTTACGAATGAGAAGGGGTGTATTACTGAAGAGGACGGTGTGAAACAGACTGGTAAGCTCGAGGAAGTGCTCGTTAGGAGGGAAGATGTGTTGGGGTTTTTGAATAACTTGAAGATAGACAAGTCTCCCGGGCCTGACGGGGTATATCCAAGGATGTTATGGGAAGCAAGGGATGAAATTGCAGAGCCGCTGGCAATGATCTTTTCATCTTCTCTGCTGACGGGGGTGGTACCAGGTGATTGGAGGGTGGCAAATGTTGTGCCCCTGTTCAAGAAAGGGAATAGGAACAACCCTGGGAATTACAGGCCAGTTAGTCTTACTTCGGTGGTAGGCAAGTTGATGGAAAAGGTGCTGAGGGATAGGATTTCTGAGCATCTGGAAAGACACTGCTTGATTCGGGACAGTCAGCACGGTTTTGTGAGGGGTAGGTCTTGCCTCACAAGCCTGATTGAATTCTTTGAGCAGGTGACCAAGCAAGTGGATGAGGGTAAACCAGTGGATGTGGTGTACATGGATTTTAGTAAGGCATTTGATAAGGTCCCCCATGGTAGACTTATGGAGAAAGTCAGGAGGCATGGGATAGTGGGGAATGTGGCCAGTTGGATTAAGAATTGGCTAACTGATAGAAGGCAGAGAGTGGTCTTAGATGGTAAATACTCAGCCTGGAGCCCAGTTACCAGTGGCGTGCCGCAGGGATCAGTTCTGGGTCCTCTCCTGTTTGTGATTTTTATTAACGACTTGGATGAGGAAGTCGAAGGGTGGGTCAGTAAATTTGCAGATGATACAAAGGTTGGTGGAGTTGTGGATACCGAGGAGGGCTATTGTCGTCTGCAAAGGGACTTGGATAGGTTGCAGTGCTGGGCTGAAAAGTGGCAGATGGAGTTTAACCCTGAAAAGTGTGAGGTCGTCCATTTTGGAAGGACAAACATGAATGCAAAATACTGGGTTAACGGTAGGGTTCTTGGGCATGTGGAGGAGCAGAGAGACCTTGGGGTCTATGTGCATAGATCATTGAAAGTTGCAACTCAAGTGGATAGGGCTGTGAAGAAGGCATATGGGGTGTTAGCGTTCATTAGCAGAGGGATTGAATTTAAGAGCCGTGAGGTGATGATGCAGCTGTACAGGACCTTGGTAAGGCCTCATTTGGAGTACTGTGTGCAGTTCTGGTCGCCTCATTTTAGGAAGGATGTGGAAGCCTTGGAGAGGGTGCAGAGGAGATTTACCAGGATGTTGCCTGGAATGGAGAATAAGTCTTACGAGGAAAGGCTGAACATTCTAGGCCTCTTCTCATTAGAAAGGAGAAGGATGAGGGGTGACATGATAGAGGTTTATAAGATGATCAGGGGAATAGATAGGGTAGACAGTCAGAAACTTTTTCCCCGGGTGGAGCAAAGCGTTACAAGGGGTCATAAATTTAAGGTGAAGGGTGGGAGATATAAGGGGGATGTCAGGGGAAGGTTCTTTACCCAGAGAGTGGTCGAGGCATGGAATGCCTTGCCCGGGGAAGTTGTTGAGTCAGAAACTTTAGGGACTTTCAAAAGGCTTTTGGATAGGTATATGGATAAAGGAGAATGATGGGGTATAGATTAAATTGTCCTTGACAGAGGACAAAGGATCGGCACAACATTGTGGGCCGAAGGGCCTGTTCTGTGCTGTATGTTCTATGTTCTATGTACTGGAACAGCTTGACTAGGGGCGCAGCTATTTCTGGAGCACACGTCTTCAGTACTATTGCCAGAATGTTGTCAGGGCCTATAATCTTTGCAGTATCCAGTGCCTTCAGTTGTTTCTTGATATCAAATGGAGTGAGTTGGATTGGCTGAAGACTGGCATCTGTGCTGCTGATGACCTGAGGAGGAGGCCAAGGTGAATCATCCACTTGGCACTTCTGGCTGAAGATGGATGTAAATGCTTCAGCCTTGCAGGTTGATAGGTAAATTGACCATTAGCAATTGCCCCTCGTATAGGGAGGTGGTAGGGGAATATAGGGACAGGTGAGGATGTGGTAGGAATATGGAATTAGTGTAGGATTAGTATAAATGGGTGGTTGATTGTCGGCACAGACTCGGTGGACCGAAGGGCCTGTTTCAGTGCCGTATCTCTAAACTAAACTAAACTAAACTAACATTTTCACCACTCAATTACCCAGAAATGACCGTCTACAACAAGAGAAAGCCTTAACACCTTCCCTTGACTTTCAATGCCATTACCATCACTGAATCCCCACCATCAACATCCTGGGCGTCTTCATTGACCAGAAACTTAACTGGCTCAGCCACTAAATTCTGTGGTTACAAGAGCAGGTCAGAGGCTCGGTATTCTGTGGTGAGTGACTCACCTCCTGACTCCCCAAATCCTTTCCATCATCACTCCAGAGTGTGATGGAATATTCTCCACTTGCCTAGATTATTTCAGCTTGAACAGCACTCAAGAAGCTCAACACCATCCAGGGCAAAGCAGCTCACTTGACTGGCACCCCATCCATCGCCTTCAACATTCACAGCCTCCACCAGCAGCACACAGTGGCAGTAGTGTGTACCATCTACAAGATGCACTGCAGCAACTCATTAAGCTTCCTTTGATAGCATAGCCCAAATCCATGACCTCTACCACCTAGAAGGACAGGGCAGCAGATGCATGGAAACACCACCACCTGGATGTTCCCCTCCAAGTCATGCACGATTCTGACTTGGAACTATATCGCTATGCCTTTAACGTCGCTGGGTCAAAATCTGGGAACTCCCTACATAACAGCACAGTGGGTGTACCGACACCAATGGACTACAGTGGTTCAAGAAGGCAGCTCACCACCATTTTCGAAATGGCAATTAGGGATGGGTAATAATTGCTGGCCTTGCCAATGATGCCCACATCCCACGATTGAATTTAAAAATATCGTGTGCTGCAAGCATTTCTGACTGTAAATATAAAAGTGACTCCAAGGATTACAATTTTTTTCCTCTAACTTTGAAGGGTTCAGATAAAACTAGAGATTCAAGGATAGTCTCAGCAGATTCTTCCATGTGTTTTCCATCGCTCTCCATAGCTTTAAATGGTATGATGGCTGCTTTATTTTACTTATTTTTTTTGAGTTCATGCCACTCTTGTTGGACTCCTTTCAAAATCTGAGCCTCTGCTATTTTTCTCTGGACAAACATTGATATCACGGTTTGGGTCAGAATTCTTTCCTGTATCAGTTATTTCAGGAAACTTCTGGCATTTTGTTTTCGGTAATATTGATTTTTAAGTAAAGTAAAATGTAATTGCAAGTCACAGTCACAGAACAAAACAAAATCACAAATCAGTAAATTGATTTACAGTTGGAAGTTTATGAACTGTTTCACACCAACATTTTAGATAAACTTTAATATGAATCTTTACTTCAGGGCATTGCTGATGTTAAAGTTAAACAGGAATGTATAGGACTGGAAAAGACCATTGTGTCCACCTGGCCATATCATATTCCATGATACCTCTCATATCCTTCTATCAGACATCTTACCATACATTTATCTGACTTTCTCTTGAACTTTTTGATACAGTTAGTCCCCACTGCCTTCCTTGCAGTCTGTTCTATACATTCATTGCCTTCTGCATAAAGCAGTTAAATCTCAACTGGCACTTTGCCCTCCCACTTCTAAGTTTGAAGCTATGGCTTTTGTTAATAAAGATTTGTAGAAATACAAATCTAAGGTAATTGTACTTCTGCAAGAGAGTGAAGTCCAGAGAAACATTTAAATCACATGGAATATTCAGTGTCCATAGAAACAGATGGAAGATAGGCTGATCATTAGGAACATTGTCACAGCAGCTGAAGCATCTAACTTCAGGCTCAGGTATCAGATTAAATCCTGTTTATTCTTCTCCAATGTATAAAGACTGCTTTCAGTTAAGTTAGTTTGGACCATGATGACTGAACCAAATCCATTTCTTGGGAGTTAATGCTGAGGGCTGTCCTGTTTCTGTTTATACACTGAGTATCAAATTAACTGCCCAACACAGGTATTGAGTATTGATTTCCAGCAGTAAGTTCACAGCATGTACTTGAACTGCTTCACAACACTACACTAAACAATGAACAGTCTAATGCTTCTGAGATTGGGTCAACGTAAATCACTCACCATCACTGTAATCGACCCAAGTGCTAATGGTGTAGGGGGTAACATATTGGCACAGATTGAAGATTGGCTAGCTAACAGGAAACAGAGATTAGGCATAAATGGGTCCATTTTCTGGTTGGCAAGATGTAACAAGTGGTGTGCCAGAGGGATCTGTGCTGCAGCCTCAACTTTTTGCAATTTATATAAATGACTTGGATGAAGGGACCGAAGGCATGGTTGCTAAATTTGCTGATGACACAAATATAGGTAGGAAAGTAAGTTGTGAAGAGGACATAAGGAGGCTACAAATGGATATAGATAAGTGAGTAGGCAAAGATCTGGCAAATGGATATAATGTGGGAAAGTATGAAATTGTCCACTTTGGTAGGAAGAATAAAAAAGAAGCATATTATCTAAATGGTGAGAGTTTGCAGAGCTCTGAGATGAAGAGGGATCTGGCTGTCCTCGTGGATTGATGAGAAAAGGTTAGTACGCAGGTTCAGCAAGTAATTTGGAAAGCTCATAGAATGTTATTGTTTATTGCAAGGAGAATTGAATACAAAAGTAGAGAGGTTATGCTTCAGTTATACAGTGCATTGGTGAGACCACATCTCGAGTATTGTGTACAGTATTGGTCTCCTTATTTAAGGATGTAAATGCATTGGAAGCATTTCATAGGTTTACTTGACCAATAAATGGAATGGGTGGGTGTCTTATGAGGAAAGGTCATAGAGTCATAGAGTTATACAGTGCAGAAACAGGCCCTTCGGCCCATCGTAACTGTGCCAGCCATCAAGCACCGAACTATTCTAATCCCATTTTCCAGCACTTGGCCTGTAGCCTTGTATGCTATGGTGCTTCAAGTACTCATCTAAATACTTCTTAAATGTTGTGAGGGTTCCTGCCTCCACCACCTCTTCAGGCAGTGCGTTCCAGATTCCAACCACCCTCTGGGTGAAAAATTTTATCCTGAAATCCCCTTTAAACCTCCTGCACCTTACCTTAAATCTATGCTCCCTGGTTATTGACCCCTCCGCTAAGGGAAAACTGTTTCTTCCTATCTAACCTATCAATGCCCCTCATAATTTTGTATACCTCAATCATATCTCCCCTCAGCCTTCTGTGCTCTAAGGAAAATAACCCCAGCCTTTTCAGTCTCTCTTCATAGCTGAAATGCTCCAGCCCAGGCAACATCCTGGTGAATCTCCTCTGCACCCTCTACGGTGCAATCACATCCTTCCTATAGTGTGGTGCCTAGAACTGTACACAGTACTCCATCGGTGGCCTAACTAGCATTTTATACAGCTCCATCATAAACTCCCTGCTCTTATATTCTATGCCTTGGCTAATAAAGGCAAGTATCCCATATGCTTTCCTAACCACCTTATCTACCTGTGTTGCTGCCTTCAGTGATCTATGGACAAGTACACCAAGGTCCCTCTGACCTTCTGTACTTCCTAGGGTCCTACCATCCATTGTATATTCCCTTGCCTTGGTAGTCCTCCCAAAATGCATCACCTCACACGGCTCAGGATTAAATTCCATTTGTCACAGCTCCGCCCATCTTACCAGCCCATCTATATCGTTCTGCAATCTAAGGCTTTCCTCCTCATTATTTACGACACCATCAATTTTTGTGTCATCTGCGAACTTACTGATCATACCTCCTATATTCAAGTCTAAATCACTAATATACACTACAAACAGCAAGGATCCCAGCACCGATCCCTGCGGTACACCACTGGTCACAGGCTTCCACTCGCATAAACAACCCTCGACCATTACCCTCTGCCTCCTGCCACTAAGCCAATTTTGGATCCAATTTGCCAAATTGCCCTGATTCCCATGGGCTCTTACCTTCTCAACTAATCTCCCATGCGGGATCTTACCAAAAGCCTTACTGAAGTCCATGTAGACTACATCAACTACTTTACCCTCATCTACACATTTCGTCACCACCTCAAAAAATTCAATCAAGTTAGTCAGACACGATCTCCTCCTGACAAAGCCATGCTGACTATCCCTGATTAATCCCTGCCTCTCCAAGTGGAGATTAATCCTGTCCCTCAGAAATTTTTCCAATATTTTCCAACCACTGATGTTAGACTCACCGGCCTGTAATTACCTGGTTTATCTCTGCTACCCTTCTTAAATAATGATACCAAATTCGCTGTCCTCCAGTCCTCTAGTACCTCTCCTGTGGCCAGAGAGGATTTGAAAATTTGTGCCAGAGGCCCTGCAATCTCCTCCCTTGCCTCACATAACAGTCTGGGATACATCTCATCTGGCCTGGGGATTTATCAACTTTTAAGCCCACTTAAACTGCTAATACGTCCTCCCTTTCAATGCTAATATGTTCAAGTATATCACAATCCCCCTCCCTGATCTCTACACCTACATTGTCCTTCTCCATAGTGAACACAGTTGAAAAGTTAAACCTCACCTATGTTCTCCAGCTCCACACACAGATTGTCACTTTGGTCCCTAATGGGCCCTACTTTTTCCCTGGTTATCCACTTGCCCTTAATATACTTATAAAATGCCTTCGGATTTTCCTTTATCTTTCCCGCTAGTGTTTTTTCATGTCCTCTCTTCGCTCTCATAATTACTTTTTTAAGTACCCCCCTACACTTTCTATACTCCTCTAGTGCCTCCACTGTTTTCAGCGCTCTGAATCTGCCATAAACCTCCTTTTTTTTCCTGATGCAATCCTCTATATCCGTTGACATCCAGGGTTCCCTGGACTTGTTGGTCCTACCCTTCACCTCAACAGGTTTCATGTTGGCTCTGAACTCTCACTATTTCCTCTTTAAATGACTCCCACTGATCCAATGTCGACTTTCCTACAAGTAGCTGCTCCCAGTCCACTTTGGCCAGATCCTGTTTTATCATCTTAAAATCGGCCTTCCCCCAATTCAGTACCTTTATTTTTGGTCCATCTTTGTCCTTTTCCATAACTACCTTAAATCTTACAGAATTATGGTCACTATCCCCGAAATGCTCCCCCACTGACACTTCTACCACTTGTCCAGCTTCATTCCCTAGGATTAGGTCCAGTTCTGCCCCTTCTCTTGTAGGACTATCTACTTACTGGCTCAAAAAGCTCTCCTGTATGCATTTTAAGAATTCCGCTTCCTTGAAGCCTTTTGTACTAAGGCTATCCCAGTTGATATTGGGGAAGTTGAAATCCCCTACTATTATTCCCCTATTATTTTTGCACCTCACTGAGATTTGCCTACATATCTGCTCCTCTGTATCTCTCTGACTGTTTGGGGCATGTAGTACACTCCCAGCCAAGTGATTACCCCCCTTTTTTTTTAAGTTCTACCCATATGGCCTCATTTGAGGAACCTTCTATGATATAATCCCTCCTTACTGCAGTAATTGACTCCTTGATCAACAGTGTAATGCCACCCCCTCTTTTACCCCCTCCCCTGTCATGCCTGAAGATTCTATACCCTGGAATATTGAGCTGCCAGTCCTGCCCCTCCCTCAACCATGTCTTGGACAGGCTAGGCTTGTATCTGCTAGAGTTTAGAAGAGTAAGAGGCGACTTGATTGAAACATATAAGATCCCGGGGAGTCTTGACAGGGTGGATGTGGAAAGGATGTTTCCCCTTGTGGGAGAATCTGGAACTAGGCGTCATTATTTAAAAATAGGGGGTCACCCATTTAAGACACAGATGAGAAGAATTTTTTTCTGTCAGAGGGTCATGAGTCTTTGGAACTCTTTTCCTCAAATGGCAGTGGAAGCAGAGTCGTTAAATACTTTTTAAGGCAGAGGTAGATAGATTCTTGATAAGTAAGGAGGTGGAAGGTTATCGAAGGTAGGCGGGAATGTGGAGTTGAGGTTACAATCAGATCAGCCATGATCTTGTTGAATGCCACAGCAGGCTCGAGGGGCAGAGTGGCCTACTCCTGCTCATAATTCATATGCTGCAATTATAAGAACTGTGCAATCTACTAAAAGATGTAATTATAAAGAATTTCAAGCACATGTCACCTAAGTGGAAGTAAACAGTAAATAGAAAATGCAGTGATAGGACAGTATTGCTAAAGTCAGAAGCTGTTTTAAACACACACACACATCAATATGGCCTAAGGGAGTTTCTTTGGACAATTAAGACTCTCAAGGGTTTCAAATTTTATTTGAATTCACAGTTAGTCTGATTTTTCAGTCCACCAAATTGAACCGTAATTACTTGCAGTATATTACAGTAAAAATATAGATTATTTAAATCCTTTTGGAGAATTGTGAATCAATCCATTGATTAAATTGAATAAACATGAGGTGATTTTCCACCTTATGGCAACTATACTGATTTACTGCCACATGGATAATGGTTGTCTGGTTGTAAAATTACTTTTGGGTGTTAGTTTCCTAGTTCTTTAATGTAGGGTTAATGCAATGGTAAATCCTTTATGCTTGTGGACTAATTTACTAATTTCTTAAATTGAGCCAATTACTGCATCAAGCAAGCAATTACACTTTGACATCAGAGGTCCATAGTGTCACCATCCATGACTAAGTTCCACTTTATCGTTACTGATTTGATATACCCAGGTTAACCAAGGATGACATCGTGGCCACCTCCAATCCAGAGCAGCTCCGAGTCCCATCCTGACTTTGATTCCAATCTTCAGTTCACAGCTTATGGGAAGTTTGGGCAGAATCTTAACATCTTTGGCCCAGCTGCAACGGCTTTTCGGGTTTGAAACACGACTCTCTGCACAGCTGCTGCTCTTTACCAGAGCAAACCAATCAACAGCCCACCTCCGGGCTCCTTGACCAATTAGGGAGGGAGAGTGGGATCACATGTCCATTCTGTCAAAGGAAGGATTTTGAATTTAAGGGATCACAGCTTGTGTCAGAAAAGCTCAACAGCACTTGGATTTTTGAGGCTGCAGCAACCACAGGAATGGAAAGGAGACCTGGGAAAATTGCCCGTACAGTCTCCCACTCTTACCTGGAGGTCCAGCTGAGGGAGATGCAGTGAGGTGAGCTCTCTCAAGGATGGCAGGAGCAAGACAACCTCTCCAACCAAGCAGGTGTGGATGGAAGCAGCCAAGGAAGTCAGCAGCTGTCATGTGGTCCCTCCAACCTGGAGACAGTGCAGCAAGAGGATCCAGGATCTCAGGGCAGCATGACAGGTGAGAGGCATAACGCTTTCAGGTGCCAATTCCCACAACCTGACTTTCACAGTATTCTCCTGTACAGCGTTCCTCAGGACAACACACCTTGCAGCACCACTCATTCCTCTCTCTCATATTCCCCTCTGAGCAGCCAACACTCACACTCAACTTCATCCTATTGTCCTCTCGCACCCATGCTTCACAGTTACCCTCCACAATGGGAACTGTAACACAATGATTATGTCACCAGACTAGTAATCCAGAGGCCTGGATTAATGCTCTGGAGACACGAGTTCAAATCCCACCCACGACAGTTGTTGGAATTTAAATTCCATTAATCAATAAATCCAGAATAAAAAGCTAGTTTCAGTAATGGTGACTATGAAACTGCCAGATTGTTGTAAAAACCCATCTGGTTCACTAACTAGAAGGGAAGGCAATCTGCCAGCCTTACTCGGTCTGGCCTACGTGTGACTCCAAGTGCACACCAATGGGGTTGACTCTTAGCTGCCCTGTGTAAAGGCCTAGCAAGCCATTCAGTTGTATCAAATCACTACAGAAAAGTCAAAAAGGAATAAAACTGGATGGACCACCCGGCATTGGCCTAGGCATTGGAAACGACAACAGAACATCCTGCCCCATCAACCTTGCAAAGTTATGCTCTCTAACATCTGGAGACTTGTGCCAAAATTGGGACAGTTGTCCCACGGGCTAGTCAAGCAAAAGCCTGACATAGTCATACTCACAGAATCATACCATACAGTAAAGGTCCCAGACTCCATCGTCAGCATTCCCCGGGTATGTCCCGTCCCACTGGCAGGACAGACCCAGCAGAGTTGGCGGCACAGTGGTAAACAGATGGGAGGGAGTTGTCCCGGGAGTCCTCAACACTGACTTCAGACCCATGAAGTTTCATGGCATCAGGTCAAACATGGGCAAGGAAACCTCCTGCTGATTACACCTACTGCCCACCGTCGGCTGATGAATCAATGCTGTCCATGTTGAACACCACTAGGAAAAAGCACTGAGGGTAGCAAGGGCACAGAATGTATTCTGGGTGAGGGATTTTAATGCCCATCACCAAGAGTGACTCAGTAGCACTACTACTACCCATGCTGGCCGAGACCTGAAGGACTGGTCCAGCAGCAGGTGGTGAAAGAACAAACATGAGGGAAAAATCTACTTGACCTCACCCTTGCCAATCTACCTGTCGCAGATGCATCTGTCCATGACAATATTGGTAGCAGTGTCCGCTGCACAGTCCTGGTGGAGACGAAGTCCTGTCTTCACACTGAGGATATCCTCTGTCATGTTGTGTGGCACTACTACTGTGCTAAATGGGATATATTCAGAACTGATCCAGCAGCTCAAAACTGGGCATCCATCTGGAGCAGCAAAATTGTAATCAACCACAATCTGTAACCTCATGACCTGGCATATCCCTCGCTCTATCATCACCATCAAGCCGGGGGATCAACCCTAGTTCAATGAGGAGTGTAGCAGCAGCAGGCATCCCTAAAAATTAGGTGCCAACCTGGTGAAGCTACAACACAAGACTACAAGCAGGCCAAACAGGGGAAGCAGTATATTATAGCCAAAGCAAAGCGATCCCACAACCAATGGATCAGATCAAAGCTCTGCAGTCCTGCCACATTCAATCACAAATGGTGGTGGACAATTAAACAACTAACCAAAGGAGGAGGATCCACAGAATCCCTATCCGTAATGATGGGGGATCCCAGCATGTCAGTGCAAAAAACAAGATTGAAATATTTGCAACCATATTCAGCCAGAAATGCCAAGTGGTTATTCCATCTTGGCCTCCTCCTGAGGTCCCCAGCATTATAGTTGTCAGTCGTCAGCCAATTCGATTCAGTCTATATGATTTCAAGAAATGGCTGAAGGCACTGGAAATTACAAAGGCAATGGGCTCTGACAACATCCTGGCAGAAGTACTGAAGACTTGTGCTCCAGAACTAGCTGTGCCCCTAGCCAAGCTGTTCCAGCTCAGCTACAACACTGGCATCTACTCAACAGTATAGAAAATTGCCCAAGTATGTCTTGCTGCTCTCTCATGCGTTCAAGTCTTCAGAAGAAGGAATTTTCCTCCACACAAGATCAGGTGGCAGGTGTTCAACCTTGCCCATCTAAGAGCGAAGACCAAAGTACGGAAAGTCCTCATCAGGGAACTCCTCTTTGCTGACGATGCTGCATTAACATCTCACACTGAAGAGTGTCTGCAGAGACTCATCGACAGGTTTGCGGCTGCCTGCACCGAATTTGGCCTAACCATCAGCCTCAATAAAACGAACATCATGGGATAGGATGTCACAAATGCCCCATCCATAAATATCGGCGACCACACTCTGGAAGTGGTTCAAGAGTTCACCTACCTAGGCTCAACTATCACCAGTAACCTGTCTCTCGATGCAGAAATCAACAAGCGCAGGGGAAAGGCTTCCACTGCTATGTCCCGACTGGCCAAGAGAGTGTGGGAAAATGGCGCACTGACACAGAACACAAAAGTCCGAGTGGATCAAGCCTGTGTCCTCAGTACCTTGCTCTACGGCAGCGAGGTCTGGATAACGTACGTCAGCCAAGAGCAACGTCTCAATTCATTCCATCTTTGCTGCCTCCAGAGAATCCTTGGCATCAGGTGGCAGGACCATATCTCCAACACTGAAGTCCTCGAGGTGGCCAACATCCCCAGCATATACACCCTACTTAGCCAGGGGCGCCTGAGATGGCTTGGCCATGTGAGCCACATGGAAGATGGCAGGATCCCCAAGGACACATTGTACAGCAAGCTCGTCACTGGTATCAGACCCACCAGCCATCCTTGTTTCTGCTTTATAGACGTCTGCAAACGCGACATGAAGTCCTGTGACATTGATCACAAGTCGTGGGAGTCAGTTGCCAGTGATCGCCAGAGCTGGCGGGCAACCATAAAGGCGGGGCTAAAGCGTGGCGAGTCGAAGAGACTTAGCAGTTGGCAGGAAAAAAGTCAGAAGCGCAAGGAGAGAGCCAACTGCGTAACAGCCCTGTCAACCAATTTTATCTGCAGCACCTGTGGAAGAGTCTGTCACTCTAGAATTGGCCTTTATAGCCACTCCAGGCACAGCTTCACAAACCACTGACCACCTCCAGGCGCTTACCCACTGTCTCTCGAGACAAGGAGGCCAAAGAAGAAGAAGAAGGAGAAGAAGATGTCCGGTACACACAAAGCAGGACAAATCCAATCCAACCAACTATCGCACCATGATCATCAGCAAAGTGATGGAAGGTGGCATTGACAATACAATCGAGCGGCACTTACTCAGCAATAACCTGCTCACTAATGCTCAGTTTGAGTTCCACCAGTTTCACTCAGCTCCTGACCTCATTACTGCCTTGGTCCAAACATGGACAAGAGAGATGAATCCCAGAGGGGATCAAGGCAACATTTGACCGAGTGTGGCATCAAGGAACCTTAGCAAAATTGAAGTCAATGGGAATCAGAGGGAAAACTCTCCACTGGTTGGAATCATACCTAGCACAAAGGAGGATGGTTGTGGTTGCTGGAGGTTAATCATCTCAGCTCCAGGATATCACTGCAGGAGTTCCTCAGGGTAGTGTCCTAGGTTCAACCATCTTCAGTTGCTTCATCAATGACCTTCCCTCCATCATAAGGTCAAAAGTGGGGATGTTTACTGAAGATTGCACAATGTTCAGGACCATTTGCAACTCCTCAGATACTGAAGCCATTCAAGCCTGCATGCAGCATGACCTGGACAACATTCATGCTTGACCTGATAAGTGGTAAGTAACATTCACACCACACAAGTGCCAGGTAATGACCATCTCAAATAAGAGAGAATCTAATCCCTGAAGAAGGGTCACTGACCTGAAACGTTAACTCTGCTTCTCTCACCACAGATGCTGCCAGACCTGCTGAGTATTTTCAGCATTTCTTGTTTTTATTTCAGATTTCCAACATCCGCAGTATTTTGCTTTTATATTAGAGAATCTAATCATCTCCCTTCGACGTTCAAAGGCATTATCATCGCTGAATCTCCCACCATCAGCATCCTGGGGGGTTACCATTGACCAGAGGTTAACTGGACCAGCCATATAAATACAGTGGCAACAACAAGAGCAGGTCAGATACTGGGAGTTCTGAGGCAAATAACTCATCTTCTAACTCTCCAAAGCCTGTCCACCATCTACAAGGCACAGGTCAGTAGAGTGATGGAATACTCTCCATTTTCCTGGATGGGTGCAGCTCCAACAACACTCAAGCAGCTCGAAACCATCCTGGACAAAGTAGCCCGCTTGATTGGCACCCCATCCAGCATCTTAAACATTCGCTCTCTCCACCACCAATGCACAATGGCAGCAGTGTGTACCATATACAAGATGCACAGCAGCAACTCACCAAGGCTCCTTCGACAGCACCTTCCAAATCCACGTTAACCACCAAGAAGGATAGGGGCAGAAGATACATGGGAACATCACCACCTGCAAGTTCCCCTCCGAGCCACACACCATCCTGACTTGGAACTATATTGGCATTCTTTCACTGTCGGTGGGTCAAAAACCTGGAACTCCCTGCCTAACAGCACTGTGGGAGTACCTAATCCACATGGACTGCAGCAATGTTAGGAATTCTCCTTTAATTAGTTAAATAATTCCTTACAGTTCAGGCTCCAGTGTGTTGTCCAAATGCAAGTTTATTACTCAGACACTAAAATACAGTATTACAGTTCCACAATAAACTCTACAACCTTGTTTCTTGCAGACACAAGGTGATCAAGCTTGGCTTCTGTAGGTGTTTTACTTCTGACTGCCTGTGAGCTCTCCCCAGAAGGGCCCTCACTGTTCTAGGGAAACCCTACTTATCCCTCACACTAAAGTCCAGAACCTTCTCCTTTGATGTTAAGCCAAGTCACCTGATGCTCAGCAACATGTAAGAAAATGAGTTTCCTCTGTACAAACCTCCAAGCAATGATATAATGGCTGTTTCTATGATACAAAGGAACAGGAGACATCCTGACTACTCATACATTAGACTTCCTGCCCCCCACCAATTGTTGCAGCCAAACTGTGATGTTCACACCTATTCTAGCTTGGCAAGGTCTCGGAAATGTGAACTTAAAATGGATAGCTTGACTCAAAGCTGAGAATGATCAGATAAGGAAATATAACAAAGCAGATTCTAACAAGCGGTTCAAGAAGGCAGCTCACCACCTCCTTCACAAGGGCACTTAAGGGTGATTGCTGTCCTTGCCAGTGAAACTCACATTCTATGAAAGAAATTTTTTCTTTCATCCTCTCCGCACAAGCCAGAATGAACACTCAGATCTCTCTGATTTCTCTCCCTGCAGGAAAAGAGAGCACACATCTTGGCGAGAGGCAGAGACAGGGTGGCAGGGGGGTTGTGCAGTGGCCCTCCAGTGGCAGGCACCTTATTGGCCACTGGCATTGCATACCCACCTGCTTCACTGGTAAGGAAGACTTGATCCAGGAGGCTGTAGATGTCGGCAGTGACCTGCCATAAGAGCCTGAGCCTCCTGAGGCACTGGCGCTCAGACATGTCGATAGAGCTGATCATCTGCCTGTGTTGGGGCTTTTGTCTTCTTCCAGCTGGATCTCACTGTCCATCCCTTCTGCCTTTTGGCGGGGCATGCAGCTGAGGAGTGGGCAGTTGGAGTTGCTGCTGGAGCAGTTGGCAGTCGCCAACTGCCAACTTTGGCCTCTGCTCTTGCCCCTCAGCAGAGGTGGAAGGTGGAACTGCATAAGCTGTTCCCATGCCATGGTGAAGGGTGGCAGCAGGGAAGTGCAACTAAAGATGTGTGAAGTAATAGACAGGCAAAGTGCCTTCCAACAAGTTGGCAATCACCTGTCAAGCCGTGAAAGCATTGTCTGAAAGAAGAAGTGCTTTGAACAGCAGCTTCTCAAAAGCCATGACTGGAGCACTTCAGTGTAACTGATCAAAGACTTCCCAGCTTGTCAGTTTCAGTGACGAAGCTCCGCTTGCTATGCACTTGCCACGGCGAATTGCTGATGGGTTGGGAAACAGTTTCCATGGCTGGGAAATCCAGGATTCAGCTCATAATTGGCTTCGTAACAATTTCAACCACTTCTTAATTACTTATCTGACAGATCGCAGCAGGTTCCCCGCTCTCCTTCAATGCAGCCCAGCGGAAAGCCAGAAGTGGGCGGGATCACGTCGGGATTGCGACCTGGCATCACTTTCCGGTACTTTCCCACCCCACTTGGCCCCGAACCTGCCTCCAGCTGCCTGGGGAAATTTTGCCTTTGTCTCCGAGAGGGGCGACATGATCAGAGAGTGCTCGGTGGTGATGATTAATGATGGCTTCAGTCTTTCCTAAGTCCAGTTCTCGTTATAACTGTGTTGCAGACAAGTCGAATCATCTAATTCCTCAGACGGCGCAGATGAAATGCTCCTCGTCTTTTACAAATTTCTTAAAAGGCCTCCATGTTTCAGATGCATATAAAAGTATTGAAATAATGTAGATCTGATAAATCCATTTAGGATCTTTACCTTCTTTTGGATGTAAGCCCTGGGCCTTCGTTGCTGAAGCTGCTGAGCTGATTCAGTATGTCTGTCTCACTAGGACTATACCATACGAATTAGGAGCAGTAGGCCATTCAGCCTGTCGAGCCTGCTCTGCCATTTAATAAGATCATGGCTGATCTGTTTCTGTCTCTAATTTCACACTCCGATCTACCCACAATAATCGTTGATTCCCTTGTTTAGTAAGAATCTATCTACCTCCACCTTAAAAATATTCAAGGACCCCACCTCCACCACCTTCTGAGGCAGAGAATTCCAAAAGTCACACAACCCTCAAGAGAACAAATTTCTCCTCATCTCTATCCCAAAAGGGCAGCCCCTAATTTTCAAATAGTGCCCCCTAGTTCTGGACTCACCCACAAAAGGAAACATCCTTTCCACATTCACCCTATCAAGATCGTTCAGGATCTTATATACTTCAATCAAGTCTCCCCTCAGCCTTCTAAACTCCAGTGAAAACATACCCAGTCTGTCCAACCTCATAAAACAACCTGCTCATTCCATGTATCAATCCAGTAAACCTCATCTGAACCACCTCCAACGCAATCACATCCTTCCTTAAATAAAGAGACCAAAACTGCATACAGTATTCATGATGTAATCTCACCAATGCCCTGTATAACTGAAGCATAACATCCTTACTTGTATTTTCAATTCCTCTCGTAATAAAGGATAGCATTCGATTAGCCTTCTTTATTACTTGCTGTACCTGCATACTAACGTTTTGTGACTCACGCACTAGAACACCTCGATCCCTCTGCACCACAGAATTCTGCAGTCGTTCCCCATTTAAGAAATATTCTGCTTTTTTATTCTTCCTGCCAAAGTGAACAACTTCACATTTTCCCACATTATACTCCATCTATCAGATTTTTGCCCTCTCACTGAACCTATCTATATTGGTCTACAACTTCCTTATGTCCTCTTCACAACATACTTTCCTACCTATCTTTTCTACCACCCTATGACAGTTTGTTAACTAGGTAGATAAAGTCGTCCACTGCCTCCATATTTTGTATATTAGCTTGAATGTCTTGTATGTGTCGAGACTCTGGGCTTTTGTCTCTGCCCCAACAATCTGTAGCTCAATGGTGCCTGCCTCATGCCAAATGCTAGCCAATGCACCTCTGGGATATCTCATGTCCTGACCTGAGGAGAGCAACATCATCTTCTTAGTTCCGGTCAGAAAAAGATGATAATGCTAATATCTGCAGTGATGTGATCCAGTCCATTGCATGACAGAATCAGTTTGGAGCCTTGGCCCATCCCTGCCATACTCCAGATCTGGTATAGTACCTCTCAGACTTGTGGTTGAGCAGTCAAACCCTTACACCTGGGTCATTATCTTATTGATGTCTGATCTACAATAGTTGCATTGCAGACCTAGATCTTGAAATAGTCTCAGGAGGATATTAGGAACAGTGATGCCATGTAGATCCTTCCATAGGTCATTTCCATCAACTGAATCAAAAGCTGCCTTGACCATTATGCTCCCAGAGGGGAACTGAATTTGTGATGAATCTCAGCCAATAGGTGTAGAGCAAGTAAGGCAACCATTGTGGATTGCCCATTTGTGAAACCCATTTGCACAGGACAATGGTATTTTACTAAGAGTGACTGAAGCCAAGCAAATAGGATGTATGAAGTGATGTTTCCAGAAACAGAGGAGTGAATTATTGGTCTAAACCTACAACATACCGTGCATGGGCATTTTCCTTTATGGAGTGAGGTAATGATCCATTCTTTCCACTCATGTGGCACATCCCCATCAATCCAAACATAAACAAAGAATTGATGTAGTGCTGAGCTTGTGGGCTCAATGATGCACTGGAGAGGTTTGTGAGTTATTAAATTGGATCCAGTAGCTTGGCTATTTTATAATTTCTTTATAGCTGAACAGTCCCCTGCCTTTCAGGGTATATTGGCATGGGTCAGATGACCAGGTATTGAATTTGCTGCTGATGAGTCCAGGTCTCAGGCTTGCTTTTAAGTGTTAGCCCCATGCAGGTTCCAGTTTAAAGTCTGAGTGACTGAACTGTATATGCAAGCTGTAGATGATTAGTTCTAGTTTGCATTCAGTGTAATTTTTGCTGATGCCTGGTTTTATAATTCTTTTGTAGGATATATCTCATTAGTTAGCCAAGGACATTGTTTGGGGGATTTGGTCATATGATGATATCTGTTGCTCCTCTAAAAGCAAAATACTGCGGATGCTGGAAATCTGAAACAAAAACAAGAAATGCTGGATTCACTCAGCAGGTCTGGCAGCATCTGTGGAAAGAGAAGCAGAGTTAACGTTTCGGGTCAGTGACCCTTCTTCGGAGTTCCGAAGAAGGGTCACTGACCCGAAACGTTAACTCTGCTTCTCTTTCCACAGATGCTGCCAGACCTGCTGAGTGAATCCAGCATTTCTTGTTTTTGTTTCTGTTGCTCCTCTGTTGTGCTACAGCTGTCCAGGCCAATTCTACTTTGTCCAGGAGAGTGCCAAGTGCATCAAACTTGTTTTTCACTGCGACAGAATACTTGTTGGCAAATTCTGAATTATCATAAAAATGTCATAAAAGGTACACACCTGTGCTGAAATTGAGGAGTAATGGTTATTTTTGCAACAAAACGATGGTGATCACTAATGGTTGATGGTTCTGTGCCTCTATAAACCCAATATGATTTAACTATGTGCTGTGATTCTGGACCAATATGTGGTCCAACTCTTTCCTCATCTTGTTTGAC
Source organism: Heterodontus francisci (assembly GCF_036365525.1). Classification (NCBI taxonomy): domain Eukaryota; kingdom Metazoa; phylum Chordata; class Chondrichthyes; order Heterodontiformes; family Heterodontidae; genus Heterodontus; species Heterodontus francisci. The sequence continues at coordinate 101,302,559 of NC_090371.1, forward strand.
AATTTGGTTACCCAATAGATGTCACAATGTCTGAACCAAATACCTGTGAAAGTGACACTAGATGTTTGACAGAGGATAGGAATCACAGTGAGATATTGTTTATTATTCCAGAGTCAAAGGGCCAATAGTTTCAAAGCCACTTTTGCATCATAGGAACATAGAAAATAGGATCAGGAGTAGGCCATTTATCTCTATGCCATTTTCCCCCACTATCCCCATATCTCTTGATGCAGTTAGTATTCAGAAATCTACTGATTTCTGTCTTGAACATGCTCAATGATTCAGCTTCCACAGCCTGCTGGGGTAGAGATTTCCACAGATTCACCACCGTCTGAGTAAAGAAATTCCTCCTCATCTCAGTCTTAAATGGCCTGCCTCTTATTCTGACTCTGAGTCCCCTTGTTCTAGATCTAATGTAGCATTCACCTCTCCAAGTACGATAAATTTATCATGCATTGGAAGAGGTTGTGTCACGTCTGGTAACCGCTGATCGAAATTTTCTTTGTTGGTGTCAGTAGCTTCCTCAATGCGTAAACCACAATGATAGATATCTGCATTTGACAGTAGCTCTTCTCAAGTTGGTATTGGGTGTCACGGGCCTTAACCTTATCAAAATTGTACTGTCCCTGGAGGAACTTTGAGTACCGCTAGCTGTAAACATGTGCACCATCACATGGCATTGGCTAACTGTTGATGCCTGTAGGTGCAGGAGTTTCAATCCCAGTGCCATTTGTAGAATGGCTCATGTTTGTTAAATGCACCTACGCACATTCTATTTCCTTCAGATGGGGAGGCAGAGAGGAGTGTTTTTGAGGGACAACATTCCCATTCCCAGAAATTCTACCACCCATAGGCATTAATTTCTGATGTCATAGTCCTTCCACCTTCACTAACATTGGGAAGCATGTTTCCTTTTCCACTTGGGCTACCATTTGGTTTTACTCCTAACTCTGAATGGGAGCCTGTTATCAGAAGCCAGTCAGACCCAAGGCTCGTGAGGTATTGCAACATGTGTTACACTACCAGCACTACCCATAATTATTGGGGAGGGAGAATTGGCACCAGAACCAAAGTGACATTGGCAGGGTAGAGTTTAATCAAATGGGAATTTTAACTCACCTATTTCCCTTCACTGATGCAGCTCCAATAGAGACTCCATGAACCCCTGAAAAGATTACCTCCTTATAAAATTCTTATTTTGAACTTGTGTTCGGGTTCTTTACAATCCAAAATTGCATGAAAAGGAACAACTAATTAATGTTTTAAACCCGCATTATATACAGCAGAACAAATTTTAAAAAAATAAATACTGAAAATCTGAAATAAAAATGGAATTGGTGGAAATACATACCAGAATCACTAGCATTTGTAAAAAGAACAGACAGATCGATGTTTCACTCAATGATCAATGTACTAAATAACAGTGAGTCCACAGCGCACCTCCACTAGAACACTTGATTAACCTCTGCTGGTTCCGAGCAACTTTCCACTTTTTGCTTTTCTCTGATTTTTTTACAGGACAACCTCCAACAGTGCACCCATTGATATTCCACCAGAACAGATCTTGTACTCACTCCCTTTTCACAACTGTCTCTGAACCTGAATATTGACTTATTAATGCTCAAAGCTGACTCCACCTTGTCTGCAAGTCAACTTCATCCCAACACTGGATCATAGATTTTAACTTTGGACTCTCTCGCATTACCTCTTCACTGTGTTATGTTTACAGGTAGGAGATGTCTCTCCAAATTTTTACCATGCCTGTGTAATGTGAATTCTTTCTGTGACCATTCATGTGTACACTTTGGCTGCCACTCCACAGCTCAACCAATTATTTCTATCTCCTTTTGGTTGTTCTTCTCTTGGGCTCTTTTCTCCTCTGCTTCCTGTCACTCATTCATGCCATCTTTCATTTTTCCCTTCTCAGGGAACTTTGCCTCCCAATCCGTAGCCCAACTCATTCGTATTCCTCTATCTTTATACTCTCCAACCTTCATTGTAAGCTTTAATTTTACTTGAATAAGCCCAGTTACCTTTTGTACTTCTCTTGACCTCTCTAAAGGGCCCATCATGGCAGCTCTCACTGCCTCCCAATGAGCAAATACCCCAAATGCTCCTCTCTCACTGATGTTCCCACCCATCGCATCCAGTGTGGCTAATCTCACCAATTTCTTTCCCAACCCACTGACCCCAACCATCACTGCTACATCGGACTCTGCCAGTAGATCAACACTCATGGATACTTTCTGCAGAATGTCCATTTATCCATGAACAAAGTCCTTGCTGTAAATGGCCATACCATGGACCATTGCACTGACATCATGGCTTTGGCAGAAAATTGATTCATGGGTTCCAACACCTTGCCCACCACTTCCGCCATCTGTCTCATTCATTCAAGTCATTGTGGTTTGGTGCACCTTTTTCATCAAATTACACATTGGTCTCACTCCCAACTCCTCTGGTAACTTCTCTTCCTTTGTGTTGACATGATATTTTAGTGAACAAGATTATTGCAATGTACATTTGTTCCATATTGGAATAATGCAGGTTATGCTGCCATTTTTAAAATTAATTCCTGGGATGTTGGCATTACTTGCAAGGTTGGAATTTATTGTCCGTGCCCATCCCTAGTTGCCACTTCAGAGGACAATTAAGAGTCAACCATGCTGGTGCAGGACTGGAGGCACATATGGGCTGAACCAGTTAAGGGAAGCCTAATAAAATCAAAATACTGTGGATGCTGGAAATCTGAAATAAAAACAGAAAGTGCTAGAAATACTCAGCAGGTCAGGCAGTATCTGTGGAGAGAGAAACAGAGATGACGTTTCAGGTGGTCACAGACCAGAAACGGTTTCTCTCTCCACAAATACTGCCAGACCTGCTGAGTATTTCCAGCACTTTCTGTTCTTATTTCAGTAAAGGGCAGAAAGGAATGAACACTAGTAAAGCCACTAGATCTTTACAGAAATCCAACAGCTTCATGATTGAGTTTTACTGGTTTTTCAACTACAGGAAAGCTCTCAAACTAACTTGGTGGGATTATGAACTATTTGACCTCTGGATTACTGGCCCAGTAACATAACCATTACACCACGGTGCCCAGTTCAGGACAATTACACCATTTATATTCTTGCAGAGAAGCATCGGAAAGTACAGAGCCCCACAATATTATTACTCTAAAATCGGCTAACTCGCATTTCTCTATAGATATTGGTAATGGCAGTTTTACAGTAGGATTCAGTCAGTGCTGTATTTAATTCAGTAAAACTGTAGAAGCACATTAATCTTTCGATTTTTTATGTGGCTGTTTGGTCTGTCTCAAGCAGTATCAGGCAGTCTATGCATATTTGCATTTTGTTGCCATAGCAAATCGGAATTTTACCTTGATTTCGAAATGCAAACAGTTTTATTTAATTGTTTGAACAATCCGTCATGTTCATTTCCCTTATAACCACGCTGAACTTAATACAAAACTAATATCTATACTGGAAATAGATTTTTTCCCTATATGTAATGAACTGCGTGTGCGGAAAGTTTAACCTGGTCGCCTTGCCGAATTAGTGATCATTACTTCTTGTTGTTCGCTGTTTATTGGGTTAGGTCCTTTGACAGTATTTGACATCAATCCCGAGCTGTGGTTTGGCTTCTTTGTTGCGCAGTTTCTCGCTGCTATTAATCTGCGAGGCCCAGAACTGACCAGCCGACCATATCCCTGTTTGACCATTCCCGCTGCTCATTCATGGCAACATTTAGGGAAAATATTAATTTATAACAGAGTAATAAAACGTACATCGTTAAAACACATTTAATTCGAGAAAGGTAATAAAATCACGAATAAATAATTCAGTAAGGTTTTACCACTCAAATTGATAAGCCAAATATATAAAGAAATGAGTAATTCTGGAAGCAATATCATTTTTAACAAATGAGGAGAATATTAAACTTCAATCACCAGTGCTAAATATTGCTTGCGTGTGCTAATATATGTGGATATGTTTATATATGCTGCAAAGCACTCGCATCCTCATGAATCACAAGGGAATGTCGGCCGTGTAGATTTCTTCCATCCATTGATTAGCTCGGATTCCTAATGCTTTGACCCATAGGTGACTGGTGATCACATAGGTTGTCCCGCCCCGACTAGCCCAGACAGCATCCCAGTTTTCTAATAGACACAAAAGGCCGCTGTTAACCAAAAATCTGCGGTTACTAATAGCACTAACAAAAAGGTAAGATAACTCAGGAGAAATGGCAATCGATTTTATTTAAACAACAGCTCCTATGAAGTTTTGACCACACCAGAAAATTACTGTAAGCTACCTTTCCGTTATCTCGATTGTAGTGGTCAATCTCTCTCTACATATAACTAGAACGGATGTAAATAGGCGATAGACGTGTGTTATCCATAGTAGCAGGATGACACGCGGATCCTGAATTTCCGTTTGCTTTCTCCTCTGTAGTTAAAGGTTCAGATTACACTGCGGGCAGATCGGGGTTTTTACACACGGAGGCAGCAATTGAGGACTGAAATGTGAAACCTCGCTGCAAATTGCCAACCAAAGACGATAGCACCACCGTTTTACTTTTCTTGAACAGCAGATCATCTGATCCACATTTTTGAACTTGTGGGAATAAATGGAGCTTTATGGAAAGGTAAGCCATTATTTTACAATACTTACGGCTTCCTCTTTAAAGGTCGAATTTCCTTAATATCAGAAAGGGCTGTGGTCTTGTGGTTTTTAGATATGCTTCCATGAAAAAAAGCCAGTTCGCTTACTTTGTCCCCACTGCAAAGTCTTTAAATGGATACTAACAATCAGCTTTTCCTTATGCGTGCGTTTCGGGTTTGTTATAGTTAATTTATGTTTATTTCAACATAATTTTGCAAGGATGCAAACACATTTAACAGATATAAAAATAACTTAAGTAATGCGACATGACATATAACAATTTTTTTCAGGTCTAGTAACGGTTTGCAAAATTTGCAACATTTCCCGACTGCTGGTTCCAAATATCCATCCAACACGATGCAAGGCATCGTTGCTCGCAGCCATCGCTCCCAGCCGTGTTTCAGCCAAGGCGAGGGGGGTGGTGGGGGGGAGGGAATAGGCGCCGGGCATGTCGGGAGTTGTAGTCCAATGGACCCGACAGCGCTCTCCCATTGTCCTGAGCTGGATTTGAGCCAAACAACTACAGGTTCCAGAGTGCCGAGCGACCATTGGCACATGCGCAGCGACGTGCCAGTATCAATACAAAAGTGGTTGACAGCTCGATGGAAGCGGCTTGTTCCGCTCGGGTTTCTCCACAGGCTGAGAGGGATCGCGAGCGCTCTGGCAGCATGAGGCACGAGGCACCAATGCAGGTCTGTATAACCTTATACAAGAGACAGCGAGCGGCGTCCGAATGAGACTTTGTGCTCAAGGAGATTACTCTATTAACGCCTGTCAATGAGCAGAAGATTTTTTTTGCAGTATTGCAATAACTTGTATCGTTACACAATTTGTACAAAAATGTGTTTATTTAATAAACCGTTTAATTTCACAGTTTTTTTATTGTCAACTGGAATTGAATTGTTCAGTGCAGAGAATTTCAAATATATGAATGTGGGATAATGTGCTAAATGAAAGAAAAATTGTTTAACCTTTTTTTCCCGAGACCAGTATTAATTCATCACTGTTTTTGTTCCTCCATTGAGGGATGCTCAACATCTTCCAATGTTTAAGGGTTGTTCATGTTAAGGGGAGAGGACTTTAAGGTAGATGAGATTTTGATGATAGGTGTATTTCTGTATCAGGATTGCATCCTTCATTTGTACTGATTCATTGCTATTTGGACACAGTCTCCCAGACTCATGGCTGGCATCTTTCCTGTATTGAATTTAGGTGGCACAGTCATCTACCAAGATGTCTGGGCTGCAGTGTAGGGAATCCATCCATCCATCTCACTCTAACATGCCGACTTTTTATACAAGGGGATTACCTTTAAAGAGATCGTGTGCCGAGTCTAAGTGAGGGATATTTTGAGCGTTTTCAAGCCTATACACGTATTATGCTGAAAAATAGAGTTTAAATGATTTCCAAGATATTTTCCACGTTTGCCATTGCAAGGTAAAATAACAAATAGTTTCTACTTTTTGCCCATTCGTAGTTCACAATGCACTATGATTTGAAATAAACTTTTACAAAAGTGTAATATATTTTATTTTGGTATTTAAATTTAATTTCAATATAAAATGGTTCTGGTTATTATAAAACTAGCAGAGACCAGCAAAACATTTGCAGTGAAATTAGTACCTTTATTTCAACAGTGCTTTAAATCCTCATTCCATGCCATGCCATCCTTCCCATCCATTCCTCTCATGCCATACCCATCCCATTCCTATCATCCCCATCTCATTCCCCCCACCCCTTCTTCCTATGCCATCCCCATCTCTCATTCCATCCCTCCCATGCCGCCCCATCACCCACTTCACCTCTTCCATGCTTTCTCATCCCACATTCCATGCCTCCCATGCAACTCCCCATGACATCCCCATGCTGTTCCCCCACCTGCCGTTCCCCCCTCCCATGCCTTTCCCCCATGCTTTGTCCCTCATGCCTTCACTGCAATGCTGCCTCCATGCCGTTTGCACCCCTCATGCCGTTCCCCCCTCCTCATTCTGTCCCACCCATGCTTTCCCCTGCATGCCAACCCCCTCGGCTCCTCCCATGCTGTCTCCCATGCCATTTCCACTCCCACCTTGCCAATCTCTTCAGCCAGTGTAACTTTATTGTTGGGCTCCCCTTACCTTCCGCTCCTTTTTTTTGCTTTTTTTTCTTCACCAACAACCCCCACCCTGCCACTGCCACTGCCACCAAGCGTCAGTTCTCCCATGCCGTTCCACCCACCCCACCCCACCCCTCCTCCCCAAACCCTCCACCTAGGGTAACTTTGTTGTTGGGCTCCCCTTGCCTTCCGATGTTCTTTTTCTTCACCAACACCCCCGTTCCGCCACTGCAGCCTCCAACCGTTGGCAGCCGCACGTGTGTCACATGCTTCGTGTGCACCAGGTTCCACCCACCAAATCAACCCACCGACCAATCAAAATAGTGGAATGGTACACATTAGAAACATACTTCTGTGCTTGAAGTTGTATGCTTTGCATTATATTTGCTCAAATTGCCAGGACTAAGAGGATTGGAGGTATAGAATTTTTAATTGATGCCAACATTTTTGCGAGTTTGCAGAGATGTTCTAATTCCTGTTTTATAAGCAGTTTTCATATTAAGTAAATAAAGGACTAATAATGCTCATCCAACTATAAGAGGAAAAGTATTGCTGGACAGGAAAGGATAAAATACTACATCTGTGTACTTGCTCAATGGCAGACATAGAATCACAGAATTGTTACAGTGCAGAAGGAGGCCATTCAGCCCATCGTGTCCACACCGGCTCTCCGAAAGAGCAATTCACTCAGTTCCATTCCCCCGCCTTCTCCCTGTAACCCTGCACATTCTTCCTTTTCATATAACAGTCTAATTCCCTTTTGAATGCTTCAATTGAACCTGCCTCCACCACACTCTCAGACAGTGCATTCCAGACCTTAGCTACTCTCTGTGTGAAAAAGTTTTTCCTTAAGGTCACTTTTGCTTCTCATACCAGATACTTTAAATCTGTGCCCTCTCATTCTCGATCCTTTCATGAGTGGGAACAGTTTCTCTCTATCTATTCTGTCCAGCCCTCTCATGGTTTTGAATACCTCTACCAAATCATCTCTCAGCCTTCTCTTAAAGGAAAACAGTCCTAACTTCTCAAGTCTATCTTCATAACTGAAGTTCCTCATCCCTGGAACCATTCTCGTGAATCTTTTCTGCACTCTCTCCAATGCCCTCAGGTCTTTCCGAAAGTGCGGTGCCCAGATCTGGACGCAATACTCCAGCTGAGGCCGAACTATTGTCTTATACAAGTTCAACATAACTTCCTTGCTCTTGTACTCTATGCCCCTATTAATAAAGCCCATGATACTGTATGCTTTATTAACTGCTCTCTCAACCTGTCCTGCCACCTTCAATGACTTATGCACATATACACCCAGGTCCCTCTGCTCCTGCACCCCCTTTAGAATTGTACCCTTCATTTTATATTGTCTCTCCACGTTCCTCCTACCAAAATGAATCACTTCACATCTCTCTGCATTGAACTTCATCTGCCACCTGTCTGCCCATTCTTCCAACCTGTCTATGTCCTTTTGGAGTTCGACACTAACCTCCTCACAGTTCACAATGCTTCCAAGTTTCATATCATCTGCAAACTTTGAAATTGTACCCTTTACACCAAGGTCTAGATCATTAACATACATCAGGAAAAGCAAGGGTCCCAACACTGACCCCTGGGGAACTCCACTACAAACTTTCCTCCAGCCCGAAAAACATCCATTAACCACTAGTCTCTGTTTCCTGTCACTCAGTCAATTCCGCAGCCATGTTGCTACCGTCTCTTTTATTCCATGAGCTTTATGTTTGCTTACAAGTCTATATGTGTCGCACTGTATCAAACGCCTTTTGAAATTATTTAGAAACTGATACCACTGGAAATAGTTTATGGTATTCCAGGAATTTATCTTTGTGCAGAATTTTGAAAGTCAGAGACAAAATACAATCTGAAAGACCTCCCTGGATGGCTTAATAGATGAATGGACCATTCCATATAGCATTTGACAGTACAAACCAAGATGTCCCACTTTGGATGTGGACTATGCTGAATTAGCTGATTTCAGCGAGGTCAGCTTTTTGGGGTATGACAGTTGGGCTCATGAGCAAATTGGCATAGGGTAAATAAAATCAGAGAGTAGAATGTGTGCTCAAAGATTGGCTTGAGAGAATGGGTTTTGATTCATGGAGCATTGGCGCCAGTACTGCGGAAAGAGGTAGATGTACCATTGGGATGGGCTTCAGTTGAACTGCCTTGGGTCAGTGTCCTGGAGAATTATATAACTAGGGCTGTAGAGAGGACATTAAAATAAATAGTGGGGGCGGGGGGGGCGGGGTTCATGTGAGGGGAGATTTGGAAAGTTAAGCAAGGACAAGGAAAGTGCAATGTAGTGATATGATGAATGATAACCAGAGTGTGACAGGAAGGGACAGAGCTTACAAACATAAGAATGCATCAGCAAATAGGATCAGATTTGGGAAAAATAGTAAAAAGACAGAATTAAAGGCACACAGCATTTGTAACAAGATGGATGAATTGATAGCACAAACAGAAATAAATGGGTGTGATATGAAGCTTCTTTTAAGCTTCTTTTAAGATGTATCTAGACAGATACATGAATGGGCAGGATGTAAAGAGATACAGACCCTTAGAAAATAGGCGTCATGTTTAGATAGAGGATCTGGATCGGCGCAGGCTTGGAGGGCCGAAGGGCCTGTTCCTGTGCTGTAATTTTCTTTGTTCTTTGATATCCATTGCAGAAATGTGGTTGCAGAGTGACCAAGGCTAGGAACTGAATATTTAAGAGCATTTGGCATTTTGGAAGGATAGGAAGAAAGGGAAAGGAGGTGGGGTAGCTCTGTTAATAAAGGATGAGATCAGTCTTGTAGTGAGAAGTAATCTTGGCTCAGAAGATCAAGATGTAGAATCAGTTTGGGTGGAGATAAGAAATAGCAAAGGAAAGAAGTCGCTAGTGGGAGTAGTTTATAGGCCACCTAACAGTAGCCATATTGTAGGGCAGAATATAGATCAAGAAATAATGGGGGCTCGTGAGAAAGGTACTGCAATATACATGGGTGATTTTAATCTTCATAATAATTGGACAAATCAAATTGGCAAAGCTAGCCTTGAGGATGAGTTCATAGAGTGTATTGGGGACAGTTTCTTAGAACAGTACGTTCTGGAACCAACCAGGGAACAGGCTATTTTAGACATGGTAATGTGTAATGAGACAGGATTAATTAATGATCTCATAATAAAGCATCATATAGGCAAGAGTGATCATAACATGAGAGAATTTCATATTCAGTTTGAGGGTGAGAAACTTGGGTCTGAAACTAGTCTCTTAAACTTAAATAAAGGTAATTACAAAGGTATGAATACAAAGTTGGCTGCCGTGGACAGGGAAAAATAGATTAAAAGGTAAGACAGTAGATAAGCAGTGGCAGATATTTAAGGAGATATTTCATAACTCTCAACAAAGATATATACCATTGAGAAAGAAAGACTCTATGAGAAGGATGCACCATCTGTGGATAACTAAGGAAGTTAAGGATGGTATCAAATTGGAAAAAAAAAGGGGTTCAATGCTGCAACGATTAGTGGTAGGTCAGACGATCAGGAAAATTTTAGAAACCAGTAAAGAATGACTTAAAAAAAAAAGGGAGAAATTAGAATATGAGAGCAAACCAGCAGGAAATCTAAAACAGACAGTGAGAGCTTCTACAAGTATATAAAAAGGAAGAGAGGAAAGAGGTAACTCAAATTAGAAGGAAGTAAAGCTGGTAACAGGAGGTAGAAAAGTAGCAAGCGACATTAGAAGGCAGGCAAAAGAAAGGCAAGCATCAACTAGGCTTAAAATGCAGAATAATGCCAAGAAGACAAGGTTAAGGGCACTCTATCTGAATGCACGCAGCATTCACAACAAGGTAGATGATTTAAAGGCACAAATAGAGGTAAATGGGTTTGATCTAATTGCCATTACAGAAACTTGGCTACAGGGTGACCAAGACTGGGAATTGAATATTCAAGGATATTCGACATTTAGGAAGGGCAGGCAAAAAGAAAAAGGAGGTGGTGTTGCGCTGATAATAAGGGATGGGATCAGTACATTAGTAAGGGAGGATCTCAGATTGGAAGAACAAAATGTGGAATCTGTTTGGGTGGAGCTAAGAAACAGCAAGGGGCAGTAAACATTGGTAGGAGTTGTTTATAGACCACCAAACGGTAGTAGTAGTGTGGGGCATGGTATTAATCAGGAGATTAGCGAAGCATGTAGCCTGAATAATACAGCAATCATGGGTGACTTTAATCTGCACATAGACTGGGTAAACCTAATGCGCACTAATGCTGAGGAGGGCAAGTTTCTGGAGTGTGTTCAGGATGGTTTCCTAGAGCAGCACGTTGAGGAACCGACTAGACAACAGGCTATTTTATATCTAGTATTATGTAATGAGAGAGGACTAATTAACAATCTTGTTGTAGAAGAATCTTTAGGGATGAGTGACCATAATGAGAGAATTTTACATGATGTTTAAAAGAGGTAGTTCAATCTGAAGCCAGGGTGTTAAATTTGAACAGAGAAAATTATGAATGTATGAGGGGCAAATTGTCTGAGGTGCATTGGGAAAATACATTAAAAGGTATGACAGTACATAGACAGTGCATAGTATTTAAAGAGTATGTCCCAAAGACTGGCGGATCATATCAAACAACATGTCCCTTCCGCTGTTTGCGACGGGCAAGTTGCAGGCTGTACCCAACAAGCCCATGCTTGCAAAACTCAAAACACAGTGTCCAACATTAGATGTGATTCCGCGATTGGACAACATTTGCTAAATAATCCTCAGTGTGCTAAGAATTACGCTGACAGCCAATTTAAGATTGTCAGTAGGACTCACAGTGTGGCACATCTGCACATTGTTATGACTAGGTGAGAAAGGGGTCCAGGAGTCCCTTTCAGCCTTCACCTGGTCTTATCGTAACAGGGTTTGATTTTAAACACACTGTTTTTAGCTCCCTCTTGGTGAATCCTTGTTCACCGCTTTCCAATTATAAGCAAAGAAATCAGCACAAACAGGTTTTCTTAGGTTTAAAGAAGGAAGGTTGAAATTTATGAAACTTAAGCTTAAACTCTAATTCAGTTAACGCCTACGGATGCACGACGCACCCATGCTAGCATGCATACGCGATATTCACATGTGGATAGAGACAGAAAAGAGCAGAAAAAATAAAGTGGAAAAGCTTGAGGCAGTCTCTGAAGAAGGTTTTTGTTACGTATCTTCGAGCTCACTGTAGAGTCCTTGATTGTGGGTAGATCTTGCTTTTCGTTGGGGCCCAGTATTCTTAAACCTTGTTTGCTGTAGGAGAATTTTCTCTCTTGGGGTTCATGTGTCTTCAGTGGATTTGGAGTTCCATCAGAAAGAGGTGGGAGCAGACAGGAGAGGCTGTGTTGAGCCAGCCAGGAGAGGTCTTTTCAGTCCAGGAGCCAAACAGACAATCTTAGTTCAAAAACTCTAGCTAGTTTAAAAAGAATCCCTGGACCAGCCAATTAGTCATGTGACCAGCTGGTTTACCCAGTTTGTGGATTGTATCACCTTAGCAGTCTGGAATGCTCCTCTTACACACAATACCTGGTGATCAAAATCCATTTTAGGATAAGTGGATAAGGGAAGTAACCTTTCTTGTCCCTATTGGTATGCAAATGTCCTCCATCCAAGTCTGGCAGCCCTTGTAAAAGGCCTTCTCTTCTTCCCAGCAACAATTTGAAATTTAATGTCCATATGGTGAAATTAATATGCCTCATTCTTGGCAGGTGGGGGCCCAGCATGAAAAAATACTGGAAGCTACATATATTAATAAACAGGGCCCTGTTCTTCGCAGAAAGAAGGAACATGTACAAACATTGCGCCTGTTCCAGCTAAACAAAATAAGTGACAGCCATTCACGGGTTCATTCCTCATGGCAATGCCTTGACCAATCAGAGTCAAGCTGCCAGGTTTAAATTTCAAACAAAGCTTGGCAGTTAACTGTCAGTCACCGTAAACTGGTGCATTCTCCATGGAAACGCCTCTACCAATCAGAGTTCACTTGCCAACCAATCAGCACTCTCTTCTCATACAGTATAAAGTTGTTGTTTTCCCTTACATTGGTATTCTTGTGGATTGTCCTGATGACTGCAAGACAAAAAGCTTCGCCAAATGTCTCTATTTACAGATATACTTTAAATAATTATTACATAATTTACATTCCTTCAAGACACAAAAACACCAAAAGTAAAGGCAGTCAACCGTGGCTAACAAAAGAAGTTAAGGATTGTATAAGATTAAAAGAAAAGGCCTATAAAGTTGTCAGAAATAGTAGTAAATGAGGATTGGGAGGATTTTAGAATACAGCAAAGGAGGACAAAGAAACTGATAAAGAAAGGGAGATTAGAATATGAATGGAAACTAGCAAAAAACGTACAAATGGTCTGTAAAAGCTTCTATAGGTACGTAAAAAGAAACCATTTGACTGAGACAAATGTGAGTCCATTACAGGCAGAGTCAGGAGAATTTATAATGGGGATTAGAGAAATGGCAGAGAAGGTAAATGATTACTTTGAGTCTGTTTTTACTGAAGAAGATACAAGAAATCTCCCAGAATGAGAGATCATAGCAATTAAGGAGGGACAGGAATGGCAGCTCAACATTCCTGGTTACAGGGTTTTCAGACGCGATAGGGAGGGGGATAGAAAAGGAGGGCATGTGGCAATTTTGGTCAAGGAAACTATTACAGCTGTGAGCTGGGATGATATGTTGGAAGGTTCATCAAATGAGGCCATATGGATTGAGCTAAGGAACAAAGAAGGGGCAATCACACTGCTGGGAGTGTACAATAGACCCCCAAACAGTCAGAGGGAGATAGAAGAGCAGATATGCAGGCAAATTTCTCAGAAGTGCAAGAACAATAGGGCAGTAATAGTAGAGGATTTTAATTACCCCAATATTAACTGGGATACTTTTAGTGTGAAAGGAAATGAGGGAGCAGAATTCTTGAGGTGCATTCAGGAGAACTTTTTTGCCTAGTATGTAGCAACTCCAACAGGAGAGGGCAGTTTTAGACTTAGTTTTCGGAAATGAAGATGGGCAGATGGAAGGAGTGGCAGTGGGAGAGCATTTAGATGGTAGGAATCATAATTCAGTCAGTCAGGTAAGCAAAATCAAGGTGAACCCAATGATGTTTTTTCAATACATTTAAGAGTAAGAGGATAACTAAGGAGAGAGTAGGTCCCATAAAAGACCAAAAAGGTAAGCTATGTATAGGAGCGGAAGATGGTGGTATGGTTCTTAACGAATACTTTGCGTCTGTCTTCACAAAAGAGGGGGACGATGCAGATATTGTAGTTAAGGAGGAAGCGTGTGAAGTATTGCATGTGATGAACATAGGGAGAGAGGAACTATTAATGGGATTAGAATCCTTGAAAGTTGATAAATTACCAAGGCCTAAATTATCCTAGGCTGTTAAAAGAAGCAAGAGAGGAAATAGCAGAAGGTCTGACCATCATTTTCCAGTCCTCACTGGATACAGGTGTGGTGCCGGAGGATTGGAGAATTGCTAATGTTGTACCTCTGTTTAAAAAGGGAGCGAATGATAGACCGAATAATTACAGGCCAGTCAGTCTAACCTCAGTAGTGGGCAAATTATTGGAATCTATTCTGAGACAGGATAAACTGTCACTTAGAAAGGCACAGGTTAATCAAGGATAGTCAGCATGGATTTGTTAAGGGAAGATCTTGTTTGACCAACTTGATCAAATGTTTTGAAGAAGTAACAAGGAAGATAGATGAGGGTAGTGCAGTTGATGTGGTCGACATGGATTTTAGCAAGGCTTTTGACAAGGTCCAACATAGCAGACTGGTTAAAAAAATAAAATCCCATGGGATCCAGGGAAATGCGGCAAAGTGGATACAAAATTGGCTCAGTAGCCAGAAACAAAGGGTAATTGTTGACAGTTGTTTTTGCGACTAGAGACCTGTTTCCAAAGGCGTTCTGCAGGGCACAGTACTGGGTCCTCTGCTTTTTGTGGTATATATTAACGATTTGGACATAAATGTGGGGGCATGATCAAGATGTTTGCGGATGACGCAAAGATTGGCTGTGTGGTAGATAACGAGGAGGATAGCTGTAGGCTGCAGGAAGATATTGATGATCTGGTCAGATGGGCAGAAAAGTGGCAAATGGAATTCAACTTGGAGAAGTGTGAGGTGATGCATTTGAGGAGGTTAAACAAGGCAAAGGAATATACGATTAATGGGAAAATACTGAGAAGTGTAGACGAAGTAAGGGACCTTGGTGTGAATGTCCACAGATCCCTGAAGGTTGCAAGACAGGTCGATAAGGTGGTTAAGGCGGCATATGGAATTCTTTCCTTTATTAGCTGAGGTATAGAATATAATAGCAGGGAGGTTATGCTGGAACTGTATAACTCATTGGTTAGGCCACAACTTGAGTACTGTGTGCAGTTCTGGTCACCTCATTACAGAAAGGATGTAATTGCACTAGAGAGGGTACAGAGGAGATTTATGAGGATGTTGCCTGGACTGGAAAAATGAAGCTATGAGGAAAGATTGGATAGGCTGGGGTTGTTCTCCTTGGAACAGAGAAGGCTGAGGGGAGATCTGATTGAAATGTACAAAATAGTGAGGGGCCTAGATAAAATGAGAGGGAATAGATTCAAAGTGATTGGTAGAAAAATTAGAGGGGAGATAAGGAAAACCTTTTTCACCCAGAGGGTGGTGATGGTCTGGAACTCACTGCCTGAAAAGTTAGTTGATGCAGAGACTGTCAACTCATTCAAAACGAGTCTGAATATGCACCTCAAGTGCCGTTAGCTGAAGGGCTACTGACCAAAGGCTTGAAGGTGGGATTAGAATAAGTGGATCATTTTTCAGCTGGCATAGTCACCATGGGCCAAGGGGCCTCTTTCTGGGCCTTAAACCTTCTATGAATCTATGATTCTATGATCTAAGGGACTGGGGAGAATGAGGAATTGAAGGAAATTAGTATTAGTAAGAAGTTTGTATTGGAGAAATTAACGGGGCTGAAGGTTGGTAAGTCCCCAGGACCTGATATTCTATATCCCAGAATATTTAAAGAGGTAGCTATGGAGATAATGGATGCATTGTTGATCATATTCCAAAATTCTATAGATTCTGGAACGGTTCCTGCAAATTGGAAGGTAGCAAATGTCACCCCATTTAAGAAGAGAGGGAGAGAGAAAACAGGGAACTACAGACCTGTTAGCCTTACATCAGTAGTAGGGGAAATGCTAGAATCTATTCTAAAGGATGTGGTAAATGGACACTTGGATAATAATGATCTGATTGGGCATAGTCAACATGGATTTATGATTGGCAAATCATGTTTGATGAACCTGTTGGATATTTTTGAGAATGTTACAAACAGAATTGATAAAGGGGAGTTGGTGGATGTAGTATACTTGGATTTTCAGAAGGCTTTTGATAAAGTCCCCCACAGGAGGTTGGTTAGCAAAATTAAAGCACATGAGATACTAGGTAATATACTGGCATGGATTAAGGATTGGTTAACGGGCAGAAACCAATGAGTAGGAATAAACGGGTCATTCTCGCTTTGGCAGGCTATGACTAGTGGGGTACCGCAAGGATCAGTACTTGGTCCCCAGCTGTTCACAATATATATCAATGATTTGGATGTGGGGACCAAATGTAATATTTCCAAGTTCGCAGATGACACAAAACTAGGTGGGAATGTGTGTTGTGAGGAAGATGCAAAGCGACTTCAGAGGGATTTGGACAGACTTAGTGAGTGGGCAAGAACGTAGCAGATGGAATATAATGTGGAAAAATGTAAGGTTATCCATTTTGGTAGGAGGAATAGATGTGCAGAGTATTTCTTAAATGGAAAGAGATTAGAAAGTGTAGATGTACAAAGGGACCTGGGTATCCTCGTCAATAAGTCACTGAAAGCTAACATGCAGGTGCAGCAAGCAATTAAGTTGGCTAGTGGTATGTTAGTCTTTATCACAAGATGATTTGAGTACAGGAGTAGTGAAGTCTTGCTTCAATTGTATAGAACCTTGGTTAGAGTGCACCTGGAGTACTGTGCGAAGTTTTGGTCCCCTTACCTTAGGAAGGATATTATTGCCATAGAGGGAGTGCAACGAAGGTTCACCAGACTTGTTCCAGGGATGGCAGGACTGTCCTATGAAGAGAGATTGGGGAAACTGTCCCTATATTCTCTCGCGTTTCAAAGATTGAGTGGTGATCTCATTGAAACCTACAAAATACTCAAAGGGATGACATGGTAGATGCAGCTAAGATGTTTCCCCTGGTTGGGGATTGTACAACCAGGGGACACAATTTCAAAATAAGGGGGAAGCCACTTAGGACCCAGATGAGGAGAAATTTCTTTATTCAAAGATGGTTGTGAATCTTTGGAATTCTCTACCTCAGAGGGCTGTGGAAGCTCAGTCATTGAGTATGTTTAAAGCAGAGATTGACCGTTTTCTAAATACCAATGACATAAAGGGATATGGGATAATGTGGCAAAAAGGCATTGAAGTGAATGATCAGCCATGATTGTTTTGAATGGCGGAGCAGGCTCAATGGGCTGAATGGCCTACTCCTGCTCCTATGTTCCTAGGAGCTAAACTAAGTGTTGGTTCTTTAGAGGATGAGACTGTGGAATTTATAATGGGAAGCAAGGAAATGGCAGAGACTTCGAACAAGTATTTTGTATGTATCTGCATGGAAAAAGTCACAAAAAAATCCGAAGAATAGTAGAAAAGGAAAATTCCTTCTTCTGAAGACTTGAACGCATGTGAGAGTAGCAGTGAGAAGAAGGGTCCCAAACAATGTAGGTGCGAGAACACAGCCCTGTTTCACGCCACTCAGGATAGGAAAGGGGTCTGATGAGGCACCGCTATGCTGAATTGTGCCTTTCATATTGTCATGGAATGAGGTGATGATACTTAGTAGCTTTGGTGGACATCCGATCTTTGCTAGTAGCCTGAAGAGACCATGTCTGCTGACGAGGTCAAAGACTTTGGTGCTATGTCCAGACTGGCCAAGAGGGTGTGGGAAAATGACGCACTGACACAGAACACAAATGTCTGTGTCCTCAGTACCTTGCTCTATGGCAGCGAGGCCTGGACAGCATATGTCAGCCAAGAGCGACATCTCAACTCATTCCATCTTTGCTGCCTCCAGAGAATCCTTGACATCAGGTGGCAGGACCGTATCTCTAACGCAGAAGTCGTCAAGGTGGCCAACACCCCAGCGTATACACCCTACTGAGCCAGCGGCACTTGAGATGGCTTGGCCATGTGAGCCACATGGAAGATGACAGGATCCCCAAGGACACTTTGTGCAGCGAGCTCGTCACTGGTATCAGACCCACCAGCCGTCCATGTCTCCGCTTTAAAGATGTCTGCAAACGCGACATGAAGTCCTGTGACATTGACCACGAGTCGTGGGAGTCAGTTGCCAGTGATCGCCAGAGCTGGCGGACAACCATAAAGGTGGGGCTAAAGAGTGGCGAGTCGAAGAGACTTAGCAGTTGGCAGGAAAAAAGACAGAAGCGCAAGAGGAGAGCCAACTGTGTAACAGCCCCGACAACCAATTTTATCTGCAGCGCCTGTGGAAGAGTCTGTCACTCTAGAATTGGCCTTTATAGCCACTCCAGGCGCTGCTTCACAAACCACTGACCACCTCTAGGCGCTTGCCCATTGTATCTCGAGACAAGGAGGCCAAAGAAGTAGAAAATCAGGGGCAAAATGGAAGGAGGAACGTAAAGCTATCACTATCTCTAGAGAAGTATTACAAAATCTAATTGAACTAAAGGCTGACAAGTCCCCTGGACCTGATCGCCTGCATCCTAGGGTCTTAGAAGAAGTGGCTGCAGAGATAATGGATACATTGGTTGTGATCTTCAAAATTCCGGAGACTCTGGAAGAGTCCCAGTGGATTTGAAAACCACAAATGTAACACCTCTGCAGTAAACTACAGGCCTGTTAGCCTAACATCTGTCATTGGGAAAATGCTGGAATCCATTATTCAGTAAGCTGTAACAGGAAATTTAGAAAATCATAATACAATCAAGCAAAGTCAACATGGTTTTGTGAAAGGAAAATCATGTTTGACAAATTTATTAGAGTTCTTTGAGGATGTAATCAGCAGGATGGATAAAGGGCAACTAGGAGATGTAGTATATTTGGATTTCCAAAAGGCATTCGATAAGGTGCCACGTAAAAGGTCACTGCACAAGATAAGAGCTCATGGTATAAAAACAGAAAATGTTGGAAATACTCAGAAGGCCTGGCAGCATCTGTGGAGAGAGAAGCAAAGTTAACGTTTGTGACCTTCCATCAGAACCACCATAAGAGCTCATGGTGTTGGGGGTAATATATTAGCATGAATAGAGGATTGGCTAACAGGAAACAGTGAATAGGGATAAATGGGTCATTTTCAGGTTAGCAAACTGTAACTAGTGGAGTGCAAGAGGACTCGGTGCTGGGGCCTCAACTATTTATAATCTATATTGAAGACTTGGATGAAGGGAATGAGTGTTTTGTAGCCAAATTTGCTGATGATACAAAGATAGGTAGGAAAGAAAATTGTGAGGAGGACACAAAGAGTTTGCAAAGTGATAGGTTAAGTGAGTGGGCAAAAATTTGGCAGATGGAGTATAATGTGGGAAAATGCGAGGTTGTCCACTTTGGTTGGAAGAATAGAAAAGCAGAATATTATTTAAATAGAGAGAGACTGCAAAATGCGGCAGTACAGTGGGATCTGGGTGTCCTCGTACGTGAATCACAAAAAGTTAGCATGCAGGTACAGCAAGTAGTTAGGAAGGCAAATGGAATGTTGGCATTTATTGCAACGGGATTAGAGTATAAAAGTAGAGAAGTCTTACGACAACTGTATGGTGTTTTCCCCTAAAATTCCTAGTTTCTCCCCTGCCTCCATCTCCCAAACCACTACCATCATAGTTTTAGTGTGAAAGGAATTGAGGGAGAAGAATTCTTGAGGTGCATTCAGGAGAATTTTTTTGGCCAGTATATAGAAAGTCCAACAAGAGAGGACTCAGTTTTGGACTTAGTTTTAGGAAATGAATTGGACATGTGGAAGGAGTGGCAGTGGGAGAGCATTTTAGTGGTATTGATCATAATTCAGTCAGTTTTAATATAATTATAGATAAGGACAAAGATAGAACCGGAGTTAGAGTTCTCAATTGGGGTAAGGCCAATTTTACTAAGCTGAAAAGTGATTTAGTGAAAGTGGACTGGAAACAGCTACTTGAAAGTAATCAGTGTCAGAGTAGTGGGAGGCATTCAAAGGGGAGATTCAAGGGGTTCAGAGTAGACATGTTCCCACAAAGAAAAAGGTTGGGACAGTCAAATCTAGAGCCCCCTGGATGTCAGGGAGCTTACAGGGTAAGACAAGGCAGAAAAGGAAAGCTTATGTCTGACTTCGAGAACTATACTACAGAAAGTCGAGAGGAGTATAGAAAGTGGAGGGGTGAAATCATAAAGGAAATTAGTAATGCAAAGAAAGGGCATGAAAGAATATTGGCAAGCAAAATCAAGGTGAACCCAAAGATGTTTACCAATATGTCAAGAGTAAGAGGATTACTAAGGAAAGCATAGAACACATAAAAGAACAAAAAGGTAACCTATTTGTATGGGTAGAAGATGTTGGTATGGTTCTTAATGAATACTTTGCCTCTGTCTTCACAAAAGAGGGGGACAATGCAGATATTGTAGTTAAGGAGGAGGAGTGTGAAGTATTGGCTGTGATAAGCATAGGGAGAGAGGAAGCATAAATGGGATTAGCATCCTTGAAAGTTGATAAATCAGCAGTGCCAGATGAAATGTACCCCAGGCTGTTAAAAGAAGCCAGGGAGGAAATAGCAGAGGGTCTGACTATCATTTTCCAATCCTCATTGGATGCAGGTGTGCTGCCGGAGGATTGGAGGACTGCTAACGTACCTTTGTTTAAAATAGGAGCGAAGGATAGACCGAATAATTACAGGCCAGTCAGTCTAACCTCAGTAGTGGGCAAATTATTGGAATCAATTCTGAGAGACAGGATAAACTGTCAATTAGAGCACAGATTAATCAAGGATAGTCAGCATGGATTTGTTAAGGGAAGATCTTGTCTGACTAACCTGATTAAATTTTTTGAAGAAGTAACAAGGAGGATTGATGACAGTAGTGCAGTTGATGTGGTCTACATGGATTTTGGCAAGGCTTTTAACAAGGTCCCACATGGCAGACTGGTAAAAAACAAATCCCATGGGGCTCAGTGGCAGGAAACATAAGTTATTGTTGACAGGTGTTTTTGCGACTGGAGGGCTGTTTCCAGTGGCGTTCCGCAGGGCTCAGTGCTAAGTCCCCTGCTTTTTGTGGTATATATTAACGATTTAGACGTAAATGTTGGGGGGGCATGATCAAGAAGTTTGCGGACGACACGAAAATTGGCCGTGTAGTTAATAGTGACGAGGATTTCTGTAGACTGCAGGAAGATATTGATGGTCTGGTCAGGTGGGCAGAAAAGTGGCAAATGGAATTCAACCCAGAAGACTGTGAGGTGATGCATTTGGGGAGGTCAAACACGGCAAAGGAATACACAATTAATGGGAGAATACTAAGAGGTATAAAGGAAGTGAGGGATCTTGGAGTGAATGTCCACAAATCCCTGAAGGTAGCAGGGTAGGTTTATAAAGTGGTTAAGAAGGAATATGGAATCCTTTCCTTTATTAGCCGAGGTATAGAATGTAAGAGCAGGGAGGTTATACTGGAACTGTATAAATCTGTATAGTTAGACCACAACTTGAATACTGTGTGCAGTTCTGGTAACCTCATTACAGAAAGGATGTAATTGCATGAGAGAGGGTACAGAGGAGATTTACGAGGATGTTGCCAGGACTGGAAAATGCAGTTATGAGGAAAGATTGGATAAGCTGGGGTCGTTCTCCTTGGAACAGAGGAGGCTGAGGGGAGATCTGATTGAAATGTACAAAATTGTGAGGGGCCTGGATAGAGTGGAGGTTAAGGGTCTATTTACCTTAGCAGAGAGGTCAGTGACTATGGGGCTTAGATTTAAAGAGATTGGTAGGAAGATTATAGGGGAGATGAGGAAAACATTTTTCACCCAGAGGGGAGTAGGGATCTAGAACTCACTGCCTGAAAAGGTAGTAGAGGCAGAAACCCTCAACTCATTTAAAAAGTGTCTGGATATGCACCTCAAGTGTCGTGAACTGCAGGGCTACTGGAAGATGGGATTAGGCTGGGTGGTGAGTTTTTCAGCTGCGCAAACAGGATGAGCCAAGTGGCCTCTTTCTGTGTCATAAACTTTCTATGATTCTATAATTGTATGATTCTATCCCCTAGCCTTTCCGATTGAGTACAAAAGTGAGGAAAGATAGATTGACTTTGGAAGGGGTGCAGTGCAGGTTCAACAGAATGATACCGAATGTTGAAAGGTTAAATAATGAGTACAGATTGTTTAAACTTCCCTTGCATTCCCTTGAGTTTGGAAGGTTGAGGGGTGACTTAGATGTGCTCTTTAAAATGATAAAGGGGATTATTAGGGTATATACAGAGGAATTACTTCCTCTGATGGCTGAATTCAAAACAATCAGAGCTAGGCCATTTAGGAGTGAAATCAGAATGCACTTTTTCACACAATGGGTAGCATTATTTTGGAACTCTCCCCAAAAGACTGCAGATTTTCAATACTGTGATCGATAGGTTAGTTAGTGGTATCAAGGGATATGGAGAAAAGACAAGTAAATAGAGTTGAGGTGCATATCAACTATGATCTAACAGTATGACAGACCAAGTTCAAGAGGTCTACTCCTGTTCCTATAAGGTGTTTCAGACCCCCTCCCCCTTCCCCTGGGCCTGCTGCTTATTCTTTGTTGTCTCAGCACTGAACTGGGAAAATGGCAATTTAGTTTTCAAAATGCTCATTGTGCATATAATGAATTTGCTGACTGGTTGGGACATAAATTATGAGTGCTCTGAAAGCTAACATGTCAGTTTCCAGTTCAGTGCTCTCCAACTATACTTCACCTTTTAAGTCTCCTCTTTTACTATTTCTGTCTTCTCCCTTTCTCCCTTTTTTCTACTCCCCTTCCTCACCCCTTCCTCGTTTTGTTTCTTCAACTTTCCCCCTCTGCCACATCCTGCATAAAGCCCAACATTTTTTGTCCCCACCACACCCCCTCACCCTTACTCCCCTGTCTCCACCACACCCCCTCACCCTTACTCCCCTGTCTCCTGATCCGTTTCACTGATCCTTGTCCCTCAACTTAATGTCACTTTCTCCATCCGTATCCTTATTCCTCTAACACAGTCACCCCAAAGATTTTGATAAATAAACAGGGGCTAGAGAAAATAATTATAAAATGTAAATAATGCGTGCCTCCAATGACATGTAGAAATGGACCTCAAACATGAAGCTTGGTGAAGCAGCCATCTTTCGTGAGAAGGACTGAAAGGTAATTATAATGTTAAGTATATATTTCTTTCAGTCATACGGGTTAGAGGTAGCAGTAAAGATTCTTGTTGCTACTTGTGCAGGTGAACAATTTGTTTTCCTTCAAAGATGACAAAGTTACTGTACTTATTTATTAAGAGTTAACTCTTTTTTTATTGGTCAGTGTCTAAAGAGTTTTCGGCTCTAAAGAGTACAGTTAAAAATGTAATGCCTTTATATGCATTTTATTTCAGTCAGTTGTAACATATTCTAAATTAGTTTTTGTTACTTTTCCGAACTGCGTTGTGTGGTATTGTCCAGGTAGTGCGGATTTAGAGTGGGCAGATGTTCCCCTTACGGCAATTTTGGGGGTGCAGTGATTGGAATGGCAATCTGCTGAATTTTGTTCAGCCAATTAAGGCGGGTTCGGTGGCATGGGGGGATGGAGATTCACTGGGGAGCTGTCCAAACCGAAACACAGCACCATTCCGTAGTATCTTGATTTGGCCAAAGGCGGGGAAGTACCATGGTGGTATTGACACCCAGGTGTGGCGGGAACCTAACCTAAATTGGCGAAATGCTGTTTAACATGAATTTAGATGTAATTATTCCCGATTTAATGGGTGGACCAGGATTTTGTGGATGGCGTGTGGCACTCACGTCCCTTCAGCTTTGCGACCATTAAAAGCTGGAGGCACTGAGGCGAGAAGCCTCGGTGCCGCAACAGGGAGGCATCTTGACCATTGCAGCATAGGGGAAGTGGGGGGGGGGGGGGTTCTGTGGCTATTATTGCTCAGCTGATGAAGGGGGGCTGTGTGTATCAGGGGATCTGAAAAGAGGCTATGTGTATCGGGGGGGCTCTGCAAGGGAGTTGTGTGTATCGGGGGGGCTCTGAAAGGGGGCTGTGTGTATTTTGGGGCGCTGACATGGGGCTGTGTGTATTTTGGGGCTCTGCAAGGGAGCTGTGTGTGTCGGGGGCTACGCAAAGGGGCTGTGTGTATCAGGGGCTCTGCAAGGGAGTTGTGTGTATTGGGGGGGGGTCTGAAGGGGGCTGTGTGTATCGGGGGGAGTCTGAAGGGGGCTGTGTGTATTTCGGGGCTCTGCAAGGGAGTTGTGTGTATCGGGGGTGCACTGAAAAGGGACTGGGTATATTTGGGGCTCTGAAAGGGGGTTGTGTGTAATGGGGGCTTTGCAAGGGAGTTGTGTGTATCGGGGGGGGGCTCTGAAAAGGGGCTGTGTGTATTGGAGGCTGTGTGTATTGGGGGCTCGGCAAGGGGGCTGTGTGAATCGGGGGGCGGGGGGGTGGCGGCTGTGCAAGGGCTCTGTGTATATTTTGGGGCTCTGAAAGGTAGTTGTGTGGCTCGGGTGGCTCTGAAAGGGGGCTGTGTGTATTTGGGGCTC
This sequence comes from Heterodontus francisci, assembly GCF_036365525.1. Taxonomy (NCBI): domain Eukaryota; kingdom Metazoa; phylum Chordata; class Chondrichthyes; order Heterodontiformes; family Heterodontidae; genus Heterodontus; species Heterodontus francisci. Next base: position 101,327,152 of record NC_090371.1, read on the forward strand.
TGCAAGGGGCCTGTGTGTACGGTGGCTCTGCAAGGGTCTAGGTTGGGTGTATTGGGGGGGGGCATTAGAGGGTATCATAAATGCTGTGTTACTGTGTGTGGTGGTTCACAATGATGGAAAAGATGGTTGCCCAACAGTAGCTTTCAGTCTTGAAGCACATCAGGTATTCCGCTGAGCAAATAATGATAAGCATACTTGCCAAGGCAGGCTTGTCTCTGCATCTGAAGCAATCTGAAGGCCGCAAGTCACCTGCCATGGCTGTCATACACCCTGTTTTTTTGGATTCCCGTGGCAGTAAACTTCTATACATCTGAATCTTTCCAAGGATCCACAGGAGACATGTGTGGGGTGTCCCAAGCATCAGTCCACCGCTGCATCAAGGAGGTGATCCAATTCCCTGTTCAAGAGGGCCAGCGACGATGTGCGCTACCGGACCGACCCTGACAGTCAGGCCAAGAGGGCCATCGGTTTCGGGGTCACAGCTGGAATCCCACAGGTGCAAGGTGTAATAGATTGCATGTACGTGGCCATCAAGTCTCCAATGGACCAGCCGCCTTCATTAACAGGAAGGGCTTCCATTCAATCAATGTTCAACTGGTCTGCGACCACCGGAAGCTTTTCCTGTAGGTGTGTGCCTGTTTCCCGGGAAGCAGCCACGACGCCTACATACTTTGACAATTCCGGATGCCTCAGCTTTTCAATCCCTTCATTCGCCTTCAGGGATGGATTCTCGGGACGAGGACTACCCATGAAGACATGCCTTCTGATGCCTATGAGGAACCCTCGCAATGCAGCGGAGGAAAGGTACAACACCCGAACGGCCATTGAGCAGACCATTGGGCTGTTGAAGATGAGATTCTGCTGCCTCGAGCGATCAGGTGGAGCCCTGCAGTGTGCCCCATGGAGGGTCTTGCGTATCGTGGTCATCTGCTGTGCCCTGCACAATCTAGCACGACTGAGGGTGGAGGCCTTATAGAAGGAAGATATGCCTGAGCGACACTCATCCTCCGATGAGGAGGACACAGAGGAGAGACAGGCACAATCCAGCAATGCATAATGATAACATACGATGGAGGCCAGACATGTTGAGCAACGTGCAGAGGAGGCAAGAGACAACCTCATAGTGACCCATTTTCAGCCACCCTAATGTCCTCTCAATGAGACTCCAATAAAAACTGACCTTCATGCATGTAGTCTGCCATCTCCTTTCTATCTGTGTTCCCTGAATGTCGACCAGCTGCACTGTGCGCTCGTGCCCAGTCACATTGCCATGAAAATGAGGGCTATGGTCACATTAACACTGCACTAATTGGTAGGGTGGAAGTCAGAAGCTCACAATTAACGCTAGTTGGAACATGGTTTTCACACAATGATGGCTAATGATTGACACAAACGAGCATTTAATTAAATTCCAATTAACATAGTTGTGCCATCTGTGAATACCCAAGTGTGGCCAGGCATTTTTCTTAATACACTTGCGGGTGCTGCTACACAGAATGACATTTGCAATTGCAGCTGTGCTGGAGGCGAGCTGCTGATCAGGACACCTCTTGGTCTCAGATGACTTTGGCAGCTGTCCTCTAATACCTGAGGCATGGAGGGCCCCGCTGCTTAAGGGTTTCCTGCACTGGTGCAGGAATGTCCTCAGGTGTTGGGGCTGCTGGAGCTGGGCTCGCTGGCGGAAGGGCTGAAGAACTCGTGTCCACACTTGGAGCACCCTGTGGAGCTCAACCTCGCCTCTTCACTTTCAAGGCTCACTGGAACCTCCATGCTTACCAGAGTAGGAGTGGGAGAGGTCTTCGGGCTCCTGGTCCTTCTGTCGCCTTGCCACTGCTGCGTCGAGCTCATGTCCAAAGCGATAGTGTGCAGGTTCTGGCGCATCTGTGGAATCTGGCTCTCCATGAGGGTTTCCAACCTCTCGATGGAGAAAGCCATGCACTTATATGCCTGGGACATGGCAGCAGTCATGACATGGATGGACTCCTCCATTGTCCACTCATGGCTGCTTATGGTCTCTGGCATCTCCACCAGCTGTTGCCTTACCTCTCCCTGCAACTCCAGCATGTCCTGTGCTGTCGACAACAAAGGCTTGTCATCAGCCTAGGGCTCAGCATGGGCCTGACCACGCACAGTCCTTTGACTGTTGGAGGCCTCGACTGTCACAGCCTCAGCCAGTTGCTTGGACTCGTGTGAGGTGCTGTCACCAGCATGTGACCCTGATTCTGCAGCTGAATGCAAATCCATTGAAGTGACAGTATCTGCGTTGGTGGAAGTTCCAGGACAGTCATGGGATGGTGCATCCTTTGAGTGCACCTCCTTCTCAGAGGTTGACAGGTGTCCTGCTGGGGCTGCAGTCACCTGCGAATGCTGACCTACATGAGAGAACACAAACATGTGTGGTTTAGGCTACACATATCCCGTTATGGCAATCATGCCTGAAGTGGATCTCCATCATTCATGAATTTTTCGATGAATGGCAATGAACTCTCTCCTGTGCAGGGACTCCAGTCTCTTACAGCGCATCAGCTTTGGCTCCCCACTTGTTCTAAGAGCCTTCCTCAGACTGGCTGAGAGGACGTATGTCAGGGTCAGAGGAACATAGGAATGTAGGAGCAGGAGTAGGCCATTCAGCCCATCGAGCCTGCACCGCCATTCAATACAATCATGGCCGACTTATGCAGTTATCCACTTCAATGCCTTTTCCCCACACTATCCCTGTATCCCTTTATGTCATTGGCATTTATAAATCTGTCAATCTCTGCTTTAAAGATACTCAATGACTGAGCTTCCACAGCCCTCTGACGTAGAGAATTCCAAAGATTCACAACCATCTTTGAATAAAGAAATTTCTCCTCATCTGGGTCCTAAGTGGCTTCCCCCTTCTTTTGAAATTGTGTCCTCTGGTTCTACACTCCCCAACCAGGGGAAGCATCTTAGCTGCATCTACCATGTCATCCCTTTAAGTATTTTGTAGGTTTCAATGAGATCACCCCTCATTCTTCGAATCTCTAGAGAATACAGACCCAGTTTCCCCAATCTCTCTTCATAGGACAGTCCCGCCATCCCGGGAACAAGTCTGGTGAACCTTCATTGCACTCCCTCTATGGCAATAATATCCTTCCTAAGGTAAGGGGACTAAAACTGTACACAGTACACCAGGTGCGGTCTAACCAAGGTTTTATACAATTGAAGCAAGACTTCCCTACTCCTGTACTCAAATCATCTTGCGAAAAAGGCTAACATACCTTTAGCCTTCTTAATTGCCTGCTGCACCTGCATGTTAGCTTTCCGTGACTTATTGACGAGGACTCCCAGATCCCTTTATACATTTGCACTTTATAATCTTGTACCGTTTAAGAAATACTCTGCACATCTATTCCTCCTACTTGTGGGACGGCACAGTGGCGCAGCAGTTAGCACAGCAGCCTCATAGCTCCAGCGATCTGGTTCTGGGTACTGCTTGTGCGGAGTTTGCAAGTTCTCCCTGTGACCGCGTGGGTTTCCGCCGGGTGCTCTGGTTTCCTCCCACAGCCAAAGACTTGCAGGTTGATAGGTAAATTGGCCATTGTAAATTACCCCGAGTGTAGGTCGGTGGTAGGAGAATGGTGGGGTTGCAGTAGGAAATATGGGATTAATGTAGGATTAGTTTAAATGGGTGGTTGTTGGTCGGCACAGACTCGGTGGGCCGGAGGGCCTGTTTCAGTGCTGTATCTCTAAATAAGTAAATAAAATGGATAACCTCACATTTATCCACATTATATTCCAACTGCCACGTTCTTGCCCATGCACTAAGTCTGTCCAAATCCCCTTGAAGCCACTTTGCATCTTCCTCAAAACACACATTCCCACCTAGTTTTGTGTCATCTGCAAACTTGGAAATATTATATTTGGTCCCCACATCCAAATCATTGATATATATTGTGAACAGCTGGGGCCCAAGTACTGATCCTTGCGGTACCCCACGAGTCACAGCCTACCAATGTGAGAATGACCCGTTTATTCCTACTCTCTGGTTTCTGCCTGTTAACCAATCCTTAATCCATGCCAGTATATTACCTCGTATCTCATGTGCTTTAATTTTGCTAACCAACCTCCTGTGGGGGACTTTATCAAAAGCCTCCTGAAAATGCAATTATATTACGTTCACCGAGACCCTTTTATTAATTCTGTTAGTAACATCCTCAAAAAACTCCAACAGGTTTGTCAACATGGAGATGAATTTTATGCACCCCCGAAGAGCGGGATAGTGGCGAGGGGTGGCGTAAAATGGAGAGGGAGGCTCCGGGAGCCCTTCACGTCCTGCTCCCGCCTCCACTGCCACTTTACGCGGGGCGGCGGCGACGAGAAACGGCCCGCCCGCCACAGGCCAATCCTTTGCCCGCCTCCATGCGGATTTTACGCATAGCAAGCAGGCGGCTCTCTGACGGCCCAGGGGGGGCCATCATGATCGGGCACCCTGTGCCCAACAGAGGGCCTCCCCTGCTGCCCCAACCTCTCCCAACATGCCCCCCCCCGTCCCTCCAATCGACCACCCTTGCCTCGCCAACCGATTACCCCCGGTGAGGCAACCAAAACTTACCTTTGTTCCGGGCTCCCTGATATCTTTTTCGAGCTGGTCTATAGTCCCAGCAGTTGCCACTGCTCCCGGTGGCGATGCAGGGACAGTTAGCTGCTGGCCCGCTTTATTCGGCGGGACTTCCTACCTCAAGCGGGTGGAAGTCCTGCCTCACGCCAGTTGAAGCCTGGTGACCCGCAAAATTCCGGTCAGATCCCCAGGCGAGGCGGAAGCGGGTTCGCCACCAACTTTTCGTTCGATGGCCGGCTCCCATCCGCCCAGGGTTAAATCCTGGCCATGATTTCCCATTCATAAATCCATGTTGACTATGCCCAATCAGATCATTATTACCCAAGTGTCTATTTATCACATCCTCTCGAATAGGTTCTAGCATTTTCCCTACTACTGATGTAAGGCTAATAGATCTGTAGTTCCCTGTTTTCTCTCTTCCTCCTTTCTTAAATAGTGGGGTGACATTTGCTACCTTCCAATCTGCAGGAACCATTCCAAAATCTATAGAATTTTGGAAGATGATCACCAATGCATCCACTATCTCCATTGCTATTCTTTCAACACTCTGGGATGTAGAATATCAGGTCCTGGGGACTTAACAACCTTCAGCCCCATTAATTTCTCCAATACAACCTTCTTACGAATACTAATTTCCTTCAATTCCTCATTCCTGCTAATCCCTTGGATCTCTAATTCTGGGAGATTTCTTGTATCTTCCTCAGTGAAGACAGTCACAAAGTAAGCACTTACCTTCTGTGCTATTTCTCTATTCCCCATTATAAAGTCTCCTGACTCTGCCTGTTATGGACCCACATTTGTCTTAGCTAAATGTTTCCTTTTTACGTACCTATAGAAGCTTTTACGGTCCATTTTTATGTTTTTTGCTAGTTTACATTCATATTCTATTCTCCCTTTATCAGTTTCTTCGTCCTCCTTTGCTGTATTCTAAAATCCTCCCAATCCTCATGTTAAATACTATTTCTGGCAACTTTATAGGCCTTTTCTTTTTTATCTTGTACAATCCTTAACTTCCTTTGTTAGCCACAGTTGACTGCCTTTACTTTTGGGGTTGTTGTGCCTTGAAGGAATGTATAGTTGCTGGTCCCCTCCACCAATCCTGGCCACCTCCCTCCTGCAATGGGGCCTCTTCTCCTGCAAGAAGAAGGATGGAGACAGTTCTGCTACTATCAGCCTCTCATCACCAAGTGGGGGAATCTGATGTACCTCCTGCTGACACATGCTGTCATGGGATTTACTGCGGGTGAGCTATGAACGAGGGTGGCGCATGGTCCAGATGCAGCCATGCATCTGTCATGATGAGATGACACCCTAGCCCCTCTGCATTGCCATGGCAGTGCCACCCTCCCTATGTTGCGCACCCTCCTGTGTAGTCACATGCAATTCCCAAAGAGGAGAGTGGTATTGGAGCACTCAGCGTGACCGAACGCAGGAGGTCATTGACCCTCTTTCGGCACTGCACCCAGTTGCGTCGGCTGACCTCTGTGATGTCCATCCAAGCTTGCTTGGTCAGGAAGGAGAACCTTTTCTTGCCATCATTGGAGAAGAGAGCCTCTTGCCTTTCTCTTGCAGCCTGGCGGAGAATCAGCAGGGAGGAATTACTGAAGTGTGGGACCACCTTTGGTCTAACCTCTGCCTTCCTCTCCACTCTTCCCAGGGAGCTTGGGTGTAGGAAACAGTGCTGTGACTTTGTATGCCTCACAATAAACTGACCTTTTTATAGATTGCAAGGCAGGTGTGATTGCACGGCTGGCAGGCTTTTAAAGATGGCACCAGCACCTGATCAGCTGTGAACTGATGCTGTAATCAGAGTCTCACCTCCTGCCGCTACCACATGATTGGGTGTGACCGGCGTTTCCATTATGTAAAATGGCTGCCTGCTGTGTAATCTCGGTGGCGCCGCCGCACACATGACGCACAGGAATGCTGCCATTTTCCACGCTCGCCGCCAGACCCAATGACAGGAACATTAAATTCAGTCGTGTGTGTGCAGTTAAACAGCAGTTTCTAATTACCCCTACTTCAGGGAGCTGTATTATCATTCACTAATACCGTGGAGTGGGGAAAGTTCAGTGTTGTATTTAATATATAAAAATGCTGTGATTGTTAATTCTCTGAATGTACATGTGTTACTTTTTGGAAATTTCACTCCAGATGTTTTGCTTGAATTTAAGTTCTGTTTGAGTATTTATCCAATTCCCTTTTGAAAATTATTATTGTATCTGCTTCCACCACCTTTTCAGGGACTGCATTCCAATCATAACAACTCAATGCATAAAAAAAATTCTTCTCATCTCCCACTGATTCTTTTGCCAATTACCTTCAATCTGGGTCCATTGGTTAACAATGCTTCTGCCAGTGGAAATCAAAATCCTTCACAATTTTGAACACTACTTTGAAGTCTCCTCTTAACCTTCTAACGTTCAAGGAGAAAAATCCGGTTTCTCAAATAAATTAAAGTTCCTCACCTTTGGTACCATTCTAGTCAATATTCTCTGCACCTTCTCCAAGGCTATACAAATAATTAGACTCGTCAAACAACAGAAACGCATGCCAAAACCTTCATCCAATAGAACAGGCAGCTATGCTATATACAGTTGAATGAAATGCATTTTCTCATCATCTCATGAAAATAATGCATTTTAATGTTTTAATATTTTAATGTTTTAGAAATGTTAATCTGGAACAGAGTTAACAGTCATTTGAACAAGCGTAGATTAATTAAGGAAAGCCAGCATGCATTTGTTAAAGGCAAATCGTGTTTATCAAACTTAATTGAGTTTTTTGACGAGGGACCTGAAAGGATCACAGAATCACAGAATTGTTACAGTGTGGAAGGAGGCCATTCAGCCCATCATGCCCGCACTGGCTCTCTGAAAGAACAATTCACTCAGTTTCATTCCCCCGCCTTCTCCCCATAACTCTGCGCATTCTTCCTTTTCATATAACAGTCTAATTCCCTTTTGAACGCTTCAAATCAACCTGCCTCCACCACACTCTCAGGCAGTGCATTCCAGACCTTAACCACTTGCTGCGTGAAAAAGTTTTTCCTCCTGTCACTTTTGCTTCTCTTACAAAATACTTTAAATCTGTGCCCTCTCATTCTTAATCCTTTGACGAGTGGGAACAGTTTCTCTGTATCTACTCTGCCCAGACCCCTCATGATTTTGAATAGCTCTATCAAATCACCTCTCAGCGTTCTCTTCTCCAAGGAAAACAGTCCTAACTTTTCCAATCTATCTTCATAACTGAAGTTCCTCATCCTTGGAATCATTCCCATTAATCTTTTTTGTACTCTCTCCAATGCCCTCAAGTCTTTCCGAAAGTGCGGCGCCCAGAACTGGAAGCAATACTCCAGCTGAGTCCGAACTAGCGTCTTATACAAGTTCAACATAATTTCCTTACTCTTGTACTCCATGCCCCTATTAATAAAGCCCAGGATACTGTATGCTTTATTAACCGCTGTCTCAACCTATCCTGCCACCTTCAATGACTTATGCACGTATACACTCAGGCCCCTCTGTTCTTGCACCCCTTTAGAATTGTAATTAGAATTTAAATTAAAAGTAGGATTGATGAGCGTAATGCAGTTGATGATATGTGGACTTCCAAAAGGCATTTGATAAAGTGTCACATAATAGGCTTGCCAGCCAAGTTGAAGCCCATGGAATAAAAGGGACAGTGGCAGCTTGAATACAAAGTTGATTGAGTGACAGGAAATAGAGGGTAATGGTGAACAGTTGTTTTCAGACTGGAGGAAGGTATACAGTGGGGTTCCCCAGGGGTCAGTCCTAGAACCACTGATTTTCTTGCTATATATTAATGACATAGGCCTGGGTATACAGGACACAATTTCAAAACTTGTAGATGACAGAAAACTTGGAACTATCGTGAACTGTGAGGCAGATAATGATAGACTTCAAGAGGACATAGATAGACTGGTGGAATGGGCAGACACATGGCCGATGAAATTTAACACAGGTTGACATTTTGGTAGGAAGAACGAGGAGAGGCAATATAAAATAAAGGGTACAATTCTAAAGAGGGTGCAGGAACAGAAAGACCTGGGGCAGAATTTTATTGTGCACTTGGAGGTGGGCATGAAGGCAGGGAGGGGGGGCAAACAAAATGGCAGGGGGCACTGTTCCTGACGTTGTCCAGGCCTCCCAATTAATGGCCTCTACCCATCTACACCTCAATTTAGTGGAAGGTGGAGGGGTCCCCTGCTGCAGGAAGACACCGCCAGGTAAAGCCCTTGCGGGGTCAGGGTGAGGTGCCTCTTTTGGGGGCAATCCAGGGCCCCCCGCCCCGGCGGTGATTGCCATCTCCCCACTGGGAAGACACCTCCACTGCCAACACCCGCCCACCCCAATGCTGGCGTCCACTTCAGTGACCCCGGCGAACCCAACCCCACTCACCTTTCCTGGGGTCTTCTCTCTCCTCGGTACTGCAGGGCCTGCTGCAGTACTGGAAGGTGTCACTGCACCCAGTGGCACCAGTGCAGAGCTGCCGGCCTTCCCATTGGCCAGCAGCTGTGGAGGCGGCAGCTTGTTCCTCAAAGGGATGGCGTCCCTGATAGTGGGCAGTTAATTGACTGCCCGCTGTGGAATGGCATCGGGGGTCTGATGGAGAGCCGAGATGGGATCCCCCTCTGCATCCAGTCCGTCTTCCTGTCATCCACCTGGACCCTCCTCTTCAGAATAAAATTCAGCCCCTGAGGGTATATGTGCACCAATCGTTGAAGGTGGCAGGGCAGGTTATAAAGGCATACGGGATCTTGGGCTTTCTGAATAGAGACATAGCAAGTAAGTTCTGATGAACCTTTGTAAAACACTGGTTTGGCCTCTCCTGAAGTATTATGCCCAATTCTGGGCACCACACTTTAGGAAGGATGTGAAGACTTTAGAGATTGGTTCCAGGGATGATAGATTTCAGTTGCATGGATAGATTATAGAAGCTGAGTTTGTTCTCTTTAAAGTAATGAAGGTTGAGAGGAGATTTGAAAGAGGTGTTCAAAATCATGAAGGGTCTATACAGCGTAGATAAAAAGAAAATGTTCCCATTGGCGAAGAGTCAAGAACAGAGGACTCTGATTTAAAGTGATTGGCAAAAGAACCAAGGGTGATAGGAGGAAAAACATTTTTATGCAGTGAGTGGTTAGCATCTGGAGTGGATTGTCTGAAAAGGTGGTGGAGGAAAATTCAATTGTGGCTTTCAAAAAGGGAATTGAACAAGCTGTAAAGGGAAAAAACATTGCAGGGCTACGGGGAAAAGACAGGGGAGCTAGCTAAATTGCTGTTACAGAGAGACAGCATTGAATTGATGGACCAAATGGCAACCTTCTGTGCTGTAGCCATTCTATGATTCAATGATTCTAATCAGTAAAAGTTTTTTTATTTATTTAAATGCTAATTGTGCTATTTAGATTTGAATTATGATGTATTTACTGCAGCTGGTCATGCATACAACAATAATTTTTTTTAATAGTTTAGGAATTATTTGATGTTTTTCATTTAGTTTAGATATTGATTTAATATAGTTCTAAGATATAATACTCTGTATTTTGATTTATCCATTGCACAATTGATAATGCCAATGAGAAGATTGCTGGTCTTTCTGGGATGATGGTACCAATTTATAGAAAGTGGTTTAATACACAGTAAGTGGGAATATCATTTTGCTAAATTGTTCAGGGCATAATTTTAAATTTCCCACCACAATGTTTTGATAGAAAACATAAAATTATAATCCAGGCTTTTTACTGGCAATCAAGACTGTAGCATTACTATGTACAAGTATTGGTAAGTTATGTTACCTGATTTCATTTGCATCTTTGTTTTACTTGTAAATCTTTTATAGCTTTTTTGATCAGAATGTTAATGTAAAATATTTGGTTTGAGGTGAGTAGGTGATTTGAATGTACTCTGTAATCTATGTTCCAGATGGCATCGACGCAAGATTCTCGATATGGCCAGAAGGACACAGCTGACCAGAACTTTGACTACATGTTCAAGTTACTGATCATTGGCAACAGCAGCGTTGGGAAAACTTCGTTTCTCTTCCGCTATGCTGATGATTCCTTTACATCTGCCTTTGTAAGCACTGTGGGTATTGACTTCAAAGTAAAGACCGTCTACAGGAATGAAAAACGGATCAAGTTGCAAATTTGGGTGAGTTTCTGCTTATGGTTTATACTATAGGTTTCTTCAGATACCAAAAAAACATGCAACTCAGTGAGAATCATATTTTATAATATTAATCAGAATTTCTATACATCAGTTAAAACTTTTTCATTCTAAAATTAGAAGGATGCTTTAGTGTTTGCAAAGAGGTTATGTTTGATGCTCTTTCCCCTCCCTCCCTTTCTCCATATTGAAATAATGAATTAAATCCTAGGTAGTAATGCTCCACTGAACAGCTAGGACATGTTTGTAACTTGAAGTCCTAAGGATTTAGCATAATATATGTCCTGTGCTGAAGAGCATTGACTAAAATCAGTTTGGAGAAATAAGTTTGTCATGTGATGCATTTATAATAAGAAAGGGAATCAAAAGGCAATTTTCTTTTAAAAATGTAATAATCAATCAAGGGGTATTGGGGATAGATGGAAGTATGGAATTCGAAACACAAACAGATCAGCCATGATCTTATAGAATGACGGAGCAGGCTTGAGGGGCCGAATGGCCTGCTTCTGCTCCTAATTCGTATGTTCGTATGTAATTAGTTTTCTTTAAGTCATCTCTCCTTCTTTTGTTAGTACCTTAGGCACTTATCAGGTTCTGTCAAGACTGGAATGCTATCTTTAATTATTTAACAGCCTCCTTTAATCTCAAATCTTTGTCTTAACCTGTATTCAAAGAAAATCCTTTACAAAGTGGGATTCAGCTATATCAGTCACAACATGCAGTTAAAAGGTTCCAACAGCACATTTTATCATTGCTGATGTTTGTTTCCCATTTTGCCCTCAATTAGCATTGGAAAAGGAACTAAAATGGACTTCACTCTCATCTGTATCTTGCAGTCTAAATTGAAGTGAAGGATAATATAAGAGCAATATTAAGAAAATTAGATGCTTGTGCACAAAATATAAAATTTGGGATAATCCCCTCATGGGGAAATCATCTTATATTTTGAGAAGCACAGTTATTGTTTAATGCATGATAATTATTGATTAGGTGGGAAATAAATACTCAAAGTTTGTGTGCGTGTGTGTGAAAGGCAGAGAAAGAGCACAGGCCTAATTTTAACAAAAAACAACATAAAACTGTTTTGGGATTCTGAAAGACTATCAGCAGCTTTTTCATTAAAACTAAAAACTTAGATACAATTATATGATCTGCAGTAGTGATAAATGTATCTGCTTATAAAGCCCAGTGTCTGCTCATTGTCAATGCTCAGATGATGCAATGGGTAATTTCATTATAAAAGCACAAAGTCTCATAGATAAGGTCATTTTCCTTATTAGATCAGTTGTTTCTCTCCAGTCTGCAGAGTTTCTAATGCGTGCACTATCTGGTTTTGAGAAAAATCAAATTATTTTATATCTGCTTTTTTTGGGTCATACAGCCACATGGATATTTGTAACATCAGCCAGTGACTTTGAATAAAAACTGAAAATGCTGGAAATACTGAGCAGGTCTGGGCAGGATCCGTGGAGAGAGAAAAACGGAAGTAACATTTCGGGTCCGTGACCTTTCATCAGTACTGTGAAAAGTTAGAAATGTAATAGGTTTTGAACAAGTGAAAGGCAGGAGGGTGGGAAGAAGAACAAAAGGGAAGGTATGTGGTAGGATGGAGGACAGGAGAGATTTCATGGTGCAAGGCCAAAAGGAGTAGTAATGGGACAAGTAAAGAAACAAAAGATGTGTCTAGAGGGGGTGTGAATGGCAGGATAGCTGCCATCTGAATGCAAAATAAAGGAAATAAGATAAAAACAAAAGAAAAACTAAACTGGCAAAGAAACACAAAACAAAATGGGGAAAGAGATTATGATCTAAAATTGTTGAACTCAATATTGAGTCTAGGAGGCTGTAAAATGCCCAATCGAAAGATGAGGTGCTAATACTTGAGCTTGCGAGCAGAGGTAGCGTTTCAGGTCAATGACCTTTCATCAGAACTGCTGAACTCTGTTTCTCTCTCCACAGATGCTGCCTGACCTAGTGTGTATTTCCAGCATTTTGTGTTTTTGTTTCAGATTTCCAGCATCCGCAGTATTTTGCTTTTGTATGTGATGCTGAATACTTTTTTTTAATGGTCCTGTAAGCTCCAATGTAACATTATGCTAAAAATTAGTTTTGGTATTTGAAATAAAACTACTGGATAACAGATTCAGCCCTATTAACTGAATCAGTTCCATTTAATAGTCAGTTTAGTCAGCATTTTCAATTATCTAAATAATCGCTTCTCAAAATTTCAAATTAACATTTTTTGTTACTTTTTAATTGCATATTTTATTTTAATTTTTATTGGCATAACTGATATCCTGTAACATAATATCCAGAAGCTGCCAATGCAGTGTGTTTGTGTGAAAATCCTCTCTATTCTGTTTCAGTGGGCTAGACTTTGTGGTCAGCGGCGAAGCAATGGTGCTCACCACTGACCTCGATGAAAGCTGCCCACAAAGATCTAGCAATTTCTGTGGCGCGGGCTACCCCTTTCCCAATGGCAGTTTAAATCTGGCGCCAAGCCAAGGGGATCTCCAGGCATACAGCAGCAGTGATGCCACCAGCAGGGTAAGCAGCCAATCACATTGAAGTATTCTCATAGACAGCAAAACAGGAAGTTAAAACATTTTATCCTTCATTTTTAATTTAAATTTTCAGATAGTGAACTAATCATTATGATTGGACTTAATAGAAGCTAAAATATTAGTATTTTAATATGAAGAAACTTTAAAAAAAAACAATTATTTTAAAAATATGTGCAATTCATTATCATATTGGTAAATCTGACATTCCATAAATATAAAATTAGCCTTTCAGGGCCAGTGAGGTCATTTAGAGGTAATTATGAACCTAGAATGCTTTTAAAAATACAGTTACATCTCAATCAACAAGGTATAACTTTTTCAAGGGTTTTTGCAGTAAGACTAACAGCATAAAAGTCGAAGTTTTCATCAGTTCACTGATTGCTTGGGGATTGCACTCTGGAGGGACCTCAATAGCACACCCTGTGGAGGTGCATAGAATCACTGACAGCAGCTTCTGGCTTTCCGTGTTATTTTGCGCATGTGAGGATTCCCTAAGTTGCTGTCAGTTTCAGTGGTTGTAATGACGGCGAACGCTGACAGTTTTGCTGGCATTACAACTGCAAAATCCGGGCCAATGTACTAGGTTGACAAATGCATTAACATGGCACATAGAGGAGCTTCATATACATCTATGTTACAAGTGTTGCTGAGACCAATTTCATCCCTTTTGGTGCAAGTAGAGTTAAATGGAATGATCTGTAAATCCCTGTTAATTTAAGATTTTCTTACACAGTAAAATGATTGTGTTAACAGAAATTAATGCAGTGGAAATGGGTGGAATGTTGTTTTGTATTTATCAGTTTGCATTCACTTCTCAGTTATTTCCTTGCATTGAATTGTTTTCTGCAAAACAGATATACTAGTTATTTAGCATTAGAACAGATTAGCTGAATTTATGGCCGCAGGGCGGCACAGTGGCGCAGTGGTTAGCACCGCAGCCTCACAGCTCCAGCGACCCGGGTTCAATTCCGGGTACTGCCTGTGTGGAGTTTGCAAGTTCTCCCTGTGTCTGCGTGGGTTTCCTCCGGGTGCTCCGGTTTCCTCCCACATGCCAAAGACTTGCAGGTTGATAGGTAAATTGGCCATTAGAAATTGCCCCTAGTATAGGTAGGTGGTAGGGAACTATGTAGGGATAGGTGGGGATGTGATAGGAATGTAGGATTAGTGTAAACGGATGGTTGATGGTCGGCACAGACTCGGTGGGCCGAAGGGCCTGTTTCAGTGCTGTATCTCTAAACTAAACTAAACTAAACATGATATTGCTAATTCATTCAATATTCACAATATTGTAAACATTTAGAAAAGTTCTGAAAATAGCACATAATGCAACTAAATTAAAGGGCAGTCCAGTAATTGGGAAGGCACCTTATTTTGTGATTCTTTTATGATGTTTTGTAAGGCGTTTAAATTTCAAAACTGTGAACCTAGAGTTAATGTTCAGTCTTTACAACAATTATGCATCCTTTATGTAAAACGTTTTCTGTGGTTCTAAATATTGGTCTTTGTTGTCTGTGATGGATTTAAAATAGTCTTCACACTGGTGCTTCATATTTGGATCTTGCATATAATTTTTTTTTCTGATTGTCATTATGCATTTCAGGGCACATTCACGTTCCACATGTTCAACGTCAATGCAAAGCTTAAACTCCTTTACACTAAAGCTAAACTTGGAGTGTGAAGTGGGTGTTAAGGCTTGAACTGATTCACAAGTGAAATTAAGTGAGAGGAGTTTCTATCAGCCTGCTTCCAATGCCAGATTGGGCCCTGTTTCTGAATTCAGGCTAAATTTAGCACTGTAATTACAACATCAGTGTGAGGTCAGACTTCTTTGGACCAACATTACAGCTCAAGTGTGAATAGGGAACAGGCTGAATTATGTTGTTTGTTAATAATTAAGAAACTATAATTTATTTGAGTGTTACTTAGTCAAAAATAATTTGATATATGTTGTGAATGTTCTTTTGCGATCAAGTTCACTGGCCTATGTCTTTTATTGTCCCAGTCAAGTATAACTGATTTAACAGTGTTAGCAGCTGACAACCAGAGTATTGATAAAAATAGTCTAAGGGCTGCATTTTATTATGGCGATGGGGGTCCTGGCAGCAGGCCAGAAGGCAGGCGGAGACCCTGCCTCGGCCGTCTATCAGATTCCTGCAGCCATTTCATGGCGTGCAATCAATTAACTGCCTATTGTTGGGGATGCTGTCCCTTTAAGGGACAAGCTCCCAACTCCAGAGCTGTTGGCCAATTGGAAAGCCAGCAGCTCTGCAGTACCGGCAGCGCCACTGGGAGCAGACTGGAGAAGACCCCAGAACAGGTAAGTGGGGCCGGGATTGCCGGGACCAGTGAGACAGGCTCTGGTGACGGGCTGGGGGATGGGGTGTGTTGGTGAAGGTAGGGGCTGCCGTCCCGAGGGGGGTGGCAATCGCCACTGGGGTGGGGGCTCTTCAGGGGCCCAGGTTTGCCCCCAATGGAGGGACCCGCCCCACCCCCAATCCTGCTAGGAGACCACCAGGCTTTACCTAGCGGTGTCTCCCCACGAGGGCAGGCACCATGGCTTCAACAAAATTGGAATGGATGCACAAAGATGCCCTTAAGTGGCCATTAATGGTTCACCCAAGGGCCTCAATTGGCCTGGGGTGGGAATCCTGTCCTCGGCCTTCCCTGCCATGGTCAAAATGGCATGGGTCTGGGTGACATTGGGAATGGCGCTCCTGCCATTTTTGCCCCCCCCCACCTCTGTCTCCAAGGGCAGAACAAAATTCTACCCTAAATTGTACTTTGCATCAGATTAAATGGACTGCCTAACTGGATGATTTGGGTTTTCATTATTTAACTGCACTGTACTCTTGACGCATATCAGGGAGGGCATTATACAAAGAGATAAATTTGTTGCCAGGTTTATTCTGCCCTTGGTCGTATACATTAGACACTGAGTACTAGTGGCTGAAATTGTTAATTTTTTTGTAATTATAACATTTTTTGATTATGCATAGACTCACTGGACAGGATTTTATTCTGCCCTTGCAGTCGGGCATGGAAGCGGTGGGGAGTAAGCAAAATAGCAAGAGGTTCCGTTCCCAACATTGTCCTGGCCCCATGCCATTTTATCTGGGGTGGGGAAGACTGAAGATGACCTATCTGCCGCAGGCTGATTGAGGCCAATTAATGGCCAATTTTGTTTCAAAACTGTGAACCTAGAGTTAATTCTCTGTCTTTATGACAACTAATATGTTGTTAAAAATGTATTTTGTTCAGCTCACAATTAATCCAGTACAATGATGGAGTTGAAGAATTTTCTATTATTTCTTTCAACCTACCATTACGTAGAATCTACAGCACAGAAATCAGGTCATTTGGCCCAGCTGGACTTTGGTGATGTTTGTACTCCACATGATCCACCCCCCCTAACCCCCCTACCCCCCTCACTCTAATTACCTGTTCCCACCTTATGTCTGGATTCCTCGATTTCCTTCTCTTTCATATATAGGGAGGTGGTGGTGTAGTGGTAATGTTGCTAGTCTAGTAATCCAGAGCCCAGGCTACTGCTGTGGAACATGGGTTTGAATCCCACCACAGCAAATGGCGAAATTTGAATTCAATTAATAAAATAATCTGGAATTAAAAGCTGGAATTAAAAATTTATAGTGACCATTGTCAATTGTTGTAAAAACCCATCTGGTTCACAGATGTTCTTTAGGGAAGGAAACCTGTTGCCCTTACCTGGTCGGGCCCATGTGTGATTCCAGACCCACAGCAATGTGGTTGACTCTTCAAAAATAAAAGGCCTTCAAGGGCAATTAGGGATGGCCTAGCCAGTGACACCTACATCCCACAAAAAACAAAAAAAATGCATCAATTCTCACTATACACGCATCCTCTTCAATTCTTTATATAATCTAATCCGTCCAATTACCGTCCCATTAGTCTACTCTCGATCATCAGCAAAGTGATGGAAGGTGTCATTGACAGTGCTATCAAGCAGCACTTACACAGCAATAACTGTTGTATTATCTCTTACTAGACTAATACAAATGAAGCTGAAGGACAGGCATAAAGGTTTGAACACAGAGCTTTAATTGAGACATGTTGTTGCTTCAGCTCACTGACTGTACAAAAGAACTGAATCACGTAATATTGCATCATTTCTGGTGATGACAGAGATATCAGTATAAACATATATTTAAATTGTTATATTTAGCATACTAACAATACACTTTCACAACATTCCCCCTTCCCTTAAATGATAGCTCCATATGGTATAACATTAATATGTACATGAATAAGCAACCCTGTGAGATACAAGAAATTTGACAGCTATAACGGTATTTACAGTCAGGCAAACCCCGCCCCCCCCCCCCCCCCCCCCCCCACCACCTGCCAAGACTGAGGCACACATTATTTCGCCACATGAACATTAAAACATAAAATTGCAAGCTCCTGGCTGGAAGGACATTTGCATTGTGCCAGACAGTGTTGAAGCAAAGGAACCAGTCCCCGCCCCAATACACAGAAGAAACCTGGTCAAACCAGTCGGTCACGTGACCATCTACTCGTCAACTAGGGGAGCTTTAAACTATAAAAAAACAGATTTTGAACTCAGAGCACCGTGTGCTCGGGCAACTGAAGCAAGAATTACCTCCTCTCCTGTCTGCCTGCTCCCATCTCCTTCACACAGAACTGAATCTTGTGAAAACATGTGAAACTCAAAGAGAGAAAAGTCTTCAATGTGAACAAGGTTTAAGAAGAACACTGGGCCCCAACGAAAGCAAGACTACTTACAAAAGGACTAAACCGTGAGCTTGAAGCACCTTAACAAGATATTGCCTCAAACTGTTCCATCTTATCTTCTCTTTTCTGTCCCTATTTGCATGTATATCACATGTGCATGCTAGCGTGGGCGTGTCGCATATCCGAAGGCATGAACCGTATTAGAGTTTAAGGTTTAATAAATTTCATTTTTTCTTCTTTAAACCTGAGAAAACCTGGTGTGCTCATTTCTTTCCCTTATAATTGGAAAACTGTGAACAAGGATTCACAAAAAAAGGGAGCTCAAAACACTGTGTTCAAAAAAAAATCCTGTTACACTATGTCCAAGTAAAGACAGCAAAAGACCCCCAGACACATTTCTCACCTGGTTGTAACAGAACATATAACATTCAACTGTAACAAGGATATTTGTTATACTCCTCTTGAAGGTGTTGTCTACATTTGGGACCATACTGGTCGTCGGCTGACTCGACCAGACCTTGTGACAACAACATGTGGGTGTGTTCTCGAGTTGTCCATCCTCTCCTCCTGAAGATTGTGTTTGGAACGATTGTCCTCAGTTGTTGGTGTGTTGCTTGTTATCTCTTTTTATCTTCAAAATGGATGTGGGTACGCGTAGGCGATGCTGTTTGGTCGCCTTGTGGCTAACAGAGAGTCCCATGAGGTGATTGGTTCATTTGCAGTACCACACCGTTTGGTGTTGTCACCTCATATGAACATGGTTCTTTGCACACCTTGGACACCTCTGCTGGGATCCATGTCTGTTCTTGCGGGTGAAGGACCCTCATCATCTGGCCAACATGTAGTGGCAGTAATTCTGCACTCACATGCATGGCATGTGCATCTTTCATCTTGTCTTGTTTCTGACATAACCATTCTGTGATCAAGGACGAGTGGTGAGATGATAACTTTGTAGTGTGGTTCTCACTGGGTGACCAAACAGAATCTCGGCAGGTGATGGCAATCTGGAGTCTAATGGCGCTGTGCAAAGATGCAATAATGCAACTTGGATATCGTTCCCTGTTTTTGAACACTTTTTTTGATCAGTAATTTGGCTGTCCTGACTATATGTTTAGCCATCCCATTCGAATGAGGATATCTGGGTGATGGTGTGACATGGTTGCTGGACTATCATTCACACATATAGGTTTTCCGATGTATTGTGGGCTGTTGTTGGACACCACTTTTACTGGGGCACCAAAAGACTAAAGATGACACTAACAGTTTTGGACACCACTGTACTCGACGTGTCTCGAAGCTTCTTCACAGTCGGAAATTTGGAGTGATAGTCAATCACTAGCAGATAGTCTTCTCTGCCCATAGAGCATAGATCAATTCCTAGCTCTATACATGATGATGGTAGTATTGTATGCGGTTGGAGAGGCTCTTTCTGTTGACTAGCCTGGTGTTCCTGACACGCATTACAAGATCTCATAATCTGGTTAACATCCTTGCTGATGCCTTGTTTTTCCATTCCATCCAGTTCCATCTTCAACATTTCTTGAAAGTGCACGCTACATTTTCGCAGAGTCTCGAATGATGGCATTGCACCTTCTTTATGGTGTACGACTGTATCCCCGTGGAAATATCTACCGTGTCAAACCAGTCCAGGTACAACCTCTGGCGGTGCTGTACCAATTTGATGGGTTTTGACTACTATGGTCTTCTGACTGGGTCAGCTCATGGATGGTGACCATGTTAAGTTTGCGCACGCCGGCAGCCTTGCTACTGCTGGTCATGACACATCCTCTATGTAGAATATCTGAGTAGACTATAGTGACTCTTTGTACCTCCATTTATTGTTGAGCCATTGTATGCTGTTAGCTTTGCGCTTGTGGGTTGGACCACAGACTTCCATGCCTCATGGCACATTTCCTTGAGGATGCAGAAAGATAGAGTGTTGGCACTTGCACCAGTGTCAATCTTCACTCTCAGTCGATGCCTTACAGCCGTATTGGGGCAGACGATCTGGAGTGTTGTGAAATCTTCCATTTTGTTAACGGAATGGACCTGTTCCACTAAGGTGATCTTGTGAAATAGCTGTTCATCTGTAGTGTGTTCACCTTGATCCACGTCATCCATTTTGGTCAGACATTGCCCCATTTTGTGGATGGGTCTATGCTTTTGGCAATGCATGGATGTGTCTCACCTCCATTCACCTCTTGGTGGCATACTTCTGTGGTTTGAGCACTCTGGCTTCTCCCCACGTTCGTGTTGCTGGACCTTCTGCAAAGTTTGGCCTAGTGCCCTCTAAGCCTGCATGACTCACATGTGTCTGCATATGCCGGTCATCTACACAGTTGGTGGGAGAGCCCACAGTTAGTGCATACCTTGTTCTGCTTGGGTGCTTTGGATATTATACCAACAGGCATTTACGACAATTGCCTTAAATCTGTGTCCGTCCTGTAGCATACTCTCCACACCATGTCCTTTGGCTTTTCCAGGAGGTCTTTCTGGAACGCCTCAGTAGGAATGGCGATGACAGCCAACTCCATAATTCATTCCGTGAGTTCAGTATCAGAGAAGTCGCATTCTTCTGCTTTCTTTCTGCATCAGTTAACAAAGTCATTCAAGCCCTCGTTGGCTTTCTGTCTATACCACATGAATTCCAGGCAATGTACTCTGAAATTGACTTGAGTCCTAAGCCGACGTTTTAATGTTTCCCATAGCTTTGATGGATGCTTCTGGTCAGCATCACATAAACCAGAGGTATTGACCCAGTGCAAACCTTTGTTTCTGAGGGTAGTCCTAATTTTTATCACCTGCTTCTCTGCATCCACAGCCTTATAGTCTAGTTCATAGTATAATCTTCTATTTAAACAAGTTAAATTTGCCTTGGACATCAGGTGCTTTCCAGTCCACCTCTGGAAATCTGGCTGCCACTGCCAAAGCCTTCTACTCTTTTCTCTCTCTGAGGAGCAAACCATGCTTCAAAAGCTCTGAGCTGTGGTGCTGTAGCACAGACTTGTGAGCCTGCAGGCGGACGGCCCCTAGGATCAGGGTCGGCTAATGGCACGCACGTGTGATGACGGTGGGAAGGAATCTGCACCAAAACAGAACACTGCTGTGATCTCTGCAGCTGAAACTACTGATAACTTTTGTCTTGCCGGCTCGGGGCAAAATCGGGAGTGCGCCCAAATCACCTTCAATCACTACTCACCCTGTTGCTCTCCCGATGTGAGAGCTATGATCCGGTCGCAGCACTGCAGTTAGGGATTCTGACTTGAATTATGGTTTTCAGCTGCTAATCAATGCCGCTAACTCACGACCACTGCCACCATATTATTTTATTACTTTCCAGACAAATACAAATGAAGCAGAAGGGCAGGCATAAAGGATGAACACAGAGCTTTAATGGAGAGTTATTGTTGCTTCAGTTTACATGTGCTACCTGACTGTACAAGAGAACTGAATCACATGATATTGCATCATTTGCTGTGATTTATTTTTTTAACCTGCTCACCGATGCTCTGTTTTTGTTTTGCCAGGACCACTCGGCTCCAGACCTCATTACAGCCTTGGTCCAAACATGGACAAAAGAGCTGAATTCAAGAGGTGAGGTAAGAGTGACTGCCCTTGACATCAAGGCAGCGATTGACCGAGTGTGGCATCAAGGAGCCCTAGTAAAATTGAAGTCAGTGGGAATCGGGGGATATCTCTGCACTGATTGGAGTTTTACCTAGTACAAAGGAAGATGGTTGTGGTTGTTGGAGGACAAACATCTAAGCCTCAGGACATCACTTCAGGAGTTCCTCAGGGCAGTGTCCTAGGCCCAACCATTTTCAGCTGCTTCATCAATGACCTTTTCTCATATGGTCAGAGATGGGGTTGTTTGTTGATGATTGCACAGTTCTCAGTACCATTCATGACACCTCAGATACTGAAGCAGTCACGTCCACATGCAGCAAGACCTGGACAACATTCAGGCTTGCGCTGATAAGTGGCTAGTTACATTCGTGCCACACTAGTGCCAGGCAATAACCATCTCAAACAAAAGAGAATCTAACCATCTCCCCATGGCGTTCAACAGTATTACCATCGCTGAATCCCCCACCATCAGCATCCTGAGGGTTGCCATTGACCAGAAACGTAACTGGACCAGCCATATAAATACTGTGGCTACAAGAGTAGGTCAGAGGCTGACCATCCACCATCCACAAGGCATAAGTCAGGAGTATGATGGAATACTCTACACTTGCCTGGATGAGTGCAGCTCCAACAACACTGAAGAAGCTTGACATCATCCAGGACAAAGCAGCCCGCTTGATCAGCACCCCACCACCACCTTAAACATTCACTCCCTCCACCACTGGCGCTCAGTGGCAGCAGTGTGTACTGTATACAAGATGTTCTGCAGCAACTCACCATGCCTCCTCTAAGAGCAACTTCCAAACCCGCGATCTCTACCACCTAGACGGACAAAGGCAGCAGATGCATGGGAACACCACCGCCTGCAAGTTCCCCTCCAAGTCGCACATCATCCTGACTTGGAAATATATCGCCGTTCCTTCACTGTCTCTGGGTCAAAGTACTGGAACTCCATTTCTAACAGCACTGTGGGTTTACCTGCTCCAGATGGGCTGCAGCGGTTCAAGAAAATTTTAATTCACTCAGTTAAAATTGTGTCCTTGAGTTCAAATCCCACCATGGTAGCTTGGAAATTAAATTCAGTTAATTAGATAAAAAATTTTGAATTAAAAAGCTAGTAACAGTTATGATGGCCATGAAACTACTGGATGGTTGTAAAACCCATATGGTTCACTAATGCCTTTGGGGAAGGGTATCTGCTGTCCTTACCCAGTCTGGCCTAAATTTGACTCCAGACCCACAACAATGTGGTTGACTCTTAACTATCCACTAAAAAAGCCTAGCAAACCATGCAGTTGCCAAGAAGGTGGCTCACCACCACCACCTTCTCGAAGAAAATTAGGGATGGCAATAAATGGTTGCATTGGTTTTAATTTTCCAAAATTCCCTAGATTCTGGAAAGGTCCCATCAGATTGGAAGATAGCAAAAGTTACTCTGCTATTCAAGAAAGAAGGAAGACAGAAAGCAGGAAACTACAGGCCAGTTAACTTAACATCTGTCATAGGGAAAATGTTGGAATCTATTATTAAGGAAGTTAAAGCAGGTCATTCAGAAAAACAACCCTCCACTACCACAACAATCCGGTAGTTGCATGGCCACCATTACTGATATTAGCTTCTTAATTCCAAATTTTTTATTTAACTAACTGAATATAATTTCCCCAGCTGCCATGGCAGGATTTGAACTCAAGCACCCACTTTTAACTGTGTAAGTGAATGGGCTTTTGAGTGAGTTAAAATCTCATGCCATGACTCTGGATCATTAGTCCAGGCCTCTGGATTACCAATCCAGTGACAGAACCATTATGCAACTGTTCTCTTTTCCAGAGAAAAGAGCCCCATCCGGCTCAATCTGTCCTCGTAGTTGCATACACTCAATTCTGGTAATATCTTTGCAAATCTTTTTGACAGTGCTTCAATATTCTTTTTGTGGTCTGGAGATCAGAACTGCACATAGCACTCCTAAGTGTGGTATAGAATTACATTTTTGCTTTTGTGTTATATTCCTGTGGAAATGAGCCTCAGCACATTGTTTGCACTCTTTATGGCCTGATCAATGTGTTGCTACTTCTAGTGATTTGTATCTGTATCTGTATTCCCAGATCTCTTTTCTCCTACACTCCATTTAGTTTCTTGGTTTCCAAGGAATAAATGGCCTTCTTATTTCTCCTACCAAAATAAACCATCTCATACCTTGTTAAATTGGATTTCTTTTTTCATTTATCCACCCACTCTGCAAGCCTGCTTGAGTTTCCAATATTTTAGTGCAGACCTCTACATTGTTAGTTATTTCGTAGACTACAACAGTGACTACACTTCAAAAGTACTTTATTATTCGTGAAACACTTTGAGACATCCTGAGGTCATGAAAGACACTATATAGATGTAAGTAGTTCCTTTTTTTCATATCCTTAATTTGATAACATCGGCAATTTCTACACCATACTTCCAATTTCTGAATCTTAATCCTTCATCAGTTCGGATGAAAGGTCATTGACCTGAAGCGTTAACTCTTGTTTCTCTCTCCACAGCTGCTGCCAGACCTGCTGAGCATTTTCAGCATTTTCTATTTTTATTTCAGATTTCCAGCATCCGCAGTATTTTGCTTTTGTATTAAGATTATGAAAGGGTTTGATCGGGTAGATGTAGAAAAGATGCTTCCACTTGTAGAAGAGTCCAAAACTAGGGGCCATATATATAAAATATGAACAGAATATGTCAGCCAAGAGCGACGTCTCAATTCATTCCATCTTCGCTGCCTCCGGAGAGTACTTGGCATCAGGTGGCAGGACCGTATCTCCAACACAGAAGTCCTCGAGGCGGCCAACATCCCCAGCTTATACACACTACTGAGTCAGCGGCGCTTGAGATGGCTTGGCCATGTGAGCCGCATGGAAGGTGGCAGGATCCCCAAAGACACATTGTACAGTGAGCACGCCACTGGTATCAGACTCACTGGCCGTCCATGTCTCCACTTCAAAGACGTCTGCAAATGCGACATGAAGTCCTGTGACATTGATCACAAGTCGTGGGAGTCAGTTGCCAGCGATCTCCAGAGCTGGCGGGCAGCCATAAAGGCGGGGCTAAAGTGTGGCGAGTCGAAGAGACTTAGCAGTTGGCAGGAAAAAAGACAGAGGTGCAAGGGGAGAGCCAACTGTGTAACAGCCCCGACAAACAAATTTTTCTGCAGCACCTGTGGAAGAGTCTGTCCCTTTAGAATTGGCCTTTATAGCCAATCCAGGCACTGCTCCACACACCACTGACCACCTCCAGGCGCTTCCCCATTGTCTCTCGAGACAAGGAGGCCAAAGAAGAAGATGAACAGAAAATGCTGGACATCGCGAGCAGGCCAGGCAGCATCTGTGGAGAGAGATGCTGCCTGACTTGCTGTGTATTTCCAACATTTTCTGTTTATATTTCAGATTTCCAGCATTCACAGTATTTTGTCTTTGTCTGTAAATAAAAAGGTAGACACTAATAAATCCAATAAAGCATTCAGGAGAAACCTTTTTACCCAGAGTGGTAGAATCTTGCTACCCCATGAAATAATTGAGGTGAAAAGCATAAATGCCTTTCAGCAGAAGATTGATAAATACAAGATGGAGAAAGAAATAGAAGGATATTTTGATCGGGTGAGATGAAGTAAGGTGGGTGGAGGCTCGTATGGAGCATAAACACTGGCATAGACTAGTTGGGTTGAATGGTTTGTTTCTATGCTGTAATTGACATATTTGACTATCGTCATTTCTTCTTTGGCTCTCTTTAGTAAAAACTGAGGCAAAGTATTCATTCAGTATCACTGCCATTTTAGTATCATTTCCTGTGAGTTTATCAGATATGTCATCTACAGAGAAGCTCTCATGAAATGACTGAATAGCTCAGAAGATGCATTGTCAAGGTGTGATTGATTATCTATGGGCAGTTTAGACAGCTAGTGACTAAGATAATGTAAAGGAGAAAAAATAAAATATGAAGGATGATCGTTTTACAATTCATACCAGACTAGAAGGATGTCGAGTTCTACTGAACAGGAAGAGAAATTCAGCAAAGTGAAAAGTAAATTGCTCCTTTTATTGCTATGTGAGGTTAAAGAGCAATTTTTGCTGCTAATTTTTCCCATTCTCTCTTTGAATGCTTTGAATCCTCATTGGGATATGGATCCAATTGCTTTGAGTACCGTCTGATGTCCAGTCCAAGTGGTTATTATTCTTAGGTTAGCTTTGACGATTTGTTGACTGGCTGAGCATTAAAGCATATGTTGGGGGCAGATGAAAAGAACACTTATCAGCAAGGGTTGCTGGATAGATTCAAAGATGTGAAATATAGCAGATTTTGCCTTTGCTAATCCCAGGTTGCCAATTGTAATGCTAAAGCTGTCCTGGCTGCGACCAGCTGAATCAGCACAAAATAGAGATTGAACCTGGGCATTTTCTGGTCTGTCTGGCAGAAATACTCTGAATAAACTTGTTGGAACCTGGGGGAAGGCCATCATTCAACATATTTGACAGTTTATTTGTCTAGATTGTCTGTTCTTAGATCAGTGACAATTTAAATCGTGCAATTGTCCTGGTTTAACTAATGCTCGCTGGACTCAGAATGGTGAATTGCATGAAGTTTTTAGATTATTGGGGCAGATCCCATAACTCAATTAAGACTGCATAACTGGGTGGGAAAGTCACTAATCTGTCAACGTTTTAGAAATTAAAAATTAATTTTCTGTACCTTTTTTATATGGTTGATTACAGGTATTGAAAATGCTTTATAAGAAGCTTTCTCATAGGAGAAATTCAATGCTGTCAGCATGTATTGTAATCTATTCAATGGTTCTTCAGCTTTACTGTATTCCCACAGCCCTAGTACATTGCCAAATGTATAATTATTAGGTTGGTGGATGTGCATTTCATGTGCTGGATGCTATACCAAGGCCACCTATGGAGTAACACATTGCTGCCCTGTCAGCATTGCAAATTAAAATATTGGCAAACTGACCAAACATGTTCCTTCCCATTTATAACATAACCATGTTTTTCAGTAATGTGTGGTACACTGACAGAAGTTCATTATTCATATTTGTAAAAGGCAGATCATGCTTGACTAATCTATTTGAATTTTTTGAAGAAGTAAGAAAAGGTTGATGAAGGGAATGTGGTGCATGTTGTTTATATGATTTTAAGAAAGCGTTTGATAATGTATCACGGAAAATGCTGGTTAACAAAACTGAGACTCATGGAATAGGAGGATCAGTGTCCAATTAGACAAAAAATTGGCTTAAGGACAGAAAACAGCGAGTTGCAGTAAATGGTTGTTTTTCAGACTGGAGGATGGTAGACAATGGTGTTTCCCAAGGGTCAGTGCCTATATATAAATGACTAGCATCTTGGAATACAGAGTAGAATCTCAAAATTTGACGATGATCCCAAACCTGGAGCTGTGACAAACAATGAGGATGATATAAACTATATATAGGCTAGTAGAATGAACAGAGATGACAGATGGAATTTAATACTGATAAGTACGAGGTGATGCATTTTGACAGAAGGAATAGGGAGAGGCAATGTATATTTAATGGCACAGCTCTAAAGAGTGTGCAGGAACAGAGGAACCTGGGGGTGAATGTGCATTGATCTTTGAAGGTGGGTGGACATATTGAGGGTGGTTAGTGAAGGATAGGGATCTTAGGCTTCATAAATAGAGGCACTGAGTAAAACAAAACAGGGAAGTTAGGCTGAACCTTTATAAAGCTCTGGTTAGGCTCCAACTGGAGTATTGTGTTCAGTTCTGGTCACCACACTTTAGGAACCTTGAGAGGGTGCAGAGGAACAAAGAACAAAGAACAAAGATAATTACAGCACAGGAACAGGCCCTTCGGCCCTCCAAACCTGCGCCGATCCAGATCCTCTCTCTAAACATGTCGCCTATTTTCTAAGGTTCTGTATCTCTTTTCTTCCTGCCCATCCATGTATCTGTCTAGATACATCTTAAAAGACTCCATCGTGCCCGCATCTACCACCTCCGCTGGCAATGCGTTCCAGGTGCCCACCACCCTCTGCGTAAAGAACTTTCCACGCATATCCCCCCTAAACTTTTCCCCTTTCACTTTGAACTCGTGTCCTCCAGTAAGTGAAACCCCCACTCTGGGAAAAAGCCTCTTGCTATCCACCCTGTCTATACCTCTCATGATTTTGTACACCTCAATCAGGTCCCCCCTCAACCTCCGTCTTTCTAATGAAAATAATCCTAATCTACTCAACCTCTCTTCATAGCTAGCGCCCTCCATACCAGGCAACATCCTGGTGAACCTCCTCTGCACCCTCTCCAAAGCATCCACATCCTTTTGATAATGTGGCGACCAGAACTGTACGCAGTATTCCAAATGTGGCCGAACCAAAGTCCTATACAACTGTAACATGACCTGCCAACTCTTGTACTCAATGCCCCGTCCGATGAAGGAAAGCATGCCGTATGCCTTCTTGACCACTCTATTTACCTGCGTTGCCACCTTCAGGGAACAGTGGACCTGAACACCCAAATCTCTCTGGACATCAATTTTCCCCAGGACTTTTCCATTTACTGTATAGTTCACTCTTGAATTGGATCTTCCAAAATGCATCACCTCGCATTTGCCCTGATTGAACTCCATCTGCCATTTCTCTGCCCAACTCTCCAATCTATCTATATTCTGCTGTATTCTCTGACAGTCCCCCTCACTATCTGCTACTCCACCAATCTTAGTGTCGTCTGCAAACTTGCTAATCAGTCCACCTATACTTTCCTCCAAATCATTAATGTATATCACAAACAACAGTGGTCCCAGCACGGATCCCTGTGGAACACCACTGGTCACACGTCTCCATTTTGAGAAACTCCCTTCTACTGCTACTCTCTGTCTCCTGTTGCCCAGCCAGTTCTTTATCCATCTAGCTAGTATACCTTGGACCCCAAGCGCCTTCACTTTCTCCATCAGCCTGCCATGGGGAACCTTATCAAACGCCTTACTGAAGTCCATGTATATGACATCGACAGCCCTTCCCTCATCAATCAACTTTGTCACTTCCTCAAAGAATTCTATTAAGTTGGTAAGACATGACCTTCCCTGCACAAAACCATGTTGCCTATCACTGATGAGCCCATTTTCTTCCAAATGGGAATAGATCCTATCCCTCAGTATCTTCTCCAGCAGCTTCCCTACCACTGACGTCAGGCTCACCGGTCTATAATTACCTGGATTATCCCTGCTACCCTTCTTAAACAAGGGGACAACATTAGCAATTCTCCAGTCCTCCGGGACCTCACCCATGTTTAAGGATGCTGCAAAGATATCTGTCAAGGCCCCAGCTATTTCCTCTCTCGCTTCCCTCAGTAACCTGGGATAGATCCCATCCGGACCTGGGGACTTGTCCACCTTAATGCCCTTTAGAATACCCAACAGTTCCTCCCTCCTTATGCCGACTTGACCTAGAGTAATCAAACATCTGTTCCTAACCTCAACATCCGTCATGTCCCTCTCCTCGGTGAATACCGATGCAAAGTACTCGTTTAGAATCTCACCCATTTTCTCTGAGTCCAAGCATAACATTCCTCCTTTGTCCTTTAGTGGGCCAATCCTTTCTCTAGTTACCCTCTTTCTCCTTATATATGAATAAAAGGCTTTGGGATTTTCCTTAACTCTGTTTGCTAAAGATATTTCATGACCCCTTTTAGCCCTCTTAATTCCTCGTTTCAGATTGGTCCTACATTCCCGATATTCTTTCAAAGCTTCGTCTTTCATCAGCCGCCTAGACCTTATGTATGCTTCCTTTTTCCTCTTAGCTAGTCTCACAATTTCACCTGTCATCCATGGTTCCCTAATCTTGCCATTTCTATCCCTCATTTTCACAGGAACATGTCTCTCCTGCACGCTAATCAACCTCTCTTTAAAAGCCTCCCACATATCACATGTGGATTTACCTTCAAACAGCTGCTCCCAATCTACATTTCCCAGCTCCTGCCGAATTTTGGTACAGTTGGCCTTCCCCCAATTTAGCACTCTTCCTTTAGGACCACTCTCGTCTTTGTCCATGAGTATTTTAAAGCTTATGGAATTGTGATCACTATTCCCAAAGTAGTCCCCTACTGAAACTTCAACAACCTGGCCGGGCTCATTCCCCAACACCAGGTCCAGTATGGCCCCTTCCCGAGTTGGACTATTTACATACTGCTCTAGAAAACCCTCCTGGATGCTCCTTACAAATTCTGCTCCATCTGGACCTCTAACACTAAGCGAATCCCAGTCAATGTTGGGAAAATTAAAATCTCCTATCACCACCACCCTGTTGCTCCTACATCTTTCCATAATCTGTTTACATATTTGTACCTCTATCTCACGCTCGCTGTTGGGAGGCCTGTAGTACAGCCCCAACATTGTTACCGCACACTTCCTATTTCTGAGTTCTGTCCATATTGCCTCACTGCTCGAGTCCTCCATAGTGCCCTCCTTCAGCACAGCTGTGATATCCTCTTTGACCAGTAATGCAACTCCTCCACCCCTTTTACCTCCCTCTCTATCCCGCCTGAAGCATCGATATCCTGGGATATTTAGTTGCCAATCATGCCCTTCCCTCAACCAAGTCTCAGTAATAGCAATAACATCATACTCCCAGGTACTAATCCAAGCCCTAAGTTCATCTGCCTTACCTACTACACTTCTTGCATTAAAACAAATGCACCTCAGACCACCAGTCCCTTTATATTCATCATCTGCTCCCTGCCTGCTCTTCCCCTTAGTCACACTGACTTCATTATCTAGTTCCTTACAGGCTTTTGTTACTACCTCCTTACTGTCAACTGACCTCAATTGGTTCCCATCCCCCTGCCACATTAGTTTAAACCCTCCCCAACAGCGTTAGCAAAAGCACCTCCAAGGACATTGGTTCCAGTCCGGCCCAGGTGTAGACCGTCCAATTTGTAATAGTCCCACCTCCCCCAGAACCGGTCCCAATGTCCCAAAAATCTGAACCCCTCCTTCCTGCACCATCTCTCAAGCCACGCATTCATCCTGACTATTCTTTCATTTTTACTCTGACTATCACGTGGCACTGGTAGTAATCCTGAGATTACTACCTCTGAGGTCCTACTTTTTAACTTGGCTCCTAACTCCCTAAACTCTGCTTGTAGGACCTCATCCCGTTTTTTACCTATATCATTAGTGCCTATGTGCACAATGACAACTGGCTGTTCACCCTCCCCCTTTAGAATGTTCTGCAGCCGATCTGAGACATCCCTGACCCGTGCACCTGGGAGGCAACATACCATTCGGGAGCCTCGTTTTCGACCACAGAACCGCCTATCTACTCCCCTTACAATCGAATCCCCTACGACTATAGCCCTTCCACTCTTTTTCCCGCCCTTCTGAACAGCAGAGCCAGCCACGGTGCCATGGACCTGGCTACTGCTGCCTTCCCCTGGTGAGCCATCTCCCTCAACAGTATCCAAAACGGTATACTTGTTTTGGAGGGAGATGACCGCAGGGGACTCCTGCGCTGCCTTCCTGCTCTTTCTCTGCCTTTTGGTCACCCATTCCCTTTCTCCCTCAGCAAT
Source organism: Heterodontus francisci (assembly GCF_036365525.1). Lineage (NCBI taxonomy): Eukaryota > Metazoa > Chordata > Chondrichthyes > Heterodontiformes > Heterodontidae > Heterodontus > Heterodontus francisci. The sequence continues at coordinate 101,358,420 of NC_090371.1, forward strand.
CCTAATCTGCGGTGTGACCAATTCACTAAACGTGCTATCCACGACCTCCTCAGCATCGCGCATGCTCCAAAGTGAGTCCATCCACAGCTCGAGAGCCGTCATGCGGTCTAACAAGAGCTGCAGTTGGACACACTTCCTGCACGTGAAGGAGTCAGGGACATCAGCCATGTCCCTGAGCTCCCACATTGAGCAAGAGGAGCATGACACGGGTCTGAGATCTCCTGCCATTTTTAATCTTAAGCTTAACTTAGTTAAATGAAAAAGGAACGAAAAGTTTTTACCAATCACAATAAAACCAGAGAAATCGAAAAAGCCTTACCTTATAAACACCCCACCGAGTCCTTTTTTTTTGGTTAGAGGAGGAGGGCGGATGGGAGACACGACAAGTGTGGTGTCTCGGGTTCAGAAACCGCCCAAATATATAGTGTTTTACTTACCCAGCAGCCCCCTGGCCTCCGCCGAAAAACAAAAGGAAATTAAATTTACTTTCAAACTGACCTTCCCAGCTGCTCACTCGCTCACACTCTGCTCCCGAAAAAGCTGCTGCAATGAAAGGAAAGTTATTTTAAACCGCCCAAATATATAGTGTTTTACTTACCCAGCAGCCCCCTGGCCTCTGCCGAAAAACAAAAGGAAATTAAATTTACTTTCAAACTGACCTTCCCAGCTGCTCACTCGCTCACACTCTGCTCCCGAAAAAGCTGCTGCAATGAAAGGAAAGTTATTTTAAACCGCCCAAATATATAGTGTTTTACTTACCCAGCAGCCCCCTGGCCTCCGCCGAAAAACAAAAGGAAATTAAATTTACTTTCAAACTGACCTTCCCAGCTGCTCACTCGCTCACACTCTGCTCCCGAAAAAGCTGCTGCAATGAAAAAAAAAAGCCAGAATGGTTCCCGTGATGGGGAATTTTAGTTACAAGGTTAGGTTGGAAACGCTGGGGCTGTTCTCCTTAGAACACAGGAGATTGAGGGGAGATTTAATAGAAGTGTGCAAGATTATGACAGGCTTAGATAAGTTAGACAAGGAAAAATTGTTGCCATTAACTAATGGTACAAAGTCTAGGGGACACAGATTGCAGGTTTTGGGCAAGAGATGCAAGCGGATTATGACGAAGAACTTTTTTACGCAGTGGATGGTAATGACCACTGCCCACAAGGGGGGTGGAAGTGGAGGAATTCAAAGACTTCAAAAGGAAATAGGATGGCTACTTGAAGGAAATAAACATGCAGGGGCTATGGGGATCGAGTGGGAAGTGGGACTGACTGGATAGCTCCATGGAGAGACAGCATGGACTCAATGGGTCAAATGGCCTCCTTCTGTGCAGTAAATGACTCTATGACTCATTATTGCGAAGTGATTTCAACTGATTTAGAGGGAAGTAGAGCCAGTTGTATTAAGCTTGCACTGGACCAATTATTGATATATACCTATCTATAATATTATAAAGTCTACATGCTCTGTCCAGCACAATTGAGACATTACACATTGGCTAACGCACATTTCTCTGTTACACTTTTAAAAGCATAATAAACAAAGCTAGCCATTTCAGTGGGCAGAAAAATACCCTTCAGGAACACAATACTAGAGCCACAAACAAAGACCAGTTTCTTCCAGGATTCAATCTGGATAGCAATTAACCTTTGGATGAACTGGCCTTAAAGGGACTGTAGTGTTAATTCTTGAAATTTTTGGTTTGGAAAGTATTTGGTATATTTCTGATATAAAGATTCAGATAGCAAACAGTTAATTCCCAAAGTTTCTACCCTATCTTATAATGTCATGAACATGAGATCATGTAAAGCCCTGTGTATTATTTGTCACTTAACTGTCTTTTAACATTCAATGTTTAACTGTTTAACATTGAGTGAGTTAATCCTGAGTTTAATTAAGAAGCTGTAGATATTCTGGCTCAGGTATTTTGTGTTCTCCCAAGAGATTTTTTAATCGATTTTTTTTTTTGGAAGCAAGGCACAAATTTGAGTGTGACACTTGAATTGTGACAGTGATGTTTAATAGACAGAAAAGTTTCATAATATTACTATTGAGGCTGTTATGGTATTGTAAAAGGTAAGACAGAGGATGCACTGTTTTATAAGGATGGCCATTATTCCATGTAGAACACAATGCATTATTCTTCTTCCAAAGTGTATTTTCAGAACTGCACTAGACATTCTTTGAGGTTCATTATCACCCTGTTACTTCTGAAGTGGATCTTGCATCTTCTATATTCCTTTATTTCCTGATATCTAGTTTAAAGATAGCATTATTTGACATGCATCCATTGCAAGTTTAAAATAATCTTTGCTTTTCAGTTCTATTCCCCTAGAAATGAACCCCACTGTTTGGTTTGCTTTTTTATGACTTTATTAATCTGCGTTGCTACTTTTAGTGCTTTGTACACCTGTGCTACTATATCCCTTTGCTTCTTCAACCCATTTAGAATCTGCTTATCCAAGCAGTCTGTGCTCTTATTTTCCTACCTCACCTCACACTTATATTGAAATTCATTTTCCACACCCATTCTGCAAATTTATTAATGCTGTTTTGCATTTTGTTGCAGTCTACCTCAGTATTTACTATACCCCTCAATTAGGTGTCATCCACAAATTTTTAAATTGTACTTCCAATTCCTGAGTCCAAATCATTTATGTAAATGGTGAACAAGAGTGGTCCCAGCACCAATCCTTGTGGAACACCACATTCCACCTTTTTCCAGTCTGAATAGCTACACTTAATCCCTACTCTCTGTTTTCTGTTTTGCAGCCAGCTTGCTATCCATTCTGCTACTTGTGCTCTGACTGCACATTCTCTGACCTTGGTCATGAGTCTACTATGCAGTACTCATTCGAAGGCCTTTTGAAAATCAGAACATATTACATCCATTGCATGGCCCTTGTCTACTTTTTCTGTTATTTCTTCAAAGAATTCAATAAAGTCGGTCAAGCATGACCCTCCCTTTTGAAATCTGTGCTGACTATTCTTACTATATTTTCAGTCTCTAGATGTTTTTTCTATTATGTCTTTGAGTAAAGGTTCATTATCCTTCCTACCACCAATGTTAAGCTAACTGCTTTGTAGTTCCCTGGACTTATTCTATCTCCCTTTTAAAATATAGCAATAACGTTAGCTGTCCACCAGTCCTCTGGCACTATCCCCTTTTCTAATTACGTTTTATCTAATATGTATTATGTCTCCAATTCCTCTTCCCTAATTTATTTTAATATGCGTTGATGCAATCCATTTGGATCAGGGGTTTTATCCTCTCTACGTTTGATTAGTTTGTCAATTATCTTCCCCCTATCGTACACTGGCCAATATTATTTATTTCTGCCATTTCATTGATAGTTCCTGTGAGTTTATCATGTGTGTCCCTTAGTTGCTCTGCACCTATCTTGATTTTTCTTTTGTTATTTATGTGTCTAGAATACATTCCTATTTCTTTTTATATTCCTCGATAGTTTAATTTTGTAGTTCCTCTTTATCATACAAATTGACTTGATGACTTCTTTCCTAACCTCTTCCTAACATTTTTCTTTAAGTTTTGATTTTACCCTTATCTCTTAATTAATCCACGATGTTTCATTATTGGTTAGTTTGTTCTTGTTCTTAGCGGAATATATTTCTGCTGTACTCTACTGAACTCTGTTTTAAGTATTTCCCACTGCTGTTCTCTTCATCAATTTTTTTCCAGTTTACATTCCCGAGTTCTTTTCTCATTCCCTAACAATTAGCACGTTTCCAAACTATTACTTTGGTTTTTATGACTATAAAATGTTCGTCTAACAAAGCTTTTCATATTATCCAGATTATATTTCTGACTAACTTCAGGATTGAAACTGCTGAAAGGTAGAAAATGCTGGAACACACAATGATGATAATAAAGATATCGATTTGTCTTGTGATATGCAGAAAATGTAGTATATTTTAATGTGCAATTGTTGGTATTCTAGTGGACCAATGTAACTCTGATATATTTGTTTTCTAATATCCTAGTTTTGATTTCTTTTTGCATACATTACAATTGAAGCTGAAAATTGAAGTTGGACGAACATCCCAATTCCTGATTATGTTCATTCAAAATTAAGAGTAGAGATAGAGTAGATACAAAAGGGAAAGTGGAAGACAAATAATGCAGAGAGAGATAATGAGCAAAATAATCACAGTACAGTATAGTATTTTATAATTGAAGACTGGGGGGCCATTTCAATGGCTGCAACAACTAGAAAAATTCTTGTCCCATCATTGTAGAAAAAAAATGATTAAGCTACAATTTTTCAGTGCCATGGTTTTGAGTCCCGCTCCACTTAGTTCCTGATCTCAGTCAATTTAAACAATGAATAGAAGTGAGAACCAGGCCAAACATTGAAAGCTCAGAGGACATATGAAAAAGGAAATAAAAGGGGCAAAGAGAAGGTCTAAAAATAGACTATCAGCTAACATAAAAGGGAACCCAAAAGTCTTCTGGAGGCATACAAATAGTAGATAGGTAGTAGGAGGAGGTTAGGGGTGGAGGGTGTGGCAATTCGGAACCAAAAAGGAGACCTACGCATGGAGGCAGAGAGGATGGCTGAGGTACTAAATGAGTACTTTTCATCTGTCTTTAGCAAGGAAGAAAATGCTGCCAAAGTCACAGTAAAAGAGAAGGTACTTGGCTAAAATTGATAAAGAGGAGGTACTAGAAAGGCTGGCTGTACTTAAAATAGAAAAGTCACCAGGTCCAGGTGGGATGCCTCCTAGGTTGCTGAGGGATGTAAGGGTGGAAATTGCGGAGGCACCGGCCACAATTTTTCAATCCTCCTTTGATACAGGGATGGTGCCAGAGGACTGGAAAATTACAAATAGAGTCATAGAGAGATGCAGCACTGAAACAGACCCTTCAGCCCACCGAGTCTGTGCTGGCCAACAACCACCCATTTATACTAATCCTACATTAATCCCATATTCCCTACCACATCTCCACCACCTACCTACACTAGGGGCAATTTACAATGGCCAATTTACCTATCAACCTGCAAGTCTTTGGCTGTGGGACGAAACTGGAACACCTGGCGGAAACCCACGCGGTCACAGGGAGAACTTGCAAACTCCACACAGGCAGTACCCAGAAATGAACCCAGGTCGCTGGAGCTGTGAGGCTGCGGTGCTAACCACTACGCCACTGTGCTGCCCCCATTCATGCACCCTATTTTGTTACACTCTTGTTCAAAAAAGGGAGTAAGGATAAACCCAGCAACTACAGGCCAGTCAATTTAACCTCAGTGGTGAGAAAGCTTTTAGAAATGATAATCTGGGACAAAATTAACAGTCATTTGGACAAGTGTGAAATAATTAAGGAAAGGCAGCATGGATTTGTTAAAGGTAAATTGTATTTAACTAACTTGTTTGAGTATTTTGATGAGATAATATAGAGGATTGATGACGGCAATGTGGTTGATGTGGTGCATAGACTTCCAAAAGGCATTTGATAAAGTGCTACACAATATGGTTGTCAGCAAAAGTTGAAGCCCATGATATAAAAAGGGAGATGGCAACACAGGTATAAAATTGGCTAAAGGACAGGAAGCAGGGAGTAGTGATGAATGGTTGTTTTGCAGACTGGAGGAAGGTATACATTGGGGTTCCTCAGAGGTCAGTACTAGGCACAAATCATTGAAGGTGGCAGAGCAGGTTGAGAAAGTGGTGGAAAAAGCATAAGGGATCCTGGGCTTTATAAATAGAGGCATAGAGTACAAAAAGAAGGAGGTTCTGATGAACCTTTATAAAATACTGGTTCAACCACAACTGGATTCAATTTTGTCCAATTTTGGGCCACACATTTTAGGAAGGATATGAAGGCCTTGAAGAGGGTGCAGAAAAGATTTGCGAGAAAGTTTCTAGGGATGACGGACTTCAGTTATGTGGATGGATTGGAGAAACTGGTATGGTTCTCCTTAGAGCAGAGAAGGTTGAGAGGAGATTTGATAGAGGTGTTTAAAATCATGAGGGCCTAGACAGAGTAGATAGAGAGAAATTACTGTTCCCATTGCCGAAAGGGTTGAGAACCAGAGGGCACTGATTCATTATCCAAAGGCGACATGAGAAAATGTCTTTTAATGCAGTGAATTGTTATGATCTGGAATGGACTGCCTGAGAGGACGGTGGAGGCAGATTCAATCATGGCTTTCAAAAGAGAATTGGATAAGTACTTGAAGGGAAAATATTTGCAGAGCGACTGCGAAAGGGCAGGGAAGTGGGACTAGCCAGGAGCAGAGAACTGGCACAGATTCAAAGGGCAAAATGGCCTCCTTCCATCCTGTAACCGTCTATGACTCTATGGGCTATGGTATCTCAACAGAGGAAAGTAAACATTGGTGGAGAGTCATAGCATAAGTGAAATGTCAAAAGCTTAATAATAACACAAATAAAAGTAATAACTGTTTCAACCGCCAACTCAGGATGGACCAGTACGTAAGAAGCTATTTAAGCAAATTAGAAATATTATACAGAATAAAGTGAATAGAACAGACAGTTGGAAGTGAGGGGTGAAAGTGCAAAAAACAGAGTAGAAGTTTCCAGTATCTCCTTCTTAACACAACATGTGAAGCAATTTGCTAGGGTTGATAAGATTCCAGTTTTAAAATGGAATAGAGGCTATTGTTTACAAGACAGTGGAAGAGCGCATTTTGAGATTGACAAATATTGCAGAGAGGCTCAAGGGTATATTGACACTGGATAATATACAGAAAACTCTATCTTTAAAGACTAAGAAACATATAAAGATGTCTATCCCTATGAGGGAAAAAGAGAATAAAACCCTACAATAGTTGAATGAGCCGATTAAAAATATCCATAATATCTCACCCTGTATGTGTTAGTTGTCTATGGAGTGATTTCCAGAGACTTCTATGAGCTATTCTTGTAACATTAACCTCCAACTAACCTTACTGTGCAATGTGCAATAGCATGGTAAAAGAACTCCAAGCTACGACTAATACTATGGGTAAATAGCAACAATAACTGTTATTTTAGAAACAAAATAATAAGCTTTATTTCATCTGAATCACAAGATCCTCTAATAGCATCTTTTTAGAAGTATAACAATTAAAATGTTAAACAGTTTTAGATCTCAGAAGATTTTTACAGCAGATCTTAGAATGAATGGAAGCATATTCATTAGCAAATAGCCTATTTTTGGTAAGTTAATTGTAAAGAATGATTATATATAGAATTCTACATCTCTTTATTAATCAGCTGTTTATAGCTGCAATTATGAATAATTAGAATCATAAGAGCTGATTTTACTGAGTCTGCTCAGTAGCTACGGAGTGTCAGTGGGCTTAGAATTGTGTTTGGGTGTTTCCCACACACGTCTCGACCGCAGCATCTCAACCTACCAGTTTCTGGTTTTGGGTTCGATGCCTGCCCCAGGCAAGTGAGCTCCTAGTTAAAAGTTTAAAGTCACACCTCCATGAAGACGTATCTGTGCAACTGCATTTTAAGTCCAAATCCTATTCCTTTCTCCCTTGTTTTGGCCAGGTGGGTGATGGCCTGGCTGGTGTTCACTGTTCACCTCCCTCTGACCACAGACTGTGTTTTTTGTTTAAATGAATATTTCAGTCCCTGTGTTTTGTTTGCCAAATAAACAGACAGTGGCATGTTTTCTCCCAGGTTTAAAAGGGATTAAGTATTTATTTTACAACATTCATCACCCAAAATGATTGCAACACCACCCACACACGCATTCACTCTCACAAGCACACTCAAGAAGAGATAGATAGAAGATAAAGAGTAAGATGTGTTGAGAGTTCAAGTTGAAGAAATCTGTTGTTTCAGGAAAACCTGTGGGATCCTCTCAGAAGGTGAGTTTTGAAGATTCCCGGCTGTCTTGTATTTGCTGGGTTGCTGAAGCCTTCTGGCGGTTCACTTCGATTTGAAGATGGTGCTGATTTCTTAGTTCAGTTTTCACAAGTGGTGGAGTCGTTTAAAAAGGCACTCTCTTTTCCCTGCTGCAGTTGGCTTTCAATTTGTCTCAGCAGGGTTCAAATGGGTTAGCTAGAATTGATTTCTTTCTCTCACAGCCTGGTGCTGGAATTCAAGATGGCTTTCAATGTTGACCGTGTGGTTGGAGAGACCAGACTGATGTTGATGACTTAATGTTCTGAACTGGAAAGATCCCTTTGTTCTTCAGAACAATTGCCTTTAAAGGTAAACTCATTAAGTGTTAGCTTTGGCCATGTGACTTTAGGTTTCAGTTTCAAATGGACTGTACAGTAGCCTTAGATAGCTCAATTTTGATAAGATGGCATCTGTTCACACTCTATTGTGGTAAGGGCAGCTGGAGATGTAGGGCTGGATTTTGATCCCAGCTCAACGTTGGGTTCCGTGGCGGCGAGGGGCGGGGGCAAAGAATTGGAGCGGCAGCGGCCGCGACATGAACCGCACTGGGATTGCCGGGCCCAATCTTCCTAGCAGTGGGTTAGCTCCGTGGCGGCCCCTCCTCCGCTGTGCGATGGGACCCAATTTAGTATATTTAAATTACATATTTGCATGAATTAAAATGCAATCCACACGATCCTACCTTCAGTTCCCGATCCTCTGCGTGACGTGCAGCACTCGCGCCATCACTTTCTCATCCAGGGAAAGTTGGCGCCACCAAGTTGGGGAAGGGGTGAAGTCTGCACTCTGATGGGTATGGGCAGAGGGAAGGGGTGAAGTCTGCACTCTGATGGGTATGGGCAGAGGGAAGGGGTGAAGTCTGCACTCTGATGGGTATGGGCAGGGGGAAGGGGTGGTCTGCACTCTGATGGGTATGGGCAGGGGGAAGGGGTGAAGTCTGCACTCTGATGGGTATGGGCAGGGGGAAGGGGTGAAGTCTGCACTCTGATGGGTATGGGCAGGGGGAAGGGGTGAAGTCTGCACTCTGATGGGTATGGGCAGGGGGAAGGGGTGAAGTCTGCACTCTGATGGGTGTGGGGGTAAGGGTGAACTCTTCACTCTGATGGGTATGGGGGGAAGGGGCGAACTCTGCATTATGTTGTGCTGTTTGCAGGGCTGGCAGCCTTTTAAAAATGGCGTCAGCACCTGCTCCTTCAACAGGTGAACGGTGTCACTGAGGCCGCCCCTGCCACATGATTGGGGGTGGGGTGGCCACCGTCAATATGTAAATTGGGGGCCCAGGTCCCATGGGGGACAGCCAGCATGTTCCGTGCCCACTGCCGCTTCCGGCAACAGGATCATAAAATCCAGCCCGGAGAGCCTGAGTGCCTTTGTTTTAGCTCATTTTGTGTATAGCTCACACCCATGCGTGATAAGCTGTCTCATTTCCATGTAGATGGGCTTAATTGGTTTTAGTTCCAGTAGATATGGATATCTATTTGAGTGCAGGAGGTGATATGGGTCAAGTGACTTGTCCTCCATTTTGTTGACAGCAAATGTACCAGTCTTTTTAAAATTGTTCTAATTTTTTAACCCTTCAGTTTATTTTCTGTATTTTCGTCGCTGTATTTCTCTTGAGCATGACACCCTCATGTGTTTATCAAGCTTTTCCTTAAATGCATCTGTGCGAGCCACCTCAACTACTCCTTATGGTAGTGAGTTCCACATTCTAACCACTCTCTGGGCAAAGAAGTTTCTCCTGAATTCCATGTAGGACTTAATAATGACTATCTTATATTTCTGGTCCATAGTTTTGGAATACCCCACAAATGGAAACATTTTCTCCATGTGAAAGCCTTTCATAATCTTAGAGCCCTATATCAGATCACGTCTCAGCCTTTTCTTTTCGAGAGAAGTATACACCAGCCTGTGCAGTCTTTCCTGATAGGTATAACCTCTCAATTCTGGTATCATCCTTATAAATCTTCTTGTACCTTCTCCAGTGCTTCTGTATCCTTTATAATATGGAGACCGGGGGCAGAATTCTGCCGCCACGGAGGGAGTCCTAACATCAGGATGCAATGCGGGTGGTGTGGCCGCACGGGTGGACGGCAGAAGAGGAAGCACAATTCTCTTGGAGCTGTCCACTTAATGGATGGCAGGCGTGGCAACCGGCCTATGCATCAGTGTAGGCAGGGGGAAGAACCATCAGAACAAACAAGCGTCATATTTCATGTGAAGGCAGCACTCACTGTGAAGGCAACAGACATGTGGACATTGAAGAGACAAGTTTTGCACTCGTAAGATGGCAGCATCTCGAGGACGGGTGGCAGCCAGGATTAGGGATGGCCCTCTGGGTGTTTCAGCTCTACTCTCACTGGCTAGATCTCTCTCACTGTCTCTTACGGTCTCAAAACTGGGCTCACTTTTCAACACGTCTCACCCCTCCTCACTCTGCGCATACATGTTGCAACTGGGAAAGAACACTCAATCTATGTGCTCCCCAATTTTGCCTCCAGCTTGTCCCTCCCGTGCTGCAATCACTCACTCCTCCCTGTACTGGAATAGTGCTACTGCTCTCTATGGATGCCAACACTGACCTGCTACTGAGCCCCTACCTCTTTATAATTGGTGAGGCTCTGAAGCACTGGCCTTCACATGTGCCCCTGGTAAGATTTCAATTCCTGCGTAATTCCTGTTAATTGACTCCTCAACAATCTTAATTGCCCAAAATAGACAGAGTGACTCTGCACCTGAGCATACTGGCCTGGGAGTATCTGATACTGACACTGGGAGATGGTTGGACCTGAAACATTAACTCTGCTTCTGTCTGCACTGTTGCTGTCAGACCTGCGGAGTATTTCCAGTACTTTCTGTTTTTATTTCAGATTTCCCGTATCCACAGTATTTTGCTTTTAATTTTAATCTTAATTGCCTGCCTGCCTCGGAGAAGCATGGTCTCCAACTGCCAATCTGGCTGCGTCCGGCAAAATTACCGAGCAGGGTGAACGTGTCAGGTTTCTGTACCAATGTGTTCCCCCACCATTTTGCCACTTGACCCGCCTCTCAGCCCATCGCCCAGAGTGCGAGAAGATTCCACTGCAGGACTCTGCACAGCACTCTTAAGTGTGGGCTAACCAGGATTCTATGTAAGTTTAACATAACATATACAGCACATAAAGTAGTGCAGCTGGGAGCAATAAGTTGCCAAGGGACATAGACAGATTAAGTGAGTAGGTAAAACTATGGCAAATGGATTTCAACGTGAGGTCACTCACACTGGATCCAAGAAAGATAAATAAGAGTTTTTAATAAATGGTGAGAAATTAGGAACTGTAGAAGAGCAAAAAGATTTTGGCCTTTGTCTCAAGGGGGCTGAAATAAAAAGGGGAGGAAATCATGCTTCAGTTGTACAGAGCATTGGTTAGACTTTACCTGGAGTACTATGTTCCATTCTAGGTTCTGCACCTCAAGAAGAACATATAGGCCTTGGAGGGTAGGCAGTGCAGATCCATCAAATAATCCTGGAGTTAGAGGGTTAAATTATGAGGACAGGTTGCATAGCCTAGGTATGTTTTTATTTCAGATTTCCATCATCCACAGTATTCTGCTTTTTTAGGTTTGTATTCCCTTCCTAACAGTACTGTGGGTACACCTACACCCCAAGGACTGCAGTGGTTCAAGAAGGCAGCTCACCACCACATTCTCAAGGCCAATTAGAGATGGGAAATAAATGCTGGCCTTGTCAGCGAGGCCCACATCCCATAGACAAATAAAAAAAAACTATAGGCGATTGAGAGGTGATCTTATCAAGGTGTTTAAAATGTCAAAAGGATTTGATAGGGTCGAAATAAAGAAACTATTTCCTCTGGTGGGGGAATCAAGAACAAAGGAGGCATAATTATAAAATTAGAGCTGGGCCATTCAGGAGGGAAATCAGGAGCACCTTTTCACACAAAGGGTAGCAGAAATCTGGAACTTTTAGCCCCCGCCCAAAAAAAAAGGCTATGGATGGTAGAACAACTGGAGCTTCCAAGACTGAGTTAGATAATGTTTTGTTAGATAAGGGTTTCAAGGGATAAGGTACAAAGGCAGGTAAATGGAGTTGAGGTAGAGATCATCCATGACCTAATTGAAAGGCAGTGCAGGCTCAAAAGGGCTGAATGGTCTACTTGTGTTCCTAATAGTCCTATGTTTCTGCTCCTATTCCTATATCAATTTCTAGTTCAAATTACCTGTGCCATATCATGAAAATCTTAAAGACTGAATTCAAACATTGCTTTTTTTGTAAGGTGTGCTAGATATTCTTACAACTTGCTGCATTAAATATGGGTAGAATCAAACAATGAAAGAATTTGAAATATACTCAACAGGGAGTATTTCCTTGCATTCTTTGTTTATTTTATATATTTCGTTCACTACATTACTTTGTTCTTTTTCAAGCAAATTCTGGACTGACCACTCCCCAGTTGCATTTTACATATATTTAATTTTAAGTTGAACTAACTCTACCTGATAATGATTGTTATGGAATAAATATGGTAAATATTTGGGTCTTTGTCAAGCCCATGTTTTGAAGTGACATTTATGGTACAGATGCATTTTTATGGTTTAAAATTGTAGCCAAGATCTATTAATTTCACAATTTACTAACAATTTTCATGGTCACACATTTTCCAAAGTAAGATGACCTGAACCTATATTTAATATTGATTGCTTTCAAGAGGGTGATTTGTTTAAATACAATGGTTTCTCCTAGCTATTTCCAAAGTATTAAATGTCATAGTAACTGACTTTTTTTGTTATTGCAGTATGTAGACATCAAAGCTATGTTTAGCTTTTTGCTGCATTGTGAATATTTCATGAGACAGTATATTATGAATTGTAATCAGTAAGGGTGAAATAGAACAAAAAACTGTCAGTTTTGCTCACATAAAAGACAAAATTGAAAATCTGCAAAAGGCAGAGTTGCCTTGTAGTTTAATTAATTTTATGATCTGAATGCAATTTTTGATCTTAAATGAACTTTTGAATCCAACTGATGAAACAAACGTTTCCCAAAGTCAAGAGCATCGAATCCTCTCATATTCCATTTAAAAATTCCATTAACTTGGATTGCATTTTCTTTCTTTTTTTTTGTTTGTTTGTTTTTATCCTCATCACGGTGAGGTCCATCCTCTAGTGCCAGTATCAGATACTCCTAGGTCAGGTACAGTATGATACAGTAGGTGCTGTACCACAGTAATATGCCTCAGTATCAGATAAGCATCCTTTGGAGTGTGACATTTATCAATTTCCCATAGCAGTATAGTTCTTTCTCAATGAGATTAGAGGTTTAATAGAAAATTAGGAACAGGTACATATTTTGAACTATTGCCCACCAGGGACTGGATTGATGCTGCCCAAATAACATAAAACCCTATGCACAACTAGAATCAAAAGAGATAATTAGTAAGATTTCTGAGAGCCATTAAAATGTATCTCTAATTCACAATATTAATTTTAAATTTCTTACTCATTGCAGGGATTCATGCTTATCTTAAATATTTGTCTGGTCACTTTCGTATTCAGCTCTTTGCCTCAAAGCCAGCTTGTTAGTATACTACACAGTAATCTTTTGAAGGCTGTTGACATAACCAGCTGTAAACAGAGTTTTGAGTCTATTGTATTCGATGCATCAACATTATTAATATGCATTCTTAAAACCTACCTTTTGTACAGATGCTTAAGACAATCAACTTGTTAAATAATTTGCTACCAAGGCTGTATTGAGACAGTAAGTATTGGCTTTGTAATAGCTTTAAACACATTTTTTTCATGTTGAAATAATATTTTACCAGAGATTCTCAAAATAGCTATTAGTAAATATTTCATCCCAGACCAATGGGGTCTCTCCGGTTTGGTGAGATTTCCAAAGGAAATATGAATATGAGAAAAAAACAATAAATTAAATAGTCTCTTCGGTTTTACAGAGTCCTTTCAAAATGCTAACCCAAACGTGGAACAATACATCTTGTAGTGTGGTTCTTTTTGCTGAATGATGCCTGAGGCAAACATCCTGTGCAAGTATTTTCATTGTGTGCACAATAAGAATGTTTTGTGCTTGCCATTGGCAATTGTTTAATGTTTTGTTTACATTATCTAGTAATACAATTGGGTAAGAAACATGTAATGGAGTCATTACAACTTCCATGAAATTTAGTAACATAAATTACTGATGTAAACTGAGAGGTCACTTTTCTAATAAAATCACAGAATAAAAATGTTAACTGAATGGGCAGTGGCATGTGACAATATTCTGCTTTCATTTCTGTTTTGCGATGTGGCTTGAAGTGTCTGCCATGCTTGTTGTTAATCCTTCCAAGGGTGTCAATGCACAAGGCCAGTAATGTGATATAACATAGGATAGCTGAAGGTACTTGAAGTTGGAAGATAGAGCATTAATGGAGGATGAGAGATTTGAATTCATGATATCATACTCAGTGAAGTTAGGGTGAACATTACATTGTGGAATGCCAGTAAGATTGTATTATTGTATTGCTTGTATTATTAGGATTTACATTTACTGTAAGGTCTTTGCGACTTATTGGCTGATGAATCCTTGCACCTCCGTGTTGAATACCAGTAGGAAGAAGCACTGAAGGTAGCAAGGGCACAAAATGAACTCTGGGTGGGGGACTTCAGTGTCCATCATGAAGAATGGCTCGGTAGCATCACTACTGACTGAACTGGCCGAGTCCTAAAGCACATAGCTGCTGGACTGGGTCTGCGGCAGGTGGTGAGGGAACCAACAAGAGGCAAAATTCTACTCGACCTCGTCCTCACCAATCTACCTATCGCAGCTGCATCTGCCCATGACAGTATTGGTAAGAGTGACCACCGCACAGTCCTTGTGGAGACGAAATCCCGTCTTCACACTGAGGATACCCACCATCGTGTTGTGTGGCACGACCACCATGCAAAATGGGATAGATTTTGAACAAATCTAGGAATTCAAAATGGGGCATCCATGAGGCGCTGTGGGCCATCAACAGCAGCAGAGTTGTATTCAACCACAATCGGTAACCTCATGGCCTGGCCTATCCCCCACTCTACCATTACCATCAAGCCGGGGGACCAACCCTGGTTCAATAAAGAGTGCAGCAGGGCATGCCAGTAGCAGCACCAGTCATACCTAAAAATGAGGTGTCAGCCTGGTAAAAGTACAACACATGACTACTTGCATGCCAAACAACGAAGGCAGCATGAAATAGAAAGGGCTAAACGATCCCACAACCAACAGATCTGATCTAAGCTCGGCAGTCCTGCCACATCTAGTCATGAATGGTGGTGGACAGTTAAACAACTGACAGGAGAAAGAGGCTCCACAAATATCTGATCCTCAATGATGGGGGAGCCCAGCACATCAGTGCAAAAAACAATGCTGAAACATTTGCATCCATCTTCAGCCAGAAGTGCTGAGTAGGTGATCCCTCTCAGCCTCCTCCTGAGATCCCCAGCATCACAGATGCCAGACTTCAGCCAATCCGATTCACTCCATGTGATATCAAGAAATGGCTGAAGGCACTGGATACTGCAAAGGCTATGGGCCTTGACAACATTCCGGCAATAGTATTGTATTTTTTTTAGAGCGGCACAGTGGCGCAGTGGTTAGCACTGCAGCCTCACAGCTCCTGCGACCCGGGTTCAATTCTGGGTACTGCCTGTGTGGAGTTTGCACGTTCTCCGTGTCTGCGTGGGTTTCCTCCGGGTGCTCCGGTTTCCTCCCACAGCCAAAAGACTTGCAGGTTGATAGGTAAATTGGCCATTATAAATTGCCCCTAGTAGGTGGAAGGGGAATATAGGGACAGGTGAGGATGTGGTAGGAATATGGGATTAGTGTAGGATTAGTATAAAATGGGTGGTTGATGGTCGGCACAGACTCGGTGGGCCGAAGGGCCTGTTTCAGTGCTGTATCTCTAAACTAAACTAAACTAAATAGTACTGAAGACTTGAGCTCCAGACCTAGCTGCGCCCCTAGCCAAGTGGTTCCAGTACAGCTACAACACTGGCATCCTCCTGCCAATGTGGAAAATTGTCCAGGTCTATCCTGTGCACAAAAAGCAGGACAAATCCAACCCGGCCAATTACCGCCTAATCAGTCTACTCCCGATCATCAGCAAAGTGATGGAAGGGGTCGTCAACAGTGCTATCAAGCAGCACTTGCTCAGCAATAACCTGCTCACTGACACTCAGTTTGGGTTCCGCCAGGGCCATTCAGCTCCTGACCTCATTACAGCCTTGGTTTAAACATGGACAGAAGAGCTGAACTCCAGAGGTAAGAGTGACTGCCCTTGATATCAAGGCAGCATTTGACTGAGTATGGCATCAAGAGTCCTAGCAAAACTGGAGTCAATGGGAATCAGGGGGAAACTCTCTGCTGGTTGGAGTCATACCTAGCACAAAGACAGATGGTTGTGGTTGCTGGAGGTCAATCATCTCAATCGCAGGATATTACTGCAGTAGTTCCTCAGGGTAGTGTCCTAGGCCCAACCATCTTCAGCTGCTTCATCAATGACCTTTTCTCCATCATAAGGTCAGAAGTGGGGATGCTTGTTGATGATTGCACAGTGTTCAGCACCATTTGCGACTCCTCAGATACTGAAGCAGCCTGCGTCCATATGCAACATTCAGGCATGGGCTGATAAGTGGCAAGTAACATTCGCGCCACACAAGTTCCAGACAATGACCGTCTCAAACAAGAGAGAATCTAACCATCTCCCCTTGACACTTAATGGCATTACCATCGCTGATTCCCCCACGATCAACATCCTGGTCACCATAACCAGAAACTGAACTGGAGTAACCACATAAATGCTGTGGCTGCAAGATCAGGTCAGAGGCTGGGAATTCTGCAGTGAGTTACTCATCTCCTGACTCCTCAATGCCTGTCCACCATCTACAAGGCACAAGTCAGGAGTGTGATGGAGTTCTCTCTGCTTGCCTGGATGGATGCAGCTCCAACAACACTCAAGAAGCTTAACACCATCCAGGACAAAGCAGCCTGCTTGATTGGCACCCCATCCACCACCTTCAACATTCACTCCCTCCATCACTGTTGCACAATGTACCATCTACAAGATGCACTGCAGAAACTCACCAAGGCTCCTTCGACAGCACCTTCCAAACCCGCGACTTCTACCACCGAGAAGGACAAGGGCAGCAGATGCATGGGAACACCACCACTTGCAAGTTCCCCTCCAAGCTGCACACCATCCTGACTTGGAACTGTATCATTGTTCCTTCACTATCGCTGGGTCAAAATCCTGGAACTCCCTTCCAAACAGCACTGTTGGTGTACCAACAACCCAAGGACTGCAGCGGTTCAAGAAGGCAGCTCACCACCGCCATCTCAAGGGTAATAAATGCTGACCTAGCCAGCGATGCCCACATCCCCCAAACGAATAAAAAAATCTTGTATTCTACTGCTATATTACTGTCGATAAATAGTTGTTAAAAATAACCTGTATATTCTCGCATTTTCTCAGACTTGGGCAAATATACAGGATTACCAAAAATATAGAAAAACATTCATGTATCAGTTGGTGTTCAGAATTTAAAATTGTCATGATGTGATGGATGTAACACAATGAATATTTAATTGATCTCAACATATGAAAATTAGTTATTTCCAGTTATATTAACTGATTGCAGTTGATCAGTGTTTTTTTTAAATTTTATGTACAATTTTGTCCCTTCGCTGTATTTGGGTAACACTCATAGCCTATATAATTGCCAGCCTTCAGGGAATATGGTGCAGCACAGCTGGGCTCACAAGGTCCTCAGAGCAGTTGTGTATTAATTATGAACAATTAAGATGATCCTTCAGCTACACTAATAAAACTTCTGTACTCCACAGTCTACCTTTTTATGCAGTTGATTCAAACAGTTTCTATGCTGTGGATAATTGGATGAGACAATAATCTCCTATTTATTTTTGAGGAAATATTGGCCAGACTAAGAAACAAAAAGCTGTGATGTAAAGAGTTCGATATGTTCACAGATTGCCATATCATTATATCCGCCTCAACGATATTGAAATTTGGGAATGTTTGTTTATGAAACCCTATACCCTTCCAAGGGGAAAGATTTGAGACGGGTACACAGACTTGGCATCCAGAGAAGCAGATTACCTGATGAAGGTACAGTATATCAGTTGGTCTACTCGTCTGGAAGTTGAGTGAACCTGCCAACCTACATATGCTTAGGCTTGCCATTGACATGATAAACAGGGAGGGCATTTGGAACAGGGCATGGAGTCAGAGAAGAAGTGAGAATGCATTGTGGGACATTGTGGGACTCCTGATTTTTTTCACCAGAAGGGAAAGTAGTGCAAGAACACTCAGGGCAGACTAGAGAGGATACAGAAGTCGAACAGGAACCTGGAGTGGTTGTGGAACAAGCAGAAGCTGGCCAGAGTGTGTAAAATTCTTGAGATATAGAATTAACCAAAGGGGAATGACGAATTGTAATGGGAACTGATAACTCTCCAACAATTTGATTGGCCCATGCTGATTATATTATCAGTCATATTGGTTGACATGGAGCAGTCAGCAATCATCGTATCACAGTATTGTTATGGCACAGAGGGGGGCCATTTGGCCCATCATGTCTGCACCGGCTGTCCAAGTGAGCAATTCTCTAAGTGCCATTCCCCCGCATTCTCCTCATAACCCGAAACATTCTTCCTTTGCTGGTAACTATCTAATTCTCTTTTGAATGCCTCGATTGAACACACACTCTCTGGCATTGCAATCCATATCCTTACCACTCGCTGCGTGAAAAAGGTTTTCCTCATGTCACCATTACTTCTTTTACCAATTACCTTAAATCTGTGCCCTCTCGTTCTTGATCTTTTCATGAGTGGAAACAGTTTCTCTCTATCTACTCTCTCCAGACCCCTCATGATTTTGAATACCTTTGTCAAATCACCTCTCATCCTTCTCCAAGGAAAACAGTCCCAACTTCTCCACTCCATGTTCATAAATGACATTCCTCATCCCTGGAACCATTCTCGTGAATCTTTTCTGCACTCTGTCCAATGCCTTCACAGCTTTCCCTAAATACAGTGCCCAGAACTGGACGCAATGCTCCAGCTGAGGCTGAACTATTATCTTATACAGGTTCAACATAACCTCCCTGCTCTTGTCCTCTTCGCCCCTATTAATAAAGCCTAGGATGCTGTATGCTTTATTGACCAATCTCTCAACCTGCCCTGCCACCTTCAATGACTTATGCACATATACACCTAGGTCCCTCTATTTCTGTACCCACTTTGGAGTTGTACCCTTTAATTTATATTGTCTCTCCATGTTCTTCTTACCAAAATGAATCACATCACATTTCTCTGTATTGAGCTTCATCTGCCACTTGTCCACACATTCCACCAGATTGTCTATGTCCTTTTGAAGTTCTATACTACCCTCCTCACAGTCACAATGTTTCCAAGTTTCATATCATCCTCAAATTTTGAAATTGTGCCCTGTACACCAAGATCTAAGTCACTAATATATATCAGGAAGAGCAAGGTTCCCAACACTGACCCCTGTTGAACTCCACTACATACCTTCCTCCAGTCCAAAAAACATCTATTAACCACTACTATCTGTTTCCTGTCACTCAGCCAATTTTGGATCCATGTAGTTACTGTCCCTTTTATTCCATGAGCTATAACTTTGCTCATATGTCTGTTGTGTGGAAGCTCTCTACAACATTACTTTATAGTACTATAGATTAGAAAGCATTAAACATTGATAGATTGTGTGGCACCAGTAAAATTTTGTTAATCCTTGGCTGAAATTATCCTCCACATCACACAACACAGAAAGAGGCCATTCAGTCTATCGTGCTTGCGCTGACTCTTAGAAAGAGTTCTTCATTTAGCCCTACTCCCTTGCTCTTTCCCAATAGCCTTGTAAATTTTGTGTAAAAAGAGATCACGACTGGCTAATTGTGTCCGTTTGGACATTAAAGTACCCCTTTCTGTGTCATGCAGAAGCATATTGCTATCTTCAGTTTTTGACAAAGCAGCAGAAGATTAAGGCATCATGAGAGTTGCCAGGATATCTGGCAAAGACTTGGATGATGCTCTGTATGTTATTACGTGCCAGCTGCACGTTCTGTGAGTAGAAGCCTTTCCTGTTTAAGTATAGTCCCGAGTCTCATGTTGGAGCACACAAGATTATGTACATATAGTTGACAATACCCTGCACCTGGATAAAACCAGCAAGAGATATGGCCATGTACTGGACTAATAATCCATAGAACAGGTTTAAATCCCAACATGGCAGTTTGAGAATTTGAATTTAGTTAGATTGCCAAAAAAATACAACTGGTTCATTAATGTCCTTTAGGGAAGGAAACCTGCCAGCCTTACCCAATCTGGCCACTATGTGAGCTGCTTCTCCCTGCTCATTACAAAGGCGACCTCAGTTTACACGAGCATTTTACATTACTAGATTTCAAGGAATTTGTAATGACACCATTACATGTTTCTTATCCCATTTTTTAATCACTAGATAGGGTAAACAAAATGTTAACAATTGCCAATGGCAAGCACAATATATATATAATATAAAATAAGATTAATGTATGAGAACTGTTGTGAACCATTCTAAACAGAACAGAACGTTTGATTAACAAAAATGAGAAATTGTTTGTTAACTGAAAAATTAAGTGATTTAAAAACTTAGCTATGCTTTTTGGACAGAGTGGAAGCATCTGAACAAGAACAAAGAACAGTACAGCACAGGAACAGGCCATTTGGCCCTCCAAGCCTGCGCCGATCTTGATGCCTCCCTAAACTAACACCTTCTGCACTTCTGGGGCCCATATCCCTCTATTCCCATCCTATTCATATATTTGTCAAGATGTCTCTTAAACATCGCTATTGTATCTGCTTCCACCACCTCCCCTGGCAGCAAGTTCCAGGTACTCACCACCCTCTGTGTAAAAAAACTTGCCTCGCACATCCCCTCTAAACTTTGCCCCTCGCACCTTAAACCTATGTCCCCTAGTAACTGACTCTTCCACCCTGGGAAAAAGCTTCTGACTATCCACTCTCCATGCCGCTCATAACTTTGTAAACCTCTATCATGTCGCCCCTCCACCTCCGTCGTTCCAGTGAAAACAATCCGAGTTTTTCCAACCTCTCCTCATAGCTAATGCCCTCCAGACCAGGCAACATCCTGGTAAACCTCCTCTGTACCCTCTCCAAAGCCTCCACGTCCTTCTGGTAGTGTGGCGACCAGAATTGCACGTAATATTCTAAGTGTGGCCTAACTAAGGTTCTGTACAGCTGCAACATGACTTGCCAATTTTTATACTCTGTGCCCCAACCGATGAAGGCCAGCATGCCGTATGCCTTCTTGACTACCTTATCCAGCTGCGTTGCCACTTTCAGTGACCTGTGGACCTGTACGCCCAGATCTCTCTGCCTGTCAATACTCCTAAGGGTTCTGCCATTTATTGTATACCTCCCACCCGCATTAGACCTTCCAAAATGCATTACCTCACATTTGTCCGGATTAAACTCCATCTGCCATTTCTCCGCCCAAGTCTCCAACCGATCTATATCCTGCTGTATCCTCTGACAATCCTCATCATTATCCTCAACTCCACCAACCTTTGTGTCGTTCGCAAACTTACTAATCAGACCAGCTACATTTTCCTCTGAATCATTTATATATACTACAAAGAGCAAAGGTCCCAGCACTGATCCCTGCGGAACACCACTAGTCACATCCCTCCTTTCAGAAAAACACCTATCCACTGATACCCTCTGTCTTCTGTGACCGAGCCAGTTCTGTATCCATCTTGCCAGCATCTGTGCAGTAATGAGCTATAGTTTATTGTTGGGGCAGTTTTAAGTTATGAGCTAAATTGCTATCTTGACCACTTATCCTACTACAAGCAGTAAGGAGTATTACTAGGGCTCAATGAAATGCCAGAAGAGCTACCAAGGAGGCTGTCCTGCTAATGTAGTACCTGAGTTGATTTTTTAAAACAATTTTTGCCTCCTCTGCTGAAGGCAATCTCTCTTGTTGGAGTATGTTTCCATGAGTTCCACACATTTATCTTCATGGACCAAGACAGCGAGTTTTCAGAAAGCATCCAATCACGAGGAACAGCACAGCTGAGCCCAGACTTGCCCTCGACTAACAGTCACACATGTGCAGTTTCCATCAGAGACCACGAATAGTGATTAGGACTGATTCTTCCCTCACCCTCTCAAAGGCTACTGAGGTCAATTGTAATACTTCACTGTCACTGCACCTGTGATCCTGCAGTTTAGCTTGGACTAGGAACCTATATCATGCAGTGTATTTTCCCACTGATCCGTCAGGAGAGAGAGCTACTTTATTTTCCTGTAAATAAAAAAAATTCTCAAAATAAAATTGGTTATTTAAATCCCTGCCTACTGCCACAAAGAGAATAATACAGTTTTGATGTGCTAATCTAACACTTTTGCAAAACCCTGCTATAAGTTCATCACTATATGATGTGGAAAAGCCATATTTGTGGAAACAGTAATATTAATTGGAATGGGTCTTTGTTACAAGCCTACAGTGTACTAAAGGATTTAGAGGTTAGAAATTCATGTGCCCTTTGTGATGACGTGGTGGTGTAGTGGTAATGTCACTGAACTAGTAATCCAGAGACCCAGGCTCTGGAGACATGGAATTTATCAAAAATCTGGAATTGAAAGCTAGTCTCAGTAGTAGTGACCATGAAACTACCATCACGAATGTCCCTCAGGAAAGGAAATCTGCTGTCCTTGCCTGGTCTGGCCTATATGTGACTCCAGACACACAGCAATGTGGTTCATTCTCCCCTCTGAAATGACCTAGCAAGCCAATCAGTTGTACAAAACCGCTACACAAAAGTTGAAAATGAATAAAACCGGACAGAACACCTGGCATCAACCTAGGTACTGGAAACTGCAACGGCAAATCCAGATCCAGCCCTGTTTTTTTTCATTTGTTCATGGGATATGGGTGTCGCTGGCTCGGGTAGCATTTATTGCCCATCCCTAATTGCCCTTGAGAAGGTGGTGGTGAGCTGCCTTCTTGAATTGCTGCAGCCCATGTGGTGTCGGTACACCCACAGTGCTGTTTGGTAGGGAGTTCCAGGATATTGACCCAGTGACAGTGAAAGAATGGCGATATAGTTCCAAGTCAGGATGGTGTGTGGCTTGGAGGGAATTTGCAGGTGGTGGTTGTTACCGTGTATCTGCTGCCCTTGTCCTTCTAGTTGGTAGAGGTCATGAGTTTGGAAGCTGCTGTGTAAGGAGCCTTGGTGTGTTAGTCATAGAGAGATACAGCACAGAAACAGGCCCTTTGGGCCACCGAGTCTGTGCCAACCATCAGCCACCCATTTATACTAACTCTACATTAATCCCATTTTCCCCTCTCACATCCCCACCTTCCCTTAATTCTCCTACCACCTACCTACGCTCTGGGGAATTTATTTACAATGGTCAATTTACCTATCAACCCGCAAGTCTTTGGCATGTGGGAGGAAACTGGAGCACCTGGAGGAAACCCACGCGGTCACAGGGAGAACTTGCAAACTCCACACAGGTAGTACTCAGAACCGAACCCGGGTCACTGGAGCTATGAGGCTGTGATGCTAGCCACTGCGCCATAGTGCCTCCCATTGTGTTGTTGCAGTGCATCTTGTAGATGGTACACACTACTGCCACTGTGCGTCGGTGGTAGATGGAGTGAATGTTTGTGTATGGGGTGCCAATCAAATGGCCTGCTTTTCCTTGGATGGTGTCGAGCTTCTTGAGTGTTGTTGGAGCTGCACCCATCCAGGCAAGTGGAGAGTATTCCATCACACTCCTGACATGTGCCTTGTAGATGGTGGCCAGGCTTTGGGGAGTCAGGAGCTGAGTTACTCACCGCAGGATTCCTAGCCGCTGACCTGCTCTTGTAGCCATGGTATTTATATGGCTACTCCAGTTCAGTTTCTGGTCAATGGTAATCCCCAGGATGTTGTTGATAGTGGGAGATTCAGTGATTGTAATGCCATTGAATGTCAAGGGGAGATGGTTAGATTCTCTCTTGTTTAAGATGGTCATTGCCTGTCACTTTTGTGGCACAAATGTTACTTGCCACTTATCAGCCCAAGCCTGGATATTGTCCAGGACTTGCTGCATTTCTACATGGACTGCTTCCGTATCTGAGGATCTGCGAATGGTGCTGAACATTGTGCAATCATCAGCGAACATCCCCACTTCTGACCTTATGATTGAAGGAAGGTCATTGATGAAGCACCTGAAGATGGTTGGGCCTAGGACGCTGCCCTGAGGAACTCCTGTAGTGATGTCCTGGAGCTGAGATGATTGATCTCCAACAACCACAACCATCTTCCTTTGTGCGAGGTGTGACTCCAACCAGTGGAGAGTTTCCCCTCTGATTCCCATTGACTCCAGTTTTGAGAGGGCTCCTTGAGAGGCCATACCCTGTCAAATGCTGCACTGATGTCAAGGGCAGTCACTCTGACCTCACCTCTGAAGTTCAGCTCTTTTGTCCATGTTTGAACTGTGGCTGTAATGAGGTCAGGAGCTGAGTGGCCCTGGCAGAATCCAAACTGAGTGTCACTGAGCAGGTTATTGCTAAGTAAGTGCCACTTGAAAGCACTGTCGATGACACCTTCTATCACTTTACTGATGATTGGGAGTAGGCTGGGGCAGTAATTGGCTGGGTTGCACTGGTACTGCTTTTTGTGCACAGGACATACCTGGGCACTTTTCCATATTGCCGGGTTGATGCCAGTGCTGTAGCTGTACTGGAACAACCTGGCTAGGAGTATGGCTAGTTCTGGAGCACAGATCTTCAGTACTATTGCCAGAATGTTGTCAGGGTCCATAGCCTTTGCAGTATCCAGTGCCTTCAGTCATTTCTTGATATCACGTGGAGTGAATTGAATTGGCTGAAGACTGGCATCTGTGATGCTGGGGACTTCAGAAAGAGGCCGAGACAGTTCATCCTCTCAGCACTTTGGGCTGAAGATTGGTACAAATGCTTCAGCCTTATCTTTCGCACTTATGTGCTGGGCTCCCCTATCATTGAAGATGGGGATATTTGTGGAGCCACCTCCTCCAGTTAGTTAACCCTGAAAAATCCCCCTTACTAATATCTGGGGGCTTGTGCCAAAATTGGGAAAACTGTCCCCCAACTAGTCAAGCAGTGCCTGACATAGTCATATTCATGGAAACATACCTTACATGCAATGTCCCAGACGACCATCACCATTCCTGGGTATGTCCTGTCCCACCGTCAGGACTCATCAGAGGTAGTAGCACAGTTGGGAGGGAGTTGCCCTGGGAGTCCTCAACATTGACTGTGGACCCCATGAAGTCTCAAGGCATCAGGTCAATCATGAACAAGGAAACCTCCTGCTGAATACCACCCATTGCCCTCCCTCAGCTGATGAATCAGTGCTTCTCTCTGTTGAATCCACTTGGAAGAAGGATTGAGAGTGGCAAAGGCGCAGAATGTACTCTGGGTGGGGGACTTCAATGTCCATCAGCAAGAGTGGCTCGGTAGCGCCACTACTGACTAAGCTGGCTGAGTCCTAAAGGACATATCTGCCAGATTGGGCATACAGAAAGTGGTGAGGGAAAATCCTACTAGACCTTGTCCTCACCAATCTACCTGTTGCAGATATATCCATCCATGACATTATTGGTAGGAGTGGCCACTGCCCAATCTTTCTGCTCACTGATGCTAAGTTTGGGTTCTGCCAGAGCCACTCGGTTACTGACCTCATTAGAGCCTTGGTCCAAACATGGACAAATGAGTTGAACTCACGAGGTGAGGTCATAGTGTTTGCCCTCAATATCAAGGCAGCATTTGACCAGGAGCCCTAGCCAAATTGAAGTTAATGGGGATCAGGGAGAAAACTCTCCACTGTTTGGAATCATACGTAGCATAAAGGAAGATGGTTGTGGTTGTTGGAGGCCAATCATCTCAACCCCAGGACGTTGCTATCGGAGTTTCTCAGGGTAGTGTCCTAGGCCCAACTATCCTTAGCTGCTTCATCAATGACCTTCCCTCCATCATAAGATCAGAAGTGGGGATGTTTGCTGATGATCCTATGATGTTCAGTACCATTCGCATCTCCTCAGATACTAAAGCAGCCTGTGTCCATGTGCAGCAAGGCCTGGACAACATTCAGGCTTGGGCTGATAAGTGGCAAGTAACATTCGCACCACTCGAGTATCAGACTATATTGTGGAGGTTATCAGTGACCAGAAACTGAACTGAACCAGCCACATAAATACTGTGGTAAAAGAGCAGTTCAGAGGCTGGGAATTCTGCGGCGAGTAACCCACCTCCTGACTCCCCAAAATCTGTCCACCATCTAAAAGGCACAAGCCAGAGTGTGATGGAATACTCTCCACTTGCCTGGATGAGTGAGGTTCCAGCAACACTCCAGAAGCTCAATACCATCCAGGACAAAGCAGCCTATTTGATCGGCACCACATCGACCACCTTAAACATCCATTCCCTCCACCACCGATTCACAGTGGCAGCAGAGTGTACCAGTTACAAGATGCACTGCAGCAACTCATAGAAACAGAGAAAATAGGAGCAGGAGTAGGTCATTCGGTCCTTAGAGCCTGCTCTGCCATTCAAAAAAGATCATGGCTGATCATCTAATTCAGTACCCTGTTCCTGCTTTCTCCCCATATCCCTTGATCTCTGTGGCATTAAGAAATCTATCTATCTCCTTCTTGAATATATTTAATGACTTGGCCTCCACTATCTTCTGTGGTAGAGAATTCCACAGGTTCACCACCCTCTGAGTGAAGACATTTCTCCTCATCTCGGTTCTAAATGGCATACCCCGTATCTTGACACTGTGACCCCTGGTTCTGGACTCCCCAGCCATTAGGAACATCCTCCCTGCATCTAGCCTTTCTAGTCCTGTTAGAATTTTCTAGGTTTCTATGAGATCCCCTCTCATTCTTCTAAACTCTAGTGAATATAGGCCTAGTCGACCCAATCTCTCCTCATATGTCAATCCTGCCATCCCTGGAATCAGTTTAGTAAATCTACTTTGCACTGTCTCCATGGCAAGAACTTCCTTCCTCAGATAAGGAGACCAAAACTGCATACAATACTCCAGATGTGGTCTCACCAAGTAAAACTACGGCGAGGCATCCTTGCTCCTGTACTCAAAAACTCACCAAGGCTTCTTCAACAGCACCTTCCAAATCCATGACCTCTACCACCTAGGGCAGCAGACGTGTGGGAACATCACCATCTGCACGTTCCCCCCCAAGCCACACACCATCCTGACTTGGAAATAGATCGCCTTTCCTTCACTGTTGCTAGATCAAAATGTTGGATTTCCCTCCTTAACAGCAGTGTGGTTGTACCCACACCAGATGGACTACAGCGATTCAAGAAGGCTGCTCACCACCATTTTCTCAAGTGTAATTAGGGATGGGCAACAAATGCTGGCCTTGCGAGTGACACCCGCCTCCCGTGAAAAACTAATTAAAAAAATGGTGAGGCCTGAGGCACTCCCAATATTGGGCCTCAGATCTAATTTTAATTAAATCGCCATGGCATGTATAGTCAGAAAGGAAAAAGAAAATGAAGATTGGGCCACTGCTAGCATCACAGAGGCCCTCAGCTAGATAAAGGCATGGAGTCAGAAATTAAAACAGGTAGTGCAATTTCCAGCCAGAAATGTGTTTTTACTTCCTGCCCGCTGTAATGGGGGCTTAAAAAGAGTGCCGCACAGCTGAATTTTTAAGCCATTATGTTCTAAACCATGAACTTTAAAATCGAAGTGATTACCTGTCAGATAAGATCTTATTAATATACATATATACAGGTTTCATCTTCTATGTTGTGTCATGTAGTGTTACATTTATGGGTTTTTGCAGCACAGTGGCGCAGTGGTTAGCACTGCAGCCTCACAGCTCCAGGGACCCGGGTTCGATTCTGGGTACTGCCAGTGCGGAGTTTGCAAGTTCTCCCTGTGACCGCGTGGGTTTTTGCCGGGTGCTCCGGTTTCCTCCCACAGCCAAAGACTTGCAGGTGATAGGTAAATTGGCTGTTGTAAATTGCCCCTAGTGTAGGTAGGTGGTAGGGAATATGGGATTACTGTAGGGTTAGTATAAATGGGTGGTTCTTGGTTGGCACAGACTCGGTGGGCCGAAGGGCCTGTTTCAGTGCTGTCTCTCTAAAATAAAAAATTTAAAAAAAAATTTAAAAAATACTTTCCTTGTGTTCAGTACTACAGACCACTCTTGTAAATGGGTTCTCATGAAAGGTTTGCTTGGGTATAAAATTAAAACCCAACCCGGCCCCGACCCGACCATAGCCAAACCGAACCCAACTGGAGCCTGAGTCCTTTAATTTTTTTCATGCCTGACACAACCCGACCCAAACATTGCAATAAATTTAGTGATATCAAACATGTTATTGTGCTCTGGTACCTTGCCGAAATGGTAATTCTTAATCTGTGATCCTGTTCATCTGATCGGCAGCAGGCTATTCCTGCAGATGGAGTTGTGGGGAATTATGGGTGAGCCTGACTCTGTCACCAGGAACCAACCCTCCCCGCGCCCCCTCCCACCCCCAACCAACCCTCACTTTCACACATGAGCACTTTGTGGCCGAGTTCATTGGATAGTGATCGGGGTACGAACCTAGTGATTTCCTTACCCCCTCCCTTTTTGAGTCAACACAGTTTTCGGAGGGTTGTAGGGCTGTAGAGATTTAGAGTGGTGGGTGAGGGGGGGGGGGTGGTGTGCAAGGCCATGGAGAGATTTGAACGTGAGCAACACAGAGGCCAATAATCATTTTCTTACTGCAATTCCTCAGCTCAGAGAATTCAATACAGACCAGGGTTTGAATCTGGGATCAGTATTAGAGATTGGACTGGAAAGTAAAGCCTAGCTCGGATATAAAATTAAGACCTGACCCGACAACAGCCAACCCGAACCCGACCTGGGCCCGAGTTCTTTAATTTTTTTTTAAATGTCCGACCCGACCCGAACCCAACACATGTAGTCGGGTTTGGTCGAGTAGCCATGTTTTACTGCAGGGTGTGAAGTCCGGACTGCACAGACTCGGGACGTTTCCCACCTTGACGTCCTGAATGTTCATTTGAAGATTACTTCCCGGATCAAGGGAGCACTGTCCATGTCCAACCCGACCCGAGCCCGAATGCTGGATCCGGAAGAGAGACCCAACCCGACCCGAACCCGACACATGTCTTCGGGTCTGGTCGGGTTCAGGTCGGGTTATCATGCTTTGCTGGAAACTAAATTTCAGTGAGAGGAAAGATTGATTGATTGGAAAAATGGCAGGTCAGATAGAAGGCTTTCCCAGTGCTGTTTGATTGTTAATGTACAGTACTGCAGATTCGCAGTGCTGTCTGATTATTAGTCTACAGTACTGCAGGTCAACCAGAAGACTTCAATCAAACAGTATTGCAGATCTGCAGTACTATTTGATTGAAATCTTCTGGTTGATCAGCATACATATAATGGCCAGCGCCTCGAATGACCTACAAAGCCCAAAAGATTTTTTTTTAATGTTGACAAAGTATGTTGAACAATTTCTAACATTGACATTTAATACAATTTTACATAAAGGTCGTATCACTTATTTCAAAAAGTATTCTTACACCAGATTATTTGATGTCATGGGTGAAGCTCAACCCTCCAAAGCTTTCTGAGTGTCCATCTATGCTTTGAGATCTTTGTTTATCTGGCAGTGCTACAAAAATTTACAATCAGCACACCTTGCTTATTAATTATTTTTACACACTGGACTGTCTTGGTCCTCTATAAGATTACAGTTCAGTCTTAGAAGGGATAAAGCATCCCAGAAGCCCCGATTTGAAGTATTAAAATGCAAAACAAATAATCTAACAGCCATCAAATACAGTTCTGTATTTATTGAACATCTTTCTTACAACTCCTTGAACAGATAAAATTAAAGATCCCAACTCTAGGAGCCGAACTAAGTTTTTGTAGATAACTTGCAAATAAACACAGTATTTCTCTTTTCTGTCAGAAATATCAGCCTGTCTCTTCCGAGACTTTCAAACAACATCTTGACTCCCTCATGATTTTTAAGCAGTCTTCTCATGAGATTATCCATTTTCTCTCTACAAAGAAAGACTTGCTCTTCTCTGGCACCTTTCACAACCTCAGAACATTCCAAACCACTTTCCACCCAATGAAGGACTCTGTGAATTGTAGTCACTGTTGTAAAGTAGGAAACACAGCAGCCATTGCCCACAGCAAGCTCCCACAAACAGCACTGTGATCATAACCAGATAAAACAGAAACAAATCGCGTCAAACCATAGATTAAAAAGAAAACAAATAGCCTACTGTCAACGAAGGACCCAATAGGCAGTTTGGTAATTTGATTTAGTAGTCTCAGTTACAGACATAGCTAGTAAGTAGTCTCAGTTACAGACGTAGCAAGTAAGTAGTCATAGTTACAGACATAGCAAAAAAAAAAGAAAAAAGGTCTTATAAATTGTCATGTAAAAAAAAAAGAGTCGATGGTGGGAGGCTTAAGCTCAGTCCTCCACTGGTCGATTGTCCTTCCAGCTATGCTGAAGTTCCTCTCACTGCTGCTACTGCTCACCGGAATGCAAAGTATACTTCTAGCCAGCCTGGTCAATTTAGGGTATGCAACACTGTGTTCCTTCCACCAGCCCAACAGATCATGCTCATTTGCCATCGCCAACACAGCACACCTGTGTGCTGTGTACTGCTGCACTTCATTTGTGTCCACTTCTTCATGAACATTCTTCCATTCAGCAAATTCGGTCACTGGTTTTTTGGCAGTTGTAGGTTCATCGTCAACCACTTTCGTTGGCTTCACGGAGCCTTCTGTTTTAAAGTTGTTGGTAAGTCTGCGCACTTCAGAACAAACTTCTTCCCTATCGTGGCTGGACAACATTCGCAGCTGATTAAATTTACGCCAGAGAAATGTTGCTATCTTGTGCCCGTCATTCACTTCAACTTTCTTCAGAAGCCACTCTCTCTGTGCCATTGCCTGACAACTGCTTGCATTGGATTATCTGAAGAAAGTGGCAAACAGAGTCGTTTAAGTTTCTCAAACCACGGAATTACCAGGTTCAATGTAGGATACTGGTCTCCCTCGAGTTCCCTCTGAACTTCATAAAATGGTCAGAGGAAATCAACCAAAAACTGCAAGACATCGGGGGCGCTGTTTTCCAGCCTGTAGTTTTCGCTACGTTGTTCCAGTTTTCACCACTTTGGTCCAGTTTCTTGTGCTGTTCATGATAAATATCCTGAATTGAATTCAGTGTCAGATACACAGTACTGTACCTCGTTTCTCCAATTGGATTTACAGTTTTAGAGAACTGCAGCAAGGCCAGACTGTTTAACGTATGTCACCAAGGCTTTGGCCATGTGATCCGCATGGAAGATGGCAGGATCCCCAAAGACACATTGTACAGCGAGCTCGCCACTGGTACCAGACCCACCGGCCGTCCATGTCTCCGCTTTAAAGACGTCTGCAAACGCGACATGAAATCCTGTGACATTGATCACAAGTCATGGGAGTCAGTTGCCAGCATTCGCCAGAGCTTTGGCGAGTCGAAGAGACTTAGTAGTTGGCAGGAAAAAAGACAGAGGTGCAAGGAGAGAGCCAACTGTGTAACAGCCCCGACAAACAGATTTCTCTGCAGCACCTGTGGAAGAGCCTGTCACTCTAGAATTGGCCTTTATAGCCACTCCAGGCGCTGCTTCACAAACCACTGACCACCTCCAGGCGCTTATCCATTGTCTCTCGAGACAAGGAGGCCAAAGAAGATAGTTTCTGCAACATCTGGAGTGTCGTAAGCTAAATCCGTTGGATCAAGTGAATGTCGAAGGACTGCGTTATATACGTCTTCCTGACAATCCAGACGTTGATATGGTCTAAGCACTATGTTAGTGCCCTGATCTGTCACCCAGACTAATTTATTTAAATTTGCTGGGTCGAATCCAAAAGTATTCACTAGCAGCTTTAAAATCTCATGCCTGATGTTTTCGCCAGTTTTGGTGTCCTCCAGTGGAAACATTGCTATTGTTAAAACTTTGGCATTGAGTTTAAAATCTGCTGTGATATAATGACAAGTTATCGACATATAATGGATTTTATGATAATTATCAGTCCACATGTCAGTTGTCATTCCCACATTCACATCCTTCAGTATGTCAGTAATCTGAGCAATTGGTTGTTTTCAGTTTTCTTCGGCCACATCACAACACCTTCTTGAAACTGTACTTGGATTTGGTAACACGCTTGATGCTGATACTCGACCATATGTAGCACCCTCTTTGATAAGCTCTTGTGCAAGCTCAACAAACCCTTCACCAGAGACAGTTGAAAAGAACGAATATCCTTGCAACAGAGACTCACGCATTTGTCTGTAATTTCTGATTTCTTGTGAGCGGGTATTTTTTTTGCTCGTCTGTACAAACAAAGTTAGGTACGACTGACTAGGCCCTGCTGCGGGTCGAGTACCACCTTTTGTAGTGTGCTGCTGCAAAGATAAATTTCCTGTCTTTTTGCTGTCATATTTTAGTAGAAGTTTGCAAGATTTGCATTCTACAAATCCACTTCAGCTTTTACTGTTGTGGAAAACAACAGTGTTGAAATGTCTCCAAATGGAAGATTTACCTTTTTCCAGCTTCAGGACTTTCCACTGCTAAACATTCTCCCGTAGACAGCATTTGTTTTACATCCATACTTACTGTACTGTAGAATCACTTTTGGCTGCATGGAAGCTACAGCATGAACACAATGACGTAGAGACACTCACTCGCTCACTGCAGAATGCAGACTGCATGTGTTCTGCTTGACCTTAATGTTGAATGGAAGATTACTTCCGATTACTGGAGGCAGTACAGTCCATCCCCACCTTACCCGAGCCCGAATGCTGGACTCGGAATATAGACCCGAGCCGACCCGAACCCGACACATGTATCGGGTCTAGTCGGGTAGCCAGGCTTTCGTTCTCATTCCTTATGAACCAAACATATCTTTATAATGTAGCAAGCCCAGGAATTGCAAAAAAAAATTGCTTACTGGATACATTATCCTTACATATGAAACACATAAGATCCATAACCAGTGTCACAAGGCTTTACGAAAAGTGAATAGGTTTTTGGAATGTATAACTACAACAGTTAAACAGTGGCGCAGTGGTTAGCACCGCAGCCTCACAGCTCTAGGGACCCGGGTTCGATTCTGGGTACTGCCTGTGCGGAGTTTGCAAGTTCTCCCTGTTACCGCGTGAGTTTTTGCCAGGTGCTCCGGTTTCCTCCCACCGCCAAAGACTTGCAGGTGATAGGTAAATTGGCTGTTGTAAATTGCCCCGAGTGTAGGTAGGTGGTAGGGAATATGGGATTACTGTCGGGTTAGTATAAATGGGTGGTTCTTGGTTGGCACAGACTCAGTGGGCCGAAGGGCCTGTTTCAGTGCGCCGAAGGGCCTGTTTCAGTGCTGTATCTCTAAGTAAAATAAATAAATGAGGAATACAATATTGACCCTACACATTGTCTTGGATGGAATACTCTGCCCAGTTTGCATCTCCTAATACGGTAGAGGATGTCAAGGCACTGGAGAATGTTCAGCAGCGGCCACCAGAATAATACCTGGTCTTGGGATTCTTAATTAACAGGATAGGCTCAGGGAACGAGAACTTTTTTTTAATGGAGAAATGGAGGCTTCAAGGGAATATGATCTAGGTAATTTAAGGGAATAGATTCTTGCTGAAAATAGAGACATGTTGTCGAAGCTTTTTGTCTTGCACACATCAGGACAATCCGCAAGAATAACCAATGTAAAGGAAACTTGCGCAAACTTATGAATGGGCCGAAGGCCATCATTTTCGGCCCTGGAATGTGCCCAAGCTACTCAGATTACCCTGGAAGGGTAATGTATCTCAAAAATTTGAGCAATAAGTAAAGCTAGCTGTTTCACGCTGCTACTATGCAGTAGCAACACGTGTGGTGTTCGCTGCCGTCAAGCCAAAAAGACAACCTGCCTATCACTCAAATGAGTAATGTGATAAATGAATTCCAATGCCAGTGTGATGCTAGGTATTTAGGCTGTACGTCCCATAGACTTTCAGCTCGTATCAAACAACATGCCCGTTCGGCTGTTCACAATGGGCAAGGTACAGGCCGTACCCAACCAGCCCGTCCTCGCAAAACTCAGTGTCCAACATTAGATGTGATTCTGTGATTGGACAACAGTTGCTAAATAATCCTCAGTGTGCTAAGAATTACGCTGACAACCAACTTAAGATTGTTAGTAGAGCTCGCAGTGTGGCTCATTTGCACATACTGGAAGCTACATGTATTAATACACAGGGCCCTGTTCTTTGCAGACAGAAAGAATATGTACAAACATTGCGTTTCAGCTAAACAAAATAAATGACAGCCATTCCCTGGTTCATTCCTCAGGGCAATGCCTTGACCAATTAGAGTTAAGCTGCCTGGTTTAAATTTCAAACAAAGCTTGGCAGTTAACTGTCAGTCACTGTAAACTGGTGCATTCTCCATGGCAACGCCTCTACCAATCAGAGTTCACTTGCTAACCAATCAGCACTCTCTTCTCATACAGTATAAGTTGTTGTTTTCCCTTACATTGGTTATTCTTGCAGATTGTCCTGAGTGCAAGACGAAAAGCTTCAACAACATGTCTATATTTTCAGCAATACTCAAGTTCTGAAATAGATTCTGTTCAGGTGGCTAGGTTACTTGAACTAAATAGGAAGTGGAGGATAAAGGGCTATTGATACAAAGTAAGAAAATAGGCCTTGAGAAGATGCTGGTGGGCTGGCACTTAGATAAAATTGAGCGGCTTGCTAGACTATTTCAGAGGGCAGTTGATAGTATACCTCATTGATGTGGGATGGGGTCACATATAGGCCAGATTGGATAAGGTTTCCTTCCCTGAAGGACATTAATGAACCAGTTGGGTTTTTTGACAATTCAACTGAATTCAAATTCTCAAACTGCCAAGGTGGGATCTGAACTCACGTTCTCTGAACTATTAATCCAGTACATAACCATTACACAGCCATATCTCTTTCAGGTTTTATGCAGGTGTAGGGCATCATCTACTGTATATACATAACATTTTGTGCTCCAACACGAGACCCTGGAGTATACAAGAACAGGAAGGACTTCTACTCAAAGAACATGCAACAAGTGTGTATGACATGCAGAGCATCATCCAGGTCTTGGCAGATATCTTATGATGCTGCCATCCTCTAAAAGTCCTCAATTTTCCCTTTCACCCAAATCATTGGGTTCGGCTACTTGGAGACAAGTGCAATCTCCTGCATACATGACTCAGGACACTGATGACGAGATCATATATAATCAAAGCTAAGCCTCCACCAGAGTTCTGATACAGCAAATCATTGGCATCCTCAAGCAACGTTTGTGCTTGGATAAGTCTGGAGGCATTCTGCAGTATAGCCCAGATTACCTCTGGATCACCAATAGGTGCTGCATCCTCACCAACATTCTCATGCAAAGAGGCCAACCCATGAAGCCACCTGCAGAGGAACACATGGGGTCAGAGGAACATGAAAAACAGGAAGAAACAGAGGAATATGAGCAAGGACCACTTATCCTGAAACTGCAAGAGCTCTTCGACAGCATGTTATTGAGAAGCACTTCAACTAAACCTATTTCCTTGTACCAACAATCCTTCCCAACATCAGTTCTGGCCCTTCCACCATCCTTAGGACTGCACCAACCCTAACACAAGCATGAGTCTTTCAGTTAAATTGCATTGTCTGATCAACAAGTATTCACCAAACAAACTGAACCCACCAATTAATTGACAGTGAGCACTAACATATCCAGACACTCATGATCACCCTAGTGCCTTAGTGCTCTCCTATGTCTGGTGCTCTGATGAGGTTTCAGCACAGGAGGTGGAAGTGTGCTGAGTCTCCGATGAGGGCACTTGAAATAGGCATGGTGGATGACTTCAAAAATCTCAGACTAAACAGGGCCTAGCTAGAGACTGCAGGAGTTTAGTTACTGCTGGGATATTCTGGTCCAGTTAGCTTTTTGACACCAGGATTGACATTGATTGAGGGTTTCTTGCATTTAGAGTCACAGAGTTCTACAGCACAGAAACAGGCCCTTCGGCCCATTGTGTCTGTGCAGGCCATCATGCACCTAACTATTCTAATCCCATTTTCCAGCACTTGGCCCGTAGCCTTGTATGCTGTGGTGTTTCAAGTGCTCATCTAAATACTTCTAATCTATGCTCTCTAATACTTTCCTTTTATTTATTATATTTCTTTTCAGTTTTAACCAATTCAGTGTTGACTTCTCTCCACAATATCTTTCTCTCTTTTTAAATACTGAAACACAGTACCTGTTAAGTATCCCCATGAATTTATGCTTACCCTCTACTAATTAATTCAACCACTCCTCTCGGGGGTCCCACCTCACATTTAGCAATTCTTTTTTCTCCTGATACATTTATCAAATACAGTTGCTAATTTTTTTTGAGATTTCTCTCCTTATACTTCCTCCTTGCCTTTCTAAACTCTTTTTTCCTCATAATTCCTCTTACCATTATCATACTCACAGACCCCATGTGCTTTTTTCTCCAATTTACTTTGTTTCTAATTATTTATCCATGGCATTCTAAAACTTGCTGTCGGCTCCCTTTTCAATTGTAAAAATGTATTCTACAATACTGCAGTCTCCTATTTAAAATGTGCCATTGTTGATTTACGGCCATGTGTACCAATATCTGTTTTACTTCATCTTCAACTAGTTGTACTATTTAGTATAGTTGGTGATTACGGAAAAATTGATGTAACATGTGACCATTTGGGCAATACTTGTTTAATCTCATTAGGCCCCATGCCTGAGAGAGTCTCCTTCAGTATCAGTTCCACAATTTTCTACTTCGAGGAGGTTAAAGGTTTGTCCTGCTAGTGTCCAGCAGCTATTGCTGTCTATGCTCTCATGAATTGCGAGTTGGCTTATAAAATAAGAGTGGTGTGGAATATGACAGGCTGATTTTAGCAAGGAGAAATTCATTCTTTTCTCTGTGTGAATACTGGGTTTTTTCCATTTATTTCTTGATTTAACTTCATCTTTATATTAAGCCAGGCTGGTATGATATGATATTCTTGCTTAACCTTCATGCTCTTTTTCAAGTTGTGAAATGTCTTTTGGACTTCTAGGGCAGAATATTAAGCGGATCTAGGGGACAGAAATGGAGGTGGTGGGAGGGAGACATAAAATCAGGACGGAAAACATCGAACAGGAAGTTGGATATCGTGACACCCCATCCCGATTTTACCGATGTCGGCAAGGATGGAGGGCGGAATTTCAACAGCGTCGTGGTAGGCAGGTAATTCAGATAGTTAAGAGGCCAATT
Organism: Heterodontus francisci; assembly: GCF_036365525.1. Classification (NCBI taxonomy): domain Eukaryota; kingdom Metazoa; phylum Chordata; class Chondrichthyes; order Heterodontiformes; family Heterodontidae; genus Heterodontus; species Heterodontus francisci. The sequence goes on from NC_090371.1 coordinate 101,395,750, forward strand.
GAAAGTGATTTTATGGTCGGATTTGAATTTTCTAAGTGGCGCACAGGTTTCACAGGGCTTCAGAGGTGACATGGAGGTAGGAGATCAGAACTGGCTTCAAGGGGAGCCATCGGGAGAGGAGCCATCGACTGCCAGGCAGGGTGGCAAAAGGAGGGCATCGTGCACCTTCACCCAGAAGTGCCAAGCGGATGATCCATCTCAGATACCTCCTGAAGTCTCCAGCATCACAGATGCCAGTTGTCAGCCACTGGATTCATTCCACGTGATATCAAGAAATGACTGAAGGCACTGGATACTGCAAAGGCTGTGGGCCCTGACAACATTCCGGCAATAGTACTGAAGACTTGTGCTGCAGAACTAGCTGCGCCCCTAGCAAAGCTGTTCCAGTACAGCTACAACACTGGCATCTACCCGGCAATGTGGAAAATTTCCTAGGTATGTCTTGTGTGCAAAAACCAGGATAAATCCGACCCAGCCAATTACCGCCATATCAGTCAACTCCCGTTCATCTGCAAAGTGATGGAAGGTGTCGTCGACAGTGCTATCAAGAGGCATTTACTCAGCATTAACCTGCTTACTGATGCTCAGTTTGGGTTCTGCCAGGGCCACTCAGCTCCTGACCTCATTATAGCCTTGGTCCAAACATGGACAAAAGAACTGAACTCCAGAGGTGAGGTGAGAATGACTGCCCTTGATATCAAGGCAGCATTTGAACGAGTATGGCATCAAGAAGCTGGAGTAAATGTGAGTCAGCGGGAAAACTCTCCTGGTTGGAGTCATACCTGGCACAAAAGAAGGAGGTCAATCAGGGTAGTGTCCTAGGCCCAACCATCTTCAGCTGCTTCATCAATGACCTCCCCTCCATCATAAGGTCAGAAGTGTGGATGTTCGCTGATGATTGCATAGTGTTCAGCACTATTTGCAATTCCTCAGATACTAAAGCAGCTCGTGTCCATATGCAGCAAGACCTGGACAACATCCAGGCCTGGGCTGATAAGTTCCAAATAACATTTGCGCCACACAAATGTCAGGCAATGACCATCTCAAACAAGAGAGAATCTAACCATCTCCCCTTGACATTCAATGGCATTGCCATCGCTGACCTCTGCCACCTAGAAGGACAAGGGCAGCAAATGCATGGGAACGCCACCACCTCCAAGTCCCCCTCCAAGCCACACACCATCCTGACTTGGAACTATATCACCGTTCCTTCACTGTGGCTGGGTCAAAATCCTGGAACTCCCTTCCTAACAGCATTGTAGGTGTACCTACACCCCAAGGACTGCAGCTGTTCAAGAGGGCAGCACACTGCCACTTTCTCAAGGGCAATTAGGGATGGCAATAAATGCTGGCTCAGCCAGCGACACTCACATCCCATGAACGAATAAATAAAACAAGTCCAGCAGGGTTAGCAGTGTCAGTGATCCCAGCAGGGGCAACCCACCATGAATGCTAGGGCTGTGGCCCTGTGAAAACGTGGGGATGATTTTCTTACCAAAATTATAAAGTTGGAAAACTTTCAGAAGGCATCAGTCATTTCTTTAATTATTGGCAGCAGAGGTGAGGTAAATGTAAGCAAGATATATAGCTTGGAGTGTGAGCACAGAAACAGATAATTAACCAGCCAGAAGCAAGATAACAGCTAAAAAGAATTCCTTACCACCCCTCCCTGAAACAAGCCCAAACAGAGCAGTGTAAATATGGAACTGGACCTCAACAGCAGCAGTAATGCATTGTTGATTAACTTGAAAAAAAAGCAACTGAATAAGTATCAGATTATGAATTAAATTAAAGGTCATGGGTATAAGTCTGGTAATAGATAATCAAATATAGCATGGAGCATAATAGTTTCTGTCCTGCTGTACTCATGGAAATGCCATCTGTAAAAAACAACTAACCAGGTTTGAATATTAAAGATGCGGGGGCCGGTAGGTATTCCAGAATTTTAATTGATTACCTCTGAGAGTTGAGGAGAAATTTTGTGGAATTTACCAACAGGAATGCATCTATTTTGTTCTCGATCTATCTCATATTTGAAGATTTGTCACTGCTTATCTGTCAACTGGCTTGCAAATTTTTCATCCCACAATTTATCTCATATACATTTACCTTTCTCTACTTAGAATCATGGAATGGTTACAACACAGAAGAAGCCCATTTGGCCCATCATGTCTGTACCAGCTCTCAGTGAGAGCAACTCAGCTAGTCTCACTTTTCAGATAATCATCCAATCCCCTTCTGAAAGCCACAATATAAAATATAAAATCATAGATCAGGATTTTGTCAGGGCGTCAGTGACTCCGATGTTGGGTTGGAAAACCGGAGGCAACCCCTCATTGCCGTTTCTGGGATCCTCGACTGGATTTTACGTCCATCAGATAGTTAATGAGCTGCCGTCGGGGCTCCCATCCCTTTACAGGATGTTATCTCGCCTCCAAGAGCTGCTGCCCAATTGAAGGCCACTGGGCCATTAGCAGTACCCTGGCACCCTCAGAGGTTGTGATTCGAAGGACCACACCGAATGAGGTCAATGCATTCCCCATGCCACTGTCTAATTTATTAATGGATGCAGGCAGATGGAAAGGGCAATGAAGGAAATGGCAATAGCGCTGTATAAGACTGTAGCTTTATTAGATTGAATGATCTATTAATAAGGTTAATCTGAAATGCACCTTAGCACATTGTGAACCTCCCTTGCGCATATCTCATGGCACCTTGCCTGCGGACCCTGGGATTCTTCAACATCTAGCAACTGGTCAGCATCTTCCTCTCTACCCTCATCCTCAGAGGAGGCATTGTGCTCCAGGATGTCCTCAGTGTTCAAAGCCTCACCTCTCTGTAGTGCCAGGTTGTGGAGAGCACAGCACACCATCATGATACGTGGGATCTTCACTGGGGTATACAGAAGGGCTCTACCAGATCTATCCAGGCATATTCAGAAGGCCTTTGGCCTGCTCAATGGTCACTCAAGTTGTCCCATGGCAGGCGTTGTATCTCTCCTCTGTATTTGTGCTTGGGTGCTATACAGGCACCTCTTCACTGGGTAGCCCTTCTCACCCAGTATCCATCCTTGAAAGTATACAGGGCGCCTGAAAAGGTCTGGCACTTGGGATTGCCTTACTATGTAGGTGTCGTGGCTGCTTTCCGGGAACTGTGCACAGACCTAAAGGAACCATTTGCGGCGGTCGCAGACCAGTTGTACCAGTGGTAACCCTTCCTGTTGATGAAGACTGCTGGCTGGTCTGTGGGCGCCTTGAAGGCTACATGTGTGCAGTCGATTAAACCCTGCACTGTGGGCAAATCCCGAACCCTATAGCCTTCTCAGCTTGACTTTCCGGATTTGTACGAAAGCACATGTACTGGCTGCCCCTCTTGAACATGGCATTGGTGATCATTTTGATGTGGCCAGGAGTCGCAGACTGGGAGATCCCATACATATCTCTAGAATCTCTGGAATTATCCTGAGGCATAGAAATCCAATGCCACGGCAAACTTCAAAGCCACAGGCATTGGGTGGTCACCATGTCCCATAGGGCTCAGCTCATCCTCCATCATGACACACAGCTCCATGTGCCTCCTTGGAGAGGTGCCGTCTTTGGCAACACTGTTGCTCTGACATTTGCCAGAAGCTGAGTCTCTGTAGAAGTAAAATACTGCGGATGCTGGAAATCTGAAATAAAAACAAGAAATGCTGGAAATACTCAGCAGGTCTGGCAGCATCTGTTAAGAGAGAAGCAGAGTCACTTACCTGAAACGTTAACTCTGCTTCTCTCTCCATAGATGCTGCCTGACCGGCTGAGTATTTCCCGCATTTCTTGTTTTTATCTCTGATTGCAGACCCTCTCTGGTGGTTAACCTCTTCATTTCACACAAGAAGCTGGTTGTGTGCCCTTCTCCTTTGCACCCCTTCAGAGGCTGAAGCTCCTGGTGGCCCTCAGCTTGCTGCTGGCCCACTGCCTATGGCTGCAACTCTCTCCCTCACTGATGCTCCTCCTCGAATGGAGGTCCCAAATTGAATAGGCCCATGGCAGATAGCTGCACTCTTTTTTGACGCCTCTCAACCCCCATGCTCTATACACACAAATGCCACTTGCGAGGTGGCACTCAAGCGGTATGCCCCCGTTGTGCGTACAAGTTTGTCCTTGCTGCCTATTGGAACTGCCCATGCTGTTCCACTCTCTCTGCCAAGCCACGCTACCATTCACAATGGCAACCATTTGGAGTTAGCACTGACCTCCTTCTCATCTACTGCCTCCTTATACCTGGTGAGGCTCTGAAGCCCTGTTGTTCCCATGCATGCATCACAAAATTAGAAAACGCTGGTAGGAGTTAATTGTCTGTTAAACAGGCTTAATTACTTTTCTGCGGTATTTCAGCGTGAGGTCCTCCCGCCAGCCCGGCTGCCCGCCCTTTGAAATATCCGGTTGTGAAGCAAAGACATTGGGCTTCCCTCCCAATGCCTTTCGTTGCATTATTATGACTCTTCCTGCCTCCCAGCACATCACTAGAGGGCTGGTAAAATCCAGCCCCCAGTATCCGCAGTTCTTTGCTCTTCTATCCGTTGATTGTTCTCACCTTATGCTAGTCTAACTCCATCATAAAATTATGAATATCATCAACCTCATTCAATTCCCTAGACAAAGTAATTATAACTGATCTACCTATTTCCTCTTCTGAACTTCATTCTGATCTCCTTCATTGTCATTCTCAGGACCATGTAATTGATTTTTGGGGTTAGGACTCTCGATAGCCTAAGAACCTTGAAATTCGTAAGATCCCCTCTGTCTTCTCTCCTGTAAACAAACTTCACTGGTCTATCTTATAGCTCAGGTGTCTGATGGCTTGTATCAGATGATTAGCCATTTGTTGAACCTAGTCCAGTGCCACATAATTTCCTTCCTGTAGCATAATGACCAGAATTGTAGATAATACTTCTGACGACGCTGAAGTATTGATTTGTATATTGTCAGTATCACATCCTGTGATTTCTCAATGTTTCTCAAGAACATGACTCCCAGGTTTCTGCCATTTGTGGGGGTGGGGGGGGTGGGGGGGTGGGGTGGCGGGTCATAAGTTGATGCAAAAATTTGGAATAGAAAACCACTAGGTTATGTTGAGTCCAGATAGTTTTTCTACAAAAAATTATCAAGGACTAATGTAACTTTTGAAAAAATCATTATTAACAACCTATCCTGTTGGATACTAATAGTAGTTTAATCTCAATCTGATAGCGTTTAAAAAGTTTCATTGAAGCAGACCCTGGGGAGATACTATGGAATCAATTTATGTATTTTGAGAGATATTCCTTCTCTCTTTAGCTCGATCTTATACCCGTGTAACAAACAGGATCACCATAGATGTCTTTGTTAAAATGCAGATTCAAAATCTACCTGTATTGCACACGTCAGAAGCATAAGTCATACAGTCCAAGCAGCATGGGAGCAGAAACACAGTCTATTTTAGTCTAAAGAGAAAGTAAAGTTAGTTGTACATGCTCCTTATGAATATATGTGCAAGATAGACAGAAAATTTGATTCCCAGAAAAGTAGCATCACAGCCTCGAAACTCACCAAGTTAATCTGGGGAGCCAAGATCCCTAGCAAGTATTGAACCTGAATCTTACGTAAATGAAGTGCTTCACTGTTCTATTTTTGATGTTCTCCCCTCTCCTACTGAAGGCAGCAGCACGTTGCTGGGATACAGTTCTATAAACTCTTTCAGTTAATTTCCAATGACGTGACAGTTGATAGGGGAGTGCGACTAGTTGAGTTGCTCTGGCAGGGAGCTGGCACAGACACAACAGGCCGAATGGCCTCATTGTGTGTTGTAATAATTCTAAGATTCTATGATTCATCATTAAGAGTTTGCAAATGTCCCCTTTTTAAAGGGGAACAAACAATAAACTAAATTATAACAGTTTAAAGAAAACTGATCAACTTGAATTAGAATTTGGTCCTGGGAGTCGACAATTTACTCCTGTCCTGCTGGTGTCCACCGATTGTGGGAGGCCTCAAGTGGTAGTCTATCAATACTTCACCCATCTTCAGAATTAATTCTGGACAATTGATATTGGCACATAGTTTAATCACAGCAGGCATCTCCTGCAAGCCCAATCCTGTTTTCCAACAACATTCACTCCCATGCAATTTTCAGTAGGTGCAAGGGGAAAGTATCAAGAATGGGAATCGTCGTTGATTTTCATTCTTCCTTGCCCAGAAATGCTGAAGCCAGTTGTAGCACCCCTGTTGTGAAGAGAATGGGGATTATTTTTCTGGAACTGAAAAACATAACGAGGGAATATAACAGAATTTTTCAAAACTGTGAAAGGTTTTAAAGGGTAAATAGTGAAAGTTTAGATTTATTCAGTAAAATCAACCATTGACGTTAATTCAGGGTGTGTATCCATTATTTGTTTTTTTTTCAGTGTTTCTTTTTATTCATTTTGCAGGATGTGGGCATCATTGGCTAGGCCAGCATTTCTTGCTCATCCCTAATTTGCCCTTGAACTGAGTGGCTTACTAGGCTATTTCAGAGGGCATTTTAAGAGTCAGCCACATTGCTGTGATATGGAATCACATGTAGGCCAGACCAGGTAAGGGCAGCAGATTTCCTTCTCTAAAAGACATTAGTGAACCAGATGGGCTTTTACAACAATCAACAATGGTTTTATGATCATCATTAGACTATCTTTTTAATTCCAGGTTTTTATTAATTGAATTGAAATTTCACCATCTGCCATGGTGGGATTCGAACCTGTGTCCTCAAAGCCATAGTCTGGTCGCTGGATTATTAGTCCAGTCACATTATCACTATACCACTGCCTTTTATTAAAAGTAATTTCATCTTTTACTAATCCGAATTTGAGGGATGTTTGGAATTATTCAAATCCATAAAGAATGAATTTTAAAGACTGACGAGTAGCTGCAATTGGCATATGCTATATTAGAAAGTTCAGATTTGATGGGCCAAGGATTTTTTTTCATTTTTTTAATGTTGCAATGACTCTTAAGTGCCATTGTGTTCCAGATTAACCATGAGTGAGGTCAGCCTAATTTTGTTGCTCCAATGGTGATGCTACTGGAAATGTGGCAGGACAGAAATTCTGCTTGCTTGAATGACCCTCAGTAAACTTTCCAGGGTCAGCATTATATTCATAGTTTTTTAGCAGGCTCCCAGTAGCATTTGCACCTTTGCTGTGGGTGGAGTTTGGAAAGTCATTTCTGATGCAGGATTCAGGAGTGTGGAGTCTTTTAAAAGTCTAACTGCTACCCAGTCAGTGAACCTCTCTGTATATTGGCAAAATCTGCTGTTGGAAGAAGGGTACATTGATAAGTATATGATCAATTACATTCTCTGGGGTGGGCCATTTAAAGTTTAAATCCCCTCCACTGCCTCTAACAACACTGAATTGAAATAAAGTGCTGCAATGACTCGTGTCCAACATGTGATAGAAAATGAACAGAGGAGGGGAATTCAATGGGGTGCTCAGTAGCACCATTACTGACCAAGCTGGCCGAGTCCTGAAGGACATAGCTGCCAGACTTGGTCTGCAGCAGGTGGTGAGGGAACCAGCAAGAGGGAAAAATATACTTGGCCTCGTCCTCACCAGTCTGCCTGCCACAGATGCATCTGTGCATGACAGTATTGGTAGGAGTGACCACCGCACAATCCTTTTGGAGACAAAGTACTGTCTTCACGTTGAGGATACCCTCCATCGTGTTGTGTGGCATTACCACCGTGCTAAATGGGATAGATTTTGAACAGATCTAACAATGCAAAACTGGGCATTCATGAGGTGCAGTGGGCCATCAGCAGCAGCAGAATTGTACTCAACCACAATCTGTAACCTCATGGTCTGACATATCTCCCACTCTATTATTATCATCAAGCCGGGGGTCAATGAAGAATGCAGGAGGGCATGCCATGAACAGCACCAGGCATACCTCAAAATGGCTACTTGCGTGCCAAACTGCGTAAGCAGCATGCGATATTCAGATAATAAAAGCAAAATACTGCGGATGCTGGAAATCTGAAATAAAAACAAGAAATGCTGGAACCACTCAGCAGGTCTGGCAGCATCTGTGGAAAGAGAAGCAGAGTTAACGTTTCGGGTCAGTGACCCTACTTCGGAACTAGCAAATATTAGAAATGTCAAAGGTTATAATCAAGTGAGGTGGGTGTGGGGAAAGAGATAACAAAGGAGAAGGTGTAGATTGTACAAGGCCACATAGCTGACCAAAAGGTCATGGAGCAAAGGCAAACAATATGTTAATGGTGTGTTGAAAGACAAAGCATTAGTACAGATAGGGTGTTAGCGGATTGAAAATTGAACAGCAGCAAGTACAAACATGAAAAAAAACAGTGGGCAAGCAAACTGAACAAACTAAGATGAAATGAAATAAACACAAAAAAAATGATTGTAAAAAAGAAAAAAAGAAAAAAAAGGAGAAAAAAATAACTAAAAATAAAAGTAAAAAGGGGGGCCCGTCATGCTCTGAAATGATTGAACTCAATGTTCAGTCCAGCAGGCTGTAATGTGCCTAATCGGTAAATGAGATGCTGTTCCTCGAGCTTGCGTTGATGTTCACTGGAAGACTGCAGCAATCCCAGGACAGAGCTGTGAGCATGACAGCAAAGGGGAGTGTTGAAACGGCAAGCAACCGGAAGCTCAGGGTCCTGCTTGCGGACTGAGCGGAGGTGTTCCACAAAGTGGTCACCCAGTCTGCATTTGGTCTCCCCAATGTAGAGGAGACCACATTGTGAGCAGCGAATACAGTATACTACTGTATATTCAGAGCTAAGTGATCCCATAATCAATAGATCAGATCAAAGCTCTGCATTCTTAGCAACATCCAGTCGTGTATCGTGGTGAACAATTAAACAACTACCTGGACGAGGTGGTGCCACAAATATTCCCATCCTCAATGATGGGGAGGCCAGCACATCAGTGCAAAAGACAAAGCTGAAATATTTGCAGCAATCTTCAGCCAGAAGTGCCGAATTAATGATCCATCTCGGCCTCCTCCTGAAGTCCCCAACATCACAGATGCCAGTCTTCAGCCACTTCGATTCACTCCACGTGGAATCAAAAAAATGACTGAAGGCACTGGCTACTGCAAAGGCTATGGACCCTGACAACATTCCGGCAATAGTACTGAAGACCTGTGCTCCAGAACTTGCCGTGCCCCAAGCCAAGCTGTTCCAGTACAACTACAACACTGGCATCTACCCAACAATATGGAAAATTGCCCAGGTATGTCCTGTACACAAAAAGCAGGACAAGTTCAACCCACCAGATCACTCTACTCTCAATCATCAGTAATATGATGGAAGGTGTCATCGACAGTGCTATGAAGTGGTACTTGCTTTGCAATAATCTGCTCACTGATGCTCAGTTTGGGTTCCGCCAGGGCCACTCAGCCCCTGACCTCATTACAGCCTTGGTTCAAACATGGACAAAAGAGCTGAACTCAAGAGGTGAGGTGAGAGTGACTGCCCTTGACATCAGTGCAGCATTTGATTGGGGATGGCATCAAGGAGCACTAGCAAAACTGGAGTCAATGGGAATCAGGGGGAAAACCCTCTGCTGGTTGGAGTTGTACCTAGCTCAAAGGAAGATGGTTGTGGTTGTTGGAGGTCAATCAGCTCCCCTCCAGGACATCACTGCAGGAGTTCCTTAGGTGAGTGCCCTGGGCCCAACTATCTTCAGCTGCTTCATCAATGACCTTCCTTCAATCATAAGGTCAGAAGTGAGGATGTTCGGTGATGATCGCACAATGTTCAGCACCATTCGTGATTCCTCAGATACTGAAGCAGTTCATGTAGAAATACAGCAAGACCTAAACGATATCCAGGCTTGGGCTGATAAGTGGCAAGTAACATTCGCATCATGCAAGTGCCAGGCAATGACCTCCTTCGACAGAGAGGATCTAACCATCTTTCCTTGAAATGTAATGGCATCACCATCGCTGAATCCCCCACTATCAACATCCTAGGGGCTACCATTGACCAGAAACTGAACTGGAGCAGCCATATAAATACCGTGGCTACAAGAGCAGGTCAGAGGCTAAGAATCCTGAGGTGAGTAACTCACCTCCTGACTCCCCAAAGCCTGTCCACCATCTACAAGGCACAAGTCAGGAGTGTGATGAAATACTCTCCAATTGCCTGGATGGGTGCAGCTCCAACAACACTCAAGAAGCTCGACACCATCCAGGACAAAGCAGCCCGCTTGATTGGCACCCCATCTACAAACATTCACTCCCTCCACCACCGATGTACAGTAGCAGCAGTGTGTACCATCTACAAGATGTACTGCAGCAACGCACCAAGGCTCCTGAGACAGCACCTTCCAAACCCGCGACCTCTACCACCTCGAAGGACAAGGGCAGCAGATGCATGGAAACACCAGCACCTGCAAGTTCCCCTCCAAGCCACACATCATCCTGACTTGGAACTATATCACCTTTCCTTCACTGTCGCTGGGTCAAAATCCTGGAACTCTCTTCCTAACAGCACTGTAGGTGTACCTACCCCACATGGACTGCAGCAGTTAAAGGAGGCAGCTCACCAGCACCTTCTCAAAGGCAATTAGGGACGGGTAATAAATGCTGGCCTAGCCAGCGATGCCCACATCCCATGAACTAATAAAAAAAAATCACTGTCTTTACTGCCTTATTTGAATCTGCCCACTTATTCCGTTGAGGGGAATGCATCTGTTGGAAGTGAAATTAGATGATCACTAGAAATGTGAGAAATTGTCCCAACCAATTTGTCATCGCCATCTACCCCAGTACTGCTTGAAAATCAATGTAAATTGGGCAGAAAACCTTGACCACCTTTGTTTTCTAAAGATATCTTATTTTTCGGGTTCCTTGATGCCATACTCGGTCAAATGCTGCCTTGATGTAAAGGGCAATCACTCTCACCTCACCTCTTGAGGTCAGCTCTTTTGTCCATGTTTGAACCAAGGCTGGAAAGAGGTCAGGAGCTGAGTGGCCTTGGTGGAACCCAAACTCAGCATCACTGAGCAGGTTATTGCTAAGCAATTGCCGCTTGATGGCACTGTTGATGACACCTTCCATCACTTTACTGATGATTGAGAGTAGGCTGATGGGGCTGTAATTGGCCAAGTTGGACTTGTCCTGCTTTTTTGTGTACAGGACATACCTGGGCAATTTTCCACATTGCAGGGTAGATGCCAGTGTTGTAGCTGTACTGGAACAGCTTGGCTAGGAGCGCGGCAAGTTCTGGAGCACAGGTCTTCAGTACTATTGCCAGAGTATTGTCAGGGCCCATAGCCTTTGCAGTATCCAGTGCCTTCAGTTGTTTCTTGCTATCAGACAGAGTGAATTGAATTGGCTGAAGTCTGGCATCTGTGATGCTGGGGACTTCTGGAGGAGGCCGAGATGGATCATCAACTCGGCACTTTTGGCTGAAGATTGTTGCAAATGCTTCAGCCTTATCTTTCGCACTGATGTGCTGGGCTCCCCCATCATTGAGGATGGGGATATTTGTGGGGTCACCTCCTCCAGTTAGTTGTTTACTTGTCCACCACCATTCACGACTGGATGTGGCAGGACTGCAGAGCTTAGATCTGATCCGTTGGTTATGGGATCGCTTAGCTCTGTCTATCGCATGCTGCTTGCGCAGTTTGGCACGCAGATAGTCCTGTGTTGTAGCTTCACCAGGTTGACACCTCATTTTGAGGTATGCCTGGCGCTGCTCCTGGCATGCCCTCCTGCACTCTTCTTTGAACCAGGGTTGGTCGACTGGCTTGATGGTAATGGTAGAGTGGGAGATATGCTGGGCCATGAGGTTACAGATTATGGTTGAGGACAATTCTGCTGCTGCTGATGGCCCACAACACCTCATGGATGCCCAGTTTTGCATTGCTAGGTCTGATCGAAATCTATCCCATTTAGCACGGTGGTAGTGCCATATAACACGAAGGATGGTCTCCTCAATGTGAAGCCGGGACTTTGTCTCCACAACAACCGTGCGATGGTCACTCCTACCAATACTGTCACGGACAGCTGCATCTGCGGCAAGCAGATTTGTGAGGACGAGGTCAAGTATGTTTTCCCCTCTTGATTCCCTTACCACCTGCCGCATACCCAGTCTAGCAGCTAAAGTCCTAAAGGACTCAGCCAGCTCGGTCAGTAGTGGTGCTCCCGAGCCACTCTTGGTGATGGACATTGAAGTCCCCCACCCAGAGGACATTCTGTGCCCTCACCACCCGCAGTGCTTCCGCCAAGTGCTGTTCAACATGGAGGAGTTCTGACTCATCAGCTGAGGGAGGGTGGTAGGTGGTAATCAGCAGGAGGTTTCCTTGTCCATGTTTGATCTGATGCCATGAGACTTCATGGGGTCCGGAGTCGATGTTGAGGACTCCCAGGGCAACTCCCTCCCTACGGTATACCACTGTCCTGCCAGTGGGACAGGGCATACCCGGGGATGGTGATGGCAGTGTCTGGGCCGTTGTCTGTCAGGTATGATTCCTTGAGTATGACTATGTCAGGCTGTTGCTTGACTAGTCTGTGGGACAGCTCTCCCAACTTTGGCACAAGCCCCCAGATGTTAGTAAGGAGGACTTTGCAGGGTCAACAGAGCTGGGTTTGCCATCGTCATTTCTGGTGCCTACGTCGATGCCGGGTGGTCCGTCTGGTTTCATTCTTTTTTATTGACTTTGTAGCGGTAGATACAACTGAGTGGCTTGCTAGGCCATTTCAGAGGGAATTTTAAGAGTCAACTGCATTGCTGTGGGTTTGGAGTCACACGTAGGCCAGACCAGGTAAGAACAGCAGATTTCCTTCCCTAAAGGACATTAGTGAACCAGATGGGTTTTTACAACAATCGACAATGGTTTCATAGCTATCATTAGAATTTTTTAATTCCAGATTTTATTAATTGAATTCAAATTCCACCTTCTGCTGTGGTGGGATTTGAACCCCTGTCCCCAGAGCAATATCCTAGGTCTCTAGGTTATTAGTCCAGTGACAATACCACTATGCCACTGCCTCCCCTGTCTGATTAGGTATTTTTATAGATAATTCCTCCTGACAAATTGCAAAAGCAAGTTTGGAAATTGGTGGTCATCTGTTTGAGTTCTTAGCTATCAATAACCTTGCTATTTCAAAAGTAGGAGATTTAAGGCAAAGTTGTTGGTCAAGTACATCAGAAATCTTACAAGAACAAAATACTGCAGATGCTGAAATTCTGAAATAAAAACAGAAAATGCTGGAAATACTCATCAGGTCTGATAGCCTCTGTGGAAAGAGAAACAGAGTTAACGTTTTAGGTCGATGACCATTTATCAGAACTGGGTTGGATACCTGATCAGATATGAGAAGGGAAATAGAAAGCAATGAAGGTAACCAAGATCGAAGAGACAAATGGAAATTCCTTCAGAGAGAAGAGCCGAACTTCTTCAAGGTGGCCATTCCTGGAAGAGAAATGGCATTGAATTAAACACTCATACACGTGCAAAATACTGCGGATGCTGGAAATCTGAAATGAAAGTTCTGTGGAAATGTTATCGACCTGAAACATTGGCTGGGATTTTTCAGAAATGATAAGGGGTCGCACTGCCAGGGCTGAAAGTGGGGTGGGGGTTGGGGGTGGGGTGGTGGGGGTGAACCTGCTTTGGTGGCAGCTGACACAGGGCCACTTTTTATGAGTAGCAGCCAATTAAGTGGCTGCTGCCAGGGCTGCCATCCAATTAAGGACGGCGGCCCACCCCCAAGAGCTGCCAGGGCAATCAGAAGGCCAGCAGCTCATTAAGCCTCAGCAGCATCATCGGGAGCAGTGGCCACGGCTGGGGCTGTACCTGGAGGTCAAGAGCACATTAATGGCTGTGCACCCTCAAAATATGATAAGTGCGGTCTGGGGATGCCAGGGCCAGGCCTGGCCTGGGTATGGTGTGGGGGCAGATCAAAAGTAAGCTAACCAACTAACAAACTAGCTGTGGAGCTGTGGAGACAATTTATACAAAAAACTAACAAGCAGAAGCTAACAGGACAGCTGCAGATAGCTTAATTGTAGCTTATTGTTTAATAATCAGCCTAACGGTTCAAGGAGGGGGGATGTGAAACTACTGAAATAAAATGCAAAAATAAATTGCTGGTACGAATGAGCCAATCATGCACTGATAACAGAAGTCTGAAAACCAATCAGAAACAAAGTGGGCGGGGGGGTCGTTACTAGTTTTGCTAGTAGTGAGCACATGTTCTTTTGTTTGTTCTTTTGTTTTGCTTTATTGTTCTTTTTGTATCCTTGCAATGTAACAATTACGTACTGCAATAAAGGTTCTAAAATTTACGGTCGGACTTCGTCTCTCTTTGTAACTGACTGAGGGCAGGTGGCACTGATGCCATAGAGGTGGCCATTGTCACCAAGGGGCCCCATCATGGCCAAAGAATACCCTAAATGGAGGGCCCCCTCTCCCTGCCAGAGCCTGCTGTGAAGCCGCCTTTGTGTCAATCGCTGTTTTCTGATTGTGATGGTAAACTGGTCTCCATGGAACTCTTGGACCTCATAGTCAATAAAGCAGTCTTCACTGTAATGTAAGTTAATGGGCACTATAAATGACTGCCAGCCTGATGTAATGAAATCTGATTCATTGAAGTATCTTGGGATTGCTTTGTCATGATTGCAAAAAAACTTATAGTCGCTGTAGTTTCATTTTATTCAGTTTCAGCAGGACTTAAAATAGTTGAGGGATGTAAAATGTAAACATCTAGCAGTTAAAAAGTATTGGCTAAAAATAATTTTATTCGCTTCCTGCCATGGTGAAGCCTTCAATGTTTCTGGGTATCTGGTACAAAATATAATTAACACCAAAGGCACAATGCAAATTACCTTCAGATTTATGAAATGAGCCTCCAAACTAAACATAGCATGTTTGCATTACGCTGTTTTCTAAATGTCAGAATGTATGCTTCACTGTCAAGCCCATATTTATTGCCGCTTCCTGGTTGCTCTAAGAGGGTAATGAAGGGCCTTTTCCTTGAACTCCTGGCAGTTCTTGTGGTGATTGTGCGTCTACAATGATGTTAGGTAAGCAATTCCAGGATTTTGACCCAGGAACCATATAGAAATGGTGATATTTGCCCAAGTCAGCAGCACATGTGACTTGGAGGTGACGGTGCATTCATGACATTGCTGCTCTTGACCTTCTTTGTTTTAAAAGGTTACAGGGGAGGAAGACGTTTTCAAAGGATCTTTCATGAGTTGTTGCGCTGCATCCTGTAAATTTTACACATTGCAGTCACACTATGCTGGTGGTAGAGGAGGTGAATACTGAGTCCAGTGATAGGAGCACTGCTATGTCTTGGATGGTATAAAGCATTGTGAGTGTTGTTGTCGCTGCACCCATCCAGGTAAGTAGAGAATATTCATTCACACTCCTGTCTTGAGCTTTATGGTTGGTAGAAAGGTTTTGAAGGGCTCAGAAGTCATAGACTCATAGAATGGTTACAGCACAGAAGGAAGCCATTCAGCCCATCATGTTCATACTGGCTCTCTGCAAGAGCAGCTCACCTAGTCCCACTCCCCAGCCTTTTCTCTGTAGCCATGCAATTTTTTTCTTTTCAGATAATTATCCAATTCTCTTTTGAAGACCCCAATTGAATCTGCCTCAACCACATTCTCATGCAGTGCATTCCAAATCCTAACCACTCACTGCGTGAATACATTTTTCCTCATGTCGCTGTTGCTTCTTTAGCCAATCATCTTAAATCGGTGTCCTCTGGTTCTGGATCCTTCGGCCAATGGGAACAGCTTCTCCTTATTTACCCTGTCCAAACGCCTCATGATTTTGAGCATCTCTACCAAATCTCCTCTTAATCTTCACTTCTCCAAGGAGAACAGCACCAGCTTCTCCAATCTGTCTGCGTAACTGATCTTCCTCATCCCTGGAACCGTTCTTGTGAATCTTTTCTGCACTATCTCCAATGCCTTAGTATCCTTCCGAAAGTGTGGTGCCCAGAACTGGACACAATACTCCAGTTGAGGCCGAACTGATGTTTTTTTATAAAGCTTCGTCATAACGTCCTTGTTTTTGTACTCTATGCCCCTATTTATAAAACCCAGGATCACATTTGCTTTATTAACTACTTTCTCAACCTGCCCTGCAACCTTCAATTATTTGTGCACATATACCCCCAGGTCCCTCTGATCCTGCACCCCTTTAGAATTGTACCCTTTAATTTATATTGCCTCTCCTCATTCTTCCTACCAAAATGAATCATTTCACACTTCTCTGCATTAAATTTCATCCGCCACATGTCCGCCAAACCTACCACAGGGGAGAGCATAAAATTCCCCACTTTGTTCCCTCCTACTACTACCAATGGCAAGTAATAGGATACATAATGGTATTCTACCCTAACACTAACTTCACCTAACACTGGAATACTGTTATTGGAATAACTAGTCAGTTTCACACCAGTTTTACATAAGGGAATGTGACTTAGGGACTTCTTCTACTTTCCTTCCAAGATAACAGACACTGCTGCAGCTGTATCAGCTAAGAAAGTATGTTGTGAATCTCTGAATTTCATTTTTACTGTGGATGCTGGAATTATATCTTCAGCCCTTTTTCTGTCAACTTGTTTTGTGCTGTTTTTCTTGCTGTCTGACTGAGTACAGCTCTTGATCTTCCTGCTCGATAACATCAACTCTCTTTCCGTATCTACCGTATGCACATTTGAGTACGTCCAGGCTCCTGAACTAGCTTTAGGTCTACCACAACCTCGATCTGGTGCATTACTGCGATCTGGAGCATTGCTGTTTCCTCTACTCCTGCATGCTGTATGGATATAACTGACTTTCCCACAGGTATAGTACTTTGACTGGAAAAGGGAGTATTTAGATGGTTGATGGCTACCATGGGAATGGTAGCATTTAAACTTTTGGCTTTGAGTCTGTGAACTTGGTTGCCGTAGCCTGGCCCCTGCTGAATTCTGGTGGACCTACCCTGCTGGCTCAGGAAAAGAACTTCCTTGCAATCTGCCACTATCGCTTCCTGCCACTTCCATGGCTGTGGCCTCATTGTAGACCACCTTCCACATTAGCTCATTGCCTTTACTCAACAGCTTGGTCTGGATTTTACTGTTCTTTAGACCTCCAATTAATGTGTCTCTAAGGTTGACTTCTAAGTATGCTAAGTAAGTGAAAAGAGACTTACTTTAATTTGAGAATACAATCAACAATAGACTCACTTGGCAACTGCTTCCTTTCACAAAATGCAACTAGGAGAGCAATTTCATTCTTAGTCGTGCTATAATATGAGCCCAGGATCTCATTAATTTCTGAATAGTCCAAAGTACTGGGGTCTCGTGGGCAGTGTTGGTTATACATCGCCTCAAAAGCATCAGGCCCCATCATGGTGAGGAACACATTCACTTGGATCCTCAACCCCTATTTTATTAGCTTGCAGCCAAATGTGTAACCTTCATTCATAATTACACCAGGCCTCTTTGTCAGGGTTGAATTCCCCCATTGTCCTAAAATATGTCTTCAGTGCCATTGTTTACAATTATGCATCATACTGACTCACAGAGTTTACTTGAACACGAATTGCAGACACGCCCAGGGCAATCTTTCAAATGCCCAAACTTCCTCAAAATCAACTTGGGAATTCCAAAAAGTGTGTCACAATGTTCTTCAGACCTTAGTGTCTTGAATTAATGTAAAAAAAAAATCAATTCCACTTCATGAGATGTTTCTGTTGTATATTCGGAGTAAATCTACTTGAGGTCTTTACTGGGAGCAGCCATTTTGGAACTTTATTTACACCTCCCAACAGAGAAGCAGCAGAAAGGCAGTATAGCGGTTATCAAATTCTTAGCTATCACAAAACAATCAGCCAATTTAATACAATACACTACAACTATCCTCCTCACAGTTCACAATACTTCCAAGTTTTGTGCCATCCACAAATTTTGAAATTGTGCCCTGTTATTCAAGTCTAGGCTATTAATATATATAAAGAAAAGCAGGGGCCCCAACACTGACCGCTGGGGTTGGTGATGGGACTCCTGCTTTTCTTTATGTACATTAATGGCCTAGACTTCCTCCAGTCCAAGAAACAACCGTTTACAGCTACTCTATGTTTCCTGTCACTCAGCCAATTTCGTATCCATGGTGCTACTGTCCTGTTTATTCCATGGGCTCTAATTTTGCTGACAAGCCTGTTATGTGACATTTTATCAAATGCTTTTTGGAAGTAATGTGAGGGCCCTTGAGAGGGTGCAGAGGAGATTTACTAGAATGGTTCCAGAGAGGGGGGATTTTAGTTACAAGGCTAGGTTGGAAAAACTGGGTTGTTCTTCCTGGAGCAAAGGAGATTGAGGGGAGATTTGATAGTGGTGTATAAGATTATGACAGGCTTAGATAAGTTAGACAAGGAAAAACTGTTCCCAGTGGTAGAAGGTCCAGAGACACAGATTGAATAAATAGAGTGAAACTATTCTATAATTCAAGGGTTGAGCCTTTATAAAGTTTAGCACCTTCACAGCATTGTCCAGAACCACGTTGAAACTGAAAGGCATACTTTTGGCAGTGAGTGCTTATTATGCATATTGCAATGTACCCACATCGACTGCTCTGATACCTATCACTACTGCACTGTTCCTACCAGTCATTGACTTTGCTCCATTGGCAGATGCCAGTTCATTATGACCAGACAATATCATGTTCATTTATGAAGCTGTCAAGCAACTGGCAAATCTCCTCAGCTGTTGTTCTGATGGTCAGTGTCTGGCAAAACAAAATTTCCTCCTATATTGCACCTTTGTAAATATACCTCACGTACACCAGAAGGTGAGCTAAGCCTGCCATGTCTGTGGAGCTGTCCAGCTGCAGAGCAAAGTGATGGCTACTAATGACATGG
The DNA here is from genome assembly GCF_036365525.1 of Heterodontus francisci. Lineage (NCBI taxonomy): Eukaryota > Metazoa > Chordata > Chondrichthyes > Heterodontiformes > Heterodontidae > Heterodontus > Heterodontus francisci. The sequence goes on from NC_090371.1 coordinate 101,414,645, forward strand.
TTAATTAGTTAGGACACCATTGGCCAGGTCATTAATTCAACATAACACAGTGTTGTTTGATAATGGCACTAAGTGAATTAATTTTTGGACCTTCTCTCCAAGCATGTCTGCAGTTATGGTGTGATGTTTTCCTGACTTTGCAACTCTGTAACTCACTAAGTATGAGGCTTCAATGCCTTAATATTGTCATTATCAGCAACAGAGTGCAAAAAATATCTTGTTCGCTGTTATGTATTCGCCAGTTTGCTGGAAAGTTTTATACCTGATTTATCTCAGAGTAATGCAGAGATGACACTAGTTCTAAGTCAATAACTAGTTTATTTATAGTACTTTAACATATTTTAGCACTTACAAGATTTCAGTACAATTTCACCATCAGAACACAGTCTCTGTTTACTCGAACATTCCAGCATCTAGTTTTAGTTTCAAAACACTAGACTTAAGCAATTAAGCACAGTGAACAGACTGACACAATTAAGCGCAGATCAATTAATTCATTGAACACTCCATCTTTCTCTCTTTCAACGAAAGACATTACTTTTAAATAAAGTATTCAGCACAACAAACATATATACATCAAGTCATTTCTTAGTGTTCAACTTATCTGCTTTCTCTAAGTACAGAAATAGTCTTTGAGATAGGAAGGTCTCTTAGGTCTGCGATTAGATTTACGAATTTGAGGTTGTGGATCTGTTTGATCAGCTTGATGGGGCGGATGATCAATATCACTCATAGGAAAAGGAAATGAATCCTCATAACTACTATCCTCAAAATATCCTGGTCTGCTCCCTATCAAACGTCTTACATTCCACTTGGTGTTGTCATCTAACAGATAAGCACTGGTACCTAGTAACCGCTTAATCTGCTTTGGACCTGTTACTGATGAAGCACGATTTGGTTGTTTGATTCGTACCCAGTCTGTAACTTTAAATTGTGGTTCCCTTGCACATGTACGTTTGTCAAAGTATGCTTTTGCTTTACCTTGTCATTTTGCAATTTCATCTGCTTTCACTCTGATGTTCTCGTTAACTGGTAGTTATGACTTGAGAATTGTCAGTGGCATGTGAAAGTTATAACCTATCATAAGTTTGGCTGGTGTCTTTCCAGTCAGAGGGTGTGGGGTGGATCGATGTGTGCAGAGTAGGATGTGAATGGATTGTTCGAATGTTTTCCCTTCCAACATACTGGCTTTCAAACTTTCCTTTATCACCCTGTTGAATCGTTCAACGCCACCATTCGATTGCGGGTTGTAGTGTGACATCAGGTGGTGATGAATTCCCTAACTTGCTAGGAACTCCGTGAACTGACTGGAAACAAACTGCGGTCCATTGTCTGTAGTGATAATCTCCGAAACTGGAATGATAGAGTCATCATAAGCTTGAAGAGTGCCTGTTGCAAGAGTGAGAGAGAATTGCAAAAAATACCGATGGTAGAGTTTGCCACTCAAAATACATACTTTCATACCAACATCAATTAAGAAGTGACTGAGATGCCTGCGATCTTGACTGAGCAGTCCTTAAAATAACCTGGCGCCTTACATTTTGTGATGGTATATACATGTTGTACCTCACTCTCAGGAAGAAACTCCCCCACTTGTCGAACCGATGGGCAAGCTGTGTCTGCAACCCTGGGTCTAAGTGTGCATGTGTGTGCAACCTCTTTGAATCTAACATGGCAGATTCGATTTGGACTGCCAAGGTTGTGGCTTTTACCAAGGTTAAATTATCATCCTCCATGAGGAGACGTTCCCTAATTCGCAGAATTCAAGACTTTTCAATTAATTGGTCACAAATTAGGTCATTGGTTAGTGTGCCAAATTTACATTTGGACACCAATTGCTGCATTGCTGCCACATATGGGCTCACCATATCCCTGGGATCTCTGGCGGAATGGGTATTGCTCGATCATCACAATTTTCTTTGGCCCGAAGCATTTTTCGAGAGCACTTACTGCTGTATCAAACATATACATATCTTCTGTGAACTGCTCAAATATGCACTGGCCTTCTGCTCCGATGTGTGTGATAGGGCAGAGGGCAGGAGAGATTAAATAACAAAGATGGGACAGAGGCAAAGTGTTAATGGTTGTGGCGAATGACAAAGCATTAGTCCAGCGAGAGTGTTAATGGCAGAATAACAGGCACATAGTTAAAAAATAAATAAATAAATATAAAAAGCCCAGTCATGCTCTGAAATTGTTGAACTCAATACTGAATCTGCAAGGCTGTAGAGTGCCTAATCGAAAGATGAGGTGTTGCTCCTTGAGGTTGCGTTGATGTTCACTGGAACACTGCAGCAGGCCAAGGACAAAAATGTGGGCATGAGAGCAGGGTGGTGTGTTGAAATGGCAAGCAACTGGAAGCTCGGGGTCATGCTCGCAGACTGAGTGGAGGTGTTCCGCAAAGCAGTCACCCAATCTACGTTTGGTCCCCCAATGTAGAGATGACTGCATCGTGAGCAGCAAATACAGGAAACTAAATTCAAGGAAGTTCAAGTAAATTGCTGCTTTACCTGGAAGAGGTGTTTGGGCCCTTAAATGGTGAGGAGAGAGGAGATAAAAGGGCAGGTATTACACCTCCTACGATTGCGTGGGAAGGGGACAAGGTGTCGGGGTGGCGAAGGAGTGGACCAGGGTGTCACAGAAGGAACTATCCCTTCGGAATGCTGACCAGGGAGGAGAGGGAAGATGTTTTTGGTGGTGGCATCAAGCTGGAGGTGACAGAAATGGCAGAGGATGATCCTTTGAATGTGGAGGCTGGTGGGGTGGAAAGTGAGGACAAGGGGAATCCTGTTACGGTTCTGGAAGGGAGGGGGAAGGGATGAGGGAAGAAGTGCTGAAAATGGGTCGGACATGCTTGAAGGCCCTGTCAACCACAGTGGGGAGGAATTCTTAGTTGAGGAAAAATGAAGACATGTTAGAACCGCTGTTGTGGAAGGTTTCATCATCAGAACAGATGTGTCTCCCAGTTTCTCCTTCTCCCACGCATCTGCTTTGCCCTAGATGGTATCGAGCTTCTTGAGTGTTGTTGTAGCTGCACCCATCCAGGCAGCTGGAGAGTATTCCATCACACTCTTGAATTATGCCGTGCAGATGGGGGATAGGCTGTCGGGAGTCAGGAGGTGAGTTACTTGCTGCAGAATACACAGGCTCTGACCTACTATTGTAGTTACAGTATTTATTGGCAGGTAAAATCAAGGAAAACCAGAGGATGTTTTATCAGTACATTAAGAGCAAGAGGATAACTAAGGAAAGGGTAGGGCCTATCAGCGATGTACAAAGGAACTTATGCGTGGATGCAGAAGATGTGGGCAGGGTTATTAATGAGTTTTTTGTCTCTGTCTTCACAAAGGAGAGAATTGATGCAAACATTGTATTAAAGAGGAGGAGTGTGAAATATTAGATACGATAAGCATATTGAGAGAGGAAGTACTCAAGGGTCTGACATCCTTGACAGTGGATAAATCGCCAGGGCCAGATGGATTGCATCCCAGGTTGTTAAAGGAAGCCAGGGAGGAAATAGCGAATGTGCTGATATCATCTTCAAATCCTCACTAGATACAGGTGAGGTGCCAGAGGATTGGAGTCTGCGAACGTTATACCATTGTTGAAAAAGGGTGCGAGGGATAGCCCAAATAATTATAGGCTAATCAGTCTGACCCCAGTGGTGGGTAAATTATTAGAATCAATTCTGAGGGACAGGATAAACGGCCACTTAGAAAGGCACGGATTAATCAGGGATAGTCAGCATGGATTTGTTAACAGAAGGTCATGTCTTACTAACTTGATTGAATTTTTTGAGGGAGTAACAAGAAGGATTGATGAGAGTCGAGCAGTGGATGTGGTCTACATGGATTTTAATGAGGCATTTGACAAGGTCGGCATGGCAGACTGGTTAGTAAAATGAAAGCCCATGGGATGCAGGGGAATGTGGCAGGTTGGATCCAAAACTGGCTCAGTGACAGGAAACAAAGTGTATTTTTGCGAATGGAAAGCTATTTCCAGTAGCGTTCCACAGGGCTCAGTGTTGGATCCCTTGCTGTTTGTGATATATATTAATGATTTGGACTTAAATGTGGGAGGCATGACTGGAAAATTTGCTGATGACACAAAAATTGAGCGTGTAGTTGATAGTGAAGAGGATAGCTGTAGACTCCAGAATGATATCAATGGTTTGGTTGAATGGGCGGAAAAGTGGCAAATGGAATTCAATCCAGAGAAATGTGAGGTAATGCATTTGGGGAGGGCAAACAAAACGAGGGACTGCACAATAAATGGGAGGATATTGAGAGGGGTAGAAGAAGTGAGAGACCTTGGAGTGCATGTCCACAGGTCCCTGAAAGTGGCAGGAGAGGTAGATAGAGTGGTGAAGAAGGCATATGGAATGCGTTCCTTTATTGGCTGAGGTATAGAATACAAAAGCAGGGATATAATGCTGGAACTGTATAAAACGCTGGTTAGACCACAGCTGGAGTATTGCGTACAGTTCTGGTCACCACATTACAGGAAGGACATAATTGCTCTTGAGAGAGTACAGAGGAGATTTACAAGAATGTTGCCAGGGCTTGAAAGTTGCAGCTATGAGGAAAGATTGGATAGGCTAGGGTTGTTTTCCTTAGAACAGAGGAGGCCGAGGGGTGACTTAATTGAAGTCTACAAAATTATGAGGGGCCTAGATAGAGTAGACAGGAAGGATCTGTTTCCCCTAGCGGAGAGGTCATTTACCAGGAGGGCACAGATTTAAGGTGATTGGTAGCAGGATTAGAAGGGACATGAGCAAAAGCTTTTTCACCCAGAGGGTGGTGGGTATCTGAAATTCACTGCCAGGAACAGTGGTGAAAGCAGAAACCCTCAATTCATTTAAAAGGTACCTGGACATGCACCTGAAGTGCTGTAACCTGCAAGGCTATGGACCAGGTGCTGGAAGGTGGGATTATATTGGGCAGTTAGTTTTTTCGGCCGGCACGGACATGATGGGCTGAATGGCCTCCTTCTGTGCTGTAATTTTTCTGTGGTTCTATGATTCTATGTGGTTGGTCCAGTTAAGTTTCTGGTCAATGGTAATCCCCAGGGTATTAACGATGGGTATTCAGTGATGGTAATACCATTGAATGTCAAGGGGAGATGGTTAGATTCTCTTTTGTTGGGGATGGTCATTGCCTGACACTTGTGTGTTGCGAATGTTAATTGCCCTTATAAATCCAAGCCTGATTGTTGTCCAGATCTTGCTGCATGCAGGCACGGACTGCTTCATTATCTGAGGAGTTGTGAATGGTACTGAACACTGCAGAAATATCCCCACTTCTGACCTTATGATGGAGGGAAGGTCATTGATGAAACAGCTGATGATGGTTGAGCCTAGGACACCACCCTGAGGAACTCCTGCAGCGACGTCCTGAAGCTGAGATGATTGGCCTCCAACAACCACAATCATCATCCTTTGTGCTCAGTACGACTCCAACCAGTGGAGTGCTTTTCTTCTGATTTCCATTGACTTCAATTTTGCGCGGGCCCCTTGAGGCAACACTCAGTCAAATGCTGTCTTGATGTCAAGGGCAGTCACTCTCACCTCACCTCTGGAATTGTGATTGAAGTGGGATGTAAAGCAAGAGGTCAATGATCACACCATATGCAATTTGATTATCATCCAAGATAGCAGGATAGGGTATGCTGGGAGTTGAGAAAGGACATAAGGCAGTAACATGCCATCATCCTCAATGTTCTCAGTGATGCCAGATGCCACAGGCTCTGTCGTAGCCGGCACCTGGATGCTGAGAGCCATCTCCGGAGCCCTATGCAAATGTCCTTGTACCCACCGGTTCTGCTCTGCTCCCTTCTATTGTGTGTCACCTTGTCCTGCAGGAGAGAGGGCAAAGTATCAGTAATTGTTTAACAGTGGGTTTTGGTGCTGTTCCTGCCATCCTTGAATAGCTGAAGGTATGCAGAGGCAGGGAGAGGTGGGTGTGAGACTGGCAGCATTGGTAGGTGTGTGAGGGTGAGGTGGAATATCTGGATGTTAGGCATGCGTCCTGAGTGCCAGGGAGTGCTGATGGGTGAGTGATGGGACTGTGGTGCATTGAGCAGTGTGAGAGGTTGATGTGGTGGTTGCCAGGAGATGCCATGTGAAGATGCCTTGACTGACAGTGACCACTCGTGTGAGGTCATTAGGCATTTTGTGATACTGCTGCCAGGTCTTGGATTCCAGATGCTTGGAATTAACCTCCATGGCCTCCTGCCCCCGCCCTTTCTCAAGCTGGACCTTGAGGGCCTCCTGACACCCTGCAGAACCATGGACCTACTCCCCCCACCCATGGCCACCAGTAATGCCTCCATCATGCTGGGATCCTCTCTCTGCCCTGGTGTCCAATTTTCTGATATTTTAAATTGCAGCAATTTTCTTCAGTGCAGCTCCCCTTTAAGAGGGGCAGCCTGCCTTTAAGAAGGGAAAGCTAGTTGGAGCATGTAGTTTTCAAACCCCTTCTGAGTGCAGAGGCCACATGCAGCGTAAAGGAGAGGAGACCCATTCGGCCCAACGCGACAATCATTCAGATGTGATGGGTACATCAAATTTGTGTGTTGCCCACGTCGGTCTGAACAGGTGAGGGCAGGTCATGGATTGCCACCCCAGCACCTGAAACACAGGACAATTCAATTTCTAGCCCTCTGTAATAATGTTATCTTGTGTATACAGGCCTGGCAGCTCAAGAGATTTTTGGTTGAATTGATATGTGAAGTGTATCTGTGTTAGATATGTCAGTCATCTTAATAGAATTAACATTTTAATGATATGTATATACTCTAATTGATTAATTTTCAAATTGAAAAGAAGGGTGAGATATTTTGAACAGGCTTTTTCTAATTTGTTATTATTTTCTAATGCTGTATATATATATATATGGGGACGGGGGACCGCTGGGAAATCAGGCAGCTCAGTATGTTCATAATTATTGGACTGTTTGCAGCTATGGTTTTTTTTATAATAAGGAATTAGTATTGAAGAAAGTTTACTGAACGACTTTAGCTCTATGAAGCATTGACGAAACTTTTTTGACAGTTGCAAATATGTTGCAATGCAAATATAAAATAAGCAGGAAAGATAGGTTCCATGTCAAGCTGATAATTCTGCATTTTGCACAGCAATTGCTGTAATAAATTAGCAACCACTCCCAATTTAATTGGGCCTTGTAGGCATAGTGAATCTGTTTGGCAGGGGAATTCTTACTGCAGAGCAAACCTTTCATCTCTTAGAATACAAATGTTAACCATTTTTGGACAACAAATGAGGTAATCCATTATTTTATCATGTAAAACACTCATCCTGAAAATGTTGTAATCACCTATACTGTTGGCTTGTTGAAAAAAAACTTCTAAAATCATAACATTTACTTGATTGAAGAGACCAGTAGGATTTCTTTAAATTTCTTCATGGGATGTGAGCATTGCTGAGAAGGTGGTGGTAAGCTGCCTTCTTGAACTGCTGCAATCCATGTGGTGTAGGTACACACACAGTGCTGTTAGGGTGGGAGTTTTAGTATTTTGACTGAGTGACAGTGAAGGAGCAGTGATATAGTTCCAAGTCAGGATGATGTGTGACTTGGAGGGGAACTTGCAGGTGGTGCTTTTCCCAAGCGTCTTCTGCCCTTGACCTTTTAGCTCGTAGAGGTCACAGGTTTGTAAGGTGCTGTCTAAGGAGCCTTGGTGAGTTGCTGCAGTGCATCTTATATATGGAACACACTGCTGCTTTTGGGCACTGGTGGTGGAGGGAGTGAAGATTTAAGGGGGTGGATGGGGTGCCGATTAAGTGGGCTGCTTTATCCTGGATGTTGTCAAACTTTTTGAGTTTCGTTGGAGCAGCACTCATTGAGGCAAGTGGAGAGTATTCCATCAAACTTCTGACTTGTGCCTTGTAGATGGTGGACAGACTTTGGGAAGTCAGGAGGTGAGTTACTTGTTGTAGAATTCCCAGCCTCTTGTAGCCACAGTATTTATATGGCTTGTGCAATTAAGTTGCTGGTCAATGGTAACCCCCAGGATGTTAATAGTGGGAGAATTCAGTGATGGTAATGCCATTGAAAGTCGTGGGGAGATGGTTAGTATCTCTCTTGTTGGAGATGGCTATTGTCTGGCACTTATGTGGCGCGAATGTTACTTGCCACTTATTAGCCCAAGCCTGAATATCTTCCAGATTTTGCTGCATGCAGGCACAGGCCGCTTCATTACCTGAGAAGTTACGAATGGTACTGAACAGTGTGCAAACATCCCCACTTCTGTCCTTATGATGGAGAGAAGGTCATTGGTGAAGCAGCTGAAGATGGTTGGGTTTAGGACATTACCCTTAGGAACTCCTGCAGCGATGTCCTAGGGCTGAGAGGATTGGCCTTTAACAACAGAACCATCTTCCTTTGTACAATAAAAGCATAATACTGCAGATGCTGGAAATCTGAAATAAAAACATGAAATGCTGGAAATGCTCAGCAGGTCTGGCAGCATCTGTGGAGATAGAAGCAGAGTTAAGGTTTCAGGTCAGTGACCCGTCATCAGAACTTCCTTTGCGTTAGGTACGACTCCAACCAGTGGAGAGTTTTCCCCCTGATTCCCATTGACTTCAATTTTACTCGGGCTCCTTGATGCCACGCTCAGTCAAATGCTGTCTTGATGTCAAGAACAGTCACACTCACCTCACCTCTTGAGTTCAGCTCTTTTGTCCATGTTTGGCCCAAGGCTGTAATGAGGTCAGGAACCGAGTGGCCCTGGCGGAACCCAAACTGAGCATCAGTGAGCAGGTTATTGCTGCGTAAGTGGTCCAGGGCAATCATAGAGACATACAGCACAGAAACAGGCCCTTCAGCCCATTGTGTCTGTGCCGGCCATCAAGCACCGACCTATTCTAATCCCATTTTCCAGCACCTGGCTCGTAGTCTTGTATGCTAGGCGTTTCAAGTGCTCATCTAAATACTTCTTAAATATTGTGATGGTTCCTGCCTCTACCACCTCTTCAGGCAGTGCGTTCCAGATTCCAACCACCCTCTGGGTGAAAAACGTTTTCCTCAAATCCCCTCTAAACCTCCTGCCCTTTACCTTATGCTCCCTGGGTATTGACCCCTCTGCTAAGAGAAAACGTTTCTTCCTATCTAACCTATCAATGCCCCTAATAATTTATACACCTCAATCATGTACCCCCTCAGCCTTCTCTGCTCGAAGGAAAACAACCCCAGCCTTTTCAGTTTCTCTTCATAGCTGAAATGCTCCAGCCCAAGCAACATCCTGGTGAATTTCCTCTGCACCCTGTCCAGTGCAATCACATCCTTCCTATTGTGTGGTGCCCAGAACTGTACACAGTACGCCAGCTGCGGAGAATCCCAAGGCTTTTTATACGTATATAAAGAGCAAGAGGGTAACCAGGGAAAGGGTTGGCCCACTCAAGGAGGGAATCTATGTGTGGAGCCTAAGGAAGTGGACGAGGTACTAAATGAGTACTTTCCATCAGTATTCACCAAAGAGAAGGACTTGGTGGATGATGAGTCAAGGGAAGGGAGTGTAGATAGTCTGGGTCATGTCCTTATCAAAAAGGAGGAGGTGTTAGGGTCTTGCAAAGCATTAATGTAGATAAGTCCCCAAGGCCTGATGGGATCTACCCCAGAATACTGAGGGAGGCAAGGAAAGAAATTGCTGGGGCCTTGACAGAAATCTTTGTATCCTCATTGGCTACAGGTGAGGTCCCAGAGGAATGGAGAATAGCCAATGTTGTTCCTTTGTTTAAGAAGGGCAGCAAGGATAATCCAGGAAATTATAGGCCTTACATTCTTTTGGGCCTCCTTATCTCGAGAGACAATGGATACGCGCCTGGAGGTGGTCAGTGGTTTGTGAAGCAGCGCCTGGAGTGGCTATAAAGGCCAATTCTGGAGTGACAGGCTCTTCCACAGGTGCTGCAGAGAAATTTGTTTGTTGGGGCTGTTGCACAGTTGGCTCTCCCCTTGCGCCTCTGTCTTTTTTCCTGCCAACTACTAAGTCTCTTCGACTCGCCACAATTTAGCCCTGTCTTTATGGCTGCCCGCCAGCTCTGGCGAATACTGGCAACTGACTCCCACGACTTGTGATCAATGTCACACGATTTCATGTCGCGTTTGCAGACGTCTTTATAACGGAGACATGGACGGCCGGTGGGTCTGATACCAGTGGCGAGCTCGCTGTACAATGTGTCTTTGGGGATCCTGCCATCTTCCATGCGGCTCACATGGCCAAGCCATCTCAAGCGCCGCTGACTCAGTAGTGTGTATAAGCTGGGGATGTTGGCCGCTTCAAGGACTTCTGTGTTGGAGATATAGTCCTGCCACCTGATGCCAAGTATTCTCCGAAGGCAGCGAAGATGGAATGAATTGAGACGTCGCTCTTGGCTGGCATACGTTGTCCAAGTCTCGCTGCCGTAGAGCAAGGTACTGAGGACACAGGCCTGATACACTCGGACTTTTGTGTTCCGTGTCAGTGCGCCATTTTCCCACACTCTCTTGGCCAGTCTGAACATAGCAGTGGAAGCCTTACCCATGCGCTTGTTGATTTCTGCATCTAGAGACAGGTTACTGGTGATAGTTGAGCCTAGGTAGGTGAACTCTTGAACCACTTCCAGAGCGTGGTCGCCAATATTGATGGATGGAGCATTTCTGACATCCTGCCCCATGATGTTCGTTTTCTTGAGGCTGATGGTTAGGCCAAATTCATTGCAGGCAGACGCAAACCTTACATTAGTGGTAGGGTAATTATTAGAGAGGATTCTTCGGGACAGGATTTACTCCCATTTGGAAACAAATGAACTTATTAGCGAGAGGCATCATGGTTTTGTGAAGGGGAGGTTGTGTCTCACTAACTTGATTGAGTTTTTTGAGGAAATGACGAAGATGATTGATGAAGGAAGGGCAGTGGATGTTGTCTATATTGACTTCAGTAAAGCCTTCGACAAGGTGCCTCATGGCAGACTGGTACAAAAGGTGTAGTCACACAGCATCAGAGGTGAGCTGGCAAGATGGATACAGAACTGGCTAGGTCATAGAAGACAGAGGGTAGCAGTGGAATGGTGCTTTTCTGAATGGAGGGCTGTGACTAGTGGTGTTCCGCAGGGATCAGTGCTGGGACCTTTGCTGTTTGTAGTATATATAAATGATTTGGAGGAAAATGTAGCTGGTCTGATTAGTAAGTTTGCGGACGACACAAAGGTTGGTGGAGTTGCGGATAGTGATGAGGATTGTCAGAGGATACAGCAGGATATAGATCGGTTGGAGATTTGGGAAGAGAAATGGCAGATGGAGTTTAATCCAGACAAATGTGAGGTAATGCATTTTGGAAGATCTAATACAGGTGGGAAGTATACAGTAAATGGCAGAACCCTTAGGAGTATTGACAGGCAGAGTGATCTGGGCGTACAGGTCCACAGGTCACTGAAAGTGGCAACACATGTGGATAAGGTAGTCAAGAAGGCATACGGCATGCTTGCCTTCATTGGTCGGGGCATAGAGTATAAAAATTGGCAAGTCATGCTGCAGCTGTACAGAGCCTTAGTTAGGCCACACTTAGAATATTGCGTGCAATTCTGGTCGCCACACTACCAGAAGGAATTGGAGGCTTTGGAGAGAGTACAGAAGAGGTTTACTAGGATGTTGCCTGGTCTGGAGGGCATTAGCTATGAGGAGAGGCTGGATAAACTTGGATTGTTTTCACTGGAACGACGGAGGTGGAGGGACGACATGATAGAGGTTTACAAAGTGATGAGTGGCATGGACAGAATGGATAGCCAGAAGCTTTTTCTCAGGGTGGAAGAGTCAGACACTAGGGGACATAGGTTTAAGGTGTGAGGGGCAAAGTTTAGAGGGGATGTGCGAGGCAAGTTCTTTACACAGAGGGTGGTGAGTGCCTGGAACTTGCTGCCGGGGGAGGTGGTGGAAGCAGGTACGATAGCGACCTTCAAGAGGCATCTTGACAAATACATGAATAGGATGGGAATAGAGGGATACGGTCCCCAGAAGTGCAGAAGGTTTTAGTTTAGAAAGGCATCAAGATCAGGCTTGGAGGGCCTATTGGCCTGTTCCTGTGCTGTACTGTTCTTTGTTCTTTGTTCTTTGCGGCCTAACTAGCGTTTTATACAGCTCCATCATAACCTCCCTGCTCTTATATTCTATGTCTCGGCTAATAAAGGCAAGTATCCAATATGCCTTCCTAACCAACTTATCTACCTGTGCAAGTACACCAAGGTCCCTCTGACCTTCTGTACTCCCTAGGGTCCTACCATCCATTGTATATTCCCTTGCCTTGTTAGTCCTCCCAAAATGCATCAACTCACACTTCTCAGGATTAAATTCCATTTGCCATTGCTCTGTCCATCTTACCAGCCCGCCTATATCGTTCTGTAATCTAAGGCTTTCTTCCTCACTATTTACGACACCACCGATTTTCATGTCATCTGCGAACTTACTTATCATACCTCCTATATTCACGTCGAAATCATTACACTACAAACAGCAAGGGTCCCAGCACCGATCCCTGCGGTACACCACTGGTCACAGGCTTCCACTCGCAGAGACAGCCCTCGACCATCACCCTCTGCCTCCTGCCACTAAGCCAATTTTGGATTCAATTTGCCAAATTGCCCTGGATCCCATGGGCTCTTACCTTCTTAACCAATCTCCCAATGGGGACCTTATCAAAAACCTTACTGAAGTCCATGTAGACTACATCAACTGCTTTACCCTCATCTACACATCTCGTCACCTCCTCAAAAAATTCAATCAAGTTAGTCAGACACGATCTCCCCCTTTCAAAGCCATGCTGACTATCCCTGATTAATCCTGCTTCTCCAAGTGGAGATTAATCATGTCACTCAGAAATTTTTCCAATAGTTTCCCAACCACTGATGGAACTCACCGGCCTGTAATTACTTAGTTTATCCCTGCTACCCTTCTTGAATAATGGTACCACATTTGCTGTCCTCCAGTCCTCTGGTACCTCTCCTGTGGCCAGAGAGGATTTGAAAATTTGTGTCAGAGCCCCTGCTATCTCCTCCCTTGCCTCACATAACAGCCTGGGATATATCTCATCTGGGCCTAGGGATTTATCCACTTTTAAGCCTGCTAAAATAGCTAATACTTCCTCCCTTTCAATACTAATATGTTCAAGTATATCACAGTTCCCCTCCCTGATCTGTACACTTACATCGTCCTTCCTCACAGTGAACACAGATGAAAAGTGATCATTTAAAACCTCACCTATATCCTCCGGCTCCTCACACAGATGGCCACTTTGGTCCCTCTTTCCCTACTTATCCTCTTGCCCTTAATATACTTATAAAATGCCTTAGGATTTTCCTTATCTTGCCCGCCAGTGTTTTTTCATGTCCCCTCTTCGCTCTCCTAATTACTATTTTAAGTACCCCCTACACTTCCTATACTCCTCTAGGCCCTCCGCTGTTTTCAGCGCCCTGAATCTGCCATAAGCCTCCTTTTTTTTCCTGATGCAATCCTCTATATCCCTTGACATCCAGGGTTCCCTGTACTTCACCTTAACAGGTACATGTTGGCTCTGAACTCTCACTATTTCCTCTTTGACTCTCACTGATCTGATGTAGACTTTCCTACAAGTAGCTGCTCCCAGTCCACTTTGGCCAGATCCTGTTTTATCATACTGAAATCCACCTTCCCCCAATTCAGTATCTTTATTTCCGGTCCATCTTTGTCCTTTTCCATAACTACCTTAAATCTTAGAGTTCTGGTCACTCTCCCTGAAATGCTCCCCCACTAACACTTGTACCACTTGTCCAGCTTCATTCCCTAGGATTAGGTCCAGTACTGCCCCTTTTCTTGCAGGACTTCCTACGTACTGGCTCAAAAAGCCCTCCTGTATGCATTTTAATAATTCCGCCCCCTCTAAGCCTTTTGCACTAAGACGATCCCAGTTGATCATCGGGAAGTTGAAATTCCCTACTATTATTACCCTATTATTTTTACACCTCTCTGAGATTTGCCTACATATCTGCTCCTCTGTCTCTCTCGGACTGTTTGGAGGCCTGTAGTACTTTGCATCAGTATTCACCAAGGAGAAGGACTTGGTGGATGATGAGCCTAGGGAAGGGAGTGCAGATAGTCTCAGTCATCTCATTATCAAAAAGGAGGAGGTGTTGGGTGTCTTGCAAAGCATTAAGGTAGATAAGTCCCCAGGGCCTGATGGGATCTACCCTAGAATACTGAGGGAGGCAAGGGAAGAAATTGCTGGGCCCCTGACAGAAATCTTTGCATCCTCATTGGCTACAGGTAAGGTCCCAGAGGACTGGAGAATAGCCAATGTTGTTCCTTTGTTTAAGAAGGGTGGTAAGGATAATCCAGGAAATTATAGGCCGGTGAGCCTTACGTCAGTGGTAGGGAAACTCTTAGAGAGGATTCTTCAGGACAGGATTTACTCCCATTTGGAAACAAACAAACTTATTAGCGAGAGACAGCATGGTTTTGTGAAGGGGAGGTCGTGTCTCACTAACTTGATTGAGTTTTTTGAGGAAGTGACGAAGATGATTGATGAGGGAAGGGCGGTGGATGTTGTCTATATTGACTTCAGTAAAGCCTTTGACAAGGTCCCGCATGGCAGACTGGTGCAAAAGGTGAAGTCACACGGGATCAGAGGTGAGCTGGCAAGATGGATACAGAACTGGCTCAGTCACAGTAGACAGAGGGTAACAGTGGATGGATGTTTTTCTGAATGGAGGGATGTGACTAGTGGTGTTCTGCAGGTATCAGTGCTGGGACCTTTGCTGTTTGTAGTATATATAAATAATTTGGAGGAAAATGTAGCTGGTCTGATTAGTAAGTTTGCGGACGACACAAAGGTTGGTGGAGTTGCGGATAATGATGAGGATTGTCAGAGGATACAGCAGGATATAGATCGGTTGGATACTTGGGCGGAGAAATGGCAGATGGAGTTTAATCCGGACAAATGTGAGGTAATGCATTTTGGAAGATCTAATGCAGGTGGGAGGTATACAGTAAATGGCAGAACCCTTAGGAGTATTGACAGGCAGAGAGATCTGGGCATACAGGTCCACAGGTCACTGAAAGTGGCAACGCAGGTGGATAAGGTAGTCAAGAAGGCATACGGCATGCTTGCCTTCATCGGTTGGGGCACAGAGTATAAAAATTGGCAAGTCATGTTGCAACCTTAGTTAGGCCACACTTAGAATATTGCGTGCAATTCTGGTCGCCACACTACCAGAAGGATGTGGAGGCTTTGGAGAGGGTACAGAGGAGGGTTACCAGGATGTTGCCTGGTCTGGAGGGCATTAGCTATGAGGAGAGGTTGGAAAAATTTGGATTGTTTTCACTGGAACGACGGAGGTGGAGGGGCGACATGATAGAGGTTTACAAAGTTACGAGCGGCATGGACAGAGTGGATAGTCAGAAGCTTTTTCCCAGGGTGGAAGAGTCAGTTACTAGGGGACATAGGTTTAAGGTGCGAGGGGCAAAGTTTAGTTTTAGTTTAGAGATACAACACTGAAACAGGCCCTTCGGCCCATCAAGTCTGTGCCGACCATCAACCACCCATTTATACTAATCCTACACTAATCCCATATTCCTACCACATCCCCACCTGTCCCTATATTTCCCTACCACCTACCTATACTATGGGCAATTTATAATGGCCAATTTACCTACCAACCTGCAAGTCTTTTGGCTTGTGTGAGGAAACCGGAGCACCCGGAGAAAACCCACGCAGACACAGGGAGAACTTGCAAACTCCACGCAGGCAGTACCCAGAATTGAACCCGGGTCACTGGAGCTGTGAGGCTGCAGTGCTAACCACTGCGCCACTGTGCCGCCCAGGGGATGTGCGAGGCAAGTTTTTTACACAGAGGGTGGTGAGTGCCTGGAACATGCTGTCAGGGGAGGTGGTGGAAGCAGATACGATAGCGACGTTTAAGAGACATCTTGACAAATATATGAATAGGAAGGGAATAGAGGGATATGGGCCCCGGAAGTGCAGAAGGTGTTAGTTTCGGCAGGCATCAAGATAGGCGCAGGCTTGGAGGGCCGAATGGCCTGTTCCTGTGCTGTACTGTTCTTTGTTCCTTGTACACTCCCAGCCAAGTGATTGCCCCCTTTTTGTTTTTAAGTTCTACCCATATGGCCTCATTTGAGGAACCTTCTGAGATATTAGAAAGGCTCGCTCAATTTAAGATTAATAAATCACCAGGACTAGATCAGATGCATCCAAGTATACTGAGGGAAGTAAGGTTGGAAATTATGGAGGCACTGGGCATAATCTCACAATTCTCCTTCGATACTGCGGTGGTACCAGAGGACTGGAGAATTGCAAATGTTACAGCCCTATTGAAAAAGGGTGCAAGGATAAACCCATCAAATACAGGCCGGTATAGTTCACCTTGGTGGTGGAAAAGCATTTAGAAATGATAATCCTGGACAAAATTAACAGTCACTTGGACAAATGTGGATTAGTTAAGGAACGCCAGCACAGATTTGTTAAGGGCAAATCCTGTTTCACTAACTTGATTGAGTTTTTCAATGAAGTAACAGAGAGGGTTGACGAAGGGAATGCGATTGATTTGGTGTACATGGACTTTCAAAAGACGTTTGATAAAGTGCCACATCACAGGCTTGTCGGCAAAGTTGAAGCCCATGGAATAAGAGACACTGGGGACATGAATACAAAGTTGGCTGAGTGACAGGAAACAGGGAGTCATGGTGAATGGTTGTTTTTCAGACTGGAGGAAGGTGGGGTTCGCCAGGGGTCAGTATTAGGACCACTGCTTTTCTTGATCTATATTGTTGACTTAGACTTGGGTGTGCAGAACATAATTTCAAAATTTGCAGATGACACAAAACTTGAAAGTATTGTGAACTGTGAGGAGAATAGTGATAGACTTAAAGAGGACATAGACAGGAATGGGTGGACCTGTGGCAGATGAAATTTAATCAAGAGAAGTGTGAAATGATACATTTTGGTAGGAAGAATAAGGAAAGTTGATATAAAATAAAGGATACAATTCGAAAGGGGTGCAGGAGTAGAAGGACCTGGGGGTATATGTGCACAAATCGTTGAAGGTGGCAAAGCAGGTTGAGAAAACAATTAATAAAGGCATATGGTATATACAGCTGTATAATTAAAGGCATAGAGTATAAAAGCAAGGAGGTTATGGTGAAACTTTATAAAACATTGGTTCGGCGTCAACTGGTGTATTGTGTTCAATTCTGGGCACCACACTTTAGGAAGGATGTGAAAGCATTAGAGAGGGTGCAGAAAAGATTTATGAGAATGGTTCCGGGGCTGAGAAACTTCAGTTACGTGGCTAGATTGGTGAAACTGGGGCTGTTCTCCTTAGAGAAGAGAAAGTTGAGAGGAGATTTAATAGAGGTGTTCAAAATCATGAGGGGGCTGGACAGAGTAGTTAAAGAGAAACGGTTCTCATTGACGGAAGGGTCAAGAATTAGAGGACACAGATTTAAGGTGATTGGCAAAAGAACCAGAGGCGACATGAGGAAAATCTTTTTTATACTGTGAGTGGTTAGGATCTGGAATGCACTGCCTGAGAGCATGGTGGAGGCAGATTCAATCGTGGCTTTCAGAAGGGAATTAGATAATTATCTAAAGAGAAAAAATTTGCAGGGCTACGGTGAAAAGGCAGGGGATGGGGACTAGCCAGTTAGCTCTTATAGAGAGCTAGTATGGACACAATGGGCTGAATGGCCTCCTTTTGTGCTGTGACCATTTGACAATTCTATGATTCTAATTATCCAATTTCCTTTTGAAAGCCACAATTGAATTTGCCAGCAGGTATGCTCCTCCAGTCTCCACAAAACTATTCCACACACAGCCATCCCACTGTCATCTGCCAGGGCATCCGCTTTCCACCTCCCCCTGCATCGCCCTCACAGGCCTTACCTGCCAGCTGTCTGCAAGGAGTTGCTGGCCAATTTGCCACCACAGAAAACCAACAAGCTGCAGCAAAGCACGTGTTTGGTACCCGCAGGTTGCCAATAAACTATTATTGAGTCCTGAACATGAAAGTGGTTCAAATTTCCCAACTGCTGTGTTGGGTGAGGGCATTGCCAATAAACCACTTGTTTGGCATCCAAGCTTCCCCCTATATCTTTTAGTTTAGTGTCAATTGCTAATTTGAATATAATCTCATCTATTTGCAAATCCAGCTCATTCATATGGAGAATGAAAGGCTGGGAACCCAGTAATAAACCCTGGTATTAGGGGGACACTACTTGTCACAACCACCAATCTGCAGAGGTTCCTTTTATCCTAGCTCTTGGCCATGTCATGCTCGTGCAAGGAATAATTATGAACTAAAGTGAACCAGAGGAGATAGGGGAAGCGTTAAATGAATATTTTTTGTCAGTATTTACAGTAGAGAAAGAAAATGTTGTCGAGGAGAATACTGAGATACAGACTACTAGGCTAGATGGGATTGAGGTTCACAAGGAGGAGGTGTTAGCAATTTTGGAAAGTGTGAAAATAGATAAGTCCCCTGGGCCAGATGGGATTTATCCTAGGATTCTCTGGGAAGCCAGGGAGGAGATTGCAGAGCCTTTGTCCTTGATCTTTATGTCGTCATTGTCGACAGGAATAGTGCCAGAAGACTGGAGGATAGCAAATGTTGTCCCCTTGTTCAAGAAGGGGAGTAGAGAGAGTCCTGGTAATTATAGACCTGTGAGCCTTACCTCGGTTGTGGGTAAAATGTTGGAAAAGGTTATAAGAGATAGGATTTATAATCATCTTGAAAAGAATAAGTTCATTAGCGATAGTCAGCACGGTTTTGTGAAGGGTAGGTCGTGCCTCACAAACCTTATTGAGTTTTTCGAGAAGGTGACCAAACAGGTGGATGAGGGTAAAGCCGTGGATGTGGTGTATATGGATTTCAGTAAGGCGTTTGATAAGGTTCCCCACAGTAGGCTATTGCAGAAAATACGGAAGTATGGGATTGAAGGTGATTTAGAGCTTTGGATCAGAAATTGGCTAGCTGAAAGAAGACAGAGGGTGGTGGTTGATGGCAAATGTTCATCCTGGAGTTTAGTTACTAGTGGTGTACCGCAAGGATCAGTTTTGGGGCCACTGCTGTTTGTCATTTTTATAAATGACCTGGATGAGGGTGTAGAAGGGTGGGTTAGTAAATTTGCGGATGACACGAAGGTCGGTGGAGTTGTGGATAGTGCCGAAGGATGTTGTAGATTACAGAGGGACATAGATAGGCTGCAGAGCTGGGCTGAGAGATGGCAAATGGAGTTTAATGTGGAAAAGTGTGAGGTGATTCACTTTGGAAGGAGTAACAGGAATGCAGAGTACTGGGCTAATGGGAAGATTCTTGGTAGTGTAGATGAGCAGAGAGATCTTGGTGTCCAGGTACATAAATCCCTGAAAGTTGCCACCCAGGTTAATAGGGCTGTTAGCTTTTATTAGTAGGGGGATCGAGTTTCGGAGCCACGAGGTCATGCTGCAGCTGTACAAAACTCTGGTGCGGCCGCACCTGGAGTATTGCATGCAGTTCTGGTCACCGCATCATAGGAAGGATGTGGAAGCTTTGGAAAGGGTGCAGAGGAGATTTACTAGGATGTTGACTGGTATTGAGGGAAGGTCTTATGAGGAAAGGCTGAGGGACTTGAGGTTGTTTTCGTTAGAGAGAAGGAGGAGGAGAGGTGACTTAATAGAGACATATAAGATAATCAGAGGGTTAGATAGGGTGGATAGTGAGAGTCTATTTCCCCGGATGGTGATGACAAACACGAGGGGACATAGCTTTAAGTTGAGGGGTGATAGATATAGGACAGATGTTAGAGGTAGTTTCTTTACTCAGAGAGTAGTAGGGGCGTGGAACGCCCTTCCTGCAACGGTAGTGGACTCGCCAACTTTAAGGGCATTTAAGTGGTCATTGGATAGACATATGGATGAAAATGGAATAGTGTAGGTCAGCTGGTTTAACAGGTCGGCGCAACATCGAGGGCCGAAGGGCCTGTACTGCGCTGTAATGTTCTATGTTCTATGTAGAGCAATTATGAACTGTAAAAATGAACTGATGAACTAAACTCCAAAAAATGGACACACTTTTACTGCAGACAAGCTGGAGTAAGAGGCCAGATGACCTCTCCTGTACTGCAAATATACATAATGATTGTTGGAGACTAAATCCATCATCACATCGAGACTAGTCCTGCTGAAGGCACATTAAAATGCTAAACAGCCCATTCAATGCTAAATAGTTCCTATTGTCAAGAACAAAAACAAGAAATGCTGGAAATACTCAGCAGGTATGGAAGCAGAGAGAGAAGCAGAGATAACATTTCAGGTCAGTGACCCTTCATCAGAACTGGCAAAGGTTAGAAATGTAATAGGTTTTAAGCAAATAAAGAGGGGGTGGGGCAAGAGATAACAAAAGGCATGGTGTTGATAGGACAAGGTCACAGAGAATAACTGACCAGAAGGTCATGGAGCAAAGGCAAACGGTATGTTAATGGTATGTTGAAAGACAAAGCGTTAGTGCAGAGAGTGTGTTAATGGGCAGAAAAATTAACAGCCCTGGCCCAAGGCACAAACATGAAAAAAACCGTGTTTTGCTCCTATTGTCAAGAATTGGGTTGACAAAGGCCTTCACAGACTCTGGATTCAAAGGCAAGATAATAGGTGGGACATAACACCACTTTATCAAGATAAGCCATATTCAAACCCCATTGTGTAGCAATGGCCACAAGTTCAAAGACATTGTATAAACACGCCAGCAGAGAACATCTATGGTCACGTGACCAAAACTCAGCCTGATCAAGTTTTTTTCTTAAAGAGCTCTCTGAAAGACAGAGACGAAAATCCAGCCAGCCAGGAAGCTGAGATCTATTCCAGTCAACAAGAAGACCCTGCCTGTACATCATTCAACCACAGAGGCAGAAACTGCATGGTGATCTTGAAAACTCCCCGCCTGAGAAATCATACTCGCCACCGACTTTGACTGAATCTTAACTAGAAGAGTCTACAATACCTCAGTGAACCAAGAAAGGGAACACCAGGTCTGCACCACTGTTAAAAAATAAGCTTCGTGGCAAACCAAGAAGGTTTCAAAGTGAATTCTTTTACAACAATTAGACTTTAATGCACGCGATCCTCTAATCTCTATCTCTTGTGTGTATGTGTGTGCATGTATGAATGAGTGAGGTTGCAAATATTTTTCGGGTATTGTTTAATAAATAATTTATCTTTTAATCCTACGAGAAACCCTGTCGTTTGTCTGTGTTACGGCCACTTGAGGTTTGGGTGGTTCCCACTGTTCAACTCCCACCTGACTTCAGCAAGTGTGTTTTGTTATTAGGGTATAACCCCTTTTTGTTTTTTTTTTGTCAAATAACCAGACAACGATAGGTTTTCTTGTTGGTTTAAAACAGAAGATCAATTATTTATTGATCAGTACACCATAGCCCGAAATTGTCGCAACAGCATCCACTCACGCATTCGCTTGCATACACACACACACACACATGCACACACACACACACACACAAGAAACAGGGAGAAGGGAAAAGGGGTAGTGATTGTAATAGGGGTAGGTTTCGGGGGTCATGGTTAACCTGTTGAATTCTCTCGGAAGTCAAGTTCTCATTGGTTGCAGTCCTGAGATTTTGTAGGGGTCTCTTTTGGTTGAAAGTTCAGTTGAAGACAGTGGATCGCTTCGAATCCACTGCTGCATGAGTATAGATGTCGAATTCTACAGCAGGATGCAACCCTTCTGGCTTGCTGGAATTCTCCCAGCCACTTAGCTGGAAAAGCTTCTTGGATACTTCTTTCTGGGTATCTCGCTCTCAAGGGCTGCCTTTTAAGGTAAAAATTTGTTGCATCTTGCCTCTTCTGGGAGATAGGGTTTTTCTTCCCTGTAATGACCAACAACGGCCCAGGATGTGGCTACATCACACCTTCTTACTTTCAGAAGAACCCATTCAATTCAAAGTGTCGCTTGATGGGCTCAGGGTGAGAGTAATCTGGTTTATGATGTTTCTACTTCACACCTTCTTTGTTTCAGAAGAACCCATTCAATTCAAAAGTGTCTTTTGATGGGTTCAGGATGAAAATAATCCAGTTATGATGTCTCCACTTCACTCCTTCTTTGTTTCAGAAGAACCCATTCAATTCGGGAATATTTCATGTTGGTTGTCGGACGGGTCCAATTGATATCTCTTAGCTTTGAAGGTATTTCTTTTTCCCTGTCAGACAGTTTGAATATACAAAGGCCGAGCCTTTTATCTTCAGTAGCTATTTTGGAGCACATTGTTCACTTTTTAAAAGGAAGGTCCATTTTTTTAAAAGACAAAGTCAATTTTTATGATTCCTCAGTTTTAGCTCGTATTTTTTTCATCATCGTACTTCTTGTATGCAGGACATCTGTTTATTTGACCATTACAACATCAGGGTCTAAAACAATATTTTTTTTTAAAAAAGCACTGTCTATGGTCAGTTAAGATGTGAAAAGTGGAAGTTATGCACACCCATCACCCCCTGTCCGTAACAGCCATCTACCTCCAAACCAATCAGAGGTTGCCTCCAGTTTCGTTCACTTTGAATTCTCGATGGTAATTTTTTTTGTCAAATCTTGCCTTCTGAAAATCTGTGCTTATAAATTTCATTGGTTCTCTTCCATCATTATATTTTAGCTGTATCAAAATAAAAACTCTTATTAGGTTAGTTAAATATGACCTACCTTTTATAAAACTATACTGTCTCTTCTGTAATCAGTTTATACTTTACTAAGTGCTTACTTGCTCTCACCCTGGTGATGGATTCTTACCACTGAATTTAAGCTCATTGACCTATAGTTACTTAATTTGTCTTTTCCACCTTTTTATAATGGTGCAACATTTGCTGCCTTCATCATATTTGCAATTCCAGTGGACTTTGCCATATTATACATCTTCTTCTTCTTTGGCTTCCTTGTCTCGGGAGACAATGAGTAAGCGCCTGGAGGTGGTCAGTGGTTTGTGGAACAGCGCCTGGAGTGGCTATAAAGGCCAATACGAGAGTGACAGACTCTTCCACAGGTGCTGCAGAAAAAATTGGTTGTCGGGGCTGTTACACAGTTGGCTCTCCCCTTGCGCTTCTGTCTTTTTTCCTGCCAACTGCTAAGTCTCTTCGACTCGCCACACTTTAGCCCCGCCTTTATGGCTGTCCGCCAGCTCTGGCGATCGCTGGCAACTGACTCCCATGACTTGTGATCAATGTCACAGGACTTCATGTCGCGTTTGCAGACGTCTTTAAAGCGGAGACATGGACGGCCGGTAGGTCTGATACCAGTGGCGAGCTCGCTGTACAATCTGTCCTTGGGGATCCTGCCATCTTCCATGCGGCTCACATGGCCAAGCCATCTCAAGCGCCGCTGACTCAGTAATGTGTATAAGCTGGGGATGTTGGCCGCCTCGAGGACTTCTGTGTTGGAGATGTGGTCCTGCCACCTGATGCCATGGATTTTCCGGAGGCAGCGAAGATGGAATGAATTGAGACGTCGCTCTTGGCTGACATACGTTGTCCAGGCCTCGCTACCATAGAGCAAGGTACTGAGGAGAAAGACTTGATACACTTGGACGTTGGTGTTCCGTGTCATTGCGCCATTTTCCCACACTCTCTTGGCCAGTCTGGACATAGCAGTGGATGCCTTTCCCATGCGCTTGTTGATTTCTGCATCGAGACACAGGTTACTGGAGATAGTTGAGCCCAGGTAGGTGAACTCTTGAACCACTTCCAGAGCGTAGTCGCCGATATTGATGGATGGAGCATTTCTGACGTCCTGTCCCATGATGTTCGTTTTCTTGAGGCTGATGGTTAGGTCAAATTCGTTGCAGGCAGCCGCAAACCTGTCGATGAGTCTCTGCAGACACTTTTCTGTGTGGGATGTTAATGCAGCATCGTCAGCAAACAGGAGTTCCCTGATGAGGACTTTCCGTACTTTGGTCTTTGCTCTTAGGCGGGCAAAGTTGAACAACCTGCCACCTGATCTTGTGTGGAGGAAAATTCCTTCTTCTGAAGACTTGAACGCGTGTGAGAGCAACAGGGAGAAGAAAATCCCAAACAGTGTAGGTGCGAGAACACTGCCCTGTTTCACGCCACTCAGGATAGGAAAGGGGTCTGATGAGGCACCGCTATGCTGAATTGTGCCTTTCATCTTGTCATGGAATGAGGTGATGATACTTAGTAGCTTTGGTGGACATCCGATCTTTTCTAGTAGTCTGAAGAGACCACGTCTGCTGACGAGGTCAAAGGCTTTGGTGAGATCAATGAAAGCAATGTAGAGGGGCATCTGTTGTTCGCGGCATTTCTCCTGTAGCTGACAAAGGGATAACAGCATGTCAATGGTCGCTCTCTCTGCTCAAAAGCCACACTGTGCCTCAGGATAGACATGCTCGGCCAGCTTCTGGAGCCTGTTTAAAGCGACTCGAGCGAAGACTTTACCCACTATCCTGAGCAGTGAGATTCCACGGTAGTTGTTGCAGTCCCCGCGGTCACCTTTGCTTTTATGGAGCGTGATGATATTGGCACAAAAACAAGAAATGCTGGAATCACTCAGCAGGTCTGGCAGCATCTGTGGAAAGAGAAGCAGAGTTAACGTTTCGGGTCAGTGACCCTTCTTCGGAACTGACAAATATTAGAAAAGTCACAGATTATAAGCAAGTGAGGTGGGGGTGGGGCAAGAGATAACAAAGGAGAAGGTGCAGATTGGACCAGGCCACATAGCTGACCAAAAGGTCACAGAGCAAATGCAAACAATATGTTAATGGTGTGTTGAAAGACAAAGCATTAGTACAGATTAGGTGTAAATACACTGAATATTGAACAGCAGCAAGTGCAAACCTGAAAAAAACAGTGGGTAAGCAAACTGAACAAACTAAGATGAAATGAAATAAATGCAAAAAAAAGATAGTAAAAAATGTAAAAAAGAATGTTAAAAAAAAAGGAAGAAAAAATAACTAAAAATGAAAGTAAAATGGGGGGCTGTCATGCTCTGAAATTATTGAACTCAATGTTCAGTCCGGCAGGCTGAAGTGTGCCTAATCGGTAGATGAGATGCTGTTCCTCGAGCTTGCGTTGATGTTCACTGGAACACTGCAGCAATCCCAGGACAGAGATGTGAGCATGAGAGCAGGGGGGAGTGTTGAAATGGCAAGCAACCGGAAGCTCAGGGTCCTGCTTGCGGACTGAGCGGAGATGTTCCGCAAAGCGGTCACCCAGTCTGCGCTTGGTCTCCCCAATGTAGAGGAGACCACACTGTGAGCAGCGAATACAGTATACTACATTGAAAGAAGTACAAGTAAATCGCTGCTTCACCTGAAAGGAGTGTTTGGGGCCTGGGATAGTGAGGAGAGAGGAGGTAAATGGGCAGGTATTACACCTCCTGCGATTGCAGGGGAAGGTGCCCTGGGACCGGGACGTGGTGGTGGGGGTAATGGAGGAGTGGACCAGGGTGTCGCGGAGGGAACGATCCCTTCGGAATGCTGACAGGGGAAGGGAGGGGAAGATGCGACTGGTAGTGGCATCACGCTGGAGATGGCGAAAATAGCGGAGGATGATCCTTTGGATATGGAGGCTGGTGGGATGAAAAGTGAGGACAAGGGGAACCCTGTCACAGTTCTGGGAGGGAGGGGAAGGGGTGAGGGTAGAGGTGCGGGGAATGGGTCGGACACGGTTGAGGGCCCTGTCAACCACAGTGGGGGGAAATCCTCAGGTGAGGAAAAAGGAGGTCATATCAGAAGCACCGTCATGGAAGGTAGCATCATCAGAGCAGATGCGTCGGAGACGGAGAAACTGGGAGAATGGAATGGAGTCCTTACAGGAGGTAGGGTGTGAAGAAGTGCAGTCGAGGTAGCTGTGGGAGTCGGTGGGCTTATAATGGATATTGGTAGACAACCTATTCCCAGAGATGGAGACAGAGAAGTCGAGGAAGGGAAGGGAAGTGTCAGAGATGGACCATGTAAAGGTGAGAGAAGGGTGGAAATTGGAAGCAAAGTTGATAAAGTTTTCCAGTTCGGGGCGGGAGCAGGAAACGGCACCGATACAGTCATCAATGTACCGGAAAAAGAGTTGGGGGAGGAGGCCTGAGTAGGACTGGAACAAAGAATGCTCGACATATCCCACAAAAAGACAGGCATAACTAGGACCCATGCGGGTACCCATAGCGACACCTTTTACTTGAAGGAAGTGCGTGCAGTTGAAGGAGAAGTTGTTCAATGTGAGAACAAGATCAGCCAGGCGGAGGAGGGTGGTGGTGGATGGGGACTGGTCGGGCCTCTGTTCCAGGAAGAAGCGGAGAGCCCTCAAACCATCCTGGTGGGGGATGGAGGTGTCGAGCGATTGGACGTCCATAGTGAAGAGCAGGCGGTTGGGACCAGGAAACTGGAAATTGTGAAAATGACGTAGGGCGTCAGAAGAGTCACGGATGTAGGTGGGAAGAGACTGGACCAGCGGAGAAAAGATAGAGTCTAGATAGGAAGAAATAAGTTCAGTGGGGCAGGAGCAGGCTGACACAATGGGTCTGCCGGGACAGTTCCGTTTGTGGATTTTGGGAAGGAGGTAGAAGCGGGCTGTCCGGGGTTGTGGGACTATGAGGTTGGAAGCCGTAGAGGAAAGATCTCCAGAGGAGATGAGGTCAGTGACAGTCCTTTGGACGGTGGCTTGATGTTCGGTGGTGGGGTCATGGTCCAGAGGGAGGTAGGAAGAGGTGTCTGTGAGTTGGCGTTGAGTTTCTGCAAGGTAGAGGTCGGTACGCCATACAACAACAGCACCACCCTTGTCTGCAGGTTTGATGACCATGTCGGGGTTAGACCTGAGAGAACGGAGTGCGTCAAGTTCAGAGGGCGGCAGGTTAGAGTGAGTGAGGGGGGCAGAGAAATTGAGATGACCAATGTCTAGCCGACAGTTTTCAATGAAGAGATCAAGAGCGGGTAAGAGGCCAGGGGGAGGGGTCCAGGAAGAGGGAGAATGCTGGAGGCGGGTGAATGGGTCTGCTGGTCGGGGGGAGGACTCCTGGTCGAAGAAGTGAGCCCGGAGGCGGAGGCGACGGAAGAAGAGCTCAACGTCATGCCGAGTGCGAAATTCATTGAGGTGGGGGCGTAAGGGGATAAAACTGAGACCTTTGCTGAGTACAGAACGCTCAGCATCAGAGAGGGGGAGGTCAGAGGGTATAGTGAATACACGGCAAGGGGTCAGATCAGAAGGGGTGGGGTCAGAGGGAAGTGAAGCAGAAGGAGGATCTGGAGGGGCATTAGTCCCCATCAGCTGCTGGAGCTTGCGTTCCTTAACACCTGAAAGGAAGAAAAAAAGTTTTTTGTTAATGCGTCGGATGAGACGTAAGATGAGATGAAACTGCGGAGTAGAACAGCTTTGAGATAAGGTGAGACGGTGCTGCTGGAGAGATATTGGTGATGATATTGGCATCGCGCATGTCCTGTGGTACTGCTCTCTCGTCCCAGCACAGGCAAAGCAGTTCGGAAAGTGCTGAGAGTATGGCAGGCTTAGCACTCTTGATTATTTCAGGGGTAATGCCGTCCTTCCCAGGGGCTTTTCCGCTGGCTAGAGAATCAATGGCATCACTGAGTTCCGATTTTGTTGGCTGTACGTCCAGCTCATCCAAGACTGGCAGAGACTGGGCTGCATTGACATTAACAACGAGCTCAGTAGACTCAATGTGGACATTGCAGCACTTCAGGAGACACGCCTCCCTGCGAGTGGATCTGTAACAGAGCTAGACTACACCTTCTTCTCGCAGGGTAGGGATCCTGAAGAACCAAGACAGCATGGAGTGGGCTTCGCCATCAGAAACTCTTTGCTCAGCATGATAGAGCCACCTTCAAATGGCTCAGAACGCATACTGTCCATCCGACTGTTCACCGCTTCAGGTCCAGTACACCTACTCAGCATCTATGCTCCAACACTCTGCTTCCCACATGAGGATAAAGACCAGTTCTACGAGGAACTCCACAATATCATTAGCAGCATCCCCAATACTGAACATCTGTTCCTGCTGGGGGACTTTAATGCCAGGGTTGGGGCCGACCATGACTCATGGCCCTCCTGCCTTGGGCGCATGGCATTTGAAGGATGAATGAGAATGGACAGAGACTGCTTGAGTTGTGTACCTATCATAACCTCTGCATCACCAACTCGTTCTTTCATACTAAACCTTGTCACCAGGTTTCTTCGAGGCACTCTAGATCTCGTCGTTGGCACCAGCTGGGCCTCATTGTCACAAGGCGAGCCGCCTTAAACAGCGTTCAAATCACACGCAGCTTCCACAGTGTGGACTACGACACCGACCACTCCCTGGTGTGCAGCAAGGTTAGACTCAAACCAAAGAAGCTGCATCACTCCAAGCAGAAGGGCCGCCCGCGCATCAACACGAGCAGATTTCCTTATCCCCAGCTGTTACAAAAATTTCTAAATTGACTTGAAAAAGCCCTTCAAAACACTCCCACAGGGGATGCAGAGACCAAGTGGGCCCACATCAGAGACGCCATCTATGAGTCAGCCATGACCATCTATGGCAAACGTGTGAAGCGGAATGCAGACTGGTTTCAATCTCATTTTGAAGAGCTGGAACCTGTCATAGCCGCTAAGCGCATTGCACTGCTGAACTACAAAAAAGTCCCCAGCGAGTTAACATCCGTAGCACTTAAAACAGCCAGAAGCGCTGCACAAAGAACAGCCAGGCGCTGCGCAAATGACTACTGGCAACACCTATGCAGTCATATTCAGCTGGCCTTAGACACCGGAAATATCAGAGGAATGTATGATGGCATTAAGAGAGGTTTTGGGCCAACCATCAAGAAGATCGCCCCCCTCAAATCTAAATCAGGGGACACAATCACGGATCAACGCAAGCAAATGGACCGCTGGTTTGAGTTCTACCTAGAACTGTACTCCAGGGAGAATGTTGTCACTGAGACCGCCCTCAATATTATACATGGTGCATGTATAATCTGCGCCTATTTGACAGGAAATTTGTCTGAAGTCAGTAGCATTGATTTATCCATTACCATTTTTTAAAATACCTGCAAATTTGTCCCCTTCACTCATCTCCAGTCATCTCATGTACTTCAGGCATTGTATCTCCAGTAGTGACGAATCTGATTGTCCCTGTTTGGGACAGGAATAATAGGCTGTCACATCTCTTGCTCTGCCTGGGAAACAGAGTTAGGCTGCAGGTGGGTAGAAATTTACAGCTGCATTCTGATTACTCAGCCATATTTAACATTGCAGTATTAGCAGGGATGCTGATGTACTGCTCTGCTTGACATTAATTGCATATGTTTTTTAAATAGAAGTTTGATTTTTTTAATTGGCAGTTTCATGGTGGAATCATAAAATTAGCAATTCTACCACCAACAGTGCCAAATGATGCATATGCTGTGTTCCATGTTGTGAAAGTGTTGCTTAAAATTGATTGTTACAGTGATTTTGCCTTAGGTTTCACTGTTCAAAATGTCCTAATCCTTTGATAGTTTGCATGTTTACTCTTCAAAATGCAATTAGTTTTACAGAAGCTTTATTTCCTTTTTTCCTTATGAGAGAAAAGGCCAACATTGCGGCCTGAATTTTGCCAGTTCTCTGGGGATGGGCTGGGAGGCGGGGGTGGGGTGCTCATCATCTTTCTGCTGCCATGCCATTTTGCCAGCGGCAGGGAAGGTGCAGATGACACTCCCACCCAGAGGCCAATTTAGTTACTTAAGTGGCCAATTAAGGGCCTGTTCCCGCCACCACTGGCATTTTACTAGTGGTGGGGGGAAGGCCCTTTGGCACATGGGGAAACTGCTTGGTAACCCTGGCGGCCTCCCAGCGGGATTGGCTCCCTCTCCTCAGATACTGTCTCCCACCATTTCAAAATATTCATTATCACCCCCTCCCCAAAAATTCTACCCCAACCCCCTTATTTTTGAAAACTATTGCCCCATCTCCAACCTCTATTTTTCTCTAAAGTCCTTGAATGTCCTAAATCCTGAAGTGACCAATTAATTGCGACATAAGGGCCTCCTCCCACCACCACCATCTTACCAGCAGCAGACGGGCACTTCAACACCTGAGGAGGCTGCCCAGTAATTCCTGGCAACCTCCTTGCGGGCTGTGGGGTGGGGGGGGGGAGGGTCTCCAGATTGGGCACTCTGTGATATTTAGAGGCGCCCCCCCAGCAGCACAGGCCAATCTCTATAAAACAATGCTCCCTGCCCTGCTCTCTGATTCCCACCCCACTTGCTGGGGCCCAGACAATTGTCCCCGGTGAGGTCCGAACTCTACTTAACGTTTTGAAGGGCAACGTCCATTGTCCTCTTCTTGCTGGGTCCAGTACCAGCAGTGGCTGCCGCTCCTGGTGGCACTGCTGGGACTGAAGAGCTGCCGGCCCTCTGATTGACTGGCAGCTCTTGGAAGTGCGACTTGCTGCCTCAGAGGAGTGGAAGTCCCGACTGAGGCCAATTAAGGGCCTGAGCCATGCAAAATTGCAGCGTTGCCTCCAAGCCTGGCAGAGTGGCTCACCCCCCGAATTTTTAGCTGGTTGGCGGGGTCACCACCACAACATAAAATTCGGCCCACCTTTCAGCTCTGCGAGTAAATGTGCTGATGCATTTTTAAAATTCTTTACTGGCTTTATAGAGATTTGTAACAGCTCATATTACAAGAATGTAAATCATGGATTTTTTAACAACTGTTAAGAAGGGAGGAAGAGAGAAAACAGGGAATTACAGACCTGTTATCCTTACATCAGTCATTGGGAAAATGCTAGAATCTCTTCTAAAGGATATGTTAAATAGACACTTGGATAATAATCATCTGATTGGGCATAGTCAACATGGTTTAATGAATGGGAAATCATGTTTGACGAACCTGTTGGAGTTTTTTGAGGATGTTACGAACATAATTGATAAAGGGGAGTCGGTGGACTTAGTATACTTGGATTTTCAGAAGGCTTTTGATAAAGTCCCCCACAGGAGGTTGTTGAGCAAAAATAAAATACATGGGATAGGAGATAATATACTGGCATGGATTAAGGATTAGTTAACAGGCAGAAAGCAGAGATTAGGAATAAACAAAATAAAAACAAGAAATGCTGGAAATTCTCAGCAGGTTTGCAGCATCTGGAGAGAGAAGCAGAGTTAACGTTTGAGGTCAGTGACCCTTCTTCAGAACTGACAAATATTAGAAATGTAAAAGATTTTAAAAAGTAAAGCGGGGGTGGGGCAAGTGATAACAAAAGAGAAGGTGTTGATAGGACAAGGCCACAGAGAATAACTGACCAGAAAGTCATGGAGCAAAGGCAAGCGTTATGTTAATAGTGTGCTGAAAGACAAAGCATTAGTACAAAGAGCGTGTGAATAGACTGTGAAGCACAAAGCACTCCAAGCATAAACATTAAAAAAAAATTTAAAAACAGAAACAGTAGGTAGGCACAGTAGAAACAAACTAAACACACTAAAAAACCTCAAATAAAATAACCAAAAAAAAAAGACCTAAAATAAAATAACCAAGTAAAAAATAAAAAATAAAAAATAACTAAACATAAAAGAGGGGCCCGTCATGCTCTGAAATGATTGAATTCAATGTTCAGTCCAGCAGGCTGAGCGTGCCTTATCGGTAAATGAGATGCTGTTCCTCGAGCTTGCGTTGATGTTCGTTGGAACACTGCAGTAGTCCCAGGACAGAGATGTGAGCATCTCTATTATTAGGAATAAATAGGTCATTATCACATAGGCAGGCTGTGACTAGTGGGGTACCGCAGGGATCAGTGCTTGGGCCCCAGCTGTTCACAATATATACCTATGATTTGGATGTGGGGACCAAATGTCATATTTCCAAGTTCACGGATAACACAAAACTAAGTGGGAATGTGTGTTGTGAGGAAGACGCAAAACGGTTTCAAGGGGATTTGGACAGACTTAGTGAGTGGGCAGGAACATGGCAGATGGAATATAATGTGGAAAAATGTGAGGTTATCCACTTTGGTAGAAGGAATAGATGTGCAGAATATTTCTTAAATGGTAAGAGATTAGCAAGTGTAAATGTACAAAGGGACCTGGGTGTCCTTGTCAATAAGTCACTGAAAGCTAACATGCAGGTGCAGCAAGCAATTAGGAAGGCTCATGGTATGTTAGCCTTTATCACAAGAGGATTTGAGTACAGGAGTAGTGAAGTCTTGCTTCAATTGTATAGAACCTTGGTTAGACCACACCTGGAGTACTGTGTGCAGTTTTGGTCCCTTACCTTAGGAAGGATATTATTGCCATAGAGGGAGTGCAACGAAGATTCACCAGACTTGTTCCCGGGATGTGGGACTGTCCTATGAAGAGAGATTGGGGAAACTGGGCCTGTATTCTCTAGAGTTTCAAAGAATGAGGGGTGATCTCATTAAAACGGCAGAGTTGGACGGCACAGTGGCGCAGTGGTTAGCACCGTAGCCTCACAGCTCCAGCGACCCGGGTTCAATTATGGGTACAGCCTGTGTGGAGCTTGCAAGTTCTCCCTGTGACTGCGTGGGTTTTTGCCGGGGGCTCCGGTTTCCTCCTACAGCCAAAGACTTGCAGGTTGATAGGTAAATTGGCCATTGTAAATTGCCCCTAGTGTAGGTAGGTGGTAGGAGAATAGTGGGGATGTGGTAAGGAATATGGGATTAATGTAGGATTAGTATAAATGGGTGGTTGTTGGTCAGCACAGACTTGGTGGGCCGAAAGGCCTGTTTCAGTGCTGTATCTCTAAAAAAAACCCTACAAAATACTTAAAGGGTAGACAGGGTAGATGCAGGTAAGATGTTTCCCCTGGTTGGGGAGTCTAGAACCAGGGGATGCAATTTCAACATAAGGGGGAAGCCACTTAGGACAGAGATGAGGAGAAATTTCTTTACTCAGAGGGTTGTGAATCTTTGGAATTCTCTACCCCAGAGGAAGCTCAGTCATTGAGTATGTTGAAAGCAGAGATTGACAAATTTCTAAATACAAATGACATAAGGGGATATAGGGATAGTGTGGGAAAAGGGCATTGAAGTGGATGATCAGCCATGATCATATTGAATGGCAGGGCAGGCTCGATGGGCTGAATGGCCTACTTCTTCTATGTTCTTAATAAAGTGATGCACAGCGATATCACACTGTGAAGAGATTTCTAATCGCTAGATCTCTTCCAACAACGCTTTTAATATAATATTTCATTTTTGTAACTTCTCTAATATATCATGGTTAAAATGCTCCTTTTCAAAGCAGCTGCACCTAAAAATAAGAAATTTTAAAAAACAGTATTCAATCTATATCGATCTCTGAAATGTAGCCTTCACTCAAATTCTCCATAAGCATCAGGAATGAAAGAAACTTTCCTGCCTATCACTGATGCCCAACTCACCTTCTCATGTAATAACTCTTTGGAGAAATAATTTGTCAGGCCTGAGTTTACTGACACTCAGATCTCTGGCCGGTGCTTAAAAAAACTCAAGCTGCTATGAAATTTAGTCGGCTACTGCTGAGGCCTAAGTTTGTCATGAATGAGCCAGCAAATGGTTGTACCTTAATGAAAGCAAAATATTGTAGATGCTGGAAATCTGAAATAAAAACAAAAAGTGCTGGAAATACTCAGCAGGTCTGGCAGCATCTGTGGAGAGAGAAGCAGAGTTAACGTTTCAGGTCAGTGACCTTTCATCAGAACCTTATTGTACCTTATTTTGTATCTTTTTGTACTTTATTTTGTTTAGCTGAAACAGGCGCAATGTGTGTACACGTTCTTTCTGTCTGCAAAGAACAGGGCACTGTGTATTAATGTATGTAGCTTCCAGCACACGCAAATGTGCCACACTGCGAGCCCGACTGACAATCTTAAATTGGCTGTCTCTGTAATTCCTAGCACACTGAGGATTATTTAGCAAATGTTGTCCAATTGCAGAATCACATCTATTGTTAGACACTGTGTTTTGCATTTTGCAAGCACAGGCTGGTTGGGTATGGCCTGTACCTTGCCCGTTGTGAACAATGGAAGGGACATGTTGTTTGATATGATCCACCAGTCTTTGGGACGTACGGCCTATATACCTAGCATCACACTGGCATTGAAATTCGTATATCACGTTATTCATTTGTGTGATCGGCAGAACTCTTTTTGGCTTGACGGTAGCATTCTGTTAGTAGTGAGCACTACACGTGTTGCTACTGCATAGTAGCAATGTGAAACAGCTAGCTTCACCTGTTGCTCAAACAAAATAAGTGACAGCCATTCGTTGGTCATTCCTCAAGGCAATACCTTGACCAATCAGAGTCCAGCTACCTGGTTTACATTTCAAACAAAGCTTGGCAGTTAACTGTCAGTCACCATAAACTGGTGCATTCTCCATGACAACGCTTCTACCAATCAGAGCCCACTTATCAACTAATCAGCACTCTCTTCTCATACAGTATAAATTTGTTGTTTCCCTTATTCTTGCGAGTTGTCCTGATGAGTGCAAAACAAAAAGCTTCGACAAATGTCTCTATTTTCAGCAATATCAGTTTTTTTTGTTAACTTTCAAAACCTGCTTCTGCACGTAAAAAAAAACAAGTTTAATATGAAAAGCTTTCTCAAACTTATCGTCAATGGGCGCAATTGCTGGAACTTGCCATGCTCGTTTATTTCAACTGGGGACATAGCCAGCTTTGTAGATGGGGCCAACTCCCAGTGCATGTTTTTTCAACCAGTGTATATGATTGCAGAAACTCAATTTACACTCAATGTAGCTTTGAGTCAGACAGTTATAATGGCATAGTATGAAGTCATTCAGCCCATTAACTTGTGCTAGAGATTCCTCAATCTTTAATGTTGGTTTGGACAATTTCAGGTGAATTGCGCTGATAAAACCAGTGCAAACTAACGGAAGCTCTTGGCCTATGTTTTTAAGTTACAGCTATGGCATGCTTGCTGCAGTATAACTTCTTCAGTGCATTAATAATAATTATGTAAGACCAATAGTCACAGAATGAGGGGTCAGTATGTGCTGGTAATAGAGAGACTGTGGGTCCAGAACATTTTAATAAAAGATACCAGGGGGTTAAATTGAAGCATATAACCCCAGATTTGTAAGTGTTACATGGCCTCCTAAGTGCCCAACATGGTGGGAAGGAAGTGTGTGCACACTTCAGACTGGAACTGCGCCACCTGTCATTTGGGTAAGAACAAACAAGCGGTATCTGATACCCATGCCTTAAACATGCATTAGGCCCTCTGAAGAATTGCATAATTTAAAAGAAAATTTAAGTACTTACCGCAATCACTGGCCTTATTGCCCCCGCTCCCAGTTCCAAGAGCCATGACCTCCAATATCCCTCCCCTCTGGCCCTGACCTCCATCCTCCTGCAATCCCCAAATCCAAGACCACAGATTCCTGCTCGACCCCAGGAATCCCAAGTCCAAAGCCCCCAATTCCTTCCCGACCTCTAGGATACCAAGTACAAAGTGCCCCAAAGTGGGCTGCCCAATATTCAGGACTCTTCAGACCTCACCATTGTTAACTACCTTGAGCTGAGGGAGGAGAGTGTCCCCAAAAATGGGTGCTCCCAGATTTTACATGCATATTATGTTGAAGAGTCCTGTTGTGAAGATCATCCACCTTGAGTATTGCTGCAAATAAAGACATTTTGTCAAAGCTTTTCATCTTGCACTCACCAGGACAATTCGCAAGAATACCAATGTAAGGGAAACAACAAATTTATACTGTATGAGAAGAGACTGCTGATTGATTAGCAAGTGGACTCTGATTGGTAGAGGCGTCGCCATGAAGAATGCACCAGTTTATGGTGACTGACAGTTAACTGCCAAGCTTTGTTTGAAAAGTGCCCAGTCTACCTCCAATTACCCTGGAAGTGTAATGTAGCCCAAATATTTGAACAACAGGTGAAGTTAGCTGTTTCACCCTGCTATTATGCAGTAGCAACACAGGTGGTCGCCACTAACAGGATGCTGCTGTCAAGCCAAAAGACATTCTGCGTGTCACACAAATGAGTAATGTGATATACGAATTTCAATGCCAGTGGAATGCTAGGTATATAGGCCGTACGTCCCAAAGACTGGCGGATCGTATCAAACATGTCCCTTCCACTGTTCGCAACAGGCAAGGTACAGGCCATATCCATCCAGCCTGTGCTTGCAAAACGCAAAACACAGTGTCCAACAATAGATGTGATTCTGCAATTGGACAACATTTGCTAAATAATCCTCAGTGTGCTAAGAATTATGCTGACAACCAATTTAAGATTGTCAGTCAGGTGGTGCATTTACATGTACTGGAAGCTATTAATACACAGTGCCCTGTTCTTTGCAGACAGAAAGAACATGTACACATTGCACCTGTTTCAACTAAACAAAATAATTGACAACTATTCACTGGTTCATTCCTCAGGGCAATGCCTTGATCAATCAGAGTCAAGCTGCCTGGTTTAAATTTCAAACAAAGCTTGGCAGTTAAGTGTCAGTCAACATAAACTGGTGCATTCTCCATGCCAATACCTCTACAAATCAGAGTCCATTTGCCAACCAATCAGCACTCTCTTCTCATACAGTATAAATTTGTTGTTTCCCTTACATTTGTATTCTTGCAAGTTGTCAAGCTTCAACAAAATAGTTCTATTATCTCAGCAATACTCAAGTTCTGTACACCAATGGAATTAGTAAATGGTTCAGTTTAATTTTTTAAGTGTCATTTTCAGTGATATAAATTACAGGGAAAAACTAACTGGTAAAACTGGAACAACAGCAGCAACAACAACTTGTGTTTATAGCACCTTTGACATACTAAACTGTCCCAAGGCACTTTACAGGAGTGTTACCAAACAAAAATTTGATACTGAGCTACATAAGGGAAGATGACCAAAAGCTTGGTCAAAGAGGTAGGTTTTAAGGAGCGTCTTAAAAGAGGAAACATAGGTAGAGCAACTGAAAGATTTAGGAAGGGAATTCTAGAGCTTAGGGCCTTGACAGCTGAAGGCAGGGCTGCCAATAGTGCAGCAAATAAAATGTGGGATTCTCAAGAGGCTAGAATTGGAGGTGAACCGGTATCTCAGAGGATTGTAGGACTGGAGGAGATTACAGAGATAGGGAGGGGTGAGGACATGGAGGGATTTGAAAACGTGGATGACAATTTTAAAATCAAAGCTTTGCTTAACTGGAAGCCAGCATAGGTCAGCAAGCACTGGGGTGATAGGTGAATGGGACTTGGTGTGAGTAAGAACACGGGCAGTAGAGTTTTGAATAACCTCAGGTTTATGGAGAGTAGAACATGGGAGGCCAGCCAGGAGTGTGTTGAATAGTCAAGTCTACCATAGTGGTGAATATCAAAGTGTGGAATTGGTACAGCATTCCAATGAGGGAAAAAAGAGTCTGCATTTAGAGCTATGGTTCTGTGGATAAATAGATTAGGCTGAAAAGTAAATCGTTCTTGAGGAGTTTTGTTTGCTGCAGACTGAGAAGCAATGTTCCCACTAAGCTACACATGTGTGCAGCCGTGCAGCAGCCTGGAAGGTACCGAGTAGGTCTTGTTGGCTGAACAAAAAAATTTAGAGGGACCATATATTGAAAAAACTGGCCATGCCCAACAACAAAATTTTAAAAGGAACATTGTTGAGATGTGTCTAGAACTAGATGGTAAGCAGCACATTATTTGGAATGAGGATAATGAAGGAGTAGTGGAATGCATAAAACCCTGGTGACTCTGAACTTTTTCTAATGCATCCACGTCACTTTTTAGTAGGGAAGTAAAAAGCACCTTCCTTCTGGATTTTTTCAAGTCTCACTGATGTTCTCAAATGGATCCTCTATGAAAGGTGGCTACTCAATGCCCTGAATTACCTTGAAAAACTGAGCAGAGATCATCCCGATGCCATTGTTCATTTTTTTTTTTCAACAGAGCCAGCAAATTATTTAAGGTGGAGAAGGGCCTACTTTCTTCTTCTCATGATTATCCCTGGAGAAAATGCCATTCTTGGAAGGCAAAACAATTTGAAATTACTGGAGACTTTATGGGAACAAACCTTTCAGAAGATCACCTGCCAAGTGTTGCTGAGAATGACTACTTACATAGAAAGAGTTACAGTACAGCAAGAGGCCACTCAGTCCGTTATAATGTTTGATTGATCTGGGTTTGATTGTATCAGTCTGTCCACTTATCTGTGTTCACTGTGTTTGATTGCTTAAGCCTATGATGAGGCTGAAGAGTCAACAGCGAAACTAAAATACACACAGCTTGGATTTTGGACAGAAAACACACAGGCTGCTCTGAGGAGACATGTACTGAAATCGTGTAAGAATTAATGTAATTTTAATTTAATTTGCTGTAAATAAACCAGTTGGTGATTTAATACAAGTGTGATATCTGCATTGTTTTGAGATAAATCAGATATACTGACCATATCCAGCAACCCAGCGCAAGCATAACACCCATCGTGTCCATGCCAGCTGGAAAGAGTTATCCAGTCTAATTTCACCTTCCAGCCCTACAGGTTACAGCATCTCATGTGCATATCTATTTTTTATGTGCATTGAGGATTTCTGCCTCTATCACCCTTTCAGGCAGTGAGTTCCAGAATCCGACCATCCTCTGGGTCATTCTCCTCAACTCTCCTCTAATCCTTCCACCAATTACTTTAAATCTGTGCCCTTTGGTTATTGACCTCTCTACTAATGAAATTAGGGCCTTCCTATTCACTCTATCTAGCCCCCTCATGATTTTACACATCTCAATTAAATCTCCTATTCTCCGTTGTTCCAAAGAAAACAAACCCAGCCTATCCGATCTTTCCCCATAGCTAAAATTCTCCATTCCTGGCAACATCCTCTGTGGCCTTTCACATCCTTCTTGTAATGCAGTGACCTGAACTGTGCAGAGTACTCTGGCTGCGGCCTAACTAATGTTTTATACAGTCCTGGCATTGCCTCCCTGCTCTTATAATCTAGGCCTCAGCCTATAAAGGAAAGTATCCTTGATCACTTTATCTACCTGCCCTGCCACCTTCTGGGATCTGTAGACATACACTCCTTGGTACCTTTGTTCCTCTACACTTTTCAGAATTCTACCATCAATTGTGTATTAGAATTAGAATTAGAATATTACAGCGCAGTACAGGCCCTTCGGCCCTCGATGTTGCGCCGATCATCTGACCTACACTATTCCATTTTCATCCATATGTCTATCCAATGACCACTTAAATGCCCTTAAAGTTGGCGAGTCTACTACTGTTGCAGGCAGGGCGTTCCACGCCCCTACTACTCTCTGCGTAAAGAAACTACCTCTGACATCTGTCCTATATCTTTCACCCCTCAACTTAAAGCTATGTCCCCTCGTGTTTGCCATCCTCATCCGAGGAAAAAGACTCTCACTATCCACCCTATCTAACCCTCTGATTATCTTGTATGTCTCTATTAAGTCACCTCTCCTCCTCCTTCTCTCTAACGAAAACAACCCCAAGTCCCTCAGCCTTTCCTCGTAAGACCTTCCTTCCATACCAGGCAACATCCTAGTAAATCTCCTCTGCACCCTTTCCAAAGCTTCCACATCCTTCCTATAATGCGGTGACCAGAACTGCACGCAATACTCAAGGTGCGGCCTCACCAGAGTTTTGTACAGCTGCATCATGACCTCGTGGCTCCGAAACTCGATCCCCCTACTAATAAAAGCTAACACACCATATGCCTTCTTAACAGCCCTATTAACCTGGGTAGCAACTTTCAGGGATTTATGTACCTGGATACCAAGATCTCTCTGCTCATCTACACTTCCCTTGCCTTGTTTGTCCTCCCTCACACTTCTCCAGATTGAATTCCATTTGCCACTTTTCTGCCCAGCTGACCAGTCCATTGATATCTTCCAGCAGTCTACAGCTTTCTTTCTTATTTTTTTATCAAGCACACGACCAATTTTTGTATTAACTGCAAACTTCTTAGCCCTGATGGTGAGATTTAACTCAAATCATTGATATATACCACAAACAGCAAGGGGCACAGTACTGAGCCCTGAGGAACCCCACTGGAATCAGCCTTCCAGCCACAAAACCACCTTTGCTTCCTGCCACTGAGGCAATTTTGAATCCAACTTGCTATTTTCCCTTATATCCCACAAACTTTTAATTTATTGATCAGTCTGCCATGTGGGGCCTTGACAAAAGCCTTGCTAAAATTGATGTAGACTACATCAAATGCGCTACCCTCACCGACCGCCCCCCCCCCCCCCCCCTGTTGCCCCCTCAAAAATTTCAATCAGGTTAGTTAGACTCGACCTTCCCTTAACAGTTCTATACTGACTGTCTTCTCTAAATGACGATTTATACCATCTCTCAGCATGTTTCAATAATTTGCCCACCACAAGTTAGGATGACTGGCCTGTAATTACTCGGGCTATTCCTTCCTCCTTTTTTTAAATAACAGTACAATGTGAGCAGTCCTCTGGCACCATGCCTGTAGCCAGAGTGAATTGGAAAATGATGGTCTGAACCTCTGCTATTTCTTCCCTTGCTTCCTTTAGCAGCCTGAGATACATTGCATCTGGGCCTGGTGACGTATCCACTTTCAAGGATGCTAAACACCTTAATATTCCATCCCTCACTATGTTTATCCATTCAATATTTCACACTCCTACTCCTTAACTACAATGTTTGCTTTGTCCTTCTCTTTTGTGAAAACAGATGCAAAATATTCATTAAGAATGTTAAGAATTTATTAAGAAATGCCCATGTCTTGTGGCTCCACACACAAGTTAGCTTTTTGGTTTCTAATTGGCTGAACTCTATCCTATTGCTCTTTACCTATTTATAAAACATCTTTAGGTTTTCCTTGATTTTTACTTGGCAATATTTTTTCATGCCCTCTCTTTGCTGTCCTAATTTCCTTTTTAATTTCACTCCTGCACTTTCTATACTCTCCTAGGCTTTCTACAGTAGTGACTATTTAGGACTTGCCTCTCCTTTGGAAGTAGTGATCATAGTATTTAAGACAACTTTTTTTTTGAAAGAAGAAACAGAATCTTCATTTTTGTGAAACACTATCCTTTTTAACAAATTACATAATGTTCTTAATTTTACTTATAACTTAGTCACTAGCCTTTAAATGCAAATCACTAACTGTATTTTCTTTTAAATAGATTGTAGAGACTATTTTTGGACACTTCACTTTCCTTCCCTTATTATTATATGAAGCTGTTTCACGCCACCTCACCCCCTCCCCTCCCACAAAAAAAGGGAGCATGCTTACACTTTGGTGGATATAAAAAGCGAAATACATCCATTTTCCATCAATTCCTCTTGGAAAATAATCTTTTAGTATTATTGAACTGTCATGCTAGGCCCCCTCCTGCCAAAAATAAGGCACATCAATTTTGTCATGAACATTGATTTTTAACTGTTGTTGAAGCGAGGAAATGACTTGTTAAACAGATCAGCCTTGGCTAGAAAAAAACATTTACATACTAAGTGTATCGAAGGTGAGGAAGCGCATTCCAGGGCCTGCTAAGGAGGATACAATCCACAAGGGTCAGGACTAGTTAGGCAGGCTGGTCACATGATTACCTGGCTGTTCCAGGGTTTTCTTTTGAACTGGCCATCGAGAGTTTGAAGGCAGAGTGTTTGCTCCTGGATTGAGAATATCTCTCCTGTCTGCTCCTATCTCTTTCTCACAAGCCTCTGAATCCACTGAAGACACATGAACCCCAAGAGAGAAAAGTCTCCTACAGCGAACAAGATTTAAGAAGAATACTGGGCCCCAACAAAAAGCAAGATCTACCTATAATCAAGGACTCTACAGTGAGCTCAAAGAACCGTAACAAACTCTTCAGATATCGCCTCAAACTTTTCCACTTTATTTTTCTTCTACTTTTTTCTGTCTCTATTTGCATGTGTGTATCACATTTGCATGTGTGTATCGCGTATGCATGCTAGCGTGGGCACGTCGTGTATCCGTAGGCGTCAACCGAATTAGAGTTTAAGTTTAATAAATTTCAACTTTCCTTCTTTAAACCTAAGAAAGCCTATTTGTGCTGGTTTCTTTGCCTTATAATTGGAAAGCGGTGAACAAGAAAACACCAAGGGGGAGCTAAAGCACGAGTGTATTTAAAATTAAACCCTGTTACAGTAAGACCGGGTGAAGACTGAAAGGGAACCCGAGACATCTTTCTCACCTGGTCATAACATAAACAAAAAAACACTCTTATCTGGGAAAACACCAATTTATTCATATAATGTTTGGTGGAAATTACCAGACTTTAATATACTTGAACATAAAGTAGATGAACATCCTGGCACGTAATGACAGGAAATCAGTGTAGTTCA
The DNA here is from genome assembly GCF_036365525.1 of Heterodontus francisci. Lineage (NCBI taxonomy): Eukaryota > Metazoa > Chordata > Chondrichthyes > Heterodontiformes > Heterodontidae > Heterodontus > Heterodontus francisci. Next base: position 101,456,953 of record NC_090371.1, read on the forward strand.
CAGAGCAATTTCTGGATAAGCTGAGTGGAGCTGATCTGTCTATACTCTGAAGGCAGTGCATCAGCAGCTTATTCCTAATTTAGTTAATTGTGTAACCAAATTCAGTCTCAGCATAAAATCAATCATGGGTAAAAGTTTGCTTTTTCTATTGAATGTACTGAAAGACTTGAAGACCTTGTCATTCAAATACCTGATTAAGGTTGTGAGTTGCTAAGCCAGACAGACCTGGAAGGTCTGTGTTTAATCATGAGAACTTAACATAAGAAATAGGAGCAGGAGTAGGCCATTCAGCCCCTCAAGCCTGCCCCGCCATTCAATAAGATCATGGTTGATCTGCTCCAGACCTCAACTCCTCTTTCGTGCCTGCTCCTCATAGCCCTCAACTCCCCAATATTTCAAAAATCTATCTACCTCCTCTTTAAATACTCTCAGTGATCTAGCCTCCACAACTCTCTGGGGTAGAGAATTCCAGACATTCATTACCCTCTGAGAAAAGAAATTCCTTCGCATCTCAGTTTTAAATGAGTGTCCCCTAGTTCAAGATTCCCCCACTAGTGGAAGCATCTTCTCAACATCTACTCTGTCAAGCCCCCTCAGAATCTTGTACATTTCAATAAGATCACCCCTCATTCTTCTGAACTCTAATGAATAAAGGCCTAATTTGTTTCTCCGTTCTTGATAAGTCAACCCCTTCATCCCAGGAATCAGCCGAGTGAATCTCTTTTCAACTGCCTCCAATGCCAGGATATCCTTTCTTAAGTACAGGGACCAAAACTGTACACAGTACTCCAGGTGCGGCCTCACCAACACCCTGTATAGTTGTAACAAGACTTCCCTATTTTTAAACTCCAACCCCCTAGCAACAAAGGCCAAAATTCCATTTGCCTTCTTAATTACTCGCAGCACCTGCATGCTAACTTTTCGTGTTTCATGCACAAGAATACCCAGATCCCTCTGTGCTGCACTTTTTTGAAGTCTCTCTCCATTTAAGTAATGGTCTACCTTTTGATTCTTCCTATCAAAGTGCATGACCTCACACTTTGCTACATTAAACTCCATCTGCCAAGTTTTTGCCCACTCACTCAACCTATCTATATCCGCTTGCAGGTTCTTTATGTCCTCATCACAACATGCCCACCTATCCATACTGAGTTTGTGTTTCAAGGAGCCTCAGTAATGTTAGGTTAGGAAGGGGAATAATTAGTTTGTTCCTGATTATTATAAAATGATCCCTGCTGGAAATGCTCTTGTCTTGACATAAGGTGAGCATAAGGTAGGTTCAGCTGTGTTTCACCTATAGCCAAATAGTCTCCCAACATGGATGTGTGAGATTGCAGAGAGTGACTGGAGCTTATCGAACCAGACCCCAGGAAGGTGTTGCTGCACTAAGGGAAGTGGAAATACATTATATTGTAGGGAATTAGTTGAGGTAGGAGGTAGAGAATAGGGATAATTTATATGTACTCAAATTGGCAGGATGTGACCAATGGTGCTCCCAGAAAGCTATATTGAAGCCTCAGCTTTACAATCTATTCATAAATGACTTAGATGAAAGAATAGAGAGCCATATACCAAGTTTGCTGAAACCACCAATTTAGGTGGCACAGTAAATAGTGTAGATGGAAGCAGAAAGTTGCAAAGGGAGTCAGACAGGCAGTCTAAGAGAACCAGGCAGGTAGTGCAGGAGTCCCCGATATGATCTCACTCGCTAATCTGCTTTCCGTTTTGGATACTGGAGAGGGTGATGGTTCCTCAGAGGAGTGCCGTCAGAGCCAGGTTTGTGGTAGTACAGGTGGCTCAGCTGCACAGGAGGGGAGGAAGAAGAGTGGAAGAGCAGTAGCGATCGGGAATTCGTTAGTTAGGGGAACAGACATGCGTTTCTGTGGCAGTAAAGGTGACTCCGGGATGGTGTGTTCCCTCCCTGGTGCCAGGGTCAAGGATGTCACGGAGCAGCTGCAGGACATTTTTCTGGGGGAGGGCATAAGATTTCTGAGACATTGAGACCGCTTCTGGGGCAGGTGGGACCTGTACAAGATGGATGGGTTGTATTTTAGCAGGACTGGGACAAATATCCTCAGGGAAATTTGCTAGTGCTGTTGGGGAGGGTTTAAACTAAATTGTCAGGGGGATGGGAACCTGAAAGGGAGCTCAGATTGGAGGGAAGCAAAACTGGTAACATGTCAGGGGTGTGGGAACCAGGAGCCAAGGGAATACCAAGGTATACCCCAGGAATATTGGGGGAGATAGATAGCATGAGAGTAGGGAATAGTACGTTGTTAGGTGGGATCAGAGTAAAGGAGAAAGTAATAAAGTCTGAATCAGGGTTAATGTGCATGTATGTGAATGCACGGAGTGTGGCTAATAAGACTGGTGAGCTACAGGCGCAGATTGCCATGTGGAAATATGATGTGGCTATATCAGAGAACTGGCTCAAAGAAGGGCAAGATTGGGTGTTAAATATTCCTGGATATGAGATTGTTCAGGAAAGATAGGAAAGGGAGAAGGGTGGCAGTATTAATTAAGGAGAGCATTGCAGTGCTGGAGAAAAAGGATGTCCCAGAGGGGTTGAGGACTGAATCAAATTGGCTAGAACTAAGGAACAAAAAAGGTGTGGTTACATTGCTCGGTGTTGTCTATAGGCCACCAGCTAGTGGGAAGGACGTGGAGGAACACATTTGCAAGAAAATTAGAGAGGTGCAAAAATTATAGGGTAGTTGTAATGGGGAACTTTAATTATCCAAAGACAGACTGGGATAATAATGTCAAGGGCAGTAAGGGGCAAGAGTTCCTAGAGTATATTCAGGAAAATTTTCTACAACAGTATATTGCTAGTCCAACGAGAAAGGGGGCACTGCTAGACCTGGTTCTTGGGAATGAGTTGGGCCAAGTGGATCAAGTATCAGTAGGAGAGCATTTAGGGGATAGTGATCATTGTATCATAAGGTTTAGGCTGACTATGGAAAAGGACAAAGAGCAATCCAGGGTAAGAATAATTAACTGGGGGAAGGCCAACTTCAATGGGGCAAGAATGGAGCTGGGGCGAATAAATTGGAGTCAAAAGCTGGCAGGAAAACTGGTAGATGAACAATGAACCTTCAAAAAGAGATAATTCGGGCGCAGTCAAGGTATGTTCCCTCAAAGGGGAAAAGTAGGGCAAACAAATCTAGAGCTCCCTGGATGACAAAAGAGGTAGAGATTAAGATAAAGAAGAAAAAGTGCACTTATGACAGTTGCCAGGTAGAAAATACTATTGAGAACCAAGCTGAATGTAAAAGGTCCAGAGGGGAAGTGAAAAAGCAGATAAGAGCATGCAAAGAGAGAGCATGAAAAGAGACCGGCAGCTAGCATTAAAGGAAATCCCAAAGTTTTCTATAGGCATATAAATAGTAAAAGGGTGGTAAAAGGAGGAGTGGGGCCGATTTGGGACCAGAAAGTGGATTTACACATGGAGGCAGAGGGCATAGCTGAGGATTAAATGAATACTTTGCATCTGTCTTTACCAAGGAAGACGATACAACCCAGGCAATGTTGAAAGAGGAGGTAAGTCAGACACTAGAGGGGTTTAAAATTGATAAAGAGGAGGTGTTAGATAGGCTGTCTGTACTTAAAGTGGATAAAGCACCAGGACCAGATGAGATGCATCCACAGATACTGAGGGAAGTGAGGGTGGAAATCGTAGAGGCACTGGCCATAATTTTTCTGTCTTCCTTAGACTCGGGGGTGGTGCCAGATGACTGGAGAATTGTAAACGTTACACCCTTGTTCAAAAAAGGGTGTAAAGATAAGCCCAGCAATTACAGACCAGTCAGTTTAACTTCGGTGGTAGGAAAACTTCTGGAAAAAAAAATTTGGGACAAAATCAATAGTCACATGGACAAATGCGAGTTAACATGGATTTCTTGAGGGAAAATCATGTTTAACTAACTTGCTGGAGTTTTTTAAGGAGGTAACAGAGAGGGTTGATGAGGGCAATGCTGTTGATGTCGTGTACATGGACTTTTAAAAGGCATTTGATACAGTGCCGCACAACAAACTTGTAAGCAACATTGTAGCTCATGGAATAAAAAGGACAGTAGCAACATAGATACGAAATTGGCTGAGTGATAGGTAACAAAGAGTAGTGGTTAATGGATGTATTTTGGGCTGGAGGAAGGTTTGTAGTGGAGTTCCCCTGGGATCAGTGTTGGGACCCTTGCTTTTCCTGGTGTATATTAATGACCTCTCCGGATTTTCTGTTAGGGTTTACTCCCTTAGTCTTGGTCTCTCCCGAGACGCCCACAAGGCAGTGGGGTTGTTAGGGCCCCTGCTCGGGGATAGGTGGATGCCGGTGGGAGGAGGTGGGGGGAAGGGGGTGTGGGGGGGGGAAGGGGGTGCGAGGGGGAGGGGTGCGGTGGGAAGGGGTGGAGGGAAAGGGGCGCGAGGGGGAGCTGGGAAGGGGGCTGTAGGGGTGCAGGGGAGGGGGGTGCGAGGGGGGAGCTGGGAAGGGGGTGCGAGGGAGTGGGGGAGGGGGGTGAGCTGGGTGGGGGGGGGGGGAGGGGGTGGAGGAAGGGGGTGCAGGTAATAAAAACATTTCATCAGCTCAGGGGGGTTGTAAAATTGAGTGGGAGGTTGCGGGGGCTGGTGTGCCGTTCGCAACCCTGTCCCACCACTCCTGCAATTTTACATTGGACGGCGGCAGTGAGAAACGGCCCACCCCCTCCAGGCCAACCAAGGCCATTAAGTGGCCAGTTAACTGGCACTTAAGGGCCTCTGCCCTCCACCGTGGATATTTTACCCTTAGCTGGCAGGCAGCTGAGGTCTCAAAAGCCCCACCTGGTGAAACTAGGTGGCCTTCTTGCGGGATGGGGCAGCCCTCCTGATCGGGCACCCTGGCCCCATGGAGGGCTGCTTCCGAAGCCCCAACCGCCCTCAATGCACAACAATACCCCGCCCCCGCTAATCGACCAACCACCCCCCACCCCCCCCACTCCCAATGCCTTGCTGGTGCCAGACTGATTGACCAATTGTCCCCAGCGAGGCCCTACAAACTTACCTTGGTTCCGAGGCCATCCTTCCTCTTGCTGCTGATGGCTGGGTGTAGCCCTAGCAGTGGCCACCTCTCCCAGTGGCTCTGCTGGGACTAAGCTGCCAGCCTGCTGATTGGCTGGTAGCTCCATTATAGAGTCATAGAGTCGTACAGCATAGAAACAGGCCCTTCGGCCCACCGCGTCCATGCCGACCATAATGCCTGTCTATACTAATCCCACCTGCCTGCATTAATTCTATATCCCTCTATGCCTTTCTCATTCAAGTACCTGTCCAGATGCCTCTTAAATGTTGCTACTGTTCCTGCCTCCACCACCTCCTCTGGCAGCTCATTCCAGATATCTACTATTCTTTGTGTGAAATATTTACCCCTTTGATCCCCTTTAAACCTCCTCCCTCTCACCTTAAATCTATACCCTCTAGTTTTAGTCACCCCTACCATGGGAAGCAGACTCTGGCTATCTACCCTATCTATGCCTCTCATAATTTTATATACCTCTATCATGTCCCCTCTCAGCCTCCTTCGCTCCAGGGAAAACAGACCCAGCCTATCCAATCTCTTTTTATAACTCAAGCCCTCCAAACCAGGCAACATCCTTGTGAATCTTTTCTGCACCCTCTCTAGCTTAATCACATCTTTCCTGTAGTGCAGCGATCAAAGCTGCACACAGTACTCCAATTGTGGCCTAACCAACGTTATGTACAACTGTAACATGGCGTCCCAACTCTTGTACTCAATGCCTCGGCCGATGAAGGCAAGCATGCCAAACGTCTTCATCACCACCCTGTCTACCTGTGTTGCCACTTTCAGGGAGCTATGTACTTGCACCCCAAGGTATCTCTGCTCAAGAACACTCCCCAGGGCCCTGCCATTCACTGTATATGTCCTGCTTAGCACTTGTCTGCGTTAAATTCCATTTGCCACTCCCTTGCCCACTTTCCCAGTTGATCTATATCCTGTTGTAACCTTAGACAACCTTCTTCACTGTCCACAATACCACCAATTTTGGTGTCATCTGCAAACTTACTAATCATGCCCCCTACATTCACATCCAAGTCATTAATATATATGAGAAACAACAGAGGGCCAAGCACTGATCCCTGTGGCACACCACTGGTCACCGGCCTCCAATCTGAAAAACAACCCTCCACTACCACCCTCTGCTTCCTATCACCAAGCCAATTTTGTATCCAATTTGCTAGCTCACCCTGGATCCCATGTGTTCGAACCTTCCGGACCAGCCTACCATGCGGGACTTTGCCAAAGGCCTTGCTAAAGTCCATGTGGACAACATCCATCGCCCTGCCCTCGTCAATCCTCTTGGTCACCTCCTCAAAAAACTCAATCAAATTCATAAGACATGATTTCCCACACACAAAGCCATGCTGACTATACCTAATCAGACCATGCCTTTCCAAATGCATATAAATCCTGTCTCTCAGAATCCCTTCCAATAACTTTCCCACCACTGATGTAAGACTCACAGGCCTGTGTAGTTCCCTGACTTATCCCTGCTGCCCTTCTTAAATAAAGGCACAACATTAGCTGTCCTCCAGTCTTCCAGTACCTCACCCGTGGCTAACGATGATACAAAGGTCTCTGCCAGGGCCCCATCAATCTCCTCCCTTGCTTCCCATAGCATCCTCGGAACATCTGGTCAGGTCCTGGGGATTTATCCCCCTCAATGCACTTCAAAACTTCCAACACCTCCTCCTTTGTAATGTTGATATGCTCCAGGATATCACTGTTCCCTCCCTTGAACTCACTAGCTTCCATGACCTTCTCCGTGGTAAATACAGACGAGAAGTATTCATTTGAGACCTCGCCCATTTCCCGTGGCTCCACACATAGGTTACCACACTGATCCTTAAGGGAACCTACTCTCTCCTTAGCTACCCTTTTACTCTTAATATACTTATAGAATCTTTTAGGATTCTCCTTTATCTTATCAGCCAGGGAAATCTCATGGCCCTTTTTCGCCCTCCTAATTTCCTTCTTAACCTAATCTCCTACATCCCCTATTAGGTGGGACTTCCTGCCTCAAGACCAATTAAAGGCCTAAGATGAAAAATCCCATTCTGGCTCAGAGGCTCGGCGGAGGCAGGATCGTCACTAACGTTTTGGCCGGTGGACGGGGCCTTCCACCCAATGAAAAGTTTCAGCCTGAAAGTGTAAAATATTTCTTTTTTCGTCAGTTCAAGTATCTTGTATCAAGTGAATTTGATTTTTCCCAACTCAGTACTTGGTAGATTTAGAGCACAAAACTACTCACAATTCAGTACAAATTTGAAATCTCATTTAAAGGAAGGTCCGTGAAATGGAAAAGTGAAGTATACTGGTGGAAGAGGGAGAAAGGCATCTCTTCCATGCAGGATGTTAGTATAGATTGTTAGGACAAACACAGAGAGCATGCTTTGTATCTGTCATGTCATAGCTGATCGGAAACTACTAAATATTGATAGTCAACACTTGAAATATAAAATTGTTCCAAACCGAATCATGGTGTCCATCAGCATGAAAAGCGCAATAAGGACAACAGGTATGTGATAAGTGAACCTTAAATGTAGACACCAATCTAGAGGTCTGATACATTTGAAATTGTTCAATTGAATAAAAGATATTGAAAGCCTTTCCTTGATGTTCTCTGTAGAATAGAAAGCAAAATGAATATAATTAAATGATTAGGACTACGCTTCAGGAATCAATGGAATGGAAATTTAATAATGATTTTATAAAAAATTAGTAACCTTTCAGAGAAAAAAAAGTTGTCCCTAGGACAACAGCAAATTCAAACCTATTGGTCTATTACAGTTTATGATGCAGATCGAATGGTTTGGCAACTGAGAAATGAATCCTGAGTCCGAGGAGCACAAAGTTATCATTGGCTGGGATGGTGGGGAAGGAATTTGGGGTAGCATGTGGTTGCAAGGTATCGAAACGATATCATGTCCCCCTGCCAAGGTTAGCACCCAGTAGCGCTGGAAACGGCATGGGCCTTTAAATACTTTAATACCCCAATTCTGGATTTGACGTGAGCTCAGCGGCACATCCATCGGGCAAACAGAAGCTCTGTTCTGCCCCAGATCCACTTCCAGGAGAAATTATTTTCTGGCCTATAATTGACAGTGTTGGCTGCATGTTTAGAGGGGAAAAAGCATTTTAGTGATACACTGAACCTACAGAGGCTACAGGAACCACATCACCAAATCCTACAACAGCCTAAGCTACTGTCTATCCAGTAAGGTAGAATGCACCCTTCAATCAAACAAGCAGAAAACTGAAATAAAAACAGAAAATTCTGGAAATACTCAGCAGTTCTGGCAGCGTCTTGGAGAGACAAACAGAGTTAACAGGCCAGATTTTCAAATGCTGGCGAGGATGGAACCGGGTGCAGAAGCAATTTAAAAATTACGGTCCTGGAGGACATCTCTGGATCCTGACACTTCTGGGACAGATTCCAATTTTTAAAGTGAAGGTGGGGGGGAGGGAATGGGGAACCCTCTGGCCTCCAATAAACAGCCCATTAAGCTCCTAGAGGAGCTTATTAAGGGGCCAGGGAGGTTGCAACAGCAATTTTAAAATGGGATTCCAGTGAACCTGAACATTCTGGTGCATGTCAGTGCACAGCTGCCGGGTTCACAGTGGGACAAAGGGAAACTTTGTTTTGAGGTTGAAAATTATGAGGCCCTCTGGGATCTTGCAGCGGATCATGGGCATTACATCCGTTTTGGATGATTGAACACCATCTTATTCTTTTATACTACTGGCCCTCTTGGGAGTTGCCTGCTCTCTTTGGCAAGTCAGCGGCAGGCCTCATCACAGCTGCCGTCTAGCTTTGTCACTTGCACTCTGGAGTTAGTTCCTGCCTCCTGGGGACGCACAGTGCCACTACTTGGGCGCCGAGCTCACCTACAGCCCAATTAGGGCATTTAGATTTCAAAATAGCATTGTGGAAGCAACGCAGTTGAGGCACTTTTTTTATTCTTTCATGGGACGTGAGCATCACTGACAAGGCCAACATTTGTTGCCCATCCCTAATAAAATATAAACATCAGGTTCCTGACCCTGATTTGAAAATCCCGATTTGAAAATCCAGCCCAATATTTCAGGTCAGTGACCTTTCATCAGAACTGTGAAAAGTTAGAAATGTAATTGGGTTTGAGCAAGTGAAAGTCGGGAGAACAAAAGGGAAGGTCTGTGTAATGGGGTGAAGGGCAGGAGAGAATAAATGGCAGAAGGATTCATGATGCAAGACCAAAGGAAGTGGTAATGGGTTAAGTAAAGAAACAAAAGATGTGTCTAGTGAAGGTGTGAATGGCAGGGTAGCTGCCGTCCGAATGCAAAGTAAAGAAAATAAGACAGAAACAAGAGGAAAAAAAAACAAATCCAGCAAAGAAAAATGATACAAAATGGGGGCAGAGGTTATGATCTAATATTATTGAACTCAATGTTGAGTCCGGAAGGCTACAAAGTGTTCAGTCGAAAGCTGAGGTGCTGTTCCTTGAGCTTGCTTTGAGCTTCATTGGAACACTGTAGCAGGTCAAGGACAGAAAGGTCAGAGTGGGAGCAAGGTAGGGAATTAAAATGAAAGGCAACTGGAAGCTTGGGGTCATACTTGCAGACTGAAGGGAGGTGCTCCACAAAGCGGTCACCCAGTCCGCACTTGGTCTTCCATTTGCAGGAGACCATATGGTGAGCAGTGAATACAGTATACTAAATTGAAAGCAGTACAAGTACATCTCTGTTTCACTTAGAAGGAGTGTTTTGGGGCCTTGGACAGTGAGGGGAGTGGAAGTAAAAGGGCAGGTGTTACATCTCCTGTGTTTGCATGGAAAGGTGCTGTAGGAAAGGGAGGGGGTGTTGGGGGTGACTGAAGAGTGGACCAGGGTGTCTCAGAGGGAACGGTCCTTTTGGAATACTGAAGTGGGAGGGGGAAGATGTGTTTGGTGGCATCATGCTGGAGATGGCAGAGGCTGATCTATTGAATACAGAGGCTGGTGGGATGGAAGTGAGGATAAGGGGAGCTCTATCATGGTTCTGTGAGAGATGGGGAGAGGTAAGAGCAGAAGTGCGTGAAGAAGAACAGACATGGTCGAGGGCCCTGTCAACCCTACTGGCTGGAAGTCCTCGGTAAAGCAAAAAGAAAGACATATCAGTAGTGTTAGTATGGAAAGTTGCATTGTCCAAATAGATGTGACGGAGAAACTGGGAGAATGGAATCGACTCCTTATAGAAAGCAGGGTGTGAGGTAGTATAGTCAAGGTACTGTGGGTGTCTGTGGACTTGTAGTGTCTATTGGTTGATAGCCTATCCACAGAAATGGAGATGGAGAAGTCATTGAAGGGAAGAGTCGGAGATGGATCATGTGACAGTGAGAGAAGGGTGGAAATTGGAAGCAGTCAATGAACTTTCCAGTTCAGGGCAGGAGCAGGAAATGGCACCAATACAGTCATCAATGTACAGAGAAAAGAGGTGAGAGAGAGGGTCTGTTAGGACTGAAGCAAAGAATGCTCCATATATCCCACAAAAAGGCAGGCAGAGCTAGAATCCACATGGGTACTCAGACCTTTTATTTGGAGGAAGTGAGTGGAGTTGCAGGAGAAGTTGTTCTATGTGAGAACAAGTTCAGTCAGGCAGAGGAGGGTGGTGGTAGATGGGGACTGTTTGGGCCTCTGTTCCAGGAAGAAGCAGAGAGCCCTTCAACCATCCTGATAGGCGATGGAGATGCAGAGGGATTGGATGTCCATGGTGAAAAGGAGATGTTAGGGCCAAGAAACTGGAAACTGTTAAAGTGACCGAGGGCATCGGAAGAGTCACAGATGTAGGTGGGAAGTGACTGGACAAGGGTAGAAAAAAATAAAGTCCAGATGGGAAGAAATCAGTTCAGTTGGGCAGGTACAGGCTGAAACAATGGGTCTGCCAGGGCAGTCCTGTTTGTGGATTTCGGGAAGGAGGTAGAAGCAGGCTGTAAGGGATTGGGGCATGATGAGACTGGAGGCATGGAGAGAAGATCTGCAGAGGAAATGAGGTCAGTGACAGTCCCTGGAAACAATGGCTTGATATTCGATGGTGGGGGTCATGGTCCATGGGGAGGTAGGACGAACTGTCAGAGAGTTGGCGTTCAGCCTCTGCTGGGCAGAGATCGGTGGAAAACTGCTTGTCTTTTGCTGATGCTCTTCTATATGTCATGTGTATCTGAGTACTGTAGAAGGAGGTTTGTGGCAACTATGCACTATGTTGATGCTGCAGGTAACAACAATAAAATCCTTTGAGTCCACCAACCCATGCAACAGGTTACATTACATCTGCTTTTCAGCTAGTATCCAACCGCGAAGCTTTGCTTAAAACAGAAAAATGACTTTGAAAGAATGACTTCACAGCCTTTAAAGACCTGTAAGCACGGAGCATAAGTCAGAAATAGGGCCACAACATTATAGAGTCAAATCTCTGACCTACACCCCTTTTGAATACAACTCTTTGCCAGGACTAAAAATATAGGAATTATAGCCAACCCAGACATCTTTGATAAAGCAGAAGTAAGTAGATCAGAAACACAGAATACTAATCAGACTTGGGTAGACAAGAAAATTCTTTATGCATCTGTTGGCTCCAAAGTCCTTGACAATGAAATATATTCGGGATAGTTCCATAATCCAACTTTCCCAATAGAGAGGCAGCACCCACAGGAAGTGCATCTTTGGAAATCACAGACTCAACCATGTCTACAGACAGGAAATTGGGAGTTGCATGCCATGATGTTCCAGGTGTGCTTTCTGTGAGTGCTACTGCTCCACTGAGATCACCAAATCGTGATATAAAAACAAAAAATGCTGGAACCACTCAGCAGGTCTGGCAGCATCTGTGAAAAGAGAAGCAGAGTTAACGTTTCGGGTCAGTGACCCTTCTTCAGAACCAAATCGTGAGATCATTCCCATCATCTCTTCTTGGGTATCTCAAGTACTCTTACCATGAACACTAAGTATGTTTATCCCTTCAAAAAAAGAGAATGTTCTTTTTAGCAGAGACAGGCTTTTTAGTACACATAAAGTTGATTCCATGAGGAATTTCTTATTTTTCCTCCTCTTAATTCACATGATACAAATGCAGAAAGGGATCAACAGAGGTATTGCATTATAAACAATGGCATTAAAGTTGGTAGTCCTCTATAATAGAAAGTATCATTGATGAGACTCCTCCCTTCATTCCAGAGCTGTTAACCTGGATTTCCTTTCAATACTAACAATTTTCAAGTCATATTCTCTCAAGGGTAGGGTGGGGAGGTGCAGTATAGGAGGAAATGAGGCAATAATCTATTATTTTGTGTGCCATCCCATTTCATTGCCTCTATAGTATTCCAACTGATACTAGAAGCACACACTCAAAAATAGATGATCCATAAATTAGGCAGTAGTGTAACATATGTTCCATTATCTACCCATTAATATTGAGGATACATCAAACAAGAACAAAGAACAGTACAGCACAGGAACAGGCCATTCGGCCCTCCAAGCCTGCGCCGATCTTGATGCCTGCCGAAACTAGCACCTTCTGCACTACCGGGGCCCATATCCCTCTATTCCCTTCCTATTCATATATTTGTCAAGATGTCTCTTAAACGTCGCTATCGTATCTGCTTCCACCACCTCCCCTGGCAGCAAGTTCCAGGCATTCACCACCCTCTGTGTAAAAAAACTTGCCTCGCACATCCCCTCTAAACTTTACCCCTCGCACCTTAAACCTATGTCCCCTAGTAACTGACTCTTCCACCCTGGGAAAAAGCTTCTGACTATCCACTCTGTCCATGCCACTCATAACTTTGTAAACCTCTATCATGTCGCCCCTCCACCTCCGTCGTTGCAGTGAAAACAATCCGAGTTTTTCCAACCTCTCCTCATAGCTAATGCCGTCCAGACCAGGCAACATCCTGGTAAATCTCCTCTGTACCCTCTCCAAAGCCTCCACGTCCTTCTGGTAGTGTGGCGACCAGAATCACACCCATATAAAATGGGCATCTGGCATTGCCAGATGGTACAGAAAAGATGAAAGTACACTTAAAAGGTCCAGCAACTATGATAAAAGAATTCAGTGAGAGTTTATTTGTCAGCAATTTGTATGTTTTTCCTTGCTACTGAAAAGCTTCATGTTTGTTCCTTCGACTGTGATGATCCCTTTTCCTTCCTCCCCACAATTTTAAAGTGGCCACAATGAATTTTACATTTGGAATTTTCCTGTATCTTTGTCCTCTTTGAGGGATCCATAACCAGGGGGCATAGATTTAGGGCAAGAGGTAGGAGGTTTAGAGGAGATTTGAGGGAATATGTTTTCACCCAGAGGTTGGACAGAAACCCTCATAACATTTAAAAAGTACTTGGATATGCACCTGAAGTGTTATAACCTACAAGGCTACGGACCAAAAGCCGGAAAGTGGGCTTCGGCTGGATGGCTCCTTGTGGGCCAACGCCGACGTGATGGGCGGAATGGCCTCCTTCCGTGCTGTAAATTTCTATGATTTCTATGGAGGAAGGAGAGGAACAAAAAAAGGGTTGATAGACTAGTTAGGCAAAGAGATGCATGCACACACCCGTCTGTATAATCACTCCAGAATATTCACACCAAGGCACTTCTACAACCAGGTGTCATAGGAGCAGTCCTTGTGGAGGCTGTGTTTTATAAAGGAAATCTATCAGTGAGTTCTGCCAAATACTGAAACCTTATCTACAGCCATCCTCCATCAAAGGCACTGTACTGCCCATGGCTATGAAGGAGGCAACCAACATCACTCCTGTTGCCAATCAGCTATGCATAGATTCATAAAGCATTTTTTGCTGGAGTGAGCTAATTTATCCACTTTCCTACTGATAACCCGTAACAGCAGGACAGGACACTGCAATTTTACCAAGTGGCTGTATTCTCCAAGGGCCATGGAGTCACGTACCATACCTACATCACTCTATGTGCTCCATGATTAATATCCATAAGAAAGAGAAGAAAGTTTACATTTATAAAGCACCTTTCACTTCAGGATGTCGCAAATTACTTCACAGTCAATGAAGCATTTTTGAAGTGTAGTCACTGCTGTAATGTATGAAATGTAGTACCAAATTGTGCACAGCTAGATCCTACAAACAGCATTGAGATAAATGACCAGTGAGGATAAAGGCCCAAATTTGGGCTCTCCTCAGCTTCTCGGTTGGGATGTGTGCTTGACGTGGTAACCATTCCAAGTGAAAAATGGGCCTATGTAAATTTCAGCCCCATAATCTAATAGCCTGATCAGCGAGGCAAGACTTATGATAGGGCAGGATTGGGAATGCAACATTTTTCATTGCAAAGTATTGAAGAGGAATAGAGTAGGAAAGGTAGCAGGATAGCAGTATTAACCAAAGATTCCATTACAAGCACTAGAATGTAAGCATGATATAGGGGATGGTGAAATTGCGGAATCTATTTGTTAAAATTAATTAATAAGAAAGAACTCATAGAATCATAGAATTGTTACGGCGCAGAAGAAGGCCATTCGGCCTCTTGTGTACATGCTGACTCGTCAAGAGCAACTCACCTGGTCCCAATCTCCTGCCCCCTCCCTATATAGCCATGCAATTTTTGTTTTCTTCAAGTACTTATCCAATTCCCTTTTGACAGCTACTGTTTTCCTATTGGGAGTATTTTAAGGACCAGAAAACACTGGTAAAGAGAGAGAAAGAGATATATAGGCAAATTAGAGAAAAATGTTGAAAAAACAGGGCATAATAATGTGTCTTAATTATCCAACAGTAGACTTAGATTGCAGTAATGCATATGGCAAAGAAAAGGAAGTTTTTGTACTGTGTTGATGATTGATTTCTAGCTCAATATGTTTTAGTTCAACAAAGAATGAGGCATTGCTAGATCTAGTTATAGGAAACAAAGTGAGACAAATAAGTATTTTAACAGCATGGAGATGTCAGAAAGGGCATTATGGGCAGCACAGTGGCGCTGTGGTTAGCACCGCAGCCTCACAGCTCCAGCGACCTGGGTTCAGTTCTGGGTACTGCCTGTGTGGAGTTTGCAAGTTCTCCCTGTGACTGCGTGGGTTTCCGCCGGGTGCTCCGGTTTCCTCCCACAGCCAAAGACTTGCAGGTTGATAGGTAAATTGGCCATTGCAAATTGCCCCTAGTGTAGGTAGGTGGTAGGAGAATGGTGGGGTTGTGGTAGGGAATATGGGGTTAATGTAGGATTAGTATAAATGGGTGGTTGTTGGTCGGCACAGACTCGGTGGGCTGAAGGGCCTGTTTCAGTGCTGTAGCAATAAATAAATAAATAAGATGCACAGACAGCACAAAGTTTGCATGCTGCCTCCCTCACCTTGACCAGGAGTGTGGTTATTGCACATCACCACTCCTATACTTACTAAATGCCCTATTTGAATTTTTAGTCCAGAATTTATTTGATTGGATTTCAAGATAGAAGGTTCCTCAAATAAGGCCATATGGGTAGAACTTAAGAACAAAAGGGCGGCAATCACTTGACTGGCGTGTACTACAGGCCTCCAAACAGTCAGGGAGAGATAGAGGAACAGATATGTAGGCAAATGTCAGAGAGTTGTAAAAATAATAGGGTAATAATAGTAGGGGATTTCAACTTGCCTAATAACAACTGGGATAATCTTGGTGCAAAAGGCTTAAAGGGGGAGGCATTCTTAAAATGCATACAGGAGAGCTTTTTGAGCCAGTACATAGAAAGTTCGACAAGAGAAGGGGCAGTACTGGACCTAATCCTAGGGAATGAAGCTGGACAAGTGGTAGAAGTATCAATGGGAGAGCATTTCGGGGATAATAACCTTAACTCTGTAAGATTTAAGGTAGTTATGGAAAAGGACAAAGATGGGCCAGAAATAAAGGTACTGAATTGGGGGAAGGCCGATTTCAGTATGATAAAACAGGATCTGGCCAAAGTGGACTGGGAGCAGCTACTTGTAGGAAAGTCTACATCAGGCCAGTGGGAGGCATTCAAAGAGGAAATAGTGAGAGTTCAGAGCCAAAATGTACCCATTAAGGTGAAGGGTAGGACCAACAAGTCCAGGGAATGCTGGATGTCAAGGGATATAGAGTATTGGATCAGGAAAAAAAAGGAGGCTTATGGCAGATTCAGAGCGCTGAAAACAGCAAAGTCATTAAAGGAGTATAGAAAGTGTAGGGGGGTTCTTTAAAAAAGTAATGAGGAGAGCGAAGAGGGGACATGAAAAAACATTGGTGGTCAATATAAAGGAAAATCCTATGGCATTTTATAAGTATATTAAGGGCACGAGGATAGCCAGGAAAGAGTAGGGCCCTTTAGGGACCATTGTGGCAATTTGTGTGTGGAGCCTGAGGACATAGGTGAGGTTTTAAATGATTACTTTTCATCTGTTTTCACTGTGGAGAACGACGATGTAGGTGTAGAGATCAGGGAGAGGGATTGTGATATACTTAAACATATTAACATTGAACGGGAGGAAGTATTAGATGCTTTAACTGGCTTAAAAGTGGATAAATTCCCAGGCCCAGATGAGATGTATCCCAGGCTGTTGTGTGAAGCAAGGGAGGTGATAGCAGGGGCACTGACGCAAATTTTCAGATCCTCTCTGGCCACGGGAGAGGTGCCAGAGGATTGAAGGACAGCGAATGTGGTACCATTATTCAAGAAGGGTAGCAGGGATAAACCAGGTAATTACAGGCCGATGAGTCTAACATCAGTGGTAGGGAAACTATTGGAAAAAATTCTGAGGGACAGCATTAATCTCCACTTGGAGAGGCAGGGAATAATCAGTGATAGTCAGCACAGCTTTGTCAGGGGGAGGTCGTGTCTTACTAACTTGATTGAATTTTTCGAGGAGGTGATTAGATGTGTAGATGAGGGTAAAGCAGTTGATGTAGTCTACATGGACTTCAGTCAGGCTTTTGATAAGGTCCCGCATGGGAGATTGGTTAAGAAGGGATGGGATCCAGGGCAATTTGGCCAATTGGATCCAAAATTGGCTTAGTGGCAGGAAACAGAGGGTGATGGTCGAGGGTTGTTTTTGCGAGTGGAAGCCTGTGACCAGTGGTGTACCACAGGGATCGGTGCTGGGGGGACCCTTGCTGTTTGGAGTGTGCATTAATGATTTAGACATGAACATAGGAGGTATGATAAGTAAGTTCACAGATGACACGAAAATTGGTGGTGTTGTAAATAGTGAGGAGCAAAGCCTGAGATTACAGGATGATATAGATAGGCTGGTAAGATGGGCGGAGCAGTGGCAAATGGAATTTAATCCTGAGAAGTGTGAGGTGATGCATTTTGGGAGGACTAAAAAGGCAAGGGAATATACATTGGATGGTAGGGCCCTAGGAAGTACAGAGTGTCAGAGGGACCTTGGTGTACTTATCCATAGATCACTGAAGGCAGCAGCACAGGTAGATAAGGTGGTTAGGAAGGCATATGGGATACTTGTCTTTATTAGCCGAGGCATAGAATATAAGAGCAGGGAGGTTATGATGGAGCTGTATAAAATGCTAGTTAGGCCACAGCTGGAGTACTGTGTACAGTTCTGGGCACCACACTATAGGAAGGATGTGATTGCACTGGACAGGGTGCAGAGGAGATTCACCAGGATGTTGCCTGGGCTGGAGCATTTCAGCTATAAAGAGAGACTGAAAAGGCTAGGGTTGTTTTCCTTGGAACAGAGAAGGATGAGGGGGGACATGATTAAGGTATACAAAATTATGAGGGGCATTGCTAGGTTAGATAGGAAGAGACCTATTCCCTTAGCGGAGGGGTCAATAACCAGGAAGCATAGATTTAAGGTATGGGGCAGGAGTTTCAGAGGGGATTTGAGGAAATTCTTTTTCACCCAGGGGGTGGTTGGAATCTGGAATACATTGCCTGAAGAGGTGGTACAGGCAGGAACCCTCACAACAGTTAAGAAGTATTTAGATGAGCACTTGAAATGCCATAGCATACAAGGCTATGGGCCAAGTGCTGGAAATCGGGACGAGAATAGTTAGGTGCTTGATGGCCGGCACAGACATGATGGGCTGAAGGGCCTGTTTCTGTGCTGTATGACTCTGACTCTATGACTCTTAAGATAAAACCTGGAATTGGATAAAGATCATCTGAAGGAAAGAAAGTGGTGGTTAGTTGTTGAGTGATATTAAGGGTGGGGACAAGTACTGGATTTAGTGATAGATGCTGTTTCTAATTTATATCAATGAATTGAATTTAGTAATTTATGTTGCTTCTAATTTATATCAATTAATTGGATTTGGAACCTAAAAGTAATTGGCCAAGTTCACAGAAGACATCAAACGAGGCAAAAGTTGAGTCTGAAAAAACAGCCAGGGACCTACAAAAAAGATGGATACAATTTGTAAATGGAGATAAATTTTAATAAAGAAGTAAATGTAAGTTACTACACACTGAAAAACATGGATAGCATAGAATTAGCTCAAGCTGCGGTTGAGAAATTTAGTATGTTAACATATTTTTAGAAATCTTTCTTCTCAGTATTACTCAGCAGGAATGGGACTTGAAGGATGGGATACAGAAATTAGTGTGCTTGATTCAAGACTTTTCTGTTAATGACCAGAAAGCTAGATACATAAAAAAAAAAATCAGGTGCATAGACCTCCACGCCTGATTCTCTAACTGATATTTCTGTTGAGTGAGATTCCATACCTGGCATGGATTCTCCAAAGATGTATCCTCCCATGCAAGATACTTTGGAGCAGCTTTGAATTGAAAATAATGCTGAAGTATCTTGTTAAGTTGGGAGAGCATATTTCAGAGAAAATCGTGCTGAAACTCTACAGTCCAGACAGTACCTTGAGCACTGTCAAGTCATGTCGTTATCAAAAAAGCGGAGGTGTTGGGCGTCTTGCAAAGCATGAAGGTAGGTAAGTCCCCAGGGCCTGATGGGATTTACCCCAGAATACTGAGGGAGGCAAGGGAAGAAATTGCTGGGGTCTTGACAGAAATCTTTGTATTCTCATTGGCTACAGGTGAGGTCCCAGAGGACTGGAGAATAGCCAGTGTTGTTCCTTTGTTTAAGAAGGGTAGCAAGGATAATCCAGGAAATTATAGGCCGGTGAGCCTTACGTCAGTGGTAGGGAAATTATTAGAGAGGATTCTTTGGGACAGGATTTACTCCCTTTTGGAAACAAACGAACTTATTAGCGAGAGGCAGCATGGTTTTGTGAAGGGGAGGTTGTGTCTCACTAACTTGATTGAGTTTTTTGAGGAAGTGACGAAGATGATTGATGAAGGAAGAGCAGTGGATGTTGTCTACATGGACTTCAGTAAAGCCTTTGACAAGGTCCCTCATGGCAGACTGGTACAAAAGGTGAAGTCACACGGGATCAGAGGTGAGCTGGCAAGATGGATACAGAACTGGCTCGGTCACAGAAGACAGAGGGTAGCAGTGGAAGGGTGCTTTTCTGAATGGAGGGCTGTGACTAGTGGTGTTCCACAGGGATCAGTGCTGGGACCTTTGCTGTTTGTGGTATATATAAATGATTTGGAGGAAAATGTAGCTGGTCTGATTAGTAAGTTTGCGGATGACACAAAGGTTGGTGGAGTTGCGGATAGTGATGAGGATTGTCAGAGGATACAGCAGGATATAGATCGGTTGGAGACTTAGGCAGAGAAATGGCAGCTGGAGTTTAATCCGGACAAATGTGAGGTAATGCATTTTGGAAGGTCTAATGCAGGTGGGAGGTATACAGTAAATGGCAGAACCCTTAGGAGTATTGACAGGCAGAGAGATCTGGGCGTACAGGTCCACAGGTCACTGAAAGTGGCAACGCAGGTGGATAAGGTAGTCAAGAAGGCATACGGCATGCTTGCCTTCATCGGTCGGGGCATAGAGTATAAAAATTGGCAAGTCATGCTGTAGCTGTACAGAACTTTAGTTAGGCCACACTTAGAATATTGCGTGCAATTCTGGTTGCCACACTACCAGAAGGACATGGAGGCTTTGGAGAGGGTACAGAAGAGGTTTACCAGGATGTTGCCTGGTCTGGAGGGCATTAGCTATGAGGAGAGGTTGGATAAACTCGGATTGTTTTCACTGGAATGATGGAGGTGGAGGGGCGACATGATCGAGGTTTACAAAGTAATGAGCGGCATGGACAGAGTGGATAGTCAGAAGCTTTTTCCCAGGGTGGAAGAGTCAGTTACTCGGGGACATAGGTTTAAGGTGCGAGGGGCAAAGTTTAGAGGGGATGTGCGAGGCAAGTTTTTTACACAGAGGGTGGTGAATGCCTGGGCCTTGCTGCCGGGGGATGTGGTGGAAGCAGGTACGATAGCGACGTTTAAGAGGCATCTTGACAAATACATGAATAGGATGGGAATAGAGGGATACAGTCCCCGGAAGTGCAGAAGGTGTTAGTTTAGGCAGGCATCAAGATCGGCGCAGGCTTGGAGGGCCGAATGGCCTGTTCCTGTGCTGTACTGTTCTTTGTTCTTTGTACTGTATCCAGCTTTCTCACCAAGGCAGATGAAAAACATTCAAGTGCTGTGGAGATGTTGCAGATAAGAACCACAAGGCTGATCTGCAGTATCAGCATTATGAAGAAACACTGGAGAAAGTTATTTAACTTTGAAAAGAGATTCGCAAAAAGGGCCATATAAAACAGTATTAGATATTAAACCCCAAAGAAAATATAAACCTGGAATATTACTCTAAGGTAAATCATGAAATTGGTTTAAGCCAAATTTAAATGTCAGGATAAATTAATTCACACCAAAAGCTTTCAATACTTTGAATAGGCTTCCAATTTAGAGTCAGTTTGATGTTATAACGTTGGGGTTTCTTCCTGCAGAGTTAACATGGGCTAAATGACCTCCTTTGCAATAAATGTGTGGACATCAATGAAATGGACAGATGCTATTTAGTATTGGTGAAATGGAACATAAATGAGTACTGCTGTCATTTGTCTAATATATAGTGCAGGATTGAGTCCAAGACATAGAAATCATGCCTCAGTTATATTTGTGCACAACGTGGATTTATTCCTGTTTGGGAAGAAATCATTTGTATACAATTGGGATTTACATCAAAATGGGTTTGACCACCTGACTATGTGTAAGTATGTGTGTGTATCGGTGTGTGTAAGCTGAGAAGGTCAAGTTCATCTTGTGAAAAGGCTTTGCTGTGTGCAAAGTCAAAACTTGCAGGTACGTATGTAGCTTTTTCCCTATGGCTTTGCCAAATGTGGAATTTGACTCTTGGTCTCTTACTCCTTGAAGGTGAGACAAGGCTCAACATACAATTTTTTTAAAAATCTACTATTTTTCCAATATATTTCTAATAATATATTCACTGAGTGGACATTGGCAAAATTTGCTGAACAGATAAACAGCATGCCTAACAATTTTCTCAATTCCCCAAAACAATACAAAAAAACTAAACTCAAACATTAGGTAATGCAATGAAAACCGAAAATGCAGAAAACCAGGAGCATGACAGGCAGTATCTGTGCACCTGGGGGGGAGATCCAGCGATGGTGCTGAAACCAATTACCCTCTGTGCCTGTGAGGCTGTGTCTTTTGTGAAATGAACATACTGTCCAGCTCTGGCAAAGAGGGCACTGGTGACCTGTGAGATGCAGTGGTGTGCAACTGTTGGCGAGATATCACGAAGGCCAAAACTGATCCTAGGAAGGAGCCAGAAGCAAAAAAGTTCAAGGCCACAGTGACTTTGATGGCTATTGGCAAGGCATGATGACCAGTGCAGCGAGGGGCAAGGTCTTCGACGATGAGATCACAGATGTCTGTGACCATCTGCCTGGAGAATTACAGTCTCCTGCAGTAGTGGTTCTCTGTCATCTCCAGGTAGCTCCATCTTCAGTGATAGATTTTGTGTTGAGGGTATGGCTTCCATTGCCTTTCTGCCCCTCTTTCCTCTCCCATGCCCTCCTACTGCTTGGGGTCCTGCCCTTCTTGTGGAGGATGTTGTCCCTCATTGCCACTGGGCCCAAAATCTGAGAGTCATACCCCCAGCGCAGTCTTGTGGACAGTTGGCCTCCATGTTGTGATTGGCAGCTTTTCCTCCTGCTCTTCTGCCCTGTGACACTGGGGGTGGTGACCCTCATCAATGTCTGAGCACTGACTGCCCACTCTCCCTGCCACCTTCGCAGCGCCAAGGGCATCTCTTTCCCAAAGACCAAGTCCCCCTTTTTGCCACTGACCCTCTTAATTCCCTGCAGCAGCCGTGACTAACTTGCAACTCTGGACATGCATCCCTTCAGCTCGAGAGTGTGTGCAACCAGTGGACCCCTGTGAAAATTTCAACCTCCCTCTTGAACGAGCTCATAATGAGCTCTTTAAGAACTTTAATTAGGAGGCAGACAGGATCACTGTTCAGCCATCTCCCCGCCTTGGTGAACTGGCTGGCGCCGGTATTTTCAAGCTCCACCTGCCACCATCCCCGACCTTGGTGGGGCTTGAAAATTCAGCCCAACATTGTCTGTGACTTTTCATCAGAATTGGGAAACAGAAATGTACTAGGTTTTGAACAAGTGAAAGGGGAGAGGGTGGGAAGAAGAACAAAAGGACAGAGGGCAGGAGAGATAAATTTATAAAAGGTTTCATGGTGCAAAGCCAAAGGGAGTGGTAATAGGACAAGTAAAGAAACAAAAGATGTGTCTAGAGGAGGTGTGAATGGCAGGATAGCGGCTGTCCAAAAGTAAAGGAAATAAGAGAAAAAACAAACCAGCAAAGAATCACAAAACAAAATGGAGCAGAGGTTATTATCTGAAATTGTTGAACTTAATGTTAATTACAGTAGGCTCTTCAGTGCCCAGCTGAAAGATGAGGTGCTGTTGCTCAAGCTTGCATTGAGCTTCATTAGAACACTGCAGCAGACCAAGGACAGAAAGGTTAGAGTGGGAACAAGGATCAAGGTAGAGAATTAAAATGACAGGTGACTGAAAGCTCAGGATCATGCTTGTGGACTGAACGGGCTGGGAGACCGGGCTGAAAAAATTACAGCGAAGGCAACGAGAGGGGAGCTTGACGTCTTCCTGCCACCAGCATTTTACCTGACGCAGGAACCTCAGCTGTGCGGCCAACAACCAGGCAATTTAGTACCCAATTAAGGGCCACCTCCTGCCCCTGCCGGCGTTTTACTGGCATCAGGAGGGGCCGCCACATGTGAAGACTGCCAGATAAACCCTGGAAGCCTCAGTGGATTCCCGAGGGTAGGCCCTCTTTTATGGCTGCTCCATGGTCCACGGTGGCGCCACCCCCCCCCGGCATCAATGGTGTCTCCCCACCTCCCCTCCCCACCCCCGATCACTGGGGCCCACCTGCCTGGCCCTGGCTTGCTCAAAAAAACGTCGGGCTGGATTTAGTCACACTGGCAGGCCTCCTGGCACCGGGCCGAAAAGGCGAAGGAAACACCGCCTCAGCTTTTCGGAGCACCCCATGTGATTCAGCAGTGTTCAGGCACTTAAGTGTCTGGCGCCAGGATCCCTGTCCCTTTAAAGATGCGGATCCCGCCTCCAAGAGCTGCCAGCAGCTCAGTAGTATCAGCAGCGTCACCAGGAGCGGTGGCCACTGCCAAGACTACAGGAGGCCTGGGAGCAGGCCCTCTGATTAGCCGGCATCTCTTGGGGGCAGGATCTCCGTCCCTATCAAATGTTTAAAGGGACAGGGATCCTGCCTCCTTAAACTTTGACCCCAAAAACTGGAGAATCGCATTGGGGGGGGTCAGAAAAAATGCAGAGGGGAGGTTCCTCTTGACTTTTCGGCCTGGCACCGGGAGCCCTGCCTCCTGCATAAAATCCTGGCCTGGGAGTATGTTGGCACTTGGCATTTTGTGGTTATTCTTGTGGTGGGTGAAAGTACTTCTCCCTTTCCCAGATGGCAACTGTCAGATGCGTAACAAAAGTGGACCTCTGTAGTAAACTGAAGACCTGTGCTCCAGAACTTGTCGCGCCCCTAGCCAAGCTGTTCTAGTACAGATACAATACTGGCATCTACCCGGCAATGTGGAAAATTGCCCAGGTATGTCCTGTACACAAAAAGCAGGACAAGTCCAACCCGGCCAATTACCGCCCCATCAGTCTACTCTCAATCATCAGTAAAGTGATGGAAGATGTCATCGACAGTGCTATCAAGCGGCATTGCTTAGCAATAACCTGCTCAGTTTGAGTTCCGCCAGAGCCATTCAGCTCCTGACCTCATTACAACCTTGATTCATACATGGACAAAAGAGCTGAACTCAAGAGGTGAGGTGAGAGTGACTGCCCTTGACATCGAGGCAGCATTTGACTGAGTGTGGCATCAAGGAGCCCTAGCAAAACTGAAGTCAATGGGAATCGGGGGGAAAACTCTCCGCTGGTTGGAGTGATACCAAGCGCAAAGGAAGATGGTTGTGGTTGTTGGAGGTCAATCATTTGAGCTCCAGGACATCACTTCAGGAGTTCCTCAGGGTAGTGTCCTAGGCCCAACCATCTTCAGCTGCTTCATCAATGACTTTCCTTCAATCATAAGGTCTGAAGTGGGGATGTTCGCTGATGATTGCACAATGTTCAGCACCATTCGTAACTTCTCAGATACTGAAGCAGTCTGTGTAGAAATGCAGCAAGACCTGGACAATATCCAGGCATGGGCTGATAAATGGCAAGTAACATTCACGCCACACAAGTGCAAGGCAATGACCATCTCCAACAAGAGAGAATCTAACCATATCCCCTTGACATTCAACGGCATTACGATTACTGAATCCCCCAGTATCAACATCCTGGGGGTTACCATTGACCAGAAACTGAACTGGAGTAGCCATATAAATACCGTAGCTACAAGAGCAGGTCAGAGGCTAGGAATCCTGCGGCGAGTAACTCACCTCCTGACTCCCCAAAGCCTGTTCACCATCTACAAGGCACAAGTCAGGAGTGTGATGGAATACTCTCCACTTGACTGGATGGGTGCAGCTCCAACAACACTCAAGAAGCTCGACACCATCTAGGACAAAGCAACCTGCTTGATTGGCACTTCATCCACAAACATTTCAAGCTTGAAATCTTCGGCTGCAACTACTTTAGCTGGCTTATACTAACTCAGTGTGGAACAGGGATCAGGGATCAAATCTGCACATTTGCTGGGCTTTAGGGCTTAGCATTGCAAGAGCCACGACCTTTACCTGCTAAGTGTTTGGAATGACTTCAGTAATACTCTTTGATACCCTTCGCTTTTGTTACAAAACACTGTCCTCGGGAGCCAAACACTTTGCGTATTTTGAAAGTATTAATTGAAATGAATATCCTATGATATAAAATAACACCTAAAATTATATAAAAACACCATTATTTAAACAAAGAAAACAGTGCCCAGTAGGCCTGTGATATGTCAACAGACAAAAGCAATTTTAGTGAGGCCCTTAGAGATAAGTCTGCAAACACTGACAAAAATAGTTGTACTACACAATGGTTATAACTGATCTATTTACTTTGTTAATTTTCCTTTCTGTTTTTGCTGGTCACTTTTGAAGGCTGTAGCTTTCAGCAATGAGTGAAGTCAATGGTCCACAACAAAAATATGCTTCCTCATGTAAATAAACATAAGACTATGATTGAAGGTTATAGTAACTATCAACAAAGATTATAAAATTCTCCATGGTAAATTACATCTCTTGCACCCTTAGGATCATGGACTGTGGAAAGTAAATGGGCATAGTTGAATAGTATAGGTATTCGCTTAATAATTTGAAGATGAGTTCAATTGTGTTAGGGAGGAATTATTATGAACTTTATTCTTGACTTGTTAAACACTTGAATAAAATTCTCAGTGTAGCATATAGCACATAATTTATGGAAAGAGTGGCTTCAATCATTTTGTAGTTCTTGTTTCTCATTTCATTTTTGTTATTTTCTTATTCCTGTGTCTATAAATATTTTAAAGATTGAGTAAGGGGCACAGATAAAAATGATACATATCAGTTGAATTTTGTTGAGTTTTACACCCTGCTTGATTTTATCAAGCAGAGTATAAAGTAGGCTGCTGATTTCCTATTGCCCACTTCGCACTACTGACCAAGACAAATTTCACCCTCATTGGATTTGATTCTGACCAGTTATATTGGCTTGATTTTAACTGGAAAATTACAATGTAGCACAACTTCAATCCTAATTTTTACAGAAGACATCTATAGGCAGCTGCATGGCTTCTAACTCTCAACATTTTTAATAGCCAGGCAGTAGTCATGCTAAGGCTGCAGAACTGATCTAATCTGTATTCTTGTTGGTTTAAGGAAATAATTGATTCAGCTCTAGTTCACCAGCCCTGATGGTTCCAAGAGACTCAATGAAATCTTTTTCATTAATTGGATCTCATCTGTTTGCTTTTCTGTTTTTGTTACGAAGGAAATAAGACTGCTTTATATATCTTGTTGTTCGAAGTCACACTTTAATTTATTTCAAATTGGTAATTTGCTGTAATTTGTTTGCTTCGTGTATTGCAACAGTCTATTTGACAGGGTTACACTTTTATTTTACTTGATGTTGATATGCTAAGTGGAGAATCTCAGAAGCTGCACTACCAACAAACATTGAAATTCTTGAGATGTGCTTTAAATTAACTAATTACCTGTTTTTTTAGTTTACCAATTATAATTATACATTGTCAAAACAATCTGCTCTGAGGCACCTCATTCAGCCTTTTGTCCTTCATTTTTACCCATATCTATGTAGCTTTTTGAACTTGTGTTGAATGCATTCCAACAGTTAATTCTTCGCCTCCCCTTTAAATTTACTTCCCTTTTACTTAAAATCCAGGGTTGTCTGGACTGGGTGATTAATTGAAATAATGTTAACTCATATAAATTCACAGCCAGGAAATTTCTGTAACAGTTCCTTTCTCTTACTGTTCTTTGCCCCTTAATTTGAAGTTGGTCAATACAAATTATTTGCTAATTTCTGTTTCAAATTTACTTCAAATTAACAGCAGTAGAAATAACAAAAGTGCAACCTACACAGAACTGAAATTAAGACGGAGCAGTGCTGCTCATGAAGGATTGAATTGGTAGATATCGTCCCATGTCAAAAAATGTTATGATTGAAAATGAAACTGGGATCGTCAATCTGTTTGTAAAGAGTGACCCTCTGGTGCCAAAGGGATCAATGGATATGGGGAGAAAGCAGGAACAGGGTAATAAATTAGATGATCAGCCATGATCTTTTTTGAATGGAGGAGCAGGCCCGAAAGGCCGAATGGTCTGCTCCTGCTCCTATTTTCTATGTTTCTATGGTGTTTGGAGATTGGGATTATGTAGAACAGAAATTAAGTTATGGCTGGAGCCAGGAGCAGTAGTAACAAAGAAAAGCAGTTAGTTTCTTGAGACCAGGGTTATCCAACCTTATCATGTTGGGGGGGCGGTGGGGGCCACATTACAATTTTTGTCTTACATAGAGGGCCGGTGAGACAATTTCGGAATGTTAAAGGCATTAAAAATTTATCTTGCTATTAATTAAAACAACAACAAATATGCATTTTTTGAAGAAGCTTTAAATAAGAAAATTAATTTATTGACTTACTTTCTTGTCACTATGTTGGACATTGATTTAGTCAGATACCTGACATTTTTTTGCTTGCACAGTAGTCAATGTTTGCCCACACCCTTGTAGCGATGCTGAGTATTCCGGATAGATGTCCATCTGTCAGGAATGATCTTGATCACTCTCTCTCCCTCTCTCTCTCTCTGTTTGTCTGTCTGTCTCTCTCCCTGTGTCCCCCTCTCTATGTACCCCCCTTTTCTATGTTGTTCCCCCCACCGCGTTGTCCTTGCTCTGTGTTAAGTAGCTCCATCGGGTGACACATGTGTTTTTTTCCCCCATTCTTCAAGAATATCTTGCACCAGAGGGTCTGGTACTGGCAAATGAAAAAGGGACAGGAAAAGAGATCATAATGTCTGTGAGAATGACTGAAAGTCTTTTTAAGGAGATAAAATAGAGGTCAGACAGACAGCAGGGTCTCTGTAGAAGGAAAGCTCCAAAAATAGCTCTAGTCATGTGAAGGGAGGTGGTACATGCACTGAGTGCCATCTCCCTGCCCTTAGATTTGCAGAACAGTACTGAAAGAAGTTTAATGACCTAGCCAGGGCAGCACAGGTAGCACACTACACTCTCTGGCAAAGGGGGACAAAAGCTAGAGAACATTTAATTGAATGCTGAACATTAAGGCCTTTTCACCTCTTTCACAGACTGATTTAATAGTAAGTTTCAAAAGGGATTTGAATAAATACTTGAAGAAACAATTGCAGGGCTCTGGGGAAAGAGCCAGTGAGTGGGACTAATTGATTGTGCTTCAAGGGTGGAATCTTGTCCACTTAAAAAAAAAAATAATCGAGTGGTGGGGCCATTTTCAGGCCCCAAACCCGCAGTTGATGGTATACGCCTGCTGGCATGATCTACTGGGAGGTGACCTCTTAATTGGCTGCCGTAGAGTATGTCATTCAATTAATGACGCTGGTGGGTTCCTGAGGCTGTAGGCCCAATCAGAGGGCCTGCAGCCTTAGAAGGATGGCAGCCCCATGGCAGAGGTGGGCACTGTCACTGCAAGATGGGGAACGCAAGGGCACCTCCATGTTGAGGCACCCTCTGAAAAGGTTTGAATTAAAAAAAAAACTCTGACCACCGCTGCGGCTGTTGGCCATCTTGTGGAGAGGAAGGGGTTTCCTGCTGATCAATGCTGCTCCAGTGGTGGGGGCCGGGGGTAAGAGTAGGAAGCATTGCAGACCATACCGGCCAATTGCTGGCAAGCCTCCACGAGGCACCTGCTAGGCTTGGACCTCGGTAAGGGACCCATCTGCCACAGGGAGGATTCAGGCAAGGTCCCAATCAGCCCACAAATGGGCAGTTAAACATTCAAATTCGTTACTTGCCATTGCCAGGCAGGCAGCCTCTGCTCGTGATGTCCCGCCTCCGGGAAGATTACCTGAAGGCGGGAACTCATCAGATCACTGACCTGATGCCAGGATATCTGAATTTCCTCCTGGTCCTGCCTTCAAGCCCACCCCCACAGGACTGGAAAGATTCCATCCCCAAAAGAACTGGTGGAGATTTGATTTTGCAAATGGCCTCCTTCTGTGCTGTACTAGTCTATGATTCGATGATACTACCACATATCTTGCATCAGCTGTTTGATGCTACCTGGGAGACAGTCCTCAATCACTAGCCTTCACCAAATTCATTCAATCTGGTTGCATGAGCAACTTGTTCTCTGCACTGTGGAATGGAAGGATGGAGAAAGGCCCTTGCTGCCAGGAAACATTGACTGGACCCCTGAATTATTGATGTTAGTGTGAAATGCTGACAGTTGGAAAATATGCTATGGGGGGAGTGAGATTCAATGTTGACTACTGTAGCAAAAAGAAAGAGACATGATGGGCTGAATGGCCTCCTTCTGTGCTGATACATTTTAAGCTTCTTACAATATCATTTATTGTTCATAATAAAATGAAAATAACTCCTTACCTCCTTCAGTCGTACCCTCTAAAACTCATGCATTTTAAAACCCAAGCTTATTGTCATCTAGTCACTACTTTCTAGTTTACCTATCTCCCACTCTTTCCTACCTTCCATGGCTTATATTATGGCCTTTTGCATTTCATTTCAAGTTTTTCAAAATGAAGATGATCAGTTTTTTTAATCAGAAGTTCCAAATAATTTTCCCAAATGAAGTAATCATTACACAACACATAGTTCATCGCAAGAAGTGTGCAAGAATTAAACAAATTCCAACATGACATACAAAAATAGCAATTGATGGGTTTGCAACTGGAAATTTTGTTTTTGTTGATAAAAATCACATTATTAATGATGAGCAAACTGGATTTTACTAGCATTTACTGGCATGCTAGAATGCTTTGATTAGTTAACTTTAACACTAGACAAGTAAAAACAAAAATTGTAAGTTCCATTGTCATGTTAATTTTATCTGCTTTTTTGAATAATAACTGTATCCTACATAGAAAATTTTAGCTAAATTAGTACAACAATCCTATTAGAGAGATGAATCCAGTTTGAGCTGTCCTCAATTTGTGCCCAGTTGTGCACCATAATATTGTTTTGGTTGTTACCTATTAGATTTTTCTTCAATCTGTGTTGGAGACAGCAACACATATGGCCTTTTTAAAATGCCCCATGTCACGGGAAATTGTGTCAGTACAATATGGCTTAACATTTCAAATTTGAATTCCTGTTCCAGAACAATCAAGAAACAGACATATTAGGATTGATAGTAACCCATCACAACAGGCAGAATAGAGTGATGGAGGAATCAGAATCATAGATTCATAGAAAGTTTAAGGCACAGAAAGAGGCCACTTGGCCTATCGTGTCTGTGCCGGTGGAAAAACAAGCCACCTATTCTAATCCCACCTTCCAGCATTTGGTCCGTAGCCTTGCAGATTACGGCACTTGAGGTCCATATCCAAACTCCTTTTGAATGAGTTGAGGGTTTCTGCCTCAACTACCCTTTCAGGCAGTGAGTTCCAGACCCCACCACCCTCTGGGTGAAAAGGTTTTTCCTTATCTCCCCTCTAACCTTTCGACCAATCACTTTCAATTTATGCCTGCTCGTCACTGATCTCTCTGCTAAGGTGAATAGACCCTTCACCTCCACTCTATCCAGGCCCCTCAAAATTTTGTACATTTTAAACAGTTCTCCCCTCAGCCTTCTCTGATCCCAGCAGAACAACCCCAGCCTATCCAATCTTTCCTCATAGATGCATTTTTCCAGTCCTGGCAACATCTTCTTAAATCCGCTCTGTACCCTCTAGTGCAATCACATCCTTTCTGTAATGAGGTGAGCAGAACTGCACACAATTCTCAAGTTGTGGCCTAGCCAATGAGTTATACAGTTCCAGCAAAACCTCCCTACTCTTGTATTCTATACCTTGGCTAATAAAGGAAAGGATTCCATATGCCTTCTTAACCATCTTATCGACCTGTCCTGCTACCTTCAGGGATCTGTGAACATTCACTCCAACATCCCTCACTTCCTCTACGCTTCTCAGTATTTTTCCATTTATTGTGTATTCCTTTGCCTTGTTTGACCTTCCCAAATGCATCACCTCACACTTCTCCAGGTTGAATTCCATTTGCCACTTTTCTGCCCATCTGACCAGACCATCAATATCTTCCTGCAGCCGACAGCTATCCTCCTCACTATCTACCAATCTTTGTGTCGTCTGCAAACTTCTTGATCATGCCCTCTACATTTACTCCAAATCGTTAATATATACCACAAAAACCTGGGGACCCGGTACTGAGCCCTGCAGAACACCACTGGAAACAGCCCTCCAGTCACTAAAACACCCGACAACAATTACTCTTTGTTTCCTGCCACTGAGCCAATTTTGTATCCACCTTGCTGCATTTCCCTGGATCCTATTGGATTTTATTTTTGACACCAGACTGCCATGTGAGACCTTGTCAAAAGCCTTGCTAAAATCCATGTGGCGCGGTGGGGGGTAAAAATTTAAATCACAACATGCAGGCCCCAACCCAATGTATACACACCTGACGCAATTTTACATTGGCTGTTGTTTGGTGTGTCTGTGTGCTGCAATTGAGAGGCCATGCACTTTATTATAATATTTCATCCTGGCTCCTACATTGCAGTTGAAAGCCTGATTTAAATTTAATGCTGGCCGACCAGGTTTCCCAGAGCTCGGGGTATGCGGCAGCTAGATGGAGATGGGAGCAGTGGATCAAGCAGATAAGGACTTTTATTAGCACTGCTTGTGGGCAGAGAGGCACTGCTCCTTCAACACCTCAAGTAAACTTGCTGCGGATCACAGCCTCTCCTCACTGCGACGATCAAACACCACCCCAACCCGACCCCCGTGCCGCAATCTTTGCCGCTTTCCATTACTCCCAGTTGCCATGCTCTGAGCCTCCACACCTCCCTTCCAAGCTCCAATCTTTTCTGATTGCTGGGGGCCAGCCCCCACGTTCCCCAGTTGTGGCCTTCTACTGCTGGCTTTTTCGATGGCCAGCCTGTCAATTTGGCCATCTGCTGGAATAAAATATGCTAATGCTTAAACCTTTATAAAGCTCTGGTTAGGCCCCAACTAGAGTATTGCATCCAGTTCTGGTCACTACACTTTAGAAAGGATGTGAGGGTCCTTGAGATGGTGCAGAGGAGATTTACCAGAATGGTTCCAGAGAGGAGGGATTTTATTTACAAGGTTAGGTTGAAAAAGCTGGGGTTGTTCTCCTTAGGGCAAAGGAGATTAAGGGGAGATTTAATAGAGTTGTACAAGATTATGACTGGCATAGGTAAGTTAGACAAGGAAAAACTGTTCCCATGAACTAACGGTACAAGGACTAGAGGACACAGATTGAAGGTTTTGGGCAAGAAATGCAGGGAGAATATAAGGACGAACTTTTTTATGCAGCGAGTAGTTATGATCTGGAACTCGCTGTCCACTAGGGTGGTGGAAGTGGAGACAATCAATGATTTCAAAAGGAAATTGGATGGCCACATGAAGGAAATAAACTTGCAAATCTACAGGGGTCAAGCAGGGAAGTGGATTTGACTGAATTGCTCCATGGAGAGCGGGCATGGACTCAATGGGCCGAATAGCCTCCTTCTGCACCATAAATAACTCAATGACTCTGATGAGGTCTTGCTAGTTAATGCAGCAGGACCACTGTGTTCCAGGGATTTTTGGGTTCTCCCAACAACAACCATACTTCCCTGCACCCTACCTTATGCCCCATAAATATCAGGGCCCTCACTGCATTGCTATTTTGTTTGCAACAAAGCAAAGGTGTAAAACACAGGATTTACAAGAAAATGATTAAATCTATCCACAGTGAAATTTTGTGTGTTTGGGGGAGGCAGTGGCATAGTGGTAATGTCACTGGATTAGTAATCTAGAGGCCCTGGCTAATGCTCTGGGGACATGGGTTCAAATCCCAGCATGGCAGATGGTAAAATTTGAGTTCAGTTAATAAAAAAATTCTGGAATTAAATAAAAAAAGCTAGTCTAATGGTGACCATGAAACCATTGTTCATTGTTGTAAAAACCCATTTGGTTCACTGATGTCCTTTAGAGAAGGAAATCTGCTGCCCTTACCTGGTCTGGCTTACATGTGACTTCAGACCCACAGCAATGTGGTTGACTCTTAAATGCCCTGTGGAATGGCCTAGCAAGCCACTCAGTTCAAGAGCAATTAGGGATGGCAATAAATGCTGGCCTAGCCAGTAATCAGGCACTCTATGCCTGATGAAATGCCACCCCCGCTGCCCCAACCACCCCCAACACCCAACACACACCCCACACCCTCTCCCCCCTCCCCCATCCCCTCAACCAACCACCCTTGCCTTGCCGGGGGTAATCGGTTGGGCCCCAGCGAGGCAACCAAAACTTATCTTTGTTCCGGTTTCCCCGACATCATGTTCAAGCTGGACTGTAGTCCCAGCAGTGGCCAGCACACCCAGTGGCACCTCTGGGACAGTTAGCTGCAGGCCCACTGATTGGCCAGCAGCTGTATTAGGTGGGATTTCCTACCTCAAGCGGGTGGAAGTCCTGCCTCACGCCAATTAAAGCCCGGCAACCCGCAAAATACGTTCGATCCCCAGGCGAGGCGAAAGCGGGTTTGCCACTGACTTTTCAGTCGATGGCCAGCTCCCATCCGGCCAAGGTTAAATCCTGGCCCTGCTGTCGGATTCTGTGGACAACTGACATTGCATTTATCTTTTCAGCCAGTTCCATTTTGTAGCTGTGGTACTGACCTTTATGGGAGGTTGGCTACAGCTCCAAAAAGACCATTCTTCTTTGCACAACTTCCTGCAGCAACATTATCAAAGCTGTCGTCATCTTTCAACCATTTCTACAATTGTTCTGAAGTAAGACTACTTTAAGAATGAGCGACAGCCCTTAAAGAGTTGCTGCTCACAATATCCAACCACTACACCGCCATTAGGTGCTGAGAGCAGCACACTCAAATGTAAGTAGGTTCACCTCATATATAGTGCAGGGTCAGATATGTGGGAGCACAGGTCCTTTGCAGTGCCAGACTAACAGTTACCAAGCCTAGTACCACATTATTGGCTTACCATTGTTTCCATGGTTTGAAAGTAAGGATTTTGAACCTTTCTGTCTGTGCTTTGTCAATGAGAAGAGTTGATTTGTTTACAGCCAGTGCACTCATTCAGACTTTTTTTCCTGTATATCTAGGCTTACACTGATAAACAGTTGTGTTATAATGTGCAGATCCAATTGTTCAGGTGAAATAGATATTTTATTTCAAGTAAAGAGAATAAGATTTTTGACTTGCCTTCCAAATTAGGGTATTTCACGTTTATTTCTATGTAATCAGTTGCTAGCCTTACTGTCAAGCTATGGTTATTGTGCCAAGAAAAGCAATATTAGCATGAGGGTCCTTTGTAAACTATGTTCTTCCCAATCCATAACCTTTTTTGGAGACTAATAAATTTAACTTTCATCAATCAGATCATTGTAATCATTTCGCCTTTTTTTGCAGATTAGGTGAAGATATTAGTATTAAGAGAATTAAATAGAAATGAACTTCCAAATGATGCTGTGATGCATTACTATAGCAACATGGAAAAGTAAATTAACTACTTGGTTTCAAAATTATGCCTTCATAATAATTTCTTGAGTGTTAATGGTTATTTTTCTGACCTGTGGAAGTGTTTTTCAACTGCAAGCATGCTGTTTCTCAGTAGTAAAACAGGCAGCTGTCAGTTGAATATGGGGTGGGAGGTAGTGAAGCACCTCAGATGCTTCATTATCATCCATGGCCTGCCTAATGCAATTTTCAGGTGGGTCTGTAAAAGGGCAAACAGCATCTCCTTCTTTTTAAAGTGGATTCTGCTTAAATATGTACAATGGGATTCTATGCTGGTCATAGGACATCGATTGCAATGATCAGGTACAATTGGGTAGACCATATGAATTAGGAGCAGAAGTAGGCCATTGGGCACCTCGAGCCTGCTCTGCCAGGACCAGCAAGATTACCCTTTCCCCCCCCTCCCTCCACCAGGCCCAACCTGAGCGGGCTGATTTCCCATCCTTCCTTAAGCGCGACCTGCAATAGAAGACCTTTTCAGCATTTGATGCCCGTTGATGGTATTTAAGTAAGGACAGAACCCAAAAATGCCAGCTTTGCGGGTGGCACAGCCACTCCGCTGACTTGGTGGCGGTTTCAGATGGAAGTTGAAGATCCACGTCTCTTGATGCTTCTTATGTAGACGAGCAATATAAAAGTAGGATTGATTCACCTATTGATACAAGTAAATGTAATTTCATTGAATTTTTTTTGGCATGAGCAACATACAGTATACTGTTTGTGAACAAAGTAATTATTTGAAGAAAATGCTGCATAGTATGCACCAGGAAGGAATGCAAAATAAAAATTGGGTCAATTTAGATTTATCTAGCAAAATCCTTCAAATTAGCTCAGCAGTAAATGGCTCTTGTGCTGATTAGAATCTGAGGTTGCAGTTTGAGGCACTTAATCAAAGTACAGCATCTAGCCTTTGCTGGGGCATTTCTGCCAAACAGATAATATTGCAATATGATTTTGAATTTTAAGGCACATATTTAAAAGTTTTATTGCTTTTTATTGTGTAGTGCTGCAGTAACTGACTAGGAATATTTTTCTAAGTGAATTATTGTGTAGATTTCTGGTTGGTTCCAAAGGTTTTGACTTCAAGAAATTAACTTAAAGAAGAAAGTTGTAAAGTTGACTTTCGTAGTCAATTTATTGAATAAGTTTTTTAGCACTGAGTGTCGCCTGCCAGGAGCGCAGCTCTGGAAATTGCAGGGGTACTCCCCATGAATTGCAGTCCACTTCCTGATACGCGCACTTAGCATCAAAGCTTTGCACTGGGTGCACATATTTGAAAAATCAGTCCTGCACTTTCATATTGGAGTGGACAGTCATATTTTAAATCGTCTTAATTCCACATGATTGTGTGACGTATGTTAAGTGTTCACCTGGCACAATCATTTTCTATTTTTGTCACTCACTGTCAATATCTACCATGGTCAATCTTGGAGGGAAGTAAGCTGTAAATTTGAAGCATGGAAGAAACATGATGCAGAGACAAAGTAGATCGATTCCAAGATGCTACTTTGGCACAGGTTTTGCAGGAGTTAGATATTTTTGGAGCATACTCCTTTATAAATTAAAGGGTGCCATTCTAAAGGTGGCACAGGAACAGAGAGACCGGGGTATACGTGCGTAGATCATTGAAGTTTGAAAAAGCAGTTTAATAGGAACATGGGATCTCACATTTTAAAAAAAGAGGCAAAGAATGCAAAAGCAAGTTATGATGAACCTTTGTTTCTGAACCCTAACCAAATAAATTCTGTTCTTGACCCTTCTAGGACATCCTCTCTCTCCAGCTCTGTAATACTCTCCTTAATACTGCCACCCCTCCTCCTTTCTTTCCTTGTCTATCTTTCCTGAACACCTTGTATCCAGGAATATTTAGTACCCAGGTCTCAGGTTTGATTCAGATCTCCAATATCGCCACAACATTTGAGTCCCATGCGATATCTGTGCCTGCAGCTCACCAACCTTATTTACAATGCTTTGTGCATTTATATACATGTGCAGTAAACCTAATTTGAATCTTATTGCATTCCCTCATACTCTGACTCCGCCTAATACCTTATTGTTTCTTACTCTAGTGCTATCTGTCTCTCCCAATCCTTTGTGCACCTTGTTTCTCCTTCCTATTCCATATCCTGGTTCCCATCCCCTGTCAAGTTGGCTTAAATTCTCCCCAACAGCATAAGCAAACTGCACCATGAGGACATTGATCCCGACAGTGTTGAGGTACATCCAGCCTGTATAGGTCCCATCTCCCTGAGAATCCAGTCTCAATATCCCAGGAATCTAAAGCCCTGCCTCCTGCACCATCCCTCCAACCACACATTCACTAGCACATAGCACCAGAAGTAATCCAGAGATTACAACTTTGAAGTCCTGCATGCTATTCTGCTTCCTAGCTCCCCAAAATCTGCCTGCAGGACCGTATCCCTCTTACTACATATGTCATGGGTACCAATATGGACCATGACCTCTGGCTGTCACCTCCCCGCCTCGGAGTGCTGTGCAGCCACTCAGTGACATCCTTGACCCTGGCACCAGGGAGGCAACATAACATCCGGGATTCACGTCTATGGCCACAGAAGTGCCTGTCTGTTCACTTCACTATCGAATTCCCTACCACTCTTGCTTTCCCAATCTTCCTCCTGCCTCCCTGTACAGCTAAGCCACAGGCTCTGGCTGCACTCCCCAGAGGAACCATCACTCTTACCAGTATTCAGGACTGAATACTGTTTGGAGAGTGAGATGCACTCAGGAAACTCCTGCACAACCTGCCTGGTCCTCCTTGCCTCTTAGCCTGCACACCCTTAAGCTGCGGGGTGACCACATCCAGAAAAGTGCTATCCATGTAGCTGTCAGCTTCACAGATGCACCACAGAGATGTCAACTGCTGCTCAAGCTCTGAAACCCAGAGCTCGAGCTCCTCCAGCTGACGTCCCTTCCTTCACATGTAGCTGTCCAGGACCTGAGAAACATCCTAGTGTTCTCAGATGGAGCAACATGTGCACTCCATGGGACTGAGGTTCCCTGCCATGTCTCTCTTTATTAGACTAACTAAACATAGCAGAAATAAACTGAAGACTTATTAAAAGGCTTATATATATAAAAAGATATCCTATGATGTCACTCCTTGATTTTTTTTCTGCTTTGTTCTCACGGTGCTGTCTCTCTCCACCACTCCTTTTTTTTATTCCACTGTGTTCTCATGCCCCCTATTGTTCTCGCAGTGTGCTCACTCACCCTCTCTCTCTTTCTCTCCCTCTTTCTTTCTCTCTCTCTCTTTATCTCTCTTTCTCGCTCTCTCCCTCTCTCTCTACCCCCCACTCCTTTTATCCTGCTCTGCTCTCAGTCTTCTCACTGTTCT
Source organism: Heterodontus francisci (assembly GCF_036365525.1). Lineage (NCBI taxonomy): Eukaryota > Metazoa > Chordata > Chondrichthyes > Heterodontiformes > Heterodontidae > Heterodontus > Heterodontus francisci. The sequence goes on from NC_090371.1 coordinate 101,494,937, forward strand.
CGCAATGCTCTCTCTCCGTGCTCCTTTTACCCTGCTGTGCTCTCAGGCCTCCTGTGGTTCTTGCAGTGCTCTCTCTCTCTCCCGCTCCTTTTACCTCGCTGTGCTCTCAGGCCTCCTATGGTTCTTGCAGTTCTCTCTCTCTCTTTCTCTTTCCGCCACTCCTTTTATCACCACTGTGCTCTCGGGCCTCTCATTGTTCTCGCAATGCTCTCTCTGTCTCCGTGCTCCTTTCAACCCGCTGTGCTCTCAGGCCTCCTGCAGGTCTCGCAATGCTCTCCCTCCGTGCTCCTTTTACTCTGCTATGCCCTCAAATCCTCCTGCTGTCCTACCAGTGCTCTCTTTCTGCGCTCCTTTTACCCCACTCTGCTCTCAGGCCTCCCGCAGTTCTTGCAATTCTCTCTCTCTCTCTCTCCCCCCCCCCAACCCACCTTTTCTCCTGCTCCTTTTATCTTTCTTTGCTCTCAGTCCCACTGTTCTCGCAGTGCTCTCTCTCTCACTCGCCTGCTCCTTTTATTCTGCTGTGCTCTTGGTCCTCCCACTGTTCTCACAATGCTCTCTCTCCACGCTCCTTTTATCCTGCTGTACTCTCAGGCCTTCTGCTGTTCTCGCAGTGCTCTCTCTCATTCTCTGTTGCTCCTTTTATCACCACTGTGCTGTTAGGCCTATCATTGTTTTCGCAGTGCACTCTCTCTTTGCTGCTCTTTTTATCACCACTGTGCACTCAGACCTCATTGTTTTTACAGTGCTCTTTTTCTCGTCACTCCTTTTACCCTGCTGGGCTCTCAGGCCTCCCACTGTTCTCGCAGTGCTCTCTCACTCTCTCTCTCTCTCTCTCTCCTGCTCCTTTTATCTTGCTCTGCTCTAGGTCCTCCCACTGTTCTCCATAATGCTCTCCCTCTGTGCTCCTTTTACCTTGCTATGTTCTCAGGCATCCCGCTGTTCTCGCAGTGCGCTTGCTCTCTCGCTCGCTCTCTCTCTCTCTCTCCCCCTCTCTCCCTCTCTCTTTCCGTGCTTCTTTTATCCCACTGTGCTCTCGGGCCTCCCACTGTTCTCGCAGATAATTATTGTGTACTGAATTTTCCAGGTGTTTAACTAAATGTATACACTGTTAGGGTGATTCTTGCTTAATAACTTGTTTCTTGTGTTGGCAAATCATCTATCACCTGGTCAGAATCATATACTATTTATGATTGCTGTTTTCTCTCTTCTCCTTCCACCCCATCACAAGGTCACTTTGCAGTGAGGTTGTTGTAAAATGCAGCAAGTATTTTGGAAAGTTTTGGTGTTCATGTTCTATAACACCCCTTCAATCAATGCAGGCACCTGAATCTTTGTTAAGTTAAGTGAAGACTTCATGATACTGTAGTATTATATGAAAACATTTGTCAATAACTAGACTAAATCAATCGCTAAGATGACTATTAAGGTGCAACAAATTTATGCCTTCTGGATAAAAATAAATTGGAAACAATTTGAATGGTACAGAAATGTTAAAATGTTCATATCTACAATCCCCATCAGGTGGGCTGACTTGTTGAGCTCCCAACATCAGGCTCCGTGGCAGGGGGAGCTGGAAGATCGCAGCACGGCGGCCCGCCATGGAGCCTGATGCCGGGTTTGCCGGGCTCGATCTTCCTGGCGGCAGCAAGGCTCCATGGTGGCCCTCCCACCGCTCGGCGACAGGACCTGACTTTAAATATTGAAATAAAGCACATGAACAAATTAACATACTATTCCCCGCGATCTTACTGGCTGTCCGTGATCTTCTGTGCGACGTCCAGGGAAAGCTGGCACCACCGAGGTGGGGAAGGGGGAAACTTAGGGGGGTTAACTCTGCATTTCTAGTCGGGAGGGAGGGATGTACTCTGCACTTTGTGCAGTTGTGGCGGCGAGAGGTCAACCATTAAATTTAAGTATTTGGGTGAGGAGGAAACGGGGCTAGCATTTATTTTCTGTGTATTGGTTGGAGTCGAAGAGACTTAGTAGTTGGCAGGAAAAAAGACAGAGGCGCAAGGGGAGAGCCAACTGTGCAACAGCCCCAACAAACAAATTTCTCTGCAGCACCTGTGGAAGAGCCTGTCACTCCAGAATTGGCCTTTATAGCCACTCCAGGCGCTGCTTCACAAACCACTGACCACCTCCAGGCGCGTATCCATTGTCTCTCGAGATAAGGAGGCCCAAAGAAATTGGTTGGAGGAGAGGGGGGAACGGGCACACATTTATGTACAGTGTAGTGGAGGGGTGGGTTCTGGGGTTGAACTTTGTACTCTCTGTGCAGTCTGGCAGCCCTTTAAAAATGGCACCAGCGTCTGTGCTGATTGCGAGATTACGGTGGCATGGCAGCATGCGGCCTGTGCGTGCGGGCCACCATTTTTTTTGCCTGTCACCGCTTCTGGCGCGGGAGAATAAAATTCAGCCTGGTGAGTTCTTGGTCACACTCTTGCCATTGTGCAACAATGTTGGTCAAAGATTAGATGCTTTTCCAGGAGGAGGGAATATCAGAGGGAAAGTCAATGCATTTGCTCTCTCACACTTGATAGCTAACTCCAGTGGCATTGGCACAGGCCTGAAGGATAATCACCAACCCGCTCCAGAATAATGCAGACAATTGGAGAAAGCAAAATTCAAGTAGGGAATATAGTTTGAAATAAAAACAGAAAATGCTCTGTTTATATTTCAAATTTCCAGCATCCACATTATTTTGCTGTTGTATAAAATGGTTCGGATCCAGTTTTCTCATTTATATATCCATAAAAATTCATATATATCTGTTTAAAATTGTTAATTTTGGTAAAATATCATGTTTATACTATGATTGGATTTTTTATAATGCTGTGTACAGTTAAAAAGCCAGAGGTTGCAAAACATGACTGTCATTTCACAAGTGTTAACTGCTAAAATTACCTATTTTTGCCCTTACTAGACATCAGCCAGTATGTTGTTGGAGGGAGTGCTTGTATTGTAATGAAATATTTTACTATTTATAGCAATTATGATTTTTTTATTGAAGACTTGTTCTACCTCAGACTAAATACCTTACAAACTGAGTTAATTACAAGAGCAGTGATACAATTATACTAAAGGAAGGCTTGTTATAGAATGGTGCTAATCACTCAAATACATCATGCTTACTCATCCACTTTAGTATCTGCACCTACAAGCAATTTGGGAATGTTTTGGAACTTAGTACTTTTTATAATTTAGGATAATAAAAAATTGTCCTGTCCTTTTCTGAAAATAGTGTCTCATGGAGGAGTATAGTCCCTCTTGGTATCTTGCCTAAGTGCCCATTTTCCATGCATCGATTTGGATAATAAGTGCCAATAGATGTTCCGGCAGCACTCCAGGAATTATTAGTGGAAACTGTGGTTTACGACCCCCATCCCAGGGATGCTGAAGCCAGTTACATTTTCCCCAACTGCTTTCCCTGTTTGAAGTCAGCTAACTCCTTGCAGACCAGACATTGAACCCAGGATAAGAGCAAAATACTGCAGATGCTGGAACTCTGAAATGAGAACGGAAAGTGCCGGAAATACTCAGCATCTTGGAGAGAGAAACAGAGACAACGGGCTGAATTTTATTAGCGCGCCGCAGATCATGGTGGCACTCTTTGAAGTCAGTGGCCTTCAGGCGTGGATGCACTGTCACTGGGGCCCCGCAATATTTCCGCATGGGCATTTTTAAAGGGCGTCAAGCCCTTAGGAAAAAAATTAATTTTTAAAGTTGCGTTTATGTGCATTCTCTTCAGAAAAATAATTAAAAGATGGAGGCCCTTTCCCAACCTCCCCCCCCAATGTTTTTTTTTTATTGGCCTATATATCAAAAATGTACTTTATTCCCAACCCGAACTTTCCCCCACAACCGCGTCACATTTGACCTTCAACCCCTTCCCAACATCCCCACAGCCAATAAAAAGTGTTTTTCCCACTCCCACCCCAATAATTTTACGACTCCCCCCTCCCCACCAGTGTCTCGACTTGAATCCCCAAACAGGAATCGAAAGGCACGGGACTTCCAACCACTGGCCGGAACAACAGCGTGGGATGGCTGCCCGGTCCTGGTAAGTTAATTAACATTTTTTTGTATAAGTTTTAGGAGGCAAATGAAGGCCCCATGGGATCGCACCAAGGCCTTCGTGCCACCGTAAAATGCGGCGAGGCCTTCTTGGCGTTGGGGGTCGTGGCGGGCCTCTCCCAGAAGAATATTCCAGGCCCCCCTGCCACAAACCCCAACGCCGGAGGCCTTAAAATTAAGCACAACGTTTCAGGTCTGTGACCCTTCACTAGTGGGGTACCGCAGGGATCTGTGCTAGGACCCCAGCTATTCACAATATATATTCATGATTTAGATGAAGGAACTAAATGTAATATCTCCAAATTTGCAGATGACACAAAACTGGGTGGGAGGGTGAGTTGTGAGGAGGATGCAGAGAGGCTTCAGGGTGATTTGGACAAGTTGAATGAGTGGGCTAATGCCTGGCAGATGCAGTATAATGTGGATAAATGTGAAGTTATCCACTTTGGTAGCAAAAACAGGAAGGCAGATTATTATCTGAACGGCTATAAACTGAGAGAGGGGAATATGCAACGAGACCTGAGTGTTCACGTACACCAGTCGCTGAAGGTAAGCATGCAGGACCAACAGGCAGTAAAAAAGGAAAATGATATGTTGGCCTTCATAGCGAGAGAATTTGAGTACAGAAGCAGGGATGTCTTGCTGCAATCATACAGGGCCTTGGTGAGGCCACCCCTGGAATATTGTGTGCAGTTTTGGTCTCCTTATCTGAGGAAGGATGTTCTTGCTATAGAGGGAGTGCAACAGAGGTTTACCAGACTGAATCCGGGGATGGTGGGACTGACATATGAGGACAGATTGAGTCGGTTAGGATTATATTCGCTGGAGTTCAGAAAAGTGAGGGTGGATCACGTAGAAACCTATAAATTTCTAACAGGACTTGACAGGGTAGATGCAGGAAGGATGTTCCCGATGGTGGGGGAATTCAGAACCAGGGGTCATAGTCTAAGGATACGGGGTAAACCTTTCAGGACTGAGATGAGGAGAAATTACGTCACCCAGAAAATGGTGACCCTGTGGAATTCGCTACCAGAGAAAGCAGTTGAGGCCAAAGCATTGTATGTTTTCAAGAAGGAGTTAGATATAGCTCTTGGGTTTAAAGGGATCAAAGGTTATGGGGTGAAAGCGGGAACAGGTTACGGAGTTGGATGATCAGCCATGATCATAATGAATGGCGGAGCAGGCTTGAGGGGCCGAATGGCCTACTCCTGCTCCTATTTTCTATGTTTCTATGTTTCATCAGTTTCTCTCTACACAGATCCTGCCAGACCTGCTGAGTATTTCCGGCACTTTCTGTTCTCATTGAACCCAGGATGTTGCTCTCTTTTGTTAGTCACACACAATACACAATGTAATTACCCGCCAAGCCATTGAGGGGGCTTGAAAAGATCTTATAACATTTATAAATTTAGTTAAGTTTGTATCAATCTCAGCATAGTTACTAGTGCGTAAAATTACTCTGTTACTGCAGGCTAAGGTCCTACACATTACAAGAAGTGACTACATTTCAAAAGTACTCAAGTGTCTGTAATGTGCTTTGGGTGGCCATGGGATCATGAAAGTTGCTAGCGAAATTCAAGTTCTGGTTTTATTTTCTTTTAGGGTAATTTTACAATGTGTTTTAATCTTTTTAAAATAGTGAGGGAATATTTTCTTGAGTATAACATTTTAATATTTTTCACCTTACAATAAAGCATATTTTCACAATTATATATTTAGCGACAATCTAGTTTTGCACTAGTTATACCACAATAGAATTTAGAATTTAGAATATTACAGCGCAGTACAGGCCCTTCGGCCCTCGATGTTGTGCCGATCATCTGACCTACACTATTCCATTTACATCCATATGTCTATCCAATGACCACTTAAATGCCCTTAAAGTTGGCGAGTCTACTACTGTTGCAGGCAGGGCGTTCCACGCCCCTACTACTCTCTGCGTAAAGAAACTACCTCTGACATCTGTCCTATATCTTTCACCCCTCAACTTAAAGCTATGTCCCCTCGTGTTTGCCATCCTCATCCGAGGAAAAAGACTCTCACTATCCACCCTATCTAACCCTCTGATTATTTTGTATGTCTCTATTAAGTCACCTCTCCTCCTCCTTCTCTCTAACGAAAACAACCCCAAGTCCCTCAGCCTTTCCTCGTAAGACCTTCCTTCCATACCAGGCAACATCCTAGTAAATCTCCTCTGCACCCTTTCCAAAGCTTCCACATCCTTCCTATAATGCGGTGACCAGAACTGCACGCAATACTCAAGGTGCGGCCTCACCAGAGTTTTGTACAGCTGCATCATGACCTCGTGGCTCCGAAACTCGATCCCCCTACTAATAAAAGCTAACACACCATATGCCTTCTTAACAGCCCTATTAACCTGGGTAGCAACTTTCAGGGATTTATGTACCTGGACACCAAGATCTCTCTGCTCATCTACACTACCAAGAATCTTCCCATTAGCCCAGTACTCTGCATTGCTGTTACTCCTTCCAAAGTGAATCACCTCACACTTCTCCGCATTAAACTCCATTTGCCATCTCTCAGCCCAGCTCTGCAGCCTATCTATGTCCCTCTGTACCCTACAACACCCTTCGACACTATCCACAACTCCACCGACCTTCGTGTCATCCGCAAATTTACTAACCCACCCTTCTACACCCTTATCCAGGTCGTTTATAAAAATGACAAACAGCAGTGGCCCCAAAACAGAACCTTGCGGTACACCACTAGTAACTAAACTCCAGGATGAACATTTGCCATCAACCACCACCCTCTGTCTTCTTTCAGCTAGCCAATTTCTGATCCAAAGCTCTAAATCACCTTCAACCCCATACTTCCGTATTTTCTGCAATAGCCTACCGTGGGGAACCTTATCAAACGCCTTACTGAAATCCATATACACCACATCCACGGCTTTACCCTCATCCACCTGTTTGGTCACCTTCTCGAAAAACTCAATAAGGTTTGTGAGGCACGACCTACCCGTCACAAAACCGTGCTGACTATCGCAAATGAACTTATTCTTTTCAAGATGATTATAAATCCTGTCTCTTATAACCTTTTCCAACATTTTACCCACAACCGAAGTAAGGCTCACAGGTCTATAATTACCAGGGCTGTCTCTACTCCCCTTCTTGAACAAGGGGACAACATTTGCTATCCTCCAGTCCTCCGGCACTACTCCTGTCGACAATGACGACATAAAGATCAACAACAACGGCTCTGCAATCTCCTCCCTGGCTTCCCAGAGAATCCTAGGATAAATCCCATCTGGCCCAGGGGACTTATCTATTTTCACTCTTTCCAAAATTGCTAACACCTCCTCCTTGTGAATCTCAATCCCATCTAGCCTAGTAGGCTGTATCTCAGTAATCTCCTCGGCAACATTTTCTTTTTCTACTGTAAATACTGACGAAAAATATTCATTTAACGCTTCCCCTATCTCCTCTGATTCCGCACACAACTTCCCACTACTATCCTTGATTGGCCCTGTTCTAACTCTTATCATTCGTTTATTCCTGATATACCTATAGAAAGCCTTAGGGTTTTCTTTGATCCTATCCGCCAATGACTTCTCGTGTCCTCTCCTTGCTCTTCTTAGCCCTCCCTTTAGATCCTTCCTGGCTAGCTTGTAACTCTCAAGCGCCCTAACTGAGCCTTCACGTCTCATCCTAACATAAGCCGCCCTCTTCCTCTTGACAAGCGCTTCAACTTCTTGAGTAAACCACGGCTGCCTCGCTCGACAACTTCCTCCCTGCCTGACAGGTACATACTTATCAAGGACACGCATTAGCTGCTCCTTGAATAAGCTCCACATTTCGTTTGTGCCCATCCCCTGCAGTTTCCTTCCCCATCCTACACATCCTAAATCTTGCCTAATTGCGTCATAATTTCCTTTCCCCCAGCTATAATTCTTGCCCTGCGGTATATACCTGTCCCTGCCCATCGCTAAGGTAAACCTAACCGAATTGTGATCACTATCGCCAAAGTGCTCACCTACATCTAAATCGAACACCTGGCCGGGTTCATTACCCAGTACCAAATCCAATGTGGCATCGCCCCTGGTTGGCCTGTCCACATACTGTGTCAGAAAACCCTCCTGCACACACTGGACAAAAACAGACCCATCTAAAGTACTCGAACTATAGTATTTCCAGTCAATATTTGGAAAGTTAAAGTCCCCCATAACCACTACCCTGTTACTCTCGCTCCTGTCGAGAATCATCTTGGCTATCCTTTCCTCTACATCTCTGGAACTATTCGGAGGTCTATAGAAAACTCCCAACAGGGTGACCTCTCCTCTCCTGTTTCTAACCTCGGCCCATACTACCTCAGTAGACGAGTCCTCAAACGTCCTTTCTGCCGCTGTAATACTTTCCTTGATTAACAATGCCACACCCCCCCTCTTTTACCCTCTTCTCTGTTCTTACTGAAACATCTAAATCCCGGAACCTGCAACATCCATTCCTGCCCCTGCTCTACCCATGTCTCTGAAATGGCCACAACATCAGGATCCCAGGTACCAACCCATGCTGCAAGCTCACCCACCTTATTCCAGATGCTCCTAGCGTTGAAGTAGACACACTTTAAACCAAGTTCTTGCTTGCCAGTGCCCTCTTGCGTCCCTGTAACCTTATCCCCTACCTCACTACTCTCAACAGCCTGTACACTGGAACTACAATTTAGGTTCCCATTCCCCTGCTGATTTAGTTTAAACCCCCCCGAAGAGCACTAACAAATCTCCCCCCCAGGATATTGGTACCCCTCTGGTTCAGGTGAAGACCATCCTGTTTGTAGAGGTCCCACCTACCCCAGAAAGAGCCCCAATTATCCAGGAAACCAAAACCCTCCCTCCTACACCATCCCTGCAGCCACGTGTTCAACTCCTCTCTCTCCCTATTCCTCTCTTCGCTAGCACGTGGCACAGGCAACAACCCAGAGATAACAACTCTGGTTGTTCTCGCTCTAAGCTTCCACCCTAGCTCCCTGAATTTCTGCCTTAAATCCCCATCTCTCTTCCTACCTATGTCGTTGGTGCCTATGTGGACCACGACTTGGGGGTGCTCCCCCTCCCCCTTAAGGATCCCAAAAACACGATCGGAGACATCACGTACCCTGGCACCTGGGAGGCAACACACCAACCGTGAGTCTCTCTCGTTCCCACAGAACCTCCTATCTGTTCCCCTAACTATGGAGTCCCCAATGACTAATGCTCTGCTCCTCTTCCCCTTTCCCTTCTGAGCAACAGGGACAGACTCTGTGCCAGAGACCTGCACCCCATTGCTTACCCCTGGTAAGTCGTCCCCCCCAACAGTATCCAAAACGGTATACCTGTTGTTGAGGGAAACGGCCACAGGGGATCCCTGCACTGCCTGCTGGTTCCCTTTCCTTCCCCTGACGGTAACCCATCTACCTACTTCTTTTACCTGAGGTGTGACTGCCTCCCTATAACTCCTGTCAATAATCCCCTCCGCCTCCCGAATGATCCGAAGTTCATCCAGCTCCAGCTCCAGTTCCCTAACGCGGTCTGCGAGGAGCTGGAGTTGGGTGCACTTCCCGCAGATGCAGTCAGCAGGGACACTCTTGGCGACCCCTACCTCCCACATTCTGCAGGAGGAACATACAACTGCCTTTACCTCCATTCCCACTATTCTAGATTCCCAATAAATCTACTGAAAAACCAAACGAAAAAAAAAGTCAAAACTTGTTCGCTTAGCAATCCGACGGACTGAACTTTTTAAATAAAAAGCTTACCAGAGTCCTTTTTTTTGGTTAGAGGAGGAGGGTGGGTGGGAGACACTACACGTGTAGTGTCTCGGGTACTGCCACTGCCCAAATAAATAGTTTTCCCTTACCCAGCAGTCCCCTGGTCCTCCGAAACAAAAGGGGATTAACTTGTAACTTACTGAAATTGACCGCTCAGCTGAAAGTCCGCTCCGCACCTCGTTCTGTCAAAGCTGCTCCTCGCAAAAGGTTGGATTAACTCCAGAATCAGTGAACACTGGTTTGTCTGCAAGACATTGTAACCTGCAGAGGACTTAATGACAATTTGACACAGAATAACATGCACAGAATCCCTCTGTTCTGCCTGTTGCTTGCCTGCATTTGATTCTTTTGCAACCTGGTGTGGGAATAGTGTTGGCTTCACAAATATCTAGCTAGAAACATAATTGTAGGTAATGAGAGTAAGTACAGATAACGATTAAACACTATGTGGAACATGCTGATTCCCAAGTTGCTGGGGAGTTGGAAATACGTATCATGCCAAGAATTAATAATGTAGGAAGTAAGTTAATTGAATATTCTGGAGCTCTGGTTGTTTAGTTTTGGGGGATGGGTGGTAAAAAACTGCAGAGGTTTGCCCCAGACAATGAGATTGAATGGAGTGAAATGTATATAATTCATGGAAGGAATAAACTTGAGGTTGAATGGCATTTTATCAAATATAGCCTCAGGAATATTTGCTTAGCTGGCCTTTCACAGTTGGAATGAATTTCCTATAGGTCAGAAAAAACACCGAGCAATGCGATGATTATAGTAGAGTATTCCCCTTTAAGGAAAATGAAAAACATGGTTCTTGTCAATCAACAAGCATCTACTTTTAATGGAAAGTCTATCAGCTGAAGCCATGTGAACTCTCGGCCAATAATTTACTTCTGGAAATGACAGCTGAATGACAGGAAAACTGGGATGAAATGGTGAAAGGGAACTGTACAGGTTTAATTGGTTGTTAGGCGATTTGATACAAAGAAACCATGATCCCAGTACTGAAGACATAATGATGTAATTTTAGAGTATTTACTTCTTAAATGATAGTAATCAAGCCTGTTATTTGTTATACCAGCAGATCTCCTGTGGCACTTCATTGTGAACAGAGGTTACATTGTTGCAAGCATTCCTATCTCTGTTTCATAATTAGGCAACGCAGTATGATTAAAACAAATAATATTATTCAATGACAGTGGTGCGTCCATAGAGGCTAGTGCATCAAGTCAGCAAAAAGTAACCATTACACTCAAATCTACATTTTTTGATCTGCAATACATAAGCTAAAGTTCACAATCTAGGCCATGACTTTTTGTTTTAATCTATAGTTTTAGAAACACAGCTTTAAGCGTTAATAGTTTTCATTATAAGTTGCTTTTTTTAAATTTAGAGATACAGCACTGAAACAGGCCCTTTGGCCCACCGAGTCTGTGCCGACCATCAACCACCCATTTATACTGATCCTACATTAATCCCATATTCCTACCACATCCCTACCTTCCCTCAATTCCCCTACCACCTACCTATACTAGGGGCAATTTACAATGGCCAATTTACCTATCAACCTGCAAGTCTTTGGCTGTGGCAGGAAACCGGAGCACCCGGCAAAAACCCACGCAGTCACAGGGAGAACTTGCAAACTCCGCACAGGCAGTACCCAGAATTGAACCCGGGTCGCTGGAGCAGTGAGGCTGCAGTGCTAACCACTGCGCCACTGTGCTGTTTTCCTTTATGTTTAGAGGTACAAAATAGAACGTGTTGAGTAAAAATAATATATTGCTGAAAATAGAGACATGATGCCGAAGCTTTTTGTCTTACACTCATCAGGAGAATTGGCAAGAATACCAGTGTAAGGGAAAGCAACATCTTTATACTGTATGAGAAGAGAGTGCTGATTGATTGGCAAGTGGACTCTGATTGGTAGAGGCATTGCCTTGGAGAATGCACCAGTTTATGGTGACTGACAGTTAACTGCCAAGCTTTGTTTGAAATTTAAACCAGTCAGCTTGACTGGTCAAGGCATTGCCCTAGGAAATGAACCAGGGAATGGCTGTCACTTATTTTGTTTAGCTGAAACAGGTGCAATGTATGTACATGTTCTTTCTGTCTGCAAAGAACAGGGCCCTGTGTCTTAATATATGCAGCTTCCAGTACACGCAAATGCGCTACACTGCAAGCCCAACTGACAATCTTAAGTTGGTTGTCAGCGTAATTGGCACACTGAGGATTACTTAGCAAATGTTGACCAATTGCAGAATCACATCTAATGTTGGACAATGTTTTGAGTTTTGCAAGCATGGTCTGGTTTTGCAAGCATGGCCTGTGGTTGTGGTTGAATAGCTGGCAGTGTGAAAGCTGAGAGCTGTGGGTGCGAGCCTTGCAGCAGTGCCAAGTATATGAGGGTGAGGTGAGACACTGAATGTTAGGTGTGATTTGTGCTTGGTAGAAACTAGTGGTAGATGAGTGAAGTGGGTGTGGTTAATGGAGCAGTGTGTAAGGATGTGACATGTGAAGATGCATTCAATGACCGTGGCTACTCATGTGAGGTCACTGAACACTTTGCAGCATTGCATCCAGATCCTTGGGGCTGGACTGCTGGCATTGTCCACAATGGCTACCTGCTACCACTGACTTTCTAGTGTGGGCTGGAAGGGCCTCCTGGCCCCCTGAGGGAAGAGGGCCTTTCTCCTCTTGTCCATCTCCTGCACCAAGGCCTCCAGTGCTGCATCCAAGAATCTTGGACCACACTCTATGGCCTGTTTCCTTTCCAAAAATATACTTTATTCATAAAAATTTGCAAAAATGCATCACAAAACTGTTCAAATTTTTCATTTCGGAAAGTACAATAAAGATCAGATTTCTTCGAAACAGAAACATGAGGTGCCTCACAACTCTTGTCATTCCTTTTTATATGCAATGTACATTGGCATTATATAGCAAAAAACATTTTGGTGCATACAGTCTGAGGGGTTTTACACAGGTTCCAGACCCTATATATACTATAGCACAGTGGCCTTGCCCCATTGAGCCTTTGCTGCGGCTGCCCCAAGCTTTAGTGCGTCCCTCCGCACATAGTCCTGGACCTTGGAATATGCCAGTCTGCAGCACTCCGTCGTGGACAACGCTTTGCTCTGGAAGACCAGCAAGTTTCAGGCAGAGCAAAGTGCATCCTTCACCAAGTTGATCCTCCAGCAACAGTTGATGTTTATGTCAGCGTGTGTCCCTGGGAACAGCCGGAGAGCACAGACTACTGTGTTACAGAGCTGCTCGGGATGAACCGCGACAAAAACCACTGCATCTCTTTCCACACCTGCTTTGCAAAGGCACATTCCAGAAGGAGGTGGGCAACAGTCTCTTGCCCACTGCAGCAACCTCGAGGGCAGCATGTGGAGGTGGTGAGATTCCGGGCATGCAGGAAGGATCTGACAGGGAGGGCCCTTCTCACCACCAGCCAAGCTACGTCTTGGTGCTTGTTTGAAAGTTTTGGTGATGACGCATTCTACCAAATGGCTTTGACAGTCTGCTCGGGGAACCATCCGACAGGATCCACCATCTCCTTTTCCCATTGGGCCTTGAGGACATTCCGTGCAGACCACTGCCTGATGGATTGGTGGTCAAAGGTGTTATTCTGCACAAACTTTTCCACGAAGGTTAGGTGGTAAGCACGGTCCAACTGGATGGAGCGTTCCGCGGCAGTGTGACCAGACCCATCCTTCGCTGGGGACAGATAGAACCTCAGCACGTAGTGACACTTGGTGTTTGCATACTGGAGTTCTACGCACAGCTTGATGCAGCCGCACACAAAAGTGGCCATCAGAGTGAGGGCGACGTTTATTTATTTAGAAATACAGCACTGAAACAAGCCCTTCGGCCCACCAAGTCTGTGCCAACCAACAACTACCCATTTTATACTAATCCTGCATTAACCCCATATTTCCCACCACCTGCCTACACTAGGGGCAATTTAAACAGCCAATTTACCTATCAACCTGCAAGTCTTTGGCTGTGGGAGGAAACCGGAACACCCGGCGGAAACCCACGCAGTCACAGGGAGAACTTGCAAACTCCGCACAGGCAGCACCCAGAACTGAACCTGGGTCATTGGAGCTGTGAGGCTGCGGTGCTAACCACTGCCCCACTGTGCTGCCCAATTGGAGATGTTTTTTTCCCACTTTTATCCAGAGGTTTGAACATCGTGTCCCTGCGGACATTTTTTGATCTCTAGATAAACCAGAAGATGGCTCAGCTGACTGCCACAGCACAGGAGTGGGGTATGGGCCAGATCTACGCTACATACAGTAACAATGTGAGCACCTTGCACCTGATGACCAGGTTCTTACATGCAATGGAGAGAGAACGCTGCTCCCACCTGCCCAGTTTCTGTTTTACCATGGCTACTCACGCCTTCCAGATTTTAGCACATGCCCTGGCCCCTCCGAACCATATCCCCTGCACCTTCAGATAGTCTGACCTGACGGTGAAGGGAACAAAGGATCGGTCAGCCCAGTTCCCAAAGAACATGGCCTTGCTCTTGCTGCAATTTACTTTGGTTCCCAATGCCAGTTCGAACTAGTCGCAGATGCTCATCAGCCTGCAAATGGACAGCGGATCCGAACAGAAGATGGCAACATCGTCCATTTACAGGGAGGCTTTGACCTGAGTGCCTTCACTGCCTGGGATTGTCACCCCTCTAATGCCCGCATCCTTCCTAATGGATTCAGCGAAAGGTTCGATACAGCAAACAAACAAGACAGGGGAGAGAGGACAGCCCTGACTGACTCCAGATTGGATCGGGAAACTTTCTGATTCCCACCCATTAATTGAGACTGCGCTATTGATGCTCGTGTAGAGCATTTTGATCCAATTGTGATTCCCTTCCCAAACCCCATTTTGGAGAGTACGTCCATCATGTAGGTGTGCGATATCCTGTCAAAAGCCTTCTCCTGGTTCAAGCTGGCAGGTGTCCACCCTCCTGTCCTGCATGTAGGCAATCGTATCCCTTAATAGTGTGAGGCTATCAGATCTTACTGCTGTGTACAGTATAGGTCTGGTCAGGGTGAATCACCAACTCCAGAGCAGACTTGACCTGACTGGCGATGACCTTGGACAGAATCTTGCAGTTTCCATTGAGCAGTCAGATGGGCCGCCAATTTCTGACATCCACCCTCTCCCCCTTCTGCTTGTAGATGAGGATGATGATGCCTTTCCTCATGGATTCTGACATGTTGCCGGCCAGAAGCATACTCTCTTACACTTCTAGCAGGTCTGGGCTGATCCAGTCCCACAGAGTCGAATACAGCTCAACCGACAGGGCATCGCTTCTGGGAGTTTTACTCGTCTCAAAGGACCTGACAGCCTTTGTCAGCTCATCCAGAGTTAGCAATTTCTCCAGACTCTCCCGCATACTGTCATCTAAGACCTCTGTGATAGATGACAGGAAGGACTTGGAGGCCATGCTGTCCATGGGCTTCATGTCGTACAGCCCAGCATACAAGGATTTGCTGATCCTTAATTTGTCAGACTGTGATGATGTCACTGAGCCATCTTCTTCCTTCAGGCTGCTGATCACAGAGCTCTCTCTGTACCTTTTGGAAGAAGAAATGCGAGCACATCATCCTGCTCAAAGGAACGGACCCTCGACTGGAAGATGATCTTGGAGGTCTCCATAACAAAGAGCGAGGCCTGCTGGCTCTTCACCCCTTGGAGATCCTCTTTGGCCTCGACCCCCATCGACTGCAGCAGGAGCAGATTCTGCATTCTTTTCTGGAGTCGGGACATTTCCCTCTGTCTCTCTCTCACCCTCTGAACACTTTTGAGTATGAAGAACCCCTTGATGTTCGCCTTGATTGCTTCCCCCTAGTGCGCTGGAGACTCAAAGAGGGGTTTCACGGTTCTCCATCCTTTGTAATCCCTTTTGAGCTCCTCAGTGTTCTCTGGGGTCAACAGTGTTACGTTCAGCGTCCATGTCCCCCTGCAAACCCGCTGGTCGTCCTGTAAGTGACAGTCAGCCAGTAGGAGGCAGTAGTCAGAGAAGAACACCGGCTTGAAGTAGGTGGATCTGACCGTGAAAGCACGGGACACAAACAGGAAGTCAATCCTGGAACGGGCAGACCTGTCCGGTTTGACCAGAATTTTCTACGCTGCGCTCGTTCGTAGGGTTGCTGAAGAAGTCATGCAGCTTGGTATGTTTTACTGTTTTCATTCGGAATCTGGACATGGTGTGCAGTCTGCTGCCGTCACTGCCAGATCGTCCGGCTTCATCGATGACGCAGTTGAAATGACCGCCTAGAATGACCGGCCTGGACGTCGCCAGGAACTGTGGGAGTTGCTGAAGGAGGGTTAGCCATTCCCTGCATTGGACCGGGGCGTACACATTCATTAACCAGAGCTGAGCATTGTTGTACATTACGTCTGCTACAAGGAGGCGACCGCCCACCACCTCCTTAACTTCTGAGATGGCGAAGTTGCCTCCTCGCAACAGAATACCTAGGCCAGAGGAACGGGAATCATTTCCCCCTGACCAGATCAATGGCCCATGGGACCACCACCTTGACCATTGCCTGTAAGTGCTGAGGTGTGGTATCGCACATTCCTGCAGAAAAAGCAGCTCAGCCTTGACATTGGTCAGGTAACCTAAGGTCAAAACACATCGGAACACAGTGGATTTCACACTACACATGTTAATAGAGGCAATTTTTGAACCCATTTAAGATTTTAGATTATAGAACAAAGAACAGTACAGCACAGGAACAGGCCATTCGGCCCTCCAAGCCTGCGCCGATCTTGATGCCTGCCTAAACTAAAACCTCCTGCACTTCTGGGGACCGTATCCCTCTAAGAACAAAGAACAAAGAAAATTACAGCACAGGAACAGGCCCTTCGGCCCTCCAAGCCTGCGCCGATCCAGATCCTCTATCTAAACATGTCGCCTATTTTCTAAGGGTCTGTATCTCTTTGCTTCCTGCCCATCCATGTATCTGTCTAGATACATCTTAAAAGAAGCTATCGTGCCTGTGTCTACCACCTCCGCTGGCAACGCGTTCCAGGCACCCACCACCCTCTGCGTAAAGAACTTTCCACGCATGTCCCCCCTAAACTTTTCCCCTCTCACTTTGAACTCGTGACCCCGAGTAATTGAATCCCCCACTCTGGGAAAAAGCTTCTTGCTATCCACCCTGTCTATACCTCTCATGATTTTGTACACCTCAATCAGGTCCCCCCTCAACCTCCGTCTTTCTAATGAAAATAAACCTAATCTATTCAACCTCTCTTAATAGCTAGCGCCCTCCATACCTGGCAACATCCTGGTGAACCTCCTCTGCACCCTCTCCAAAGCATCCACATCCTTTTGGTAATGTGGCGACCAGAACTGCACGCAGTATTCCAAATGTGGCCGAACCAAAGTCCTATACAACTGTAACATGACCTGCCAACTCTTGTACTCAATACCCCGTCCGATGAAGGAAAGCATGCCGTATGCCTTCTTGACCACTCTATTGACCTGCGTTGCCACCTTCAGGGAACAATGGACCTGAACACCCAAATCTCTCTGTACATCAATTTTCCCCAGGACTTTTCCATTTACTGTATCGTTCACTCTTGAATTGGATCTTCCAAAATGCATCACCTCGCATTTGCCCTGATTGAACTCCATCTGCCATTTCTCTGCCCAACTCTCCAATCTATCTATATTCTGCTGTATTCTCTGACAGTCCCCTTCACTATCTGCTACTCCACCAATCTTAGTGTCATCTGCAAACTTGCTAATCAGACCACCTATACTTTCCTGCAAATCATTTATGTATATCACAAACAACAGTGGTCCCAGCACAGATCCCTGTGGAACACCACTGGTCACACGTCTCCATTTTGAGAAACTCCCTTCCACTGCTACTCTCTGTCTCCTGTTGCCCAGCCAGTTCTTTATCCATCTAGCTAGTACACCCTGGACCCCATGCGACTTCACTTTCTCCATCAGCCTACCATGGGGAACCTTATCAAACGCCTTACTGAAGTCCATGTATATGACATCTACAGCCCTTCCCTCATCAATCAACTTTGTCACTTCCTCAAAGAATTCTATTAAGTTGGTAAGACATGACCTTCCCTGCACAAAACCATGTTGCCTATCACTGATGAGCCCATTTTCTTCCAAATGGGAATAGATCCTATCCCTCAGTATCTTCTCCAGCAGCTTCCCTACCACTGACGTCAGGCTCACCGGTCTATAATTACCTGGATTATCCCTGCTACCCTTCTTAAACAAGGGGACAACATTAGCAATTCTCCAGTCCTCCGGGACCTCACCTGTGTTTAAGGAAGCTGCAAAGATATCTGTTAAGGCCCCAACAATTTCCTCTCTCGCTTCCCTCAGTAACCTGGGATAGATCCCATCCGGACCTGGGGACTTGTCCACCTTAATGCCTTTTAGAATGCCCAACACTTCCTCCCTCCTTATGCCAACTTGACCTAGAGTAATCAAACATCTGTCCCTAACCTTAACATCCGTCATGTCCCTCTCCTCGGTGAATACCGATGCAAAATACTCATTTAGAATCTCACCCATTTTCTCTGACTCCACGCATAACTTTCCTCCTTTGTCCTTGAGTGGGCCAATCCTTTCTCTAGTTACCCTCTTGCTCCTTATATATGAATAAAAGGCTTTGGGATTTTCCTTAACCCTGTTTGCTAAAGATATTTCATGACCCCTTTTAGCCCTCTTAATTCCTCGTTTCAGATTGGTCCTACATTCCCGATATTCTTTCAAAGCTTCGTCTTTCTTCAGCCTCCTAGACCTTATGTATGCTTCCTTTTTCCTCTTAGCTAGTCTCACAATTTCACCTGTCATCCATGGTTCCCTAATCTTGCCATTTCTATCCCTCATTTTCACATGAACATGTCTCTCCTGCATGCTAATCAACCTCTCTTTAAAAGCCTCCCACATATCAAATGTGGATTTACCTTCAAACAGCTGCTCCCAATCTACATTCCCGAGCTCCTGCCGAATTTTGGTATAGTTGGCCTTCCCCCAATTTAGCACTCTTCCTTTAGGACCACTCGCGTCTTTGTCCATGAGTATTCTAAAACTTACGGAATTGTGATCACTATTCCCAAAGTAGTCCCCTACTGAAACTTCAACAACCTGGCCGGGCTCATTCCCCAACACCAGGTCCAGTATGGCCCCTTCCCGAGTTGGACTATTTACATACTGCTCTAGAAAACCCTCCTGGATGCTCCTTACAAATTCTGCTCCATCTAGACCTCTAACACTAAGTGAATCCGAGTCAATGTTGGGAAAATTAAAATCTCCTATCACCACCACCCTGTTGCTCCTACATCTTTCCATAATGTGTTTACATATTTGTCCCTCTATCTCACGCTCGCTGTTGGGAGGCCTGTAGTACAGCCCCAACATTGTTACCGCACCCTTCCTATTTCTGAGTTCTGCCCATATTGCCTGACTGCTCGAGTCCTCCATAGTGCCCTCCTTCAGCACAGCTGTGATATCCTCTTTGACCAGTAATGCAACTCCTCCACCCCTTTTACCTCCCTCTCTATCCCGCCTGAAGCATCGATATGCTGGGATATTTAGTTGCCAATCATGCCCTTCCCTTAACCAAGTCTCAGTAATAGCAATAACATCATACTCCCAGGTACTAATCCAAGCCCTAAGTTCATCTGCCTTACCTACTACACTTCTTGCATTAAAACAAATACACCTCAGACCACCAGTCCCTTTGCTTTCATCATCTGCTCCCTGCCTACTCTTTCCCTTAGTCACGCTGACTTCATTATCTAGTTCCTTACAGGCTTTAGTTACTATCTCCTTACTCTCCACTGACCTCATTTGGTTCCCATCCCCCTGCCACATTAGTTTAAACCCTCCCCAACAGCGTTAGCAAAAGCACCCCCAAGGACATTGGTTCCAGTCCGGCCCAGGTGTAGACCGTCCAATTTGTAATAGTCCCACCTCCCCCAGAACCAGTCCCAATGTCCCAAAAATCTGAACCCCTCCCTCCTGCACCATCTCTCAAGCCACGCATTCATCCTATTCATGTATTTGTCAAGATGCCTCTTAAACGTCGCTATCGTATCTGCTTCCACCACCTCCCCTGGCAGCAAGTTCCAGGCACTCACCACCCTCTGTGTAAAGAACTTGCGTCGCACAGTCCTTGGGCTGAGAAAAGAGCCCTGCTCTGCAATCGGAGCATTGTACCGTTTGGGTGACGACGGGGGGTCATGAACTCAGGAAAGGTTTCCTTGTGCTGAGGTGGAGTTTTAGTTTTGTTTTTCTCCTCGTCGAGGCAATTGTTGCTCCCAGAGCTGGTGGGGTGACGCTGGTTACGTCGCTGCTCTCAGATTTCTGCAGCTGCTCAGTTTCCCAGGACTGCGGGTGCTGATTGCATTGCTGCTTCTGGTATCCCAAAGCAGGTGTTCCCTGGGCCCTTCACTGCTTCCAGCGTTTTCCAGCCCCGGGCCATTTGTCTCCTCTACCTCCTTGATGTTTTGTCGCTTCTTTTTTTGGTGGCGGCTCTCCTGCCCTTCCTAATCTGAGGAGGAACAGCCACTGGTGTTTGTCAGAGGCATCAGCCGCTTCTTGCCACTACTTTGCAGGGTGGCTTTCCTTTTCCTTTCTGTCTTCTTCCTTGTAACAATTTGCGAATCTCCTTCTGGTGCTGCGTCGTCTTCCATTGATTCTGCTTTCTCTGGAGGAGGCAGAGGGGTTTGGCCAATTTCTAAAGTGACTGTCACATTTTGTTTGGATGCTGTGCCCTCTTTCCCATTATCCTTTGCACCAGAAGTCTTGGTGGAAGGTGGGGCTGAATCTCCTGTACAGCAGGTCTGGTCGTTGCTCCTGCTTTTATAGCCTGTGCGTAGGTGGCAGAGCGTTTTGGGTAGGCCTTGTAGAGATGGCCATCCTCTTCATTTTGGAAAGATGTAAAGGTAACAGGGTTGTGGTGGTGGGTGATTTTAACTTCCCCTATATTGACTGGGACTCACTTAGTGCTAGGGGCTTGGATGGGGCAGAATTTGTGAGGAGCATCCAGGAGGGCTTTTTGAAACAATATGTAGATAGTCCAACTAGGGATGGGGCCATTCTGGACCTGGTATTGGGGAATGAGCCCGGCCAGGTGGTCGAAGTTTCAGTGGGGGAGAATTTTGGGAGCAGTGACCATAATTCCATAAGTTTTAAGGTACTTGTGGCTAAGGATAAGAGTAGTCCTCGGGTGAAGGTGCTAAATTGGGGGAAGGCTAATTATAACAATATTAGGCAGGAACTGAAGAATTTAGATTGGGGGCGGCTGTTTGAGGGTAAATCAACATCTGACATGTAGGAGTCTTTCAAATGTCAGTTGATTAGAATCCAGGACCAGCATGTTCCTGTGAGGAAGAAAGACAAGTTTGGCAAGTTTCGGGAAGATTGGATAACGCGGGATATTGTGAGCCTAGTCAAAAAGAAAAAGGAAGCATGTGTGAGAGCTGGAAGGCTGGGAACACATGAAGTACTTGAGGAAGATAAAGACAGTAGGAAGGAACTTAAGCAAGGAGTTAGGAGAGCTAAAAGGGGTCATGAAATGTCATTGGCAAACAGGATTATGGAAAATCCCAAGGCTTTTTATGCATATATAAAGAGCAAAGGGGTAACCAGGGAAAGGGTTGGCCCACTCAAGGACAGAGATGGGAATCTATGTGTGGAGCCAGAGGAAATGGGTGAGGTGCTAAATGAGTACTTTGCATCAGTATTCACCAAAGAGAAGGACTTGGTAGATGATGAGCCTAGGGAAGGGAGTGTAGATAGTCTCAGTCATCTCATTATCAAAAAGGAGGAGGTGTTGGGTGTCTTGCAAAGCATTAAGGTAGATAAGTTCCCAGGGCCTGATGGGATCTACCTTAGAATACTGAGGGAGGCAAGGGAAGAAATTGCTGGGGCCTTGACAGAAATCTTTGTATCCTCATTGGCTACAGGTGAGGTCCCAGAGGACTGGAGAATAGCCAATGTTATTCCTTTGTTTAAGAAGGGTGGCAAGGATAATCCAGGAAATTATAGGCCGGTGAGCTTTACGTCAGTGGTGGGGAAACTATTAGAGAGGATTATTCGGGACAGGATTTACTCCCATTTGGAAACAAATGAACTTATTAGCGAGAGACAACATGGTTTTGTGAAGGGAAGGTCGTGTCTTCCTAATTTGATTGAGTTTTTTGAGGAAATGACGAAGATGATTGATGAAGGAGGGGCAGTGGATGTTATCTATATGGACTTTAGTAAAGCCTTTGACAAGGTCCCGCATGGCCGATGTTCACCCGCCTCCAGTAAGATGTTAAACTGAAGAGGCCCTGCCTGCTCTCTCAGGTACAAACAAAAAAATTCCATGGCACTATTTGAAGAAGAGCAGGGGAGTTCTCTCAGCGTCCTGGCCAATATTAACCTTCAACCAACCAACCTTGAACATCGGCTCCTTCCACCTGCCCGCCAATGGGGCGAAGTCAATAATGATCAATTAAGTGCTTAAAGAGGGGACAGTGAGGATTCTGCCAGGATCTTGCTAGTGTTGGAGCAGACCAGACACCACCACTAAAACCGATTATCTAGTATATGAGTTTTAATAGTGAGGACCAAGAAATATAAAATTGAAGAAAAGGTTAAACTAGTACTCTTTACCAAATGTGTCTGGCATAATAATTAGTATTACTAAATTTCTGCTTTTAATTAACATGTTTATTGCTCAACTTTTATTTAGAACCTCCCTCTGAACTGAAATAATCCTCCAATCCTTTCAGATCTTGTTGCTGTGTATTTGAATAATTGCTTTTTGAGTCCTGAGTGTAAAAATAGGTAGCTTCTATAACCGTTTCAAATACATTACAAAATATAAAGATCTGGCCCCTGCTGACATGGCGGTTTCTATGCTGAATGTATTTTTGGGATGTCAGCTAAAATTTAGGGGAAGAAATTCACTCATGAAGCAGGTTTCTTCAGTGATATCGGTGATGAACGCTGTGTAGGCCATACAGGCACTGGCCTACAGTGATGCCCACCTCCAGTGAATCGATGTATGTTTGCGTTGCATCACTAGACAAATGAATTTCTCCCCATAGTGTGCATGCTTTTACTTGCAAAGCTATCTCAAAAAAATTGAAGAGCTTATTTCTGACATACAAAAAAAAACTTACCTTAACTGCTTCAAATCATAGCTTCTCTGACAGTTTTCATCAGTAATTTTTATTTGGCCCATCGAAGGAGAGAAAGTGTAATGTTTACAAATAGAAAGTCCAGCAGATTTGTTCATGACTATTGATGAGTCTGAGAATGTGTATGAACTGAAAGCTTTGTCATTTAGACATAAGCCATAGAGGTTTAGAGGGGGTTTGAGGAAAAAAATGTTCACGCAGAGGGTGGTTGGAATCTGGAACGCACTTCCTGAAGAGGTGGTAGAGGCAGGACCCATCACAACATTTAAGAAGTATTTAGATGAGCACTTGAAACGCCATAACATACAAGGTGCGGGCCAAGTACTGGAAAATGGGATTAGAATAGGTGCTTGATAGCTGGCACAGACACGATGGGCCTGTTTCTGTGCTGTATGACTCTGACTCTATAAAATGAAAAAATAAAATGCGATAGGCATTCCTTATATCGAAAATACTGTGCATTGATGAGCTTAATCTCCAGGCGCGTATCCATTGTCTCTCGAGATAAGGAGGCCCAAAAGAAGAAAGAAAAAAGATGAGCTTAATAACTTCTTACTACATTTTGTAATTTTGATTAGCTTAGAATTAAGTGCTTAAAATAGTGGAAAAAGTAGGATGGTTGATGAATGTATTTTGAAAAATAGTTTGGTATTCCCTTTCTTTTATTGTAGATTTGCTGAATCCTCATTTGTTGTTTCAATATCTCCTTTGAAGTTTTTCATTCATAGTCTTTCTATTCACCTTTGTCACAACTGACAATGGTTTCATGGTCACCATTAGACTAGCTTTTAATTCTAGGCTTTTTATTAATTGAATTCAAATTTCACCATTTGCCATGGTTGGATTCAAACCCATGTTCCCAAAGCATTAGGCAAGACCTCTGCATTATTAGTTCAGTGATATTACTGCTATGCCACTACCTCCCCTTTTGATCTAATGGACAAAATGCTAGCAGGAACTTTTTACAATATATATAACAACTATTAGCAGATCCTCAGTGTGTTGTTCACAGTGAGTCAGCAGTAGAAGTGTTATGCAGACACAATTTATTATCAAGGCCTAAATGAGTCAGATTATGTTTTGGTTTTTGCTGGTATTTTGGGGATTGAATTTTACAACTATTTATTTTCGCATGTAAATCAACTGTAAATCAATGACCATGTCATTTTTTTTTTATCCCTCTACTGAGTTTTAATTTTTTGAAAGCAAGTGTGGAATAAAAATGATGGTAGGCAAGGTCGAGTTTGAGATAAATGCATGATATTTAGGAGAAGTGGTCCTAGTGATTAGCAGAACTGGTGTAGTGAATGGAAACAAAACATTTAGGAAGAATTGTGGAAACTCAGTAGACAAATTGTGTAATCAGAGCAACAAATTTTTAGACGTTTTCCAGCATAAATGTGCATCACAGGAATTTATAAAGGCAAAAGGTTGATGGAATAAATGTGACACAAACAACGACAGGAAGTCAAATGGTACAGAAAGGAAGTGTAAACATAACCAGGATTATTCTGTTGCTTGGAGCAGGACAGATCAGTGTGTAATGTTTGCTAATAGTCTTTTTCATGTGAAACCAAAAACATCCTGGTGACCTTGGAAATGTAACTTTAAAGATCTCTTTCATCATAAATTCCTGTTTACAAAATAAATTGGTGGTACATTGACACACTGTGGGTGCTTTGTTTTCAGTTTCTGCAGGTAAATTTGTGTGGCCCTAAAGATAAGGGACATTAGTGCTGGAAAATACAATATTTTAATATTTTACCCTTCTGATGCCCAGTTTCAACATCCAGCATTCACAGGTCAGAAAAACGCACTTTGCATTTCCCACTCATTGTCCAAGATTGCCAAGTTCAAGCCAGCTATTTTGCCTTGGCCCATACTTACCAGGTGCTAGGTTGAGACAGCCAGGCTCATTTCTTGTAGGATCATCATAGACAGCAGGCAACTGTCTGGGCTAGATTCCAATTCAGGTGAAAGGCTTGTGCTAATGGTCTGTAGTACAGCTGGCGGGCAGCCATAAAGGCGGGGCTAAAGTGTGGCGAGTCGAAGAGACTTAGTAGTTGGCAGGAAAAAAGACAGAGGCGCAAGGGGAGAGCCAACTGTGTAACAGCCCCGACAAACAAATTTTTCTGCAGCACCTGTGGAAGAGCCTGTCACTCTAGAATTGGCCTTTAGAGCCACTCCAGGCGCTGCTCCACACACCACTGACCACCTCCAGGCGCTTACCCATTGTCTCTCGAGATAAGGAGGCCAAAGAATAAGAATTGAGGTTCCAATACACATGGCTGTTATAATTGAGATGTCCCATTATGTTCAAAGATGATGGCAGCATAAGTTTACTGGAACAACATTTGCTGGAAGTTTTTATTATCTGAAAGTTAAGAATGGCAAAATTGGATAGCCCCCAAAAACAGGCAAGGGGATGCGTGATTGACCCACACCCATTCCTTCCAATGCAAACTTCCTGCTGCCTGCTCATTGACATGATTGTAATGTCAGCCAGCATTAAGTGTGCTATTGACTGGCTGCATGTCTGAGCAGGGGATGCAAAATCATGAGAGGCTAGCATGAGTTCAAACCAGCGGGGCAATACTTAAAGCCAACCTGCATCTCTTAAAAGGGAGGTGTATTTTGACTGGAGCAGGTGCTGGAAGTCATTCTAAAAGTCATTCTGGGAAACACGTAACAACGGCACAACAGAACAGAGCTGCAAGGTTTTCTGATGAAGCAATGGAGGTCTTGGTGCAGAAGTTGGACAGGTGGAAAGAGGTCCTCCAGAGGAGGCCAGAAAGGCCACTAGACAAATACTGCAAAGGCAGTGGGAACCAATAGCAATCATGGTCAATGCCAGCAGTGTAGCTATGCAGACCTGGCTGTAGTGCTGCAAGACATTCAATGATCTCACACGAGAGGTCATGGTCAGTGACTTCAACTTCAGATGCCATATTCCACCAACTGCACCACTAACCTCACACACGGCTCAATTCACCACACCCTCTTAACTCACCAACAATCTCTATCAATCACAATTCATACCTAATATTATTAGCTTCACCTCATCCTCAAATACTTAGCACTGCTACAAGCCTCACACCCACATCATACAGACATTGCCAGCTATTTAACCATGACAGGCACATCAGCCAAACAGATTGCACCACACTCACTAGCATAGATTCCCCTCTCTTGCAGAGCAAAGTGGCGCATAGCTGCAGACAGCAGCAGCTAATCAGCATGGGCAAGCACAGCTGCATGTCCTCACCATGATGGAGGAGATGGTGCATGCCATCATTGGAGTGATCATGACTGAGGCTGTGAGAGCGACCAGGCCAAAACCATTAACGATGTTATGCTCATACCTAATCCCCTTCTCACATCCCACTTCCCCTTCATCCCACAATCTCTTCTAATATGCAAACCGCAGAAGGAAGCACCTCTTACTTTCCCCCGGCTGCCTTCAGCACAACCCTATCGTGTACTTTTCTCCTTTCAGCCACCTGGCCAGGCAGTAGTGCGGGAGCAGGAAGGCCAAGAGGAGCAGGATACTGGTGATGAAAAAACACTGTCGGTCAATAGCACATTTTCAGCCACCAGCTCAGATGCTGCCACTAGGTGTACTTTAGAGGGTAGCTTCGAGACGGTATCTGCATATGGTGAGACACTAGCCACTAGTGGCCTGTAGCCAGGGCGGGGGAAAAGGATAGCGCAGGTGCCAGCTCGCTGGAGGGTGGGTGCGCACATGAGTTCCACTGCAGAGGACTCAGATGAGGACATCAATGTGCGGCCTACAGAAAAAGGCTGATGGACATTCACACAGAAATGCTTAGTATATTAGTAGGCCGGCCAGAAAGCCTGCGGTCACTGTCAAGGAGTATGAAGGAGTTCGGCACTGTCCTTTCATATAGCTTTGCACAGAGTTTGGAGCCTATCCTTTCCAGTGTGGAACTGGTTGCCAATTCCATTACCAGACTGTTCCGCTCCATGACATTTTGTGTGGCAACATGGCTCTTGTTATATGCATGCGTGGGTTGTGCAACAGAGTCGTGAGCCAGGTGGTCAGTGGATAGGCCTTGTTGCCCAGCAGCCATACTCTGGTTTCTCGTGGTGGTTCAAATACTGATGGTATAGTGGACTGCCGCAGAATAAAGGCATCATGACAGCTGCATGATGCACCAAGTCTGGGCTCACGCCACACATGGAGGGAGTAGAACCCCTTCCGGTTGTGGTATGTCTCTGAATTTACGTGTGGTGCCTGCAAAGCGACATGTCTGCAGTCAGTGGCACCCTGCACCATGGGGAAGCTGTGTGCTTGCTCTGAGAGAATAAAATGTATTCAGCTCTCTTGGAATACAGAGCCTCAGTGACCTCCCTTATACAACAGTGCACACTGAACAGCGAGCCATTGGAAATATCGCCTGCTCCAGCCTGGAAGGAGCCCAACAGGAAACAAATTGATAGTCACAATAACCTTCACAACCACTGGCAATGCATCCTTGAGACTGCAGGTCCACCTGCAACAGATGGCAAATTTCAGTGAGTACCTCCTTAGTGAAACAGGGGCGTCACACACTCCGTTCCTCACTGAGGTTGAGGTAGGAGAATTGCTCCCTGAAGATCCTGGGTGGAAATGAATCCCTTTACCCTCTTCCCCCTCCCTCATAAGCAGCAAGTCCTCCTCTGTGTCACTCTGCTCATTCTCATCATCATGCTGCAGGACACAGGGATAGAAACTATTGCACCCATGACTAGCAGCAAGTGGAATGAGCAAAACCCTTGAAACAAGAACCAAGGCCTTCACCATGTGCACACCTCTCCCTGTAAATTTCAGCAACTTTTATTGGCAATAGAAATCACCAAACACTTCTACAAACTCAGCAACTAACCTGGAAGTAATTGATGATCCCTTTAAATAGCACTGGTGGGGCGGAGTCCTTCCTGCAGCTGAACACACGTTCAGCTGCATGAGATTAAGAGGGCATTAGCTGAAGCGTTGAGGTCAAAAATGGCTCTGCTCGAGTCAAGTCAGCTATTCACATTGACTGACATCACAATCTACCTGCTCTAAATGCTTGCGTACACACACCCAGCACTCGCAGTAATGATCTCCTAAAATGGTAGTCGGTGTGCACACATAGAGCGGATGCCATTTTGGACCCCAAAACACACCTATAGTGATGGAAATACGAACACTATACAACTGAAGTTTGCAGCCAGGATCTTTACATAATACCACTTTACACAATACCATCTCAACACCTTACGCAAAACCATCTTTAACTAGCTTTGACATATTTAGCCTTTTTTCCAGTAACAGCATTTACCATATTTTAGTGAAGAAGAACTTTTGATTTGTCAGCACAACCAAACTGCCCAATATATGCAGAGTATACCTGAAATAATACCGAATTCTATGGTTTTACTGTAGTTGTGTTTGAGGCATGGCTAAAAACGATTTTAGGTTTTAAAAAAAGAAAAATTGAAAAAAAATGCATTCGAGCTTTCATATTGATCTTGTTTTGTTTTATGCAGGACACAGCTGGACAAGAACGTTACAGGACAATCACCACAGCTTATTACCGTGGTGCTATGGGCTTTATCCTAATGTACGACATCACAAATGAAGAATCCTTCAATGCAGTGCAGGACTGGTGAGTATAAAGCAAGGTTTCTGTGATACACTATTTCAGCAACTGTGGTCTGGATTTTTCAACGGGTGTTGGTACCCCGATGCCAGACCCATATGGGGGTCCTGGGCGCACCCGCTGGCGCAACTTTCTGGGAGGTGGCCTTCTATTCGGCCATCTTTGTGCTCGCCATCCTATTAAGGGTGGTGGACAGGTTCCAAATGCAGAAGACCCAATCAGAGGGCCCACAGCGATATCAGGCCAGCAGCCCCACCATGGCAGCCTGCATAGGAGTGATAAATTAAAGAAGCCCGAAGCTGGTAGGGTCATTGGGTTGGAGAGGAAAACTCTTCATCGGACTATTCACGGCTGTGGCATTTCATCACCTCGGGCCTGTCATTGGGGCATGCAGCCTCTGGCTCAGTTGGCCCCCTGACCTGCCGCCGGTAGGTTGCCTCATTTGAGCTGGCAGCCTCCATGCACGGTGACGTGTTGCTCTGTCATTCGTAAAACGCCAGCACAAAATGGCCTCTAAGTCGAGCCATAATTGTACTAATTGGCTGGCTGCCTGTCTTCATGGAGTGAGAAGCTGACCAGGTTCCCAAGACCCCGGAGGCGGGAATGCATCAGGAAGCCATCCTGACGCAACTTCCCGCTATTTTCCCAGCCCCCATCTACACGGGGCTGGGAAAATTCAGCCCTGTGTGTCTGAAATGTCACTTTGCCTTGATCAAACAATAGTGGATAATCTGTTTTCCATATGTAATGAAAAACTAGTGGGTCTCCCATGATATTGCGCATGATAATTATCATCTCTTGGTCTCTGTCTCTCTCACCTGCCTTCGGAGTTCTCTTTTTCGCTCTCTCTGTTCTGCTTCTATGTCTTCTCTTTTGCTTTTCTTTTGCTCTTTTTGCTTCTCTTGTCTTTTTCTTTCTTTATGGGTAGGAGGTGGCATAAAGAGTCAGGGAAAGGAAGTACCTACAGCTGCAGGCTGGATTTTGGGTGGGGATTGTGGTAAATATGTGGATTGTAGCCTCAGGTGGCTCCCTTCCCATCCCTTCCCCCACCCTCACACTTCCATTGTGTCACCTACCTCTTTGTTTTCCAATTAACCATTCTGTTTCATACCAGCTCCTCAATCCCATTGCTATCTCTGCAGAACCCTATCACTGCCTCTATCCTTGCCCTCTGAACTATATGCTCACATTGTGTGTCCTCCCAGCCTCTTGTTCCCTATCACTCACCTCTCCCACTAGCTCTGCATCTACTATCCATTTATTTTCACAACAGAAGGTACAATGATAATATAATCAGTACAGTCAATTATATTTGTCCTTTAGCATTTTTCCAAGCAATCTTGAAAAACAATTAGACAGTAACTGCTAGAAACTGAAGTCAAAAAATCCAGCAGTCCAGCTGATTAAATAACATGGATACAGCCTCAGAAATTCAGTCCACAACATAAAATGCCCAATCTGTATTTAGCTAACAGAGTCACAGTTCTAACCAAAAACAGGGGCGTATAATTTCTGCTGGTTTTCTCCCTATCTCCCACCATAACTTTAATTGAAGATCATCCAAAACCTTGGAAAAATGGCATAAACAGCCATTTGCACCATTTCAGACTCTGCTGATCTTCTGCTGAGGTTAGGGCAACAAATCTGGAGGATCTCTGTGGAAATTTCACTACTCATCTCAAAACCCACAGTTGTGGGAGACATTGAAGCCCTCATGTAAATATTTTAATGTAATCCTGTTTTTTTTCTTAATTTTATGTAATTTCTGGGTTGTTATTGGAGAGGGGGGTAGGGATTGGACTGGTGTGGATATGTTGCTGTTGGAAGATACAATAACATCAACCATATTGGTGGAGTTGAAAACAATGGAATTTTTTTAAGGAAAAGGCGGATACTGCAATTCACGCCACACAAGTGCCAGGCAATGATCATCTTCAACAAGAGAGAATCTAACCATTTCCCCTTGACATTCAATGGCATTACAATTGCTGAATCCCCCGACTATCAACATTCTGGGGGTTACCATTGACCAGAAACTGAACTAGAGTAGCCATATAAATACCGTGGCTACAAGAGTAGGTCAGAGGCTGGGAAGTCTGTGGCGAGTAACTGACCTCCTCACTCCCCAAAGCCTGTCCACCATCTACAAAGCACAAGTCAGGAGTGTGATGGAATACTGCCCACTTGCCTGGATGGGTGCAGCTCAAACAACACTCAAGAAGCTCGACACGATCCAGGACAAAGCAGCCTGCTTGATTGGCACCCCATCCACAAACATTCATTCCTTCCACCACCAACGCACAGTGGCAGCAGTGTGTACCATCTACAAGATGCACTGCAGCAACGCACCAAGGCTCCTTAGACAGCATCTTCCAAACCCGCGACCTCTACCACCGAGAAGGACAGGGGCAGCAGTTGCATGGGAATGCCGCCATCTGCAAGTTCCCCTCCAAGCCACACATTATCGTGACTTGGAACTATACTGCCGTTCCTTCACTGTCGCTGGGTCAAAATCCTGGAACTCCCTTCCCAACGGCAGTGTTGGTGTACCTACCCCATATGGACTGCAGCAGTTCAAGAAAGCAGCTCACTACCACCTTGTCAAGGGCAATTAGGGATGGGCAATAAATGAAAAAAAAATTTGGGGACTCTCAGGTACTTCTGAATGGATGAACCAGGATGGGCCAAATGATCTCATCGGTACCAGTCCTGTAAATAGACTTTGCCACTGACAACATAATTGCTTCAAGCCCTTCTGTTCCTTTCCTTCTTAATTGTCCCAGCGGTTTTACCAACCGTTACCTGTCCTGTAATTATTCAGATCTCTGAGGAGTGAAAAGGTGCATTTGATAAAATTCATGAAAATTGTACATGCACAAAAATAACAAGGAAAGCATTGCCAGCAGCACAGACAAAAGCATAGATTTACAAAGCACCTGCATTGGATAAATCAGGTATCGATTGAAAGATGAGATAAGCAAAGCCACTGTGTCGTACAGGTTTGTCTACATCAGAAATTTTCTTTCATTGTTGTTGAACATCCTCATGCCCCCAAAAATCTATTTTAAATTCTCATTGAAGTCATCAGTATAAAATGCCTGAAAAGTTATTTGGAGAGATTTGGAACTCCTGCATTCCCACACCCAAATGACCACCTTCATAAAATGAATGGGCAGAAAATTACAATGAAAGTAGACTTAGGTGTTTTTACACATGTGGATATGCATTTCTTGAATAATCCCATTCTATCCAATATTGTGCCAATTTTACCTAAGAAAATCATACAGCACAGAAAGAGACCATTTAGCCCATCGAGCCTGTGCTGGTTGTTTGAAAGAGCTATCCAATTAGTCCCACTGCCCTGCTATTTTCCCATAGCCCTACAATTTTTTTTTTGCTTTTCAACTATATATTCAATTCCCATCTGAAATTTGGTTCCACTACCCTTTCAGGCAGTGCCTTCCAGATCATAATAACTCTTTGTATAAAAAACATTCTCCTCATCTTATCTTAAATTATCTTAAATCTGTGCCTAGTAGACTTAACTGATTCCTGACTGTCTTGCTTCCATGGTAGCTATTTGGGTTTGGTCATGATGTGTGGCCAGCAAGAGATGAAGGGTTATCCTCCTGTTTGAAATCAATTCACGGTTGGCTGTTTCCAGTAACTTCTCCACTGAGGTATATATTAAAAAAAATTGAGTACAGTTTTCACTCACAAATCTCTAATGGGGAAAAATTCGATAGCCCCTGAAAACAGGCGCAGGGATTGTGATGCGTGATTAATCCATGCCTGATGCTTCTGATGCAGGCAACATGCCAACTTCATGCTGCCTGCTAATTTTCATGATTGGCCCATGCAACCAATGTAAAAGGCACTCTTTGTGACTGCACGGCTCAGCAGGGGGCCCAAGTTCAAGCAAGGCTCGCACTGCTTAAAGCTAGCCTACACTACTTAAAGCCAGCCTGCACCTCTTAAAGGGAAGGTGCATTCTGGCTGGAACAGGTGCTAGAACTGTTTGTGGAAGAGAGTCTGAGCAGGAAGAAGAGTGAATTATGGCGCAACAGCAGAGAGAGCATGCTTCAAGTTTCTCTGATGCTGCACTGAACAACTTGCTTGAGGAGAAGCAGAGGAGGAGAGATGTCATCTATCCACAGGGGCCAGGAGGCCCTCTAAACAAGCTTTGCAAAGGCACTGGGACCAGTCATCACAGTTGATGCCAGTAGTCAAGTCCTGAGGGCCTGGCTGCAAAAGGTTCATTGATGTCACACAGGTGGTAGGGGTCAGTGACTGTAAATTGAAATGTACCATCTACAAGATGCATTGTAGCAACGCACCAAGGCTCCTTAGACAGCGCCTTCCACACCCGTGACCTCTACCAACTAGAAGGACAAGGGCAGCAAATGTATAGGAACACTGCCACCTGCAAGTTCCTCTCCAAGCTACACACCATCCTGACTTGGTACTATATCGCAGTTCCTTCGCAGTCACTGGGTCAAAATCCTGGAACTCCCTCCCTAACAACACTGTGGGGGTACCTATCCCACATGGACTGCAGCGGTTCAAGAAGGCAGCTCACCACCACCTTCTCAAGGGTAATTAGGGATGGGCAATAAATGTTGGCCGGGTCGGGTCGGGTTGCACTTCCGGGTCCGGCATTCGGGCTCTGGTTGGGCCGGGTCAGACAAGCTCTATCACAGGTAAGTGGCTCCAATGTTAATTTAATTTTTGGACTAGAAAGGTGGATTTGTTAGTTATTTTAAGTTTGTGCAGATCAGCAACAAAGTGAAAACAGAAGGTAAGTTAACTGATGGTCGGGTCGGGCATGGGAAAAAATGGAAGGTCTCGGATGGGGTCGGGCTCGGGTCGGATGTGGTTCTGTCGGGCTCGGGTCGGGTTTTTCTTTGCAGACCCGAGCAGGCCTTTGCTACAGATGGTGTAAGCATTCACCTTTTGCTTTCGCGCCCCAGTCTCCCCTCACCACAATCCTACCCTTGTGCCTTTCTCCTTTTATACGCCCAAGAGTTGCAACCTGGCCAGGCAGTGGTGCAGGAGCAAGAAGTGGAAGAGGGAGAAGAGGCTGATGATGAAGAAACACATGTGTCACTCGGTCTCTCACTCGCAGCCACCAGCTCAGATATGACCACTGTGTGTACTTTAGAGGAGAGCTTAGAGGTAGGGTCTGCACGCTGTGAGACAGCAGGCAAAAATGGCCTGCAGCCAGGGCAGGGGGAGTGGGTAACAGAGCTGCCAGCTTGCCAGAAAATGAGGTCAGACACGGGTTCTGCTGCAGAGGACTCCGATGAGGACTTCAATGGGGCAAGCTACAGAAGAATGCTGATGAAATGCTTTGTGCATTGGTAGGCCTGCTTGAAAGTCTGTGTTCAATGTTGAGGAGCATGGAGGAATCCAGCACCAACGTGACACAGGGCTTTTTGCTGAGTTTGGAGCCCTGCCTTTCTAGCATGGAAGTGGTGGTGAACTCAATTAGCACACTTGTGGGCCCTGTCATGATGCTGTGTCTGATGGACAATGCCTGAGCCTCCATTGCAACACAAGTAGCAGCCTTTCAATGTCTCAGTGCTGCAATGGAAACTCAGACTTCTGTAATGCAAGGACAGCTTGGTGCCATGCAAGCTTATCTTGCTGCCACACAAGCTCAGACTGCTGCCATAAATTATGGATACCAGTGCTCAAAGGGGCTTGCAGGATCTCCCAGCGGTCCAGCAATCTGTCCTCCTACAGATTAATAGGATTGCTGAGGCATCGTCCCAGGGGAAGTGGTGCACAAACCTGACTTCCTCTCAGGGTGACTGCACTCATCTTGCCACGATTCCACTCCACCGGCGTCCTCACTATTGCTGTCAGCCAACCAGCCCAGACTACTGCCGCCCATGCCAAGATGGTGTAGTCTGAAGCTGAGCCCTGTAGGGCCAGAACTGCTTGAGGTCATCCTGCAAGGCCATCTGCAGTCTCCCCCCTAAATATCAGCAACCTTCCGCCAGCCATGCTGCAACAACTAGAGTTGCACTGTGTAGGAGCACAAGGACAGGCAAAGGTGTATGGAAGAAAGGTACTAAAGGAGTGCACAAGGGTCATTAGTTGATGTTTCTATGCAAAATGTGGTGGCAAACTGGCAGATGGTGATCCAGCCTGGAAGGAGCTTGATGCATAAGAGTTCATGGCCATGGTCACCTTCACAGCCACTGACAATGCCATCCTTGCTGTGCTCTGAGGTGGCAAGCTTCAGTGAGGATGTCCTTACTGAAGTGCAGGCATCTGACACATTGTTCCTCACTGTGGTTGTGGTAGGTGTTCACTGAACACCTTAAGCGGATATGGCCTCCTGCTGAGAGTCTTTCTCCCTTTCCTCCTCCTTGCACTTCCAGCAGCTTGTCATGTTCTTTGTTGCCTTTCTCCCTGTCATCTTGTAGTCCAAGGGGAATGTGTACCACTGCACCTATTTCTGGAAGTAAGTGGTTTATAAAGAATCCTTGAAGTCAGGACCAAGTCTTTCAGCACGTGTCACATCACTCCTATAGCTTTTAGCAACTTTGAAGAAGTCTAGAAACTACCATACACTTCTACAATCTGAGCAACAAACAAACTAACCTGTAAGTAGTTGATGGTCCCTTTAACTAGCACTGATGGGGGAGTCCTTCCTGCTACTGAATGCATATGTAACTGTGTATGTTTAGGTGATGGCATTGGCTGGAACATTGAGCTCCAAATAGACCGCACTGGCTTCAAATCAGCATCACCTGCCGATGGACATCATAATCTGCCTACTCTGCATACTTCTAGCAGATATTCGCTGCACATGCGCTGATGCCTTCACCAAAATGGCATTCAGCGTGGTTCGTGCCAGAAGTGTGCACGTGCCACGAACACCATTTTGGAGCCAAAATGGCACTCATAACTACGAGAAACTGAGCGCTAAGGAGCTGAATTTTGCAGCCCATATGTCTTGGAGACCAGAAAGTTCAAACAGAATCCACATGTATCCCAATAATGTTGAATTGCATTATATAGCTGGGGCTCGGTCTCGTAATAAAGATGAATGGTTACTACTGTTTTTAGTTTTGTCAGTCCCTTTTTCACTGCTTCTCCATTTATGGAAAATTGTGGGCATGTCATTATTCTGCACAGATCATGTTCTACAAGATAAATTCTGAAATAACCAAGTTCCAGCCAGCCAGCACATTCAGTAACCAAGTCATTACAATGGCTCCAAATAAATAGACAGGGCTCATGCATAAGGTTTTTGCAGTTTTTCTGTGGATGCTGCAGATATATATAATATTGTTATTATGCACAGATCCAAATAGTAGCAAGATCAATCAATTTTTCCAGCTCCTCAACCAACATATCTAAATGAACGAAACATATGAACTAATAAGGTATGACTTTTTAACTGTTGCATTGGATTTTATTACCCTGCTAGTACCTTACTGAATATGCTGAATTGACGTTTATCTACGTAATAGATCTACGTAATAACATTGTTTAAAGTGGCAACCCTAGATTTTCCTCCTCTACCATATTGTGTGATTGAATCATCGAAAGTTTAGAATTATATAAGGTTTAAGGCACAGAAAGAGGCCACTTGGCCCTTCGTGTCTGTGCCGGCTGAAAAACGATCCATCTGTTCTAATCCCACCTTCCAGCATTTGGCCCATAGCCCTGCAGATTACGGCACTTGAGGTGCATATCCAGACTCCCTTTCAGGCAGTGAGTTCCAGACCCTTACCACCCCCTGGATGAAAAAGTTTTTCCTCATCTCCCTTTGAATTTTTCTACCAATCACTTTAAATCCCCCTTGGTACTGACCTCTTTGCGAAGGTATATAGAATCTTCACCTCCACTCTATCCAGGCCCCTCACAATTTTTTATATTTCAATCAGATCTCCCCTCAGCCTCCTCTGTTCCAAGGAGAACAACCCCAGCCTATCCAATCTTTCCTCAAAGCTGCATTTTTCCAGTCTTGGTAACATCCTTGTAAATCTCCTCTGTACCATCTCTGGTGCAATTACATCCTTTCTGTAATGAGGTGACCAGAACTGCACACAGTACATAAGTTGTGGCCTAACCAATGAGTTATACAGTTCCAGCATAACCTCCCTGCTCTTATATTCTATACCTCAGCTAATAAAGGAAAGGATTCCATATGCCACCTTAACCACCTTACCGACCTGTCCTGCTACCTTCAGGGATCTGTGGACATTCATTCCAAGGTCCCTCACTTCCTCTACACCTCTCAGTATTTTCCCATTAATTGTGTATTCCTTTTCCTGTTTTGACCTTCCCAAATGCATCACCTCACACTTCTCCAGGTTGAATTCCATTTGCCACTTTTCTGCCCATCTGACCAGATCATCAATATCTTCCTGCAGCCTACAGCTATCCTCCTCACTATCTACCACATGGGCAATCTTTGTGTCAGCTGCAACCTTCTTGATCATGCCCCCTACATTTACATCCAAATCATTAATTTATACCACAAAAACCTGGGGACCCAGTACTGAGTCCTGCAGATCACCACTGGAAACAGGCCTCCAGGCGCTAAAACACCCGTCAACAATTACCCTTTGTTTCCTGCCACTGAGCCAATTTTGTATCCACTTTGCTGCATTTCCCTGGATCCCATGGGATTTTTTTTTTTAACCAGTCTGCCATGTGGGACCTTGTCAAAAGCCTTGCTAAAATCCATGTAAACCACATCAACTGCACGACCCTTGTCTATCTTCCTTGTCACTTCTTCAAAAAGTTCACTCAAGTTGGTCAAACAAGATCTTCCCTTAATAAATCCATGCTGACTATCCTTGATTAACCTGTGCCTTTCTAAGTGACAGTTTATCCTGTCTCTCAGAATAGATTCCAATAATTTTCCCACTACTGAGGTTAGACTGACTGGACTGTAATTATTCAATCTATCTTTTGCTCCCTTTTTAAACAGAGGTACAACGTTAGCAATTCTCCAATCCTCCGGCACCACACCTGCATCCAGTGAAGGCTATAAAATGATGCTCAGACTTTCTGCTGTTTCCTCTCTTGCTTCTTTTAACAGCCTAGGATACATTTCATCTGGCCCTGGTGATTTATCAACTTTCAAGGATGCTAGTCCCTTTAATACTTCTTCTATCCCTATGTTGATCACATCCAATACTTCACACTCCTCCTCCTTAACTACAATATCTGCATCGTCTCTCTCTTTGTGAGACAGACACAAAGTATTCACTAAGAACCATACTAACATCTTCTGCCCGTACATATGGGTTACCTTTTCGGTCTTCTATGAGCCCTACTCTCTCCTTAGTTATCCTCTTACTCTTAATGTATTGATAAAACATCTTTGGGTTCACCTTGATTTTGCTTGCCAATATTCTTTCATGCCCTCTCCTTGCTTTCCTAATTTCTATTTTGATTTCACCCCTCCACTTTCTATACTCCTCTCGGCTTTCTGTAGTACTGAGTTCTCAGTGTTGGACATAAGCTTTCCTTGTCTGCCTTATTTTACCCTGTAGGATCCTTGACATCCATGGGGTTCCAGATTTGGCCGGCTCATCCTTTTTCTTTGTGGGAACATGTTATTCTGAACCCCTCGAATCTCCCCTTTGAATGTCTCCCACTGCTCTGACACTGATTTATCTTCAAGTATCTGTTTCCAGCACACTTTTGCGAAATCACTTCTCAGTTTAGTAAAATTGGCCTTGCCCCAATTGAGAACTCTAACTCCTGTTCTATCTCTGTCCTTTTCCATAATTATGTTAAAACTGACTGAATTATGATCACTACCACCAAAATGCTCTCCCACTGCCACCCTTTCCACCTGCCCAGCTTCATTTCCTAAAACTAAGTCTAAAACTGCACCATCTCTTGTTGGACTTGCTACATACTGGGCAAAAAGGTTCTCCTGAATGCACCTCAAGAATTCTGCTCCCTCAATTCCTTTCACATTAAAACTATCCCAGTTAATATTGGAGTAGTTAAGATCCCCTACTATTACTGCCCTATTATTCTTGCACTTCTCAGAGATTTGCCTACATATCTGTTCTTCTATCTCCCTCTGACTGTTTGGGGGTCTATAGTACACTCCAAGCAGTGTGATTGCCCTTTTTTTGTTCCTTAGCTCAATCTATATGGCCTCATTTAATGAGCCTTCCAAAATATCATCGCTCCTCACAGCTGTAATAATTTCCTTGACCAAAATTGCCACTCCCCATCCTTTCTTATTCCCCTCCCTATCGCGTCTGTAAAATCTGTAACCAGGAACGTTGAGCTGCCATTCCTATCCTTCCTTAAGCCATGTTTCTATAATAGCTATGATATCATACTGTCATGTGTCTATCTGTGCCCTCAGTTCATCTGCTTCATTTGCTATCCTCCTTGCATTGAAATAGATACCCTTGAGCACTGCCAAACTCTTTTAAACATTTTCTAACCGTTGTTTCCTCTGTATTCCAAACTCATCCATTAACTTTCTGCCTTCCATTTTTATTTCTGATTTTGTCCCAACTGATTCTACCCTCAGGTTCCCATTCCCCTTCCAAACTAGTTTAAACCCCTCCCAACAGCACTAGCAAAACGTCCCGCAAGGAACTCAGTCCTGGCTCTGTTCAGGTGCAACCAGTCTGACCTATCTCCCCCAGAGCTGGTCCCAGTGACCAAGGAATCTAAAGCCCTCTCTCCTGCACCATCTTTCCAGCCATGCATTCATCTGTCTTATCCTTTTATTTCTATACTCACTTGCACATGGCACTGGGAGTAATCCGGAGATGACTACTTTTGAGGTCCTGCTTGCTTTTTCTTACCTAGCTCCCTAAATTCTGACTGCAGGACCCCCACATCCCTCTTTCTACCTATGTCATTGGTTCTGATGTGGACTATTACTGCTGGCTGTTCATCCTTCCCCTTCAGGATGCTCTGCAGCCGCTCAGTGACATCCTTGACCCTGGAACCAGGGAGGCAGCACACCATCCTGGATTCGTGTCTGCGGCCACAGAAATATCTGTCTGTTCCCCTGACTGTTGAATCACCTATCACTATGGCTCTTCCAGTCTTCCCTGTACCCCACTGTGCAGCTGAGCCACCAATGGTGCCACAGACTTGGCTCTGGCTGCACTCCCCAGTGAAGCATCACTTTCCTCAGTATTCAGAACTGAATACCTGTTGGAGAGGGAGATGCACTCAGGGGTCTTCTGCACTACCGGCTTGATTCTTTTTGATTGTCTGGTGGTTACCCATTCCCCCTCTCCCTACGTACTGTTAAGTTGTGGGGTGACCACATCTATAAAAGTGCTATCCATGTAGCTCTCATCCTCATGAATGCACCGCAGCGTCGCAAGCTGCCGTTCAAGTGTCAAAATCCGGAGCTCAAGCTGCTGCAATTAACAACACTTCCTACACAAATGGTTCTCCAGGATACGGGAAGTATCCTGGAGCTCCCATGTGGCACGGGAGGTGCACTCTCGAGGTTGAAACACCTCTGCCATTCCTGTATTTATTAGTTGACCCTTTGTTACTGCTAAAAAAAAAACTTACCAATACTACAACACCTTAGAATTATTAATAAAACCTTACTTGTACTGATAAATCCTACTAAAAATCAATTCAGTTCACGAGTTAAAATAAACCTTACTCAAAAAAATACTCACCAGATACTGACTTGTTCTAAAGTTATACTTTTCTCGATTACACAGATATGTAGACCTTCTTACTGGTAATAGACCTTACCAATGCTAATAAAGCTTGCCAATTCTAATAAACTTTACTACTATTAGTAAACCTTACAAATACTAATAAACCCTAATTATACTTAATACAGCTTATGTATTAAGTTGTCCAAATTTGAGCAAATACATTCCCTGCTGGTCTCTCTCTTTCACTCTATTATAAATGATAAAATCTGCTTTAGTTTTTAGTTTGTATCATACTGAATCGATCAAGTCTTATTTTATATTTGATTGATTGAGATTAAGATAAATTTAAAGCAAACAAGAACAAAGAACAGTACAGCACAGGAACAGGCCATTCGGCCCTCCAAGCCTGCGCCGATCTTGATGCCTGCCTAAGCTAAAACCTTCTGCACTTCCGGGGACCATATCCCTCTATTCCCTTCCTACAGGAAAACAGCTTGAAAACCTGCCTACAGTTAAAACAGAGAAAGTTAAAAGAAATACAGGCCATGCCCCAAATCAGGCAGGATAGTGACAGAAATAGTAGGAAAAATTGGGTGGCAAGGCCTTATCACAGTTATGCTGCCTTAAGTTTAATTTTCCTCCTCCACCCCCACCATGTACTGGGTTGCATTTTCCCAGTGTGCTACACAGAAATGCCCGCAGGGATGTGGGGCTCAAATTGTCAGCCTGTTTTCTTCCTGTCTATCCCTCTTACCACCACAGCCCAGGACCACCAAATGAAGCTTGACAGTAGTATTCCAGGTTGAGGCATGAAGAACTTAGATGGAGGGAGAGGGAGAGAGAAAGGGGGAAATTGCCAACTTAATCAATTTAAGTTTCCTGATTTCACACAAAAAACTTAAATAAAAAAGTCAGTTAAATAAATACCCGGCCTTGCTTCACCACTTTGATTTTGAGAGAATAAATAATTATGCTACGATTAATTTAATTGTCACCTCTGAAACACCACCTAACTTCTCCCCTCCTCAGCTCACCTGTTGCTGAAACCCTCATCCATGTCTTTGTTACTTCTAGCCTTGACTATTCCATTGCACTCCTGGCTGGCCTCCCACATTCAACCCTCCATAAATTTGAGGTAATCTAAAACTCAGCTGCCTATGTCATTACACCTCGTCCTGTTCACCCATCACCTCAGTGCTCGCTGACTTGTATTGGCTCCCATTAAGCACTGCCTTGATTTTAAAATGTTCATCCTTGTTTTCCAATCCTGTCATGACCTGGTCCCTCTCTATCTCTGTAATCTCCTCCAGCCCCACAACCCTCTGAGATATCTGCGCTCCTCTAATTCTGGCCTCTTGAACATCCCCGATTTTAATTGCTCCACCTTTGGCAGCCGTGGCTTCAGCTGCATAGGCCCTATGCTCTGGAATTCTCTCCCTAAACCTTTCCTGCTTTCAAATGCTCCTTAAAACCTACCTCAGTGACCAAGCTTTTGACTTTCTGCCTAATATCTCCTTTTGTGGCTTGGTGTCAAATTTTGCCTTATAAAGCTCCTGTGAAGTGCCTTGAGGTGTTTTATTATATTAGAAGCACTATATAAACATAAGTTGTTGTTGTAGTGTTGAACTTCTCTAATGCTTGCTTTCTTGCTTCAAGTCTGATTCTTGCTTTCCCATTTTCCTCCACTAATTGGCTTATCTGCCTTTTCCATCAAAACATACTTAAAGCTTTTATGATTGATACATTTTTGTTAGGTAAGGGCATCAAGGTTTATACAGCAAAGGCTGGTAAATGGAGATAAGCCATGATCTAACTGAATGAAGGAACAGGCTTGAGGGGCTGAATGGCCAACTCTTATTCTTGTGTTCCTCTCTTTCCAGCTTTAGTATAGCTTGGAAAGCTAGGGGCAGCTGTACACCTCAGTGATCAGGATCCTCTGGCTGCCAGTAAAGACCAGCAGTCTGGTAGACCCGTCTGGAAAAAAGGACTTTTGGGGGGGTGGGGTGAGGGGATACAGGGTGTGGAAAGAAATAAGCAGCAGGCCTACCTTAAATTCTTTGGCCTCTCCCTTTATGTCTGAAGACCATCTAGCCAGCGGGAGTTTGAGGGCAGGCAACAATGATATTTTATCTGGATTCCCCCTGGCTGGAGCGCCCAGCAGATGAGTTCCAAAATAAGTTGGGAGGCTGGGAATGCTCTCTGCAGGAAATGACAGGGAAGCATTAAGGGGCAGAGAGCCAGCAATCCAAGTCTTTCCTCTTTTTTCCTGAGATTTGTGCCTGGCAAACTGAGAATTCCCAGGGTCATGGTCTAGGAAAATCAGTCTGTGTATATTTCTGTATCATTTGGCTCCTTTGTATTATTGACCCTGTAAACAAATTTAATCAAGTAGTTTTATGGAATTGAGGGCAAATTATTGGCCAAGTTAGGAAATTGGCCAAGTGGCAGGAGACAGAAAGTAGGGATGATGGGCAGGCACTCTAACTGGCAGGAAGTGAGTGGTGTCCTGCAAGGATCTGTGTTGGGACCTCAACTAGTCACCGTATTTACTGCTGGGATAGAGAGCTACATACCCACATTTGTGATGATTAAAAAGATAGGCTGTATGGTCAGCAATGTAGATGGAAGCATAAAATTATGAAGGGATATTAATGATTAAGTGAATGGGCAAAACTGTGGCAAATGGATTTCAATGTAGGCAAATATAAGGTAATTCATTTTGGACCAAACAAGTATAGAGCAGTGTACTTTCTCAATGGTGAAAAGCTAAAAGCAGTGGAGTCCAAAGAGACTTATGTGTTCATGTACATAGATCATTTAAATGTCATGGACAGACACAGAAAATAATTAAAAAGGCTAATGGAATGCTGTCCTTTATATCTAGAGAATCTGAATACACAGGGGTAAAAGTGATGCTTCAGCTATACAAAGCTCTGGTTAGACAACACCTGGAATACCGTGAGCAGTTCTAGGCACCACACTTTAGGAAGGATATATTGACCTTGGAGAAACTGCAGAATTGATTTACCAGAATGATACCTGGACTGCAAGTGGGGAATTTATTCATGAAAGGGCGAAAGGACAGTCCTAGCAACTACAGGCCAGTCAGTTTAACATCAGCCGTGAGTAAGGTTTTTGAAACAGTAATCAGAAAAAATATTAACTGATATTTAGAGAGGTTCAAGTTAATTAAAGACAGCCAGCATGGATTTGTAAAAAGGCAGATCATGTTTGACTAATTTAATTGAATTTTTTGATGAAGTAACAGAAAAGGTTGATGAAGGGAATGCAGTGGATGTTGTTTATATGGATTTTAAGAAAGCATTTGATAAGGTACCACATAAAAGGCTGGTTAACAAAATTGAGACCTATGCAATAGAAGGATCAGTATCCAACTGGATAAAAAATTAGCTTAAGGACAGAAAACAGCGAGTCATAGTAAATGGGTGTTTTTCAGATTGGAGGATGTTAGACAGTGGTGTTCCCCAAGGGTCAGTGCTGGGACCACTGCTTTTTTTGATATATATAAATGACTTGGATTTTGGAATACAGAGCAGAATCTCAAAATTTGCTGACAACACCAAACTTGGAGATGCGGCCAGCAATGAGGATGATATGAACCACCTGCAACAGGACATAGACAGGCGAGCAGAATGGGCAGAGAAATGGCAGATGGAATTTAATACTGACAAGTGTGAGGTGATGCAATTTGGCACAAGGAGT
The DNA here is from genome assembly GCF_036365525.1 of Heterodontus francisci. NCBI lineage: Eukaryota > Metazoa > Chordata > Chondrichthyes > Heterodontiformes > Heterodontidae > Heterodontus > Heterodontus francisci. Next base: position 101,538,975 of record NC_090371.1, read on the forward strand.
AGGGAGAGGCAATATATACTTAATGGTACAGTTCTAAAGAGAGTGCAGGAACAGAGGCACCTGAGGGTGCATGTGCATCGATCTTTGAAGGTGACAGGACATATTGAGAGAGTGGTTAGAAAGCATATGGGATCTTGGGCTTCTTAAACAAGGGCATAGAGTGTAAAAGCAGGAAAGTTATGCTGAACCTTTATAAAGCTTTAGTTAGGCCCCAAATGGAGTATTGCATCCAGTTCTGCTCACCACACTTCAGGAAGGATGTGAAGGTCCTTGACAGGGTGCAGAGGAGATTTACCAGAATGGATCCAGGGTTGGGGAATTTTAGTTGCAAGGTTAGGTTGGAAAAGCTAACTTAAGGAGAACAGATAGGATAGTTAGAAAAAAACTATTTCTGCTGGTTGGGAAGTCTAGAACTTGAAGATGTAGTCCAAGATGTAAAGCCAGACATTTCACAGGAGTGAAAACAGGAAACACTTTTACATACAAAGGGTGGGAGAAACCTGAAACTCGCTTCTGCAAATAGCAATTAATGCGAAGTGAATTGTTAGTTTTAAATCTGATATCGATCGATTTTTGTTAACCAAAGGTATTAAGGGATATGAGCAAAGGCGGGTATATGGTGTAAAGTCATGGAGCAGCCATGATCTCATTGAATGGCAGAACAAGCTCAAGGGGTTAAATGGCCTACTATTTTTTTATTTGTTCATGGGATGTAGGCGTCGCTGGCTAGGCCAGCATTTATTGCCCATCCCTAATTGCCCTTGAGAAGGTGGTGGTGAACTGCCTTCTTGAACTGCTGCAGTCCTTGGGATGTAGGTACACCAAAAATGACAGTGGAGGCAGTGGTGTAGTGGTAATGTCACTGGACTAGTAATCGAGAGGTGCTGCTTAGTGCTCTGGGGACATTGATTCACATCCCACCATGCCAGATGGTGAAATTTTTAATTCAATTAATGAAAGATCTGGAATTAAAAGCAAGTCTAATGGTAACTATGAAACCATTGTCGATTGTTCTAAAAACTCGTCTGGTTCACTAATGTCCTTTAATGAAGGAAATCTGCTGTCCTTACCTGGTCTGGCCTATATGTGACTCCAGACCCACAGCAATATGATTGGTCGATATGATCTTAACTACCCTCTGAAATGGTCTAGCAAGCCACTCAGTTCAAGGGCAGTTAGGCTTGGGCAATAAATGCTGGCCTAGCCAGTGATGCCCACATCCCACGAACGAATAAAAAAAACAGTGCTGTTCGGAAGGGAGTTTCAAGATTTTGACCCAGCAACAGTGAAGGAACGGTGATATAGTTCCAAGTCAGGATGGTGTGTGACTTGGAGGGGAACATGCAGGTGGTGGTGTTCCCATGCATGTGTTGCCCTTGTCCTTCTAGGTGGTAGAGGTTGTGGGTTTGAAGGTGCTGTCAAAGGAGCCTTGGTGCATTGCTGCAGTGCATCTTTTAGATGGTACACAGTGCTGCCATTGTGTGTCGGTGGTGAAGAGAGTAAATGTTGAAGGTGGTGGATCAAGCGGACTGCTTTGTCCTAGATGGTGTTGAGCTTGTTGGAGCTGCAGGTGGAGAGTATTCCATCACACTTGTGTCTTGTAGATGGTGGACATACTTTGGGTAGACAGAAGGAGGTGAATTACTCGCTGCAGAATTCCCAGCCTCTGACCTGCTCTTGTAGCCACAGTATTCATCCGACTGGTCTAGTTCAGTTTCTGGTCAATGCTAACCCCCAGGATGTTGATAGTGGGGGATTCAGCGATGGTAATGCCATTGAACATCAAGGGAAGATAGTTAAATTCTCTCTTGTTTGAGATGGTCATTGCGTTGCACTTGTGTGTGCGAATGTTACATGCCACTTATGAGCCCAAGCCTGGTTGTTGTCCTGACATTGCTGCATCTGGGCACTGACTGCTTCAGTATCTGAGGAGTCGCGAATGGTGCTGAACATTGAGCAATCATCAGTGAACATCCCCAATTCTGGCCTTATGATGGATGAAAGGTCATTGATGAAGCAGTTAAAGATGGGGGCTTGGGCCTAGGACACCACCTTGAGGAACACCTGCCGTGATGTCCTGGGACTGAGATGATTGGCCTCCAACAACCACAACCATCTTCCTTTGTGCTAAGTATGACTCCAACCAGTGGAGAGTTTTACCCCTAATTCCCATTGACTCCAGTTTTGCCAGGGCTTCTTGATGCCATACTTGGTCAAATGCTGCCTTGGTGTCAAGGGCAGTAACTCTCCCTCTCACCTCTTGAGTTCAGCTCTTTTGTCTATGTTTGGACCAAGGCTGTAATGAGGTCAGGAGCTGAGTGGCTCTGGTGGAACCCAAACTGAGTGTCAGTGAGCAGGTTATTGCTGTGTATGTGCTAATTTATAGCACTGTCGATGACACCTTCCATCACTTTTCTGATGATCGGGAGTTGACTGATGGGGAGGTAATTGGAGTTGGATTTGTCCTGCTTTTTGTGCACAGGACATATCTGGGTAATTTCCCACATTGCTGGGTAGATGCCAGTGTTGTAGCTGTACTGGAACAACTTGGCTAAGGGCACAGCTAGTTCTGGAGGACAAGTCTTCAGTACTATTGCCGGAATGTTGTCAGGGCCCATAGCCTTTGCAGTAACCAGTGTCTTCAGTCATTTCTTGATATCACGTGGAGTGAATCGGATTGGCTGAAGACTGGTATCTGTGATGCTGGGGACCTCATAAGGAGGCCGAAATCGATCATCCACTCGGCATTTCTGGCTGAAGATGGATGCAAATGCTTCAGCCTTGTCTTTTGCACTAATGTGCTGGGCTCCCTCATCATTGAGGATGGGGATATTTGTGGCACCTCTTCCTCCTGTTAGTTGTTAAATTGTCCACCACCACTCACGACTGGATGTGGCAGGACTCTGGAGCTTAGAACTGATGCATTGGTTGTGGGATCACTTAGCCCTGTCTATCGCATGTTGCTTCCACTGTTTGGCATGCAAGTAGCCCTGTGTTGTAGCTTCACCAGGCTGGCACCTCATTTTGAGATATGCCTGGTGCTGCTCTTGGCATGCCCTCCTGCACTCTTCGTTCAACAAGGTTTCTCCCCGGCTTGATGGTACTGGTAAGTGGGGGATATGCCGGGCCATGAGGTTGCAGATTGTGGTTGAATATAATTCTGCTGCTGCTGATGGCCCAAAGCACCTCATGGATGCCCAGTTTTAAGTTGCTAGATCTGCTTGAAATCTATCCCATTTAGCACAGTGGTCGTGCCACACAACACGATGGTGGGAATCCTGAATGTGAATATGGCACTTAGTCCCCGCAGGGACTGTGCAGTGGTCAATCCTACCAATACTGTCATCGACAGATGCATCTGCACCAGGTGGATTGGTGAGGACGAGGTTAAGTAGATTTTCCCTCTCTTTGGTTCCTTCATCACCTGCTGCAGACCCCGTCTAGCAGCTATGTCCTCAAGGACTCAGCCAGCTTGGTCAGTAGTGGTGTTATCGAGCCACTCTTGGTGATGGTTAATGAAATCCCCAACCCAGAGTACATTCTGTGCCCTTGACACCCTCAGTGTATAATCCAATTTATGTTCAACATGGAGATGCACTGATTCATCTGCTCGGGGTGGGGTGGGGGGAGGTGCGGTAGGTGGTAATCGGCAGGAGGTTTCCTTGCCCATGTTTGACCTGATGCCATGAGACTTCATGGGGTCCAGAGTTAATGTTGAGGACTACCAGGTCAGCTCCCTCCTGACGGTATACCACTATGCCGCCGCTCTGCTGGGTCTGTCCTGCCGGTGGGACAGGACATAACCAGGGATGGTGATGATGGTGTCTGGGACTTTGTCTGTAAGGTATAATTCTGGAGTATAACTTTGTTAGGCTGTTGCTTGACTAGTCTCTGGGAGAGCTCTCCCAATTTTGGCACAAGCCCCCAGATGTTAGTAAGGAGGACTTTGCAGGGTTTATAGGGCTGGGTTTGCCTTTATCGTTTCCAATGCCTAGGTCGATGACAGATGGTCCGTCAGGTTCATTCCTTTTCTTAGACTTCGCAACTGAGTGGCTTGCTAGGCCATTTCAGAGGGCATTTAACAGTCAACCACATTGCTGTGGGCCTGGATTCACATGTAGGCCAGATCTCCTTCCCTAAAGGATATTTGTGAACTAGATGGATTTTTACAACAATCGACAATGGCTTCATGGTCACCATTAGACTAGGTTTTTAATTCCAGATTTATTAATTTAATTCACATTTCACTATCTGCCATGGTGGGATACTCCTGTTCCAATCTTCCTATGTTTATCCCATGTGTATTGATCTATCTGTATGATACTTTCTGCCTTTGAGAAGATTTAAGTGAAGTTGGATGGCATTCCTCTTAGTCTCCAGTGGGCAATATACCACAATTGTGGGTCAATTTTAAACCTTTGCATGCTAACCCATACGCAGCACATAAGGGACTCAGTCAGCTTATAGAAATCACTTTACAATTGAAAACAGTATTGCATTACCTAAAAACACATATGTAATTTATTGAATGGGTCTGTGTTGTGTACATGGCTATTTGCTGCTTTCTCAAAGGAACTGATCACTATTACTGGCTGAGACACGTCCAGAAACTAACAACAGCTCGTCTGAACAGTAGCAACACTAGATCCCTGGCATTGGTCTTATTCTTGAGGTTCAAAAATATCATTATTGCTGCTTCTATAAGCAACCATTTTCTCCAGTGCTTGTGCCAAAGTTCAGTTGTACTCATAAAATAAATAACTTGTATTGATATAGGACCTTTTAAGTCTTTTGAGGAACAACCCTGCACTTCTTTGAATAGTGCCATGGGATCTCTACATCCACCGAAGGGCAAATGGACCTCAGTTTAACATCTCATCTGAGTGTCAGCATATTTGACAATGCAGCATTGCCTCAGTATTGTACTTAAGTTTCATCCTAGATTATGTGCCTAAAATTCTAATGATGCCATTATACCATTGGAACTGATGTGGGCAGAACATCCACCGCTGTAAGGTCATGGAGTATCCCTTTCATAAGTTGTGGCGTCAGTTAATTTAAGTAAGCAGATGCACATGGATATCAAAGGAAGTTAAGGAGAGTATCAAATCAGAAACAAAAGCGTACAAAGCGGTGAAAGCTATTGGTAGGCCAGAGGATTGGGAATTCTTTAGAAACCAACAGCGGATGACTAAAAAACTAATAAAGAGATAGAAAATTGATTGAGAGTAAATTGGCAAGAAATATAAAAACAAACAGTAAGAGTTTCTACGGGTATATAAAAAGGAAGAGAGTAGCTAAAGTAAGTGTGGGACCCTTAGAGGATGAGACTGGGAAATTAATAACAGGGAACGGGGAAATGGCAGATAATTTAAACCAATATTTTGCATCGGTCTTCACTACACTATAAACATCCCAATAATAATAGATGAGCAAGGTGTAACTGGGAGGGAGAAAGTTGTAATAATCTCTATCCCGAGGGAAAAGGTGCTGGACAAACTGAAGGAACTAAAGGCAGACAAGTCACCAGGACCTGATGGCCGGCATCCAAGGATTTTAAAAGCAGTGGCTGCAGAGATAGTAGAGGCATTGGTCATAATAAACCAAAACTCACTGGATTCCGATAGTGTACCAGCGGATTGGAAAACCACTAATGTGACGCCCCTATTTAAGAAAGGAGGGAGTCAGAAAGCAGGAAACTATAGATGAGTTAGCTAAACATCTGTCATTGGGAAAATGCTGGAGTCCATTATTAAGGAAGAAATTGCAGGACATTTAGAAAAACATAGTGTAATCAAACAGAGTCAACATGGTTTTATGAAAGGGAAATTATGTTTGACAAATTTGTTAGAGTTCTAACATAGAACATAGAACAGTACAGCACAGTACAGGCCCTTCGGCCCACGATGTTGTGCCGAACCTTTAACCTACTCTAAGATCAAACTAACTACCTACCCTTCATTCTAGTATCATCCATGTACCTATCCAAGAGTCGCTTAAATGCCCCTAACGTATCTGCTTCTACTACCACCGCTGGCAGCGCATTCCACGCACCCACCACTCTCTGTGTAAAGAACCTACCTCTGACATCTCCACGAAACCTTCCTCCAATCACCTTAAAATTATGCCCCCTGGTGATAGCCCTTTCCACCCTGGGAAAAAGTCTCTTGCTATCCACTCTATCTATGCCTCTCATCATCTTGTACCCCTCTATCAAGTCACCTCTCATCCTTCTTCGCTCCAATGAGAAAAGCCCTAGCTCCTTCAATCTTTCTTCGTAGGACATGCCCTCCAGTCCAGGCAGCATCCTGGTAAATCTCCTCTGCACCCTCTCTAAAGCTTCCACATCCTTCCTATAATGAGGCGACCAGAACTGAACACAATATTCCAAGTGTGGTCGAACCAGGGCCTTATAGAGCTGCAGCATAACCTCGTGGCTCTTAAACTCAATCCCCCTGTTAATGAAAGCCAACACACCATACGCCTTCTTAACAACCCTATCAACTTGGGTGGCAACTTTGAGCGATCTATGGACATGGACCCCAAGATCCCTCTGTTCCTCCACACTACCAAGAATCCTGTCTTTAAGCCTGTATTCTGCATTCAAATTCGACCTTCCAAAATGAATCACTTCACACTTTTCCAGGTTGAACTCCATCTGCCACTTCTCAGCCCAGCTCTGCATCCTGTCAATGTCCCGTTGCAACCTACAACAGCCTTCCACACCATCCACAACTCCAGCAACCTTCGTGTCATCGGCAAACTTGCTAACCCAGCCTTCCACTTCCTCATCCAAGTCATTTCTAAAAATAACAAAGAGCAGAGGTCCCAGAACAGATCCTTGTGGAACACCACTGGTCACCGAGCTCCATGCTAAATACTTTCCAACTACTACCACCCTCTGACTTCTATGGGCCAGCCAATTTTGTATCCAGACAGCCAACTTTCCTTGAATCCCATGCCTCCTTACTTTCTGAATGAGCCTACCATGGGGAACCTTATCAAATGCCTTGCTAAAATCCATATACACCACATCCACTGCTCTTCCTTCATCAATGTGTTTTGTCACATCTTCAAGGAATTCAATAAGGCTTGTGAGGCATGACCTGCCTCTCATAAAGCCATGCTGACTGTTTCTAATCAAACCATGCTTTTCCAAATAATCATAAATCCTGTCTCTCAGAATCCTCTCCAATAATTTGCCCACTACCGACTTAAGACTGACTGGTCTATAATTCCCAGGGTTATCCCTATTCCCTTTCTTGAACAAGGGAACGACATTTGCCACCCTCCAATCATCCGGTACTACTCCAGTGGACAGTGAAGATGCAAAGATCATTGCCAAAGGCGCAGCAATCTCTTCCCTCGCTTCCCGTAATATCCTTGGGTATATCCCGTCTGGCCCTGGGGACTTATCTGTCCTCATATCATTCAAAATTTCCAGCACATCCTCCCTCTTAACCTCAACCTGTTCGAGCATATCAGCCTGTTCCACGCTGTCCTCACAAACGACCAGGTCCCTCTCACTAGTGAATACTGAAGCAAAGTATTCATTTAGGACCTCCCCTACCTCCTCCGACTCCAGGCACAAGTTCCCTCCACTATCCCTGATCGGCCCTACCCTCACTCTGGCCATCCTCTTGTTCCTCACGTAAGTGTAGAACGCCTTGGGATTTTCCTTAATCCTACCCGCCAAGACTTTTTCATGTCCCCTTCTAGCTCTCCTAAGTCCATTCTTCAGTTCCTTCCTGGCTACCTTGTAACCCTCTAGAGCCCTGTCTGATCCTTGCTTCCTCAACCTTAAGTAAGCTTCCTTCTTCCTCTTGACTAGCTGTTCCACATCCAAGGTTCCTTCACCCTACCATCCCTTCCCTGCCTCATCGGGATAAACCTATCCAGCAGTCGCAGCAAGTGCTCCCTAAACAACCTCCACATTTCTTTCGTGCATTTCCCTGAGAACATCTGTTCCCAATTTATGCTCCCCAGTTCCTGCCTAATAGCATTGTAATTCCCCCTCCCCCAATTAAATATTTTCCCATCCCGTCTGCTCCTGTCCCTCTCCATGACTATAGTAAAGGTCAGGGAGTTGTGATCACTATCACCGAAATGCTCTCCCACCGAGAGATCTGCCACCTGGCCTGGTTCGTTGCCAAGCACCAAGTCCAACATAGTCTCCCCTCTAGTCGGCCTATCTACATATTGAGTCAGGAAACCTTCCTGGACACACCTGACAAAAACTGCTCCATCCAAACTTTGCACTAAGGAGGGTCCAATCAATATTAGGGAAGTTGAAGTCACCCATGACAACAACCCTGTTACCTCTGCACCTTTCCAAAATCTGCCTCCCAATCTGTTCCTCCATGTCTCTGTTGCTATTGGGGGGTCTATAGAAAACTCCCAACAAAGTTTAGTTTAGTTTAGTGATACAGCACTGAAACAGGACCTTCGGCCCACCGAGTCTGTGCCGACCATCAACCACCCATTTATACTAATCCTACACTATTCCCATATTCCTACCACATCCCCACCCGTTCCTATATTTCCCTACCACCTACCTATACTAGGGGCAATTGCTAATGGCCAGTTTACCTACCAACCTGCAAGTCTTTTGGCTTGTGGGAGGAAACCGGAGCACCCGGAGAAAACCCACGCAGACACAGGGAGAACTTGCAAACTCCACACAGGCAGTACCCAGAATTGAACTCAGGTCGCTGGAGCTGTGATTGCTCCTTTCCTGTTTCTGACTTCCACCCATAATGACTCAGTAGACAAACACTCCTCGATGACCTCCCTTTCTGCAGCTGTGATACTATCCCTGATTAACAATGCCACTCCCCCACCTCTTTTACCTCCCTCCCTATTCCTTTTGAAACATCTAAATCCCGGAACATCCAATATCCATTCCTGCCCCTGTGATATCCACGTCTCCGTAATGGCCACAACATCGTCGCTCCAAGTACTGATCCATGCTCTAAGTTCATCACCCTTATTCCTGACACTTCTTGCGTTAAAATAGACACACTTCAACCCATCATACTGGCTGCAACTTTGCCCTGTCAACTGTCTAACCTTCCTCACAGACTCGCTGCACTCGGTATCTGCCTGTTCAACAGCTACCCCATCCACTGATCCGTGGCTCCGGTTCCCATCCCCCTGCCAAACTAGTTTAAACCCTCCCGAAGAGCTCTAGCAAACTTCCCGCCCAGGATATTGGTGCTCCTCCAGTTCATATGCAACCCGTCCTTCTTGTACAGGTCCCACCTTCCCCAGAAGGTATCCCAATGATCCACATATCTGAATCCCTCCCTCCTACAACAGTTCTGTAGCCACGTATTCAGCTGCACTCGCTCCCTATTTCTAACCTCACTAGCACGTGGCACCGGTAACAATATTGAGATTACTACTCTGCTCGTCCTGCCTTTCAGCTTCCAACCTAACTCCCTACAATCGCTTTTCAGGTCCTCATCCCTTTTCCTAGCTATTTCATTGGTACCGATGTGTACCATGACCTCTGGCTGCTCCCCCTCCCCCTTAAGAATCCTGTGGACTCGATCCGAGACATCCCTGACCCTGGCACCCGGGAGGCAATATACCATACATAACAGAGTGGATAAAAGGGAACCAGTAGATGTTGTGTATTTGGATTTCCAGAAGGCATTCGATAAGATGCCACATAAAAGGTTATTACACAAAATAGGATCTCAGGGTATTGGGGGTAATGTGTTGGCATGGATTGAGGATTGCCTAACACACAGAAGACAGAGAGTCGGGATCAATGGGTCTTTTTCAGGTTGGACAGCCGTAACTAATGGTGTGCCACAAGGATCGGTCCTCGGCCCTCAACTATTTACGATCTATATTGATGACTTGGAGGGAGGGACAGAGTGTAGAATATCCAAATTTGCTGACGATACAAAAATAGGTGGGAAGGCATGTTGTGATGAGGACACAAAGAATCTGCAAAGGGATATAGATAAGTTAAGTGAGTGGGAAGAACTTGGCAGATGGTGTTCAATGTGGGAAAGTGTGACGTAATCCACTTTGGTAGGAAGAATAAAAAGGCAGATTATTATTTAGATGGAGAAAGACTACAAAATACTGCAGTACAGAGGGATCTGGGTGTTCTTGTACAGGAAACACAAAAGGTTAGCATGCTGGTGCAGCAGGTAATTAGGAAGGCAAATGGAATTTTGGCCTTTATTGCTAGGGGGTTAGAGTTTAAAAATAGGGAAGTCCTATTACAACTGTACAGGGTGTTGGTGAGACCATACCTGGAGTACTGCATACAGTTTTGGTCCCCATATTTAAGGAAGGCTATACTAGCATTGGAGGCAGTTCAGAAAAGGTCCACTAGGCTGATTCCTGGGATGAAGGGGTTGTCTTATCAAGAACAGCTGAATAGGTTAGAGCTCTATTCACTGGAGTTCAGAAGAATGAGAGGTGATCTTATTGAAACATATGAGATTCTAAGGGGGCTTGGCAGGGTAGATGTTGAGAAGATATTTCCACTGGTGGGGCATCTCGAACTAGGGGACATAGTTACAGAATAAGGGGGCACACATTTAAAACTGAGATGTGAAGGCATTTCTTCTCTCAGAGGGTGGTGAATCTCTGGAATTCTCTACCTCAGAGAGTTGTGGAGGCCAGGTCACTAGTTGTATTTAAGGAGGAGGTAGATAGATTTTTGAAATCTCGGGGAGTTGAGAGTTATGCGGAGCAGGCCCAAAAGAGGAGTTGAGGGCTGGGACAAATCAGCCATGATCTTATTGAATGGTGGGGCAGGCTCAATGGGCTGAATGGCCTACTCCTGCTTCTTGTGTTCACACAGGCTGTCTAAAGAGATAGAATCCTCCTTCACCACTCATAAACTTGCCCAGCTTGTCCTCCTGCTGGCGAGAAGATGCATCCAACTGATTTGTCAAATATAACAACCCCCGCAACAAACCTATGAACAGAACAACTGTGGGAAGTTTATTAGTCTGAGCAAGTAACACGTATATGTGTGAAATTCAGGAAGTGCCATGAGGTGTAGGTCCCTTACTGGATGACCCATCCAATGACTCAGCATCACTGTCCAATCTCTAACCTTAACCACTGCTTAATCCTGGCTGAAAATATTGGGAGGGTGGAAGGGAAATAAATAGGAATGGCAGGGAGAGCAAATAAATAAATGAAAGAGGAAGAACATGTCAGCTGGAAAAGAAATAAATGAAGAGAGCAAATCAGGCAGCAGACAATAAAAGAAACAGAAATAGTCCACAGCAGAAGAATGAAAGAAACAAACTGGACTCACAAAGGCTGAATGAGAAAGAAATCCATTATGAGCACTGCAAGAATATGGACAGTGAATTCAAAAATGGCCTCAGACACCCTGAAGTAAGCATTTTTAAAATTTTCATATTGGCCAGCCAATATGCTTTGCATCGTGTGGGCGCAAGGGTATGAGGTCCTATGGATCTTGTCAGAAGCAAAACTTTACATTGAAGATAAATAAACTGGCCATATGCCTTTGTTTGCTGGTTCTTGTCCCTGAGTATTCTGTTGGATGTTAGTAATATCTATGCAAGGTGCTGAACACACAGGCAAGTAAAAGTGCACCAGCACCATGAATTACTTTGATTAATATAATGAAAAAACTGTGTCTTGATTCATTATTAGGTAACCTAAACAATAAATCAACAGATCAATTGTTGTAAATCGGAATGATTGTCGGCACATAGTAGAAATATGAGATTTCTATCACCATGTAATAATCACCAGGGCCGTATTAATAGCAATAAGATTAGATACTTTCAATGCTGCAGTAAGGATGTTTCAGATTAATTATATAGGCTGTTTAGAAATCGTGGCTATTACTATTATTTCTGGCACCAGGACCTCTGGAGGTTGGTGAGAAATAGAGCAGCCTGAGGAATAAATGAACTGGAACCTTCAAGTACAAGGGAAGAGGGGTCAGAGCACAAAGGAGGGTTCAAGGATGTTTTTTCCCCACCAAAAAAAGATTTATTCCAAAGCCGAACTTTCCACCCCGCACTTAGTCACCCTTGTCCTTCAACCCCTTCCCACCATCCCCTCAGCCAATGAAAACAGTTTTCTCCGCTCCCCCCCCCCCCCCCCCCCCCACAACTCCCACCCTGAAAATTTCACTCTTCCCTCCTCCCCACCAGTGTCATGCCTCAGATCTCCAAATGGAGATCTGAAGGCACAGGAGTTCTGGCAGGCATATCAGCGTGGGACTGCTGTCGGGACAAGGTAGGTTCTTTTGCATTCATTTAAATTTATTTTAATATGTAAATGAAAGCTCTGCCACCAAGCGGTGGGGTGGGGGTGGGGGGGGGGCCGCACCGAGGCATTGCCGCTGCTGGTAATGTGCGGCGGAGCCTTCCTGGCCTTGGGAGTGGCGGGCCTCTCCTGGAGCATTTTGGGCCCTCGCAACAACCCCTGACATTGGAGGGCTGGTAAAATTCAGCCCTATGTATGTTGAGGGTGATGGGAGACTGAAGTTGCTACAAGGGAAGACGAACTATATATATATGTATGTGTGTGTTTATGTATGTATATGTTGTGCATGGCCTATTCAGTTAAATGTGTGGGACCTTTAAATTGTTTTGCGCAGCCACGCATGTGCAGTAACTTAATAGGCCCGTCTTGTGCTTGGTCTGCGCAATAAGTTCTGTGTTGCTGCACGACTGCGTGGCCATGCAGCTTAGAGGGAACATTGGTCAAGATCCTAACTGTCATAAGACCTTGATTTGCACTGTAAAGCAGCCTACCAGTTGAATCAGGTGAGCAATCTGGCTGCCTAGCAGTCGGCCCTTCCGAAAATAGCGTTGACCTGATCCACGGTGGTAAGCTTTTTCCCTCTATCTTTGGGGTACTATTGCTCTGTTTCTACCCAGCAGTGCTAATGAAAATCTCCATTATTGTGTGTTCTGCATGTTTCTCAGGCTCAATGTTCTATTTTTAGTTATACAATGATCACCAAAAGTGAATGAGATTCACAATTTATGTAGCTGCCATAAGTGAGCAATACAACTTCTATTGATATAACTACAGCAGATTGTACCCACAGATTTATTTAATCATCTAACTATGGTATATAAGGGACACAAATCTATCTATTCATTTATTAAATTTAATTGTTGGAGAAATTACTATTTATTCAATATTATTGTCAATATTATTTCATTCATAAGCAACAATACAAGAGATCCACTAATATAAGACATATTGAACATTTTGACAGGGAAATGTTGTCATCCATTATTTGCAATAGAATATAGAATATATTATATGTATATTTATTTATATATATATTGTCATGGTCCTGTAGTTTTTTTTTTCAGAATAGGCAGTTTGCCTTTAAGGCTTGCAAGGGATCAGTATTACTTTAAGAGCCGGCAAGCCTTAGGGGTTATAGGAAGGTGCATTTTTGTGGCCTTAGAAACAACCATTTGGAGACTGCGATTCAAAGAGTGTATTCTCATTACCTTAGTTACAGCCACTGGGAGTGAGCCTGATGTGATACATTTGTTACAATTCAGTTTTGAACTGCCTTATGAGGTGAAGACAGTTTGTTCTAACAGACACAGACAGAAGACACAGAGGACAGCTGGTGTTAGCACCTGGAAAAAGAGCTCTCTACCATTTAAACTGAAGGAAGAGGATTATTATCTCTCAAAATTCTAAAAAGTCAAGCCAAGACCGAGATCTCTGGTAATTTAAACTGAAGGAAGGGAAGTTAGACTGTGACAATCTTTTATCCCTCAAAAACTCTAAAGTCAGCTTGATTCCATTGAAAAGGTTTGCAAGTCATTAATTATTGAAATTCGTTGGAGAAGGAAAGCAACATTCCTTGAGGACTTCAAGCAACAAACATCCTTTGAGGACTTCGAGCAACATCCTGTGAGGACTTCAAGCAACATTGGACTGTAAAATTGCAAGGACTCTATTTTTTTTCTATTTTAAATGTTGTTTATATCTTCACAGTGTTTAAGAATTTAGTTCTTCTAATTAAAGAGTTAATTTATTGATTTAAAGACACCTGGTTTGGTTCGTGTCATTCAAGGGTTAATAAATGGTACAATTTGGTTGGGTCTTTCTTTAATTTGGAAAGTTTTAAATGATATGTTAGCCGATCTGTGGAGCGACAGGATTGAATTAACAGTGCGTTGGTCCCACCACAATCAGAATCATATATTTTGATTGGGGGCTTTGACAGGAGCGGTCAGTCGTAACAATATAAAATATGAAATAGAATGGCTATGTCAGCAGATGCATGTGTTTGCTTGATATGTGTGATTTATTTTGTATGATAACCTTTTCTATAACCATATAATATGTTTATCGGTTAATATATAACATTCCATGTATAGTTAATGGGCAGAAGAATAAAACCCATAAGATATAATAATGTTCCAGTGTTAAAATTTGAGAAGTAGTTTTCTTATTTGTTGCTATCTATACAGGCAGCCGTGAAGGTCTCCACCTTTCTCCTGCTCCTTTGTTGAGACAAAAGGGAAATAATTTCTGTCAATAGTTCGTCAAGTGCTGTTATTAATTTTGAAAGCTTAGTAATGAGAATCCCTTCAGTTTACTGACAACTGCATTTTGCATTTCAGCAGTATGCAATTAGCTATATCGTTCCCCGACAGTTTAATAATGGTTTATATCTGACACTTTGGCAGCATTGTGGAGGCAGCATTCAACAGAGGCTTTCCCTATTCACGTATGGACAATTAATTATTTTCTATTGAAAAATAAGTTAGTAAAATTTTGTTTGGGGGGACAGTGTGAATGGTTGAAAATGAAAGGATTTAATTCAAGTGTTCGTACTTGCTTAAAAAGAGGAAACTTACACTAGTGTTTGTTTTTATTCATATAGATTTCATCCTTATCCTATTACATGGTTTATCCAAATAATATCTAAGCATCTATAGTCCATCTCGTATACATTTTACCAGGAATCACTGATTGCCTATATATGAATTCAAGACACTTAGCTATGACGGGGAGGGGAGAGTGAAAATTAATTCCTGTAGCACCAGCTGTTCTGTCTAAACCAAAGGTGAAAATCCTCACATGTGAAAAGTCTGGCTATTTTTGAGAAAATGTTCCAGTAGAAAGAATTTGGATTGGAAAACTATTTAAATGTTTTCTCTTCAAAATGAAAGACATAACTTTTTAATTCTTATCGAATCTGCTTTTGCTCCTCAAAATTGTCTGTACCGTAGGTCAATAAAATGTCTGAGATTTAGTAGTTGTTTTATGAAAAATTAATGAAAAAACTCTAAGAATGTAGTAAATACTCCTCTGATATTAATGTTTTAAATCATCAATACCTACAGATTTAGGATATGGGTAATCGGATATGGGTAATCAGTTAGGGTGCCAAATCTGGCTGTAGCACCCCTGGGATACAGAAGGGAAAATGAACCAGACCTCCCACTTTTAATTAGAATCAAGGACTGCTTGAAATATAGGCAAGCAGATACCAAAGGAGGGGACTTTGTCTGCATCAATGAGATCATGGCTGAACTTTTACATCAACTCCACTCTCCCACGCCATCTCCTCATCCCTTGATTCCCATAGTGCCTAAAAATCCATCGATTTCAACCTTGAAAGCATCTTGGGAGATGTTTTATTGCGTTAAAGGCACTATATAAATACAGGTGGTTGTTGTTGAATATACTCATAGGCTGAGCACCCATATCCCTCTGGGGTAGAGAATTCCAAAGATTCACAACTCTTGAGTGAAGTAATTTCTCCTCATCTCAGTCCTAAATGGCCGACCCCTTATCTTGAGACTGAGCTCTAGTTCTAGACACTCCAGCCAGGGGAAGTAACCTCTCAGAATCTATCCTAGCAAGTCTTCTCAGAATATTTCACATTTCAATGAGATCACCTCTCATTCTTCTGAACTCCAGAGAATATAGGCCCATGGTACTCAAGCACTCCTCATAGGACACCTCTCTCATCCCACTTAGGTAAGTATATCCTTCCGTAGGTAAGGAGACCAAAGCTGTACACAGTACTCCTCCAACCCTATATAATTGCCCCAGACATCTTCACTCGCTACTCCAGCCCCCTTGCATTAAGGCTAACATAAAATTTGCCTTCCTATTTGCTTGCTGTATGTGCATATAGCAGCTATAGGTGGCTTAGGTTTGGACAGATCTGTGAACTAAAGGAGCTGGATTTTCTTTCTGGAGGCAGAAAATAGGAGCCGGGTCTGGTTTTGGGTCAGAAGCCTGTCTCTGGTGGGAAACTGATTCATATTCATATCTTCAAATGGGTAAGCTCTTAATTAGTATGGAGATGAGTTTCCTGTCCAATTAGAACCAGTGGGGCCAGGAATTGAGATGGTCAGATAAAGTTTGGGGCTCATATAGACACCCCACGGCAGCCATCAATGAGGCTGCTGGCTGTCCTGAGGGAGAAATCTGCGTTTTGTGACAAAACCTTCCACTGCACCAGAGGGAAGTGAGATATCACAGGGAAGCAGGAGGCCCGGCAATAGGAACCCTCACTTCATTGATGCCTGGATCTAATGCTGGAGGCCATAAGGGAGCGGAGGGAGGTCCGCATCCCCGAGGGTAGCAAGATGAGGCCACCAAGATGAGTGCATCATGCAGCACGAGAACCTATTTCTTCAGTGTTATCCCGCTCTGTCCCCTCTTCCTCCTCCTCTCTTACCTCCAACTCCTCTTCCAATGAGCTGTCTCCTTCCAGTTGTCCCAAAAGGTCCAAACCTCTCTGGAGGGCCATGTTAAGGAGAGAACAGCAGACCACCACAATGACAGAGACCCTTGCAGGAGGGTATTGGAGGGTGCCACCCAACCAGTCCAGGCACCAGAATTGCATCTTCAGAAGTCCAATAGCCTGCTGAACAGTTGGCTTGCTGAGCAGGTGGCATTGGTTGTATTGCCTCTGTGCCTCTCTTGGGGCTCCTGTAAAGGGGTCACTAGCCATCTCTTCAAGGGATTTCCTTTGTCCCCTTGGATGCATTCATGCACTTTGGGGGATGGAGTGAAGATCTGAGGCAGCCTGGATTGGTGGAGGATGAAGGAGTCATGGCAGCTGGCAGGAAAGTGAGCACACACATGGAGGAAGCTCTTGATGTCGTCACAGACCAGTTGGATGTTGAGGGAGTGGAAATCCTTCCTGGTGATGGACTTCAGTGGCTGGTCGCTAGGTGCCTCGATGGCAATATGGGCGCAATTAGTGATGCCCTACAGCTGGGGAATCCAGCGATGGAGGCAACATCCACTGATCTGTGTTCCTGCACAGGCCCATCTGTGTCAAAGTACATCTAGTCCCTCGCCCTCCTGAATATGGCATCCATGACCTCCCTGGTGTTGTGATGAGTTGCTGATTGTGAGATGTCGCCTAAGTATGCAGCTGATCCCTGGAATGACCCGGTTGCATAGAAATTCGGGGCAGCGGAGACCTTGATGGCTACAGGTAGGGGACTGCCATGGGGACCTCAAGTCATTGTGGATCAGAGCGCAAATGTCAGAGACCATCTGCCTGGATATGTGCAGCCTCCTACAGTACTGACATCCCGTTATTTGCTGGTAGCCGGCTGACTCTTGGGTGGTAGACCCAATGTCTTGGGTAGCGCCTTCATCCCTTGCAGCCCCCTGCTGTGCTCCTCTGGCCTCCTGCTTTCTAGCAGGTTGCACCTGCTGAAGCTCATCCTGGCTGCTCTGTCCAATGTCAGCCTATTGCCATCTGAACTCCCACAGCTGGGCATTATGCACTCATCAGGCCTTCTTCTGCCAATCCCAGCTGCCCCAGTGATGGCAGCGGGCTCAAGACACCTCCAGATTCCTACCACTCACCACTGACAAAAGCAAGTCTTTCAGATCCAGCAGTGGCTATTCTGTGGCACTTTAGAAGCAACTGAGCTTTCTTTTGGACTTCTTGTTATGACGGTGCTTCTATATTTTTAAAGTATTTTTTTGAGGACTCATATTTTAGAATTATGTACATTGTTTTATTTTGGAAAACTGAAAAGGGTTCCATGGATTTTTTTTTTTTAACTGGGATCATTGGAATGACTTTTGGACTTGGTTTGTAAACAATCCTTACTGGAAGTCACCTGCCTTCAGATAATTTGACTTGGAGAAGATGTTTACAGAGAAGTGACAAGTCAAGATTTATAGGGGTCAGGAGATTGACTCTTGAGATAATGTTTTTGGTTTCGCTTTAGACACAGTCAGTTGTGGTGTGGAGTGTTTTGAAAGCAGTTTGAAAAATCAATCTGCCAAGGACAAAACCCCAGCTCAGTCTTTTTCCATCTCTTTGAAAAGCCTGCCAGCTTTTCTATCTCTTTGAGAAGCTGTTAGTAGTGAGTGTAAGAAATAGAGAAATTGATGCTGCATTTCTCTTGAAAAGCCTGCCAGAAACCTCTGTTGCCGCATTTCTCCTGGAAAGCCTGCCAAACTCGCCAGAAAAGAACTGTTCTGGGAAGATCCCAGTGACAGCTGTCCATGTGTATTTGCGACGCCAACACAAAAAGGGACAACTGACATCTTTCCATATCTTCTCTTTTTTCTTCAATAATTAGCAAGTATTTGGCCAAAGTATTCTTTTTTTGTCTTTTTTTTGGAACAAAATTCTAAAGAGAAAATCTCTTTTTCGGTTAACGTGTGTGTGTGTATGCATATCTAAGGTAAAAAGGGAACTTTTATATTTCAATCTGTGTGTTAATGCTTTGCTTCTTTACTGGTTAAGTCTTGTTTTATAATAAACTGATAATTTTGTTGTTTATTAAAGAAACCTGGTTGGTGTATTTTATTCTGGGATAATTGACCGTATCGGTAACTGGGTAAACATTTAAATATATGTTTTGACCTGTGGATAAGTGGAACTAAAAAAAAGTGCACTCCTCCCGCCTCAGCCGTGATACTGTGCATCAAGATAATTGCCCTTCCCATAGCCCTCATGGTCCTCCAAATTGTTCACGTCTTCTAAACCCTGCTGTGGTGCAGACATGGCGCTCTCCCTGTGCCCTTCCATTGAAAATTAAAAACTGCTGCTGCCAAGCCTGTTAATAAGCTCCACAATGATCTCAACAGGTATTTAATTGGAGGCATGCGGGGTTGCCGTTCCCTGCTTCCCAGCGTCCCTTTAAAAATGGCTTCACTTTCCAGATGAGGGACCTGGTGCCAACTTCCAAAAAAGTGATCTTCAAATCATGCATGCACCTGCAGCCACCTCCACCACCCCCCGCCACCCACCCGCCCTCACAGCAGGTTTTAAAAATTCGGCCCAATATTCCTGCTTGTCAGAGAGAGAAGGAGGGATGGGGTAGCAGTGTTAATGAAGGGATCTACCAGAGCACAAGAATCTAAGGATGATTGAGGGTTGTGTTTAGACAGAATCAATATGGATATAATTTAAGAAAAGGAAAATGGTACTATATTCAAGGTTGAATTTTACTAGCCCTCTAGGAACAGGCTGGAAGCTTGGGGGGGGGTGGGGGTGGGGGAGCCATAAAATGGCAAGGGAAGGAAGGGGATGACATGCCCATTGCCTTCCTGACGCCATGCAATTTTACCAGTGCTGGGGAAGGTCAAGAATGGCCTACCTGTCCAGAGGCATTCTACCAGTGGTGGAGGACCCTCCGCCACGTGGGAAGATCGCCCAATAAAAGCTGGCGGCCTCCCTGCAGTTCAGCGGGTGGGGAGGCCCTCCTGATTGATCTCCTGTGGCCCATGGAGGGCCCTCCCAGCAGCAAGGACCACGCCCGTGGAAACATCTCCCCCCATCCCCCCCACCACCCCCCAATCCTCACCAACAGCGCCCCATCCCACTCTCGCTGGGGCCTGTCTTACTGGCCCCAACAACACCAATCTCACTCACCTGCATTGACATCCATGAAGCTGCTCCAGGCCAGGCATAGTCCCACTGCTTCCAGTGGCGCTGCTGGGACTGAATAGCTGCTGGCCCTCTGATTGGCAGGCAGCTCTTGGAGGCGTGATCTAAGGGTCGGCCGCCCTGACACCAGGCAGTTAATTGCCTGATGGACACAACATCAGGTTGGGGCTCCCGGAAACAGCCAAGGCAAGATTGTCCCCACTTTTCGGCTTGCCGTCAGTGCCACAGCTGCCCCGACAAAATTCCAGCCTCGGTGTGCATTACAGTTCACCCAACAGTAGAGATGAGATATAGTAGTTACCTGCAGACAATTGAGAGATATGTAAAAAATAACACGGCACCCTTTTTTGAAGAAGGTTGTAACATTTGCAATTCTCCAGTCCTCTGGCTCCATCCCTGTATCTAAGGAGAATTGGAAGATTATGGCCAGTGCCTCCACAATATGCACCCTTACTTCCCTATGTATCCTTGGACGCATCTGATCAGGTGCTGGTGACAGAATTTGGGCAGTAGCTGCTTGCATTGCAGTAGAAGCTGTGACATCAGCCATCAGATGTTGCATCATGGTTGGGTCCACAGGTGTGCAAACGGAGTTGGCCACCACTTCCATGCTGGAAAGGAAGGGCTCCCAGCTCTGCACAAAACCCTGTGCCAAGTTGGTACTGGACTCCATGCTCCTTGACATAGCCTGCAGGCTTTCTGGCAGGCTTCCCAATGCACCAAACATTCTGTTATCCATACTCATCAGCATTCTTCTGAGGGCTACTGCCTTGAAGTGCTCATCTGAGTCCTCTGCAGCAGAACTCGTGTGTGACCTCACCCTCCTGCAATATCTTTGCCTCCTGCTCTGGCTGTAGGCCATTTGTGCCCAATTGCTCACCATGTACAGATTCTGCCTCTACACTATCTTCTAAATTACCTGCAGCGTCAATATCTGAGCTGGTGTGAAACAGAGTTGACGGTGCTTCTTTGTCATTACTGTCTTCTTGCTGTTCCTGTACTGCCTGGCCAAAATGCACTTTTTGGGTATCTGAAGGGAGAAAGGCATAAGGGTATGGGGCAGGGACAAGGGAAGAAAGTAAGAGGTGCTTGTTTACACTATGTGCAGCTTGTAAATCAGAGGACAGTGTGGGATGAGGGGGAGGTGGGGTGTGAGAAGAAGGATTAGGTATGCGGATGCTGTCATCTTGGATGGTTTTAGCCTCACCACTGGCCATGGCCTGAGTGATGGCTGTCCCAGTAATGACCAGCACTGTTTCCTCTATGGGGGTTAGATATGCAGTTGCGCCTGTTGTGGTATTGCTTTAAATGTTACAGTGTTGCTTTTAATGGGCATATCTTAAACAGCTGTCCATAACTCAGACGGGATATGATGCACAGACCTTTGTGAACTAAGGCACTCACTACAAGCAGCACATCAGTAACAACCAAGTAAAGGGCCTTCCCAGTATTGTTGTTAAAGTTCCTATCTTCAATAAGAGAACCTACCTTTTGGATTCACTGATTACGTCCCCGTGAATCACATAACAGTGCCTGTCCTGCTCCACCTAATTCCTGCTGCCTCAGGCTGCCTTGTCCAACAAAAAGAAGGGAATTGTATCAGTGAGTGTTGTGCAATTGTTTGGCTGATGTGGCTGTTGTGTTTGAATAGCTGGCAGTGAATGCAACCTGTGAGATGTAGGTATGAGACTTGCAGCAGTGTGTGAGGGTGAGGTGAAGCATATGAATTTCAGTAGGAGTCCTGATTAACAGATATTATTGGTGGGTGAGTAATGGGGGTATGGTGAATTGAGCAGTGCAAAGCAGGTTAGTTGTGCAGTTGGAAGGATATGGCATTTGAATATGCATTCACTGGCCTTAACCACTCGTGGCCATTGAACTTCTTGCAGCACTGCATACAGGTGCTTGTGGCTTGACACCTGGCATTGACCTCCACAGCTATACGCACCCACTGTCTTCTGAGTGTGTGTCAGGAAGGCCTTCCTGACCCCTGGGGATACAGGACATCTCTCCTTTTTTCCGCCGTCTCCACCAAGGCCTTCAGTGCCGCGCCTGGAAAACTTGAAGACCATGCTCTCCCACATTGTGCCATTCTTTAACATTTCCCAGGTTGGAGTCACTTCCTGCATGACTGCCAGCATCTGCTCCAGCCACAATGTGCCTTCCGTTTCAGAGCACAGGCTGGCTTTAAGCAGTGCAGGCTAGCTTTAGGTGGTGCTAGTCACTCACAATATTGGCCCCCTGCTGAGGCAGCCAGCCAATCAACAGCATGGTTAGAGCTGGCTGGACATTGAAAACATTGTAATGAACCGGCAGCACGAAGTTGGCATGCTGCCTGTATCGCAACAACTGGTGTGTGTTAATCGTGCATTGCGATCCCTGCGCTGGAGGCCTGCTACCCGACCTGAACCCGACGGCATGTGTCGGGTTCGGTTCGGGTCGGGCCCATCTTCAGGGTACGGCTTTCGGGCTCTGGTCGGGTCGGGCTGAGTCCAAGTCGGGTCGAGTCGGGCCAGCCACACACAGTAAGTGCTCTGCAGGTAAGTATTAAAATTTAAATACTTACCTGAGCTGGGAGTCTGGGATGAAACTGAGTCTGCGCAGTGAGCGAGTGACGTCACTATGACGTCATCGCGCATGCACTGCAGCTTCGTGCAGCTTCTTAGTCGGAAGGTAAGTAAAGGGATGGTCGGGTGGGGCGGGGTCGGGTCGGGTCGGGTCGGGTCGGGCTCAGGGCAAAATGGGAAGGATTCTGGCCGGGTCGGGCTCGGGTACACTGTGGTTCGATCGGGTTCATGTCAGGTTCTTTTTTCCCGAACTGAGCAGGCCTCTCTACCTTGTGCTTGTTTACAGGGGATATCAAATTTAGCCTACAGTCTTTGTCCATAGCCATACATTAGCCTGGTAATAGTGTATATAATTACTGAAACAAGCATTTATGGTGGTGCAGTAGATTAATGGAACTGTCAAGTGAATAGCATTTGAAGTGTCAGGGAAGAGTCTGTTCATGGAGGTGCAATTAGTCTTCCTACCTGCATAATGTGTAAACAAGTGAAGCTTTCAAGTTCATGTCAGACTGTGTGGATGTGAGGTTAGGGGCCTGCACTTCACAGATGAAATAGTGGTTCATGTGAGAGTTTGGTGGGATTTCCTACCTTGGCACACCTGATGATATCATTGCACCCCTTCCTGCCCTCTTACCAAGTCCAAGGAACAATGCATTTAGAATTGACATGATTTGTTACCTCCTGCCAGGCGTCATGATTGACTCTCTGTGAGACACAGTAACCATCAAGAAGGAATAATCTACCAAAGCAAAATACAGTACACAAAACAAAAGAATCCTTTCCCACCAGTCAGATAATTATATTGTTAACCAATTTAGCCATTCAGATTAAAGAGTGAATGGCATAATTGTCCAGCTAGTGAGAATGAGCTCCTTTACTTCTACGTGCTGCATCCTATTTTGGCGCCAGTTTTGCTACAATCTTGTCATGCCCTTTATTGGCAAAAGCAATTTGCCCCTTTACACTGTTGTCGGTCTTTAAGCCCTACAGCTACATGCAATTTCCTCTCCTTATTGGACGAGCTGCCAATCCTAGGTATGATTCATGTCAGCAACTTGTCTGGGTTCAGCAATTGTAGTCAAGCAGGTAATATTCTCATCACGCCCATTTACCTCTGGTTCCAACATGGGACATTAAAATTGGCCCTAGCAGTTTAGATTTCACATAGATTTTTAATGGATGTGAACATGTGAAGGGCGCACATCAAAAAAAGAAGACATAGAAGATTATAACATCTTTATTTTCTCTGTTCACCCCACCCCACCCCACCCACCCCTGTCATTTTTATATAGCTAGGAGTTCAGGCAAGTGGGAGAAAGGCTTTTCCAAGCTATCCACTACTCATAACTGGTCATTAATCAATCAGCAGGATGCGTAAGTTAATAGAGCACAGCAGATGATGCCCTTTTTTTCAAGGTGGGGCATTATGACCTAAAAAACATACTGGCCTTATATGAATATTAGCTTAGAATGTGTTAGGCTCTTTCAAGACTCACATCTTTAAAGAGCTACAGTATGTATTATAATTCATCCTAAGAACTATTTTAAATCATTTAATCAACTGGAAATGGATTGTAAATTGGTCTTCTATTTGATGCAGTCTCACTGTGATGAAAGCAGAGTGCTATTTTGCTTCAAATTACTAAAGCCAATACATATCTTTTTAAAATTAAATTTTAGATGTGGAACTCTAGCTACTGTGAGTGTAGTGGGAACAGAAATATTGCACAATTCTGTCTAGAGATGGCTATTGGTCTCAGTAAGAGGCAGTGTGCCAGTCTGCACATTGTTGCTGATCACCTAAACTAATAAGTTACATCAGAAATGATCTCATGCATTGGAAGCTGTTCAGAGAAGGTTTTCTAGACTAATACCTGGAATGGACGGGTTGTCTTATGAGGAAAGGTTGGACAGGCTAGGCTTGTATCTGCTGGAGTTTAGAAGAGTAAGAGGTACCTTGATTGAAACATATAAGATTCTGAGGCGTCTTGACAGGGTGGATGTGGAATGGATGTTTCCTCTTGTGGGAGAATCTAGAGCTAGGGGTCACTGTTTAAACATAAGGGGTTACCCATTTAAGACAGAGATGAGGAGAATTTTTTTTCTCTGAGGGTCGTGAATCATCAGAACTCTGTTTCTCAAAAGGCAGTGCATATTTTTAAGGCAGAAGTAGATAGATTCTTGATAAGCAAGGGGGTGAAAGATTATTGGGGGTATGCGGGATTGTGTATTTGAGGTTACAATCAGATTAGCAATGATCTTATTGAATGGCGGAGCAGGCTCGAGGGGCTGAGTGGCCTACTCCTGCTCCTAATTCATATGTTCGTGTGTTCATAGTTTTGAGATGTTACTACAATGTGAAGTTTCAGTTGGAGCCAAGTTACTTGATCAGTATGTGCGGCACAGTGGCGCAGCGGTTAGCACCGCAGCCTCACAGCTCCAGGGACCCGGGTTTGATTCTAGGTACTGCCTGTGCGGAGTTTGCAAGTTCTCCCTGTGTCTGCGTGGGTTTTCGCCGGGTGCTCCGGTTTCCTCCCACGTCCAAAGACTTGCCGGTGATAGGTAAATTGGCTGTTTCAGTGCTGTATCTCTAAACAAATTAAAGAAACAATCAAAGCCCAGCCCAGTTTTGCACTGGAGTGCTGACTTGGGTTGCAATAGAGTGCTACAGTGGAAGTTTGGTAAGTGAGGATAAGGAAGGGTTAATTTTATCTTAAATCTAATCTGTCTTTTATTTAGCAGATCAACTTAACAGTTGCTATTAGGGTTGGGGAAGGTGAGTTTCAGACCAGATTTAAACAGGGTTCACTCAGGCTCTGCTTGCAGCTGCACCTTGTTAATTAGAGAATTGGTTCAAACCAGTTCTCAGGGGGCTAGAGTGAGTCAGTATAAAAGTGAGCCATCTTACATTGCTGACTTGGTTTGCAATAGAGTGCTACAGTGGAAGTTTGGTAAATGAGGAAGTTTGGTGAGGAGGAGCTCCTTTCATTTCCTACCTGCCCTCAGTGAGGGGAGCGCAGAGCTTCCAAAGAGCACATCTGACTGGGAGAAGACTCGGAGGGTGGAGTTCCGGACCGGTAAGTATAAAAAACTTACCTCTGGTAAAAAAACTGAAAGTGATGTCACAGGAAAGCTGTGACCTGATTGGCTGGTAGGCAATTTTTTTTTACTGAATTTGAAAATAAAACATTGATAAAAATTGATTAAAACCCTAATTAACTAATTAATAAGTAGAGTCACTAAACCAGAGGGAGGAGATTACTGTATTTACTTAACATTTAATACTTATTGTAGGAATCTAGCACTAGGGACCATATAGTTATAACAATTTAGTAAGGATTTAATAAGTATTTATTTATCTTAAATTAATTTATTAATTAGTGCTAGAAATGTCAGTTAGAGGGGTTAAGTGCTTCACCTGTGAGATGTGGGAGGTCCGTGACGCTTCCAGCGTTCCGGTCGACTATATATGCAGGATGTGTACCCAGTTGCAGCTCCTCACAGACCGCATGGATCGGTTGGAGCGGCAACTGGATGCACTTAGGAAAATGCAGGTGGCAGAGAGCGTCATAGACAGGAGTTTTAGAGAAGTGGTTACACCCAAGGTGCAGGCAGATAGTTGGGTGACCGCTAGAAGGGGCAGGCAGTCAGTGCAGGAATCCCCTGTGGCTAGCACCTTTTCTAACAAGTATACCGTTTTGGATACTGTTGGGGGAGATGGCCTATCAGGGGAAAACAGCAGCAGCCAGAGCAGTGGCACCACGGCTGGCACTGTTGTTCAGCAGGGAGGGACAAAGCGCAGAAGAGTAATAGTTACAGGGGACTCTATAGTCAGGGGCACAGATAGGCGCTTCTGTGGACGTGAAAGAGACTCCAGGATGGTATGTTGCCTCCCTGGTGCCAGGGTCAAGGATGTCTCTGAACGGACAGGGGCATTCTGAAGGGGGAGGGTGAACAGCCAGAGGTTGTGGTCCACATCGGTACCAACGACATAGGCAGGAAGAGTGACGAGGTCCTGCAGGTGGAGTTTAGGGAGTTAGGTAGAAAGTTAAAAGACAGGACCCTTAGGGTTGTAATCTCGGGATTCATCCCTGTGCCACGTGCCAGTGAGGCTAGAAATAGGAAGATAGTGCAGCTAAACACTTGGCTGAGCAGCTGGTGTAGAAGGGAGGGTTTCAGATATTTGGACCATTGGGATCTCTTCAGGGACAGATGGGACCTGTACAAGAAGGACGGGTTGCATTTAAACTGGAGGGTCACAAATATCCTGGCTGCGAGGTTTGCTAGTGTCACTCGGGTGGGTTTAAACTAGTGTGGCGGGGGGGTGGGAACCAGAGCAGGAGGACAGCAAGTGAAATAAATGAGGGGGGATGAGTAAATAAGGCCAGTAAGATTAAGAGGAAGAGCAGGCAGGGAGATGTTGCAGAGCACAGCGGGACTGGTGGTCTGAAGTGCATTTCTTTCAATGTGAGAAGTATAACAGGTAAGGCAGATGAACTTAGAGCTTGGATTAGTACTTGGAACTATGATGTTGTTGCCATTACAGAGACTTGGTTGAGGGAAGGACAGGATTGGCAGCTAAATGTTCCAGGATTTAGAAGCTTCAGGTGGGATATAGGGGGATGTAAAAGGGGTGGGGGAGTTGCATTATTGGTTAAGGAGAATATCACAGCTGTGCTGCAGGGGACACCTCGGAGGGGTCGTGCAGCGAGGCAATATGGTTGGAGCTCAGCAATAGGAAGGGTGCAGTCACGATGTTGGGGGTTTTCTACAGGCCTCCCAACAGCCAGCGGGAGGTAGAGGAGCAGATATGTAGACAGATTTTGGAAAGATGTAAAGGTAACAGGATTGCAGTGGTGGGTGATTTTAACTTCCCCTATATTGACTGGGACTCACTTAGTGCTAGGGGCTTAGATGGGGCAGAATTTGTAAGGAGCATCCAGGAGGGCTTTTTGAAACAATATGTAGATAGTCCAACTAGGGATGGGGCCGTACTGGACCTGGTATTGGGGAATGAGCCCGGCCAGGTGTTCGAAGTTTCAGTAGGGGAGCATTTCGGGAACAGTGACCATAATTCCATAAGTTTTAAGGTACTTGTGGATAAGGAACAGAGTAGTCCTCGGGTGAAGGTGCTAAATTGGGGGAAGGCTAATTATAACAATATTAGGCAGGAACTGAAGAATTTAGATTGGGGGCGGCTGTTTGAGGGTAAATCAACATCTGACATGTGGGAGTCTTTCAAATGTCAGTTGATTAGAATCCAGGACCAGCATGTTCCTGTGAGGAAGAAGGATAAGTTTGGCAAGTTTCGGGAACCTTGGATAACGTGGGATATTGTGAGCCTAGTCAAAAAGAAAAAGGAAGCATTCGTGAGGGCTGGAAGGCTAGGAACAGACGAATCCCTTAAGGAATATAAAGACAGTAGGAAGGAACTTAAGCAAGGAGTCAGGAGGGCTAAAAGGGGTCATGAAAAGTCATTGGTAAACAGGATTAAGAATAATCCCAAGGCTTTTTATACATATATAAAAAGCAAGAGGGTAACTAGGGAAAGGGTTGGCCCGCTCAAGGACAGAGAAGGGAATCTATGTGTGGAGCCAGAGGAAATGGGCGAGGTACTAAATGAGTACTTTGCATCAGTATTCACCAAGGAGAAGGACTTGGTGGATGATGAGCCTAGGGAAGGGAGTGTAGATAGTCTCAGTCATCTCATTATCAAATAGGAGGAGGTGTTGGGTGTCTTGCAAAGCATTAAGGGCCTGATGGGATCTACCCCAGAATACCGAGGGAGGCAAGGGAAGAAATTTCTTGGGCCTTGACAGAAATCTTTGTATCCTCATTGGCTACAGGTGAGGTCCCAGAGGACTGGAGAATAGCCAATGTTGTTCCTTTGTTTCAGAAGAGTAGCAAGGATAATCCATGAAATTATAGGCCGGTGAGTCTTACATCAGTGGTAGGGAAATTATTAGAGAGGATTCTTCGGAACAGGATTTACTCCCATTTGGAAACAAACAAACTTATTAGCGAGGGGCAGCGTGGTTTTGTGAAGGGGAGGTCGTGTCTCACTAATTTGATTGAGTTTTTTGAGGAAGTGACAAAGATGATTGATGAAGGAAGGGCAGTGGATGTTATCTATATGGACTTCAGTAAAGCCTTTGACAAGGTCCCTCATTGCAGACTGGTACAAAAGGTGAAGTCACATGGGATCAGAGGTGAGCTGGCAAGATGGATACAGAACTGGCTCTGTCATAGAAGACAGAGCGTAGCAGTGGAAGGGTGCTTTTCTGAATGGAGGGATGTGACTAGTGGTGTTCCGCAGGGATCAGTGCTGGGACCTTTGCTCTTTGTAGTATATATAAATGATTTGGAGGAAAATATAGCTGGTCTGATTAGTAAGTTTGCGGACGACACAAAGGTTGGTAGAGTTGCAGATAGTGATGAGGATTGTCAGAGGATACAGCAGGATATAGATCGGTTGGAGACTTGGGCGGAGAAATGGCAGATGGAATTTAATCCGGACAAATGTGAGGTAATGCATTTTGGAAGATCTAATGCAGGTGGGAGGTATACAGTAAATGGCAGAACCCTTAGGAGTATTGACGAGCAGAGAGATCTGGGCATACAGGTCCACAGGTCACTGAAAGTGGCAACGCAGGTGGATAAGGTAGTCAAGAAGGCATACGGCATGCTTGCATTCATCGATCGGGGCATAGAGTATAAAAATTGGCAAGTCATGCTGCAGCTGTGCAGAACTTTAGTTAGGCCGCACTTAGAAAATTGTGTGCAATTCTGGTCGCCACACTACCAGAAGGACATGGAGGCTTTGGAGAGGGTACAGAAGAGGTTTCCCAGGATGTTGCCTGGTCTGGAGGGCATTAGCTATGAGGAGAGGTTGGATAAACTCGGATTGTTTTCACTGGAACGACGGAGGTGAAGGAGTGACATGATAGAGGTTTACAAAGTTATGAGCGGCATGGACAGAGTGGATAGTCAGAAGCTTTTTCCCACGGTGGAAGAGTCAGTTACTCGGGGACATAGGTTTAAGGTGAGAGGGGCAAAGTTTAGAGGGGATGTGCGAGGCAAGTTCATTACGCAGAGGGTGGTGAGTGCCTGGAACTTGCTGCTGGGGAGGTGGTGGAAGCAGGTACGATAATGACGTTCAAGAGGCATCTTGACAAATACATGAATAGGATGGGAATAGAGGGATCCGGACCCGGAAGTGCAGAAGGTTTTAGTTTAGGCAGGCATCAAGATCGGTGCAGGCTTGGAGGGCCGAATGGCCTGTTCCTGTGCTGTACTGTTCTTTGTTCTTTAATGGCTGGAATTCTGCTCATCATACCTTTTAACATAAATGGTAACGTTGATTAATAACAATAGTAGGACAGCTGCTTTGATTTTGTGCATTGTATTCTGCCAAATGAGATGTTCTGGAACAAGAAGCATCCACATTGTGGCCTTGAGAGACCCAAGTAAAAGTTTCTGAAAAGGGCCCATAAGATTTAAGACAATATTGAGTAGATTATTTACTTGCCGTCCGGTGTAAATTCATGGAAATGGGAATCAGGCGGGTTCAAGAACCAATCCACAAAGCCAGTTGAAAATTTACCCCAACTATTTTGCTTTCTGATACAGTTTTGATTACTATGCAAGCATCGTATTGCATATCATCTTCTTTATTATCTTTTGATTCTGCGTAATTGTTAGTTTCAGCTTGAATGATACAATCTGACAGCTTTTAAAAGGAACACGAATACATGGTAGGCAACCCATTCAATCTCCACTGCAAAATATCCCAGCAAAAGGATAATTGTTAATCCTGTGGCACATTTCACTCATACACAATATAATAAATGTGTAAGCTTCAGATCACAAGGGACATGAGGCTATCAAAATTGTTTTTGTGAATACAAAGAATTGGGAAATGTAACCCTCGCTTTATTTGCTGTAAAAAGGCAGAAATTTAAAATCTCATTTGAATAGAGGTCTTAGAATGTAACTTAGGGAGACGCACTATAGGATTCTCTTCTGTGATAAAGGGCAGTAATGCCGAATTGAATACATTTTGGGAATTGTCTATAATGTTTAGCATAAATAGATAAATAGATGGTATTCTATTGAATATTACCAAAGCAATGCTGAACAAGGAAACAACAGAATTTAAGTAAATGCTTAAGTAATTTCTTCAATGTAAATCAAGTAGAGATCTATATAAACATTACAGTGAAGTGAATAATTCATCTTAATCAATTTTTCATACAGCTTTTCATTATGAAAGCATAAATTTAAAGTCCTCAATAAATCTTGTTATTGATTTTTGTGGGATGGTTCTAAAAATATTGCTGTGTAATGGTAAAGGAACCTATTCCTGGGGCTGGATTTTCAAAGTGGAAGCAGGAAACAGGAGCCAGGTCTGGTTTTTGGTCTGAAACCTGCCAGCTCTGGGAAGCTGATTCAGATTGCAATTTTCAAGTGGGAAAGCCCTTAATTGATACAGAGACAGGTTTCCTGTCTTCTTAGAGCCGGTGGGATTGAAAATGGCAGCGAGTCAGAACAAGTGTGGGGCTCATGTAGACTTCCACGGCAGCCATCGCTCAGGTTGTCCTGAGGGAGAGATCAGCCTTCCGCAGCACCAGAAGGAAATGAGGTGTCACAGGAGAGCTGAAAGCCTGGCATAGGAGCAGGGTAGACCCTGGCTTGATCAATGCCCACCTGGATCTAACGCTGGAGCTGTGAGGGAGACGAGGGAGGTCCTCTTCCCAGCGGGTGACAGGAGGAGGCCACCTCGTCATGCAGCAGGGCACCTCTCTGTTCAGTGTTATTTCCCTCCACCTGCTCCTTCTCCTCCTGTCTTACCTCCTGCTTCTCCCCGATCAGCTGTAACCTTCCAGGGCTTCACTGACCTCCAAGGTCTACACCTATCTGGAGGGCCATGTTATGGAGAGCGCAGCAGATCACCACAATGGTCGAGACCCTTGCAGCAGGGCATTGGAGGGTGCCATTCAACCGGTCCAGGCACTACAATCTTCAGAAACCCGATGGCTTGCTCAATGGTTGGCCTGCTGTGTAGGTGGCATTGGTTGTATTGCCCCTGTGCCTCTGTCAGGGACTCCTGTAAAGAGGCCACCAGCCATCTCTTCAAGGGATTTCATTTCTCCTCTTGGATGCATCCTTGCCCTTTGGGGAATGGAGTGAAGATCTGAGGCAGCCTGGATTGGTGAAGGATGAAGGAGTCATAGCAGCTTCCAGGAAAACGAGCGCAAATATGGAGGAAGCTCTTGTTGTGATTGCAGACCATTTGGATGTTGAGGGACTGGAAGCCCTTCCTGTTGATGGATTTCATTGGCTGGTCGCTGGGTGCCTTGATGACTACATGGGCACAATCAGTGATGCCCTGCAGCTGGGGAATCCAGCGATGGAGGCAAAACACATTGATCTCTGTTTCTTCTGTGTTAAAGTGGGTGTAGTCCCTTTCCTCCTGAAAAGGGCATCCGTGACCTGACTGATTGCCTAATGAGATGCCGACTGTGAGATGCCACCTTGATCCCTGGAACGACCTGGTTGCATAGAAGTTCAGAGCACCTGAGACCTTGAAGATTGCAGGTAGGGGACTGCCATGGCGGCCATGTGGCATCAGATCATTGTGGATCAGAACACAGGACCAAGACCATCTACCTGGATAAGTGCATGCCTCCTACAGCACTGGCGCACTGTCATTTGCAGATAGCTGACTCTTCAGCTGTGCACCTGATATCTTGAGTAGTGCCTTCCTCCCCTTGCAGCCCCCCACCCCCTCCCAACTGCTCTGCTTCTCTGGCCTCCTGCTATCCAGGAGGTTGCATCTGCCACAGCTCATCCTGGCTGCTCTGTTCAATGTCAGTCACCTGTGCCCATCCAAATTTCCTCAGCTGGGTCTTGAATGCCCACCAGGCCTTTCTGTACCAACCCCATGTGGCACTGTGATGCCAGCGGGCTCACTTCCTATCTAATTTCATGGCACGCTCCAATGTAACATTTAACTCTTCCAGCTTCAATAATATCTACACTGAGACACATCTGAGGGAGCTATGCTTTATTTGCTGCCTCTGCTTTTAATTCAGCCTCAATTTTGATTCCTTCCATGTTCAAATCTCTGCCCTCCCCATAGCCCTCATGTCCCTCCACAATGCTCATGTCTTCACAACCCTGCCGTTATTCCCAATCCCAGCCTTTAGAAATAGCTTGTTGCTCCTGACAAACTTGTTAATGAGCTCTTTAATGAGATCAACAAGCAAATAATTGGACGAGAGTGCCTGACCCCTTCCCTCCCTGCTGGCTGAAATTTAAAAATAGGATCATGTTCTGGATGCAGCGGGACCCAGTCCAACCTCCAAGAACGCGATCTTCAAATTGTGCTCGCTATCATTCCCGCTCTCAGCAGGGTTTGAAAATCTGGCTCCTGATCTCTGAAAGAGCTATTGTTATGACTCGGTGGGAAAGGTGTCTAGGGGGTCTCTCTTAGCCTTCACCTGGTCTTGCCGTAACAGCGTTTAATTTTAAACACAGTTTTTAGTTCCCCCTTTGTGAATCCTTGTTCACCGCTTTCCAATTATAAGGCAAATAAACCAGCACAAACACGTTTTCTTAGGTTTAAAGAAGAGAAGTTGAAATTTATTAAACTTGAACTTAAACTCTAATTTGGTTGACACCGGTAGATACATGACACACCCACGCTCGCATGCATCCGCAATACACACATGCAAGTAGAGATAGAAAAGAGCAGAAGAAAAAATAAAGTGGAAAAATTTGAGGCAATATCTGACTAGTTGTTGTTACGGTTCATCAAGCTCTCTGTAGAGTCCTTGATTATAGGTAGATCTTGCTTTTTGTTGGGGCCCAGTCTTCTTAAACCTTATTCGCTATAGAAGACTTTCCTCTCTTGTTCACATGTCTTCAGTAGATTCAGAGGCTTGTGAGAAAGAGATAGGAGCAGACAGGAGAGATCTTTTCAGTCCAGGAGAAAACAGTTTTTCTGTTCAAACTCTCTGTGGCTAGTTCCAAAAACCCTGGAACTTCCAGTTAGTCATGTGGCCAGCTGGACCAACCAATCCTGGCCCCTGTGGATTGCATCACCCCAGCAGGCACTGGAATGCGCTTCCCCACCCGCTCACTGTCCGGTGATCAACATTCATTGTGGGTTGAATGTGTCAGGGAATGGTCCTTTATCTACACAAGCACCGTCTGTTAGTATGCAAATGTTTTTCCCAGCCACGGCTGATCTGTTCAACAAGTCATTTCCTCACTCCAGCAACAGTTCAAAATTAATATTCATATGACAAAACCAATGTGCCTCATTCTTGGTAGGTAGGGGGCCTGCATGACACTATCCATTTTGTTCCATTCAAATTGTTGGAGGTGGCAGAGCAGGTTGAGAAAGTAGTTAATAAGGCACATGGGCTTTATAAATAGGGGCATACAGTACAAAGCCAAGGAATTTATGGTGACCCTTTATAAGACAGTGATTCGGCCTCAACTGGAGTATTGTGTCCAATTCTGAGCACCATACATTAGGAAGGATGTGAAGGTATTGGAGAGGATGCAGAAAAGATTTACGAGAATGTTCCAGGGATGAGAGACTTAAGTTATGTGGATAAATTGCTGAAGCTGGAGCTGTTCTTCTTGGAGAAGAGAAGGTTGAGAGGGGATTTGATAGAGGGGTCCGGACAGAATAAATAGGGAGAAACTGTTCCCATTGGCAGAAGGGTCGAGAGCCAGATGGCACTGATCTAAGGTGATTGGCAAAAGAACTGGAAGTAACATGAGGAAAATCGTTTTTACACAGCGAGTGGATAGGATCTGGAATGCAGTGCTGGAGAGTGTGGTAGTTGCAAATTCAATCATGGGTTTCAAAAGGGAAATGGATAATTAACAGGAAAGAAAAATTTACAGGGCTACGGGGAAAAGGCAAGGGAGTGGGACTAGCTGAGTTGCTCTTACAGAGAGCTGACATGAATACGACAGGCCAAATGGCCTCCTTCTGTGCTGTAACCATTCAATGATTCCACACATTCATTTTTAATTTTACCTTCTTCAAATATTCATCCTCTTTGCTTTTAAAGACAACCATAATTCTGCTCACATTGCTATGTGGTAAGACATTCAGTGCCGTAACAATTTACTACGTAATAATGTTCTCCTAATCTCTCCCTTTGTTTTTTGGTGATAATCTTAAATTATACCCCGAGTTACTGACTTACTTACCAGCAGAAGCAGTTTTCTCCATTCACCTTATCAAAACCCAGAATTCTGAACACCTCTGTCAAATCTTCTCTTAAACTTCTCTGTTCTAGTAAAGCAAAGCAAGACATAGCTTGTGCAACCTCGGCCACGCTCAGCCAGGGTAGTGATAAGATCACTACACTTGGCCTTGGTGACCCCAGGATGGGGAGGATTAAAGTCAGCCAGAGTTTTCTTGTATGATTTATAACCAGTGACCTTCGGTGGAAAGTATATATTTTAGAATCAGCCTCAGTTTTGATTCCTTCCATGTTCAAATCTCTGCTAATTCTTTTTATCTAAACTAATACAAGAAGAGTGACTCATTGGGTAAGGTATTGGAGGGCTGAATGTTCCTGTAGGACTATACCAAGGTGAGTCATTGTTTTCAGGAGAGGAGGGGATAAAGCTGCAAAAAAGTGAAAATTTATGGAATAACATACCTGTTCTGTTATGTTAAAATACAATAATGTTTAGGTATAGGAGAATTTTTTTGCTTAAAGTTCAAGTTGGAGAACAGCTACTTTAAGAGTTTGTACAACAGCATGAACTGTACACAGCATTTAAACCATTACTAACTTTACCCTAGGGAAAGAAGAACAATTGAACATCATTATGTGTATAAGAAATAAGGACATTATTGCAACAGAATGATGCATTTTAATTAACTACTGGCCACCATGTCCAACCAGAGAAGTTTTAGGATTAAGCCACAGAAATGTAAACATTTCTTGTACCTATGCCCCTGTGAGATTCACATTTCAGCTATCAATTCTGGTTTTATTTATTAGTTCTTCCCCATACCTCTTAATAGTTTTCTTCAATTGTTTATCTAAATCCTTCTTAAATGCTGACAATTAATTAGCTTTCATAGTCACTTGTGGTAGTGGCTCCCATTGAATGAAAAATATTCCTCTCATCTCACCCTTTATCTTTCTTGTACTATTCTAAAGTCTCTAGCCCCTTGTTATCAATTAATTGACCAATGGAAACTATCTTTCACTATTTACCACCTCAAATATTTGAGCTATTAGATTCCTACCTTCAACACATTGCGATTGACTCCATCTTCTTCCATAGCAATTCGCTCAGATGAACCAGACCGTGCAAAGTTTTGCACTCCTACTCGTTCCAGCACTGAGCTTCACATCCTTTCCATTATCAAGACTGCTGGCCCCTACCTCAACCCCTTTACTACTGAAACATTCATAATTTTATCATCTTTGGACTCAATTTCTCAAATGTTCTTCTTGCTGGTCTTCCATTCTGCACTCTCCATAAACTCCAACATGACCAAAATGTACCTTCTTGTATCCTGAACTGTGCTATGAGAGATGATCTCATTGAAGCACACAGAATTCTTACAGGGCTCGACAAGGTTGATGCAGGAAGAATGTTTCCCCTGGCTGGGAGGTCCAGAACCAGTGGACACAATCTCAGAATAAGAGGTAGGCCATTTAGGACTGAGATGAGGAGGAATTTCTTCACTCAGAGGGTGATGAATCTGTGAAATTCTCTACCCCAGAAGGCTGTGGAGGCTCAGTCATTGAGTATGTTCAAGTCTGAGATCAATAGATTTCTAGATATTAAAGATATCAAGAGATATGGGGATAGTATTGGAAAATGGCATTGAGGTAGAAGATCAGCCATGATCTAGTTGAATGGCAGAGCAGGCTTGAGGGGCTGAATGGTCTACTCCTGCTTCTATTTCCTATGTTCCTTTGTCCCTTTAAAGACGAGGATACAGTCTCCAAGAGCTGCTGGCCAACAGCAGTATCAACAGCACCACTAGAAGCGGTGGCCACTGCCAGTACTGCAGGAGGCCTTGGACAGAGGCCCTGGTGGGGGGTGGGGGTGGTGTGGGTGAGGGTGGGCATCAAGTACAGGGGGAGGGGTGTCCAGGGAGGTTGTTTTTTTGCTGGCGGGGGCCCTCCATGGACCACATGGCCCTTCCACACCTCCCCCCCCCCCCCCCCCCCACCCCTGCACAAGCCCACAGGGAGGTTGCCTCGTTTTACTGGGCCACTGCCCTGCGGGGTGGAGGACTCCTCCACCCCCCTCCACCTCTGGCTTAATGCCAGCAGCAGGTGGAAGAGGCCCTTAGGTGGCCATTAATAGGCCCTTAAGAGGACCTATCCCGCCCCAGACTAAGTTAGGGTGCGACAGGAACACAACGGGCCCTTCGCGCCCACCTCCCATCACAATTCTATGGGCCCCCACACCTCCCACACCTACACTGACCCCTGTCCCCCATCCCCCATCCCCCAAAATATTACGTTTAAAATCTTTGTCCATGTCAAAACTCTATGCCTTGTTTCAACCTATCTCGGGAACCTGCTCCTGCTTTACATCCCCCTCAATACCCTTTGGCCTTCTGACTCTGGTATTCCTTCAATTATCAACTTCACTCAACCTGCTATTGGTGACAGAGCCTTCAGCCATCTCATCCCCTCTCTGGAGTTCCCTCCTAAAACTCTCTGGGCCGGATTTTAATCCAGTGAGGGGGGTCCTGCCTTGGCGCTCCATCAGACCCATATTGCAATCAAATGGCAGGCAGCCAAATAACTGCCCACCATGGGGCGCTGTTCCTTTCAAGGATGAGCTCCCACCTCCCGAGCCACCGGCCAATCAGAAGGTCAGCAGCTCTGCAGTACTAGAGACTCGGGACAGGTAAGTGGAGTTGCAATCGCCAGGGACAGCGAATCAGGCCCCAGCGACAGGGTGGTTAGTGAGGGTAGGGAATGTCTTTCCAGGAGGGCCAGCCATCGCCACCAGGGGGGCTTTCTGGTGGCCCTGGATTGCTCCCAAAGGAGGGAGCCCCCACCCCGAACCCACTAGGATGCTGCCAGGTCTCACTTGTTGGTGTCTCCACTTGGCAGCGGGTCATTCCATCCTCCACAAAATTGGAGTGGAGGCAATGGCCACTTAAAGGCCTCAATTGGCCTGGGACAGGAAGGTCATCTTCAGCCTTCCCCACCCGGGACAAAATGGCAGGGGGCCCAGGCAAAGTTGGGAAAAGCACCCCTTGCCATTTTGTTTGCCTCCCTCGCCTCCATTCCTGTTTCCAAGGAGTGGATAAAATCCTACTCCTCTGTACTTCTCTCTCTATGTTTAAAAACCTTGGCCAAAGCCATCTTTTTGACCAAGATTTTGGTTAAGTTGACATTGTTGTTGCAAACTGTCTGCCCCAACTAGTATGGTTCTAGATTTTTTTAATGTTTCTCAACATAGCTATTTCCACTTACCATTCTAGTGAATCTACATTGCACCTTTTTCATGACTTCAATATCCTTCCTAAAATAGGATGTTGAAAACTGCACACAGTTCTCTAATTGCGGGCCAATCAGAATCTTGTACCAATTGATTGTAAATCTCCTTGCTTTCTTATTTGGAAAATGCCCATGAAATGTTTAACAAATACTTTTATATAAATACGGTGCTCATTTATACGTTGCTGGAGAATCTCCATTTTTTTTTCAAAAAAAGAGCCTTGCCATCTTGAAAGACTCTTTACCAGCTTTCAAACCTGTACAGTGACTTAATTGGCAATGTTATAAAATTGGATGTTGGTGTGAATTTTGAATTGGCAGGACAGACCAGGACAACTGGGGGAATCCAGGGGTAATAATAGAAATTGTGAAGATAATTAAGAACAGACAACAAATACTACTTTCAGCAGTTGTTGTATGATGTACATGGGGCTTAAAATAACTGGAGTTGCACAATGAACTATCATTACCTTACCCCAATCCCTTTTCTTGCCCACTCTCTGACTGATCTATTCTCCAGTTAGTTGAAATCATACTCTGTGGTATCAGCAGGTGAATGCGCTAATATTAATGTGTTAACAGCTTCTGATAATGGGCAAACTTATTTCATGCAACCACATCATTAGGCTGCTTTACAATCTTTTGCACTGCAGGAGGACAATGGACAGAGCCATTGCACAGCCTGGCTGCCATCATTGTTTGCCTAATTTAATTCTGTTTGGTGAGCTGCAAGCCCGCAACAAGCTACTTACAGGTTGCATGCCAATTGTGGGGTGAGGGCTGAAACCCAGTGGCTCCTTCATGAACCTGAGCCAGACATTAAGCCTTAATATGATGGGGGAAGCAATACCAAGAGGGGTGGCCTGCTGAGCAACAAGAATGACTAGGAAACTTATTTGGGTCCAGGTGGATGACTCATGCATTTCCTGGCGCCGAAGAATCAGTGGCATTAAGGTTTCTACTCCATTTTTAGAGCAGTCTGCAGGATCACTTCTTTGTTATGCCTAATGTAAATATAGAGCAACAACTATACTTTTACATTCAGGTGGTTAAGTCAGATAATTAACATAAGGTGTAGCGGAGTCTGTGTCTGCGTTGGTTCCTTTGCGTTTGGTAATCTGGCAGGGCATCATTACATGTTTTATGGTCTGTCCTGGGTGAACATAGTTGCATGCTGGAGAATTTTTAATTTTCATTTATGGATCAAGTGTCCACATCTAGCATGATTTCAGTGCTTGCGGTTTAGGGTTGTCCATGAGCTTCATAGAAGATTGAAGCCAGGGATCTTCTCCATCAGGTCTTGTACTAGGTGTTTGTGACTTCTAAGTTTCATCAGAGTTGAAGTCACATTGTCAAACGTTAAATTCATGGGTCCAAAAGGCTTGTACAACTTCAAACGGTTGAAGGACATTACTGAGGTCCTGGTGGGTGGTGAGATATTAATTTTCCTTGATTTGCTGGACTTCCCGGAGGATTACTGCAGTGTATTGAATGGATGGGGGAACAAAGTGCAACAGCACACGCAGCCAGGGTGTTCGGGTCGATTTGTGGGTTCCAGTGATTCATCACATGGCAGTATTCATTTGGATAATAACAAGACAGGTATGGCAATTTCTGGTCCATACCAGTGCACAGTACTTGGCTACAGAGTACACAAGAGCCCTTGCTGATGTCTGAAGCAGAGAAGCTGATACTTTCCAGCTTGTGCTTGCCAGTTTCTGGATCAGATTGACTCTTGTCTTTGTCTTGGTGGCTACCTTCTTCAGGTGGTTGTGGAAGGTTGCCATGCAGTCCAGCTTCACTCTGCGTTAGGTTGAAGTGGGGTCATGTCATACAGCATTGCCACAGAAGGTCACTTTCAAGGTATACTTAGTGTTTCTGTTATTAAGTTAGAGTGGAGAGCTTGCATTTCTGGAAATATTCCTCCATAGTGTTTAGGTCCCTGTTCAATGTCGACCTCATTGAAGGCCGCTTGCATTGTCAGGGCATGGTCATCCACATAAACAAATTTGCATGACTTTGTTGGCGACATAGCACTCAAATAGACTTCGGAAATGTTGATAGAATTGAGTCATGTGGCAGTCTGTTGTTGAGGACCTGGGGCGAGGTGACTTTAATTGCCAATTGGACACGTAACTTGCTGAGCATTGTCCATAGTACATATAGTGTTTTGAGGCGGGGATGATTCTTGTGAGCTGGACCACTGGTTTGTCTGCTCTACATCTGTTACCACTGGACGATGTATGCATATTGCATATTCTGCCCATTGGTGCCTGGTACCATGGGTCCTACAACAAATTTGAATAAGACTTTTGTCTGTTTTGGACAGAAGTGCTGCCACCCGTTTCAAGGCCTGCTCACAAACCAAGTTAGGCAGGCCTCACAGGCCAGCAGAAAACAGGTATTGTTTTTTAATTTACTGCCTCACCCCTGCAATTTATCAATGCAAATGGGGCTGTATGTCGATGAAAATTGTCTTCCATGTGCCAACACCAATCTATATGTACCCTTCCCATTATCTCTACGTTGTCAACTAGACATAAACATGTTCTTGTTTTGAACACCTTTAACAGTCTCTGCTTGATGGTTTACATTTGCAAATCTCTTTATTCAGTTCTATTTGCCTTTTTGGATGTATTGATGTGCTTGTTATTATGCAGGTTACGAAAATCTTTCTGCTATGCATTATATTATTTAAATGTATAAAACTATCTTTTATTTTTATTTAGCAGTACATTACCTCCAACAATACAAATCTGACTAGTTTTAGTTTAAACTTATTTGCAGTCTCACTCTAGATCTTTATAACAACCCCTTCCAAGATCACAATATGACATAAAATCTAAACAAATGCATTTCTACAATTTCCCTTTGTTTTAAAAAGCTGCTGTACACTTGAATTTTCAAGTAGGCTTGGTTCCAGAGAGAGCCTGCTCTGAGAAACCAGGTGTGAAACCAACCTGTTGACTGTTGAATGGCAAGTCACGTTGACACTGCAGCTGACCTGCTTTGTTGCTGCAGTAGAACCATTTGAGAGCGGCTTTCCTATTATTTTCATTATAATCCAAATTAAAAATGTTATTATGCTTCCAAACAGAATTGGCAAGGTGATGATATCATCAGACGTCATATCATTGTGTCCACTCCATTTAGTCACATGGCAAAGCACTTAGTAGAACAGCAACACTATCCATTTACACTAGTTCTTTTTTTCATCTGTCTGGTGCCTTAGCTGAAGTAACCAAGCCAATAACATCTATTGTTTCCAGGGCAACCATTCCCATCTCAGACTAAGTGGCCCTTTAGATCTACCATGTTAATCTCAAACATTTCCTTGAATTTACTGCCTGACATTCTATATTTTAAGTCACATCAGACACATTGCTTTCTACACATTGAGAACAATTTATGAAATGCACAGTCCAGTAAATAAATGCATGGGCCATTAATGTTAATTTGTTCAGCTGCTCTTGTGCAGCACTTCCCTACAATGGTTCTGAAAAATATGTCTAGAGGTAAAAGGAAATGCATTGTTCATTTTAACACAGAAACTCTCAGCACAATATAATTACTAATAGTGTATTGGAATGAGCTTATAAACACATAAGGACTCCATCTCAGCATTTAATTTTCATCACAGCTTTTAATTTTTCACCTCTGTAAAGTGCTAATGGTTGATCAAGAACACACAGCGCAGACAGGTTCACACCAGTTTGCAAAAAAATCTGGTTGAATGCTGGCTTTAGTTCTTATGTTTATTTGGGTCATCCAGGTACCTGGTGCAGGCAGAGACCAGTTACAATAGCAGCTTGCACTTATGTAGCACCGTTAAAGTAATAAAGTGATTAACAGAAGTGGAAACATCTGGAGATTGAGATATGAAGTAGGATTAAGGGAAACCAGATCAAAGAAGTAAATTTTGAGGAGGGTGTCGAACAAGAGGTAGCAAGATGGAAAGCTTTTAGTATTTTCATAGTGTGGGAATGAAAAGACTGAAGGTTCTATCGCCAAAAGTAAACTGAAGCGAAGGGGAATGCAAAGGAAAATGGGACTGAATGAAGTTGCAGAGATAGGGAGATGTGAGGCCATGGAGGTATATGTAGATAAGGACAAGATAATTAAAAATGATGTACAGATGGACAAGGAGCACAGGAATAGTAAGGGAATAGGACTCACTGTGGCAGAGAATACAGATGACAGAATTGTTAATGGGTTGTGATTTATGAAAGGTAGGACTCCAGAGGCCAGCAAGGACTAATTGAATATGGAGGTGGAAAAGGCCTGGTAAACATTTGAGTGACAGTCAGGGTGAGATAAAGAAACAGGGGATGTTGCAGAGATGGAAATAGGGGTCTATGTTATGTCGTGCAATTCCCAGAGCTTCTTAAATAATCACATTTTAGACACACATACTGGAGCTTGTATCGAGTATATTTTCTCACATCTTGCCAGTTATGGAAGAATGATACAATGGGCTGAATTTTAATGGGATGCCGCACTTGGCGGCGGTGCCCTTTGAACTCGGCGGCATACCCGCATTCGCGGGCCACTGCCGAGCCCCCGCGATATTAATCATGGGGGGCTCATTTCCGTAGAGGCTGCACATCCAGATTACATGGAGAGAGGCGGGACATTCGGTGCAGCAAGAGTTTTGACAGTTGTGCATCAGGTGCTGGGGCCCTATTTTAAGCGCCCCAGCACCTGCTTCCTGACAGCTGTCAAAGAAATACTTACCTGACTGCTGAAGAGTGGGTCTGTGGTCAATCTGGCAGCAAATCAGAAAGTGCTGCAGAAATCCAACAGGTCAGGCAGCATCTGAGGAGAGAGAAGCAGAGTTAACTTGTCCAAGTTCAGACCTGAAAGTTTACTCTGCCTCTCTCTCCACAGATGCTGCCTGAGAGTGACCCCACACTTTCCGCTTTGCCACCACATACTTACCCTGCTGTGTCCCAGAGTCCTGTGAAGGTGTGATCCTCTTCTGCCACTCAAGTGTAACATTCCTTCTTGTAGGCGTGCCACACCTGGGTGAATAATCATACATTTACACATTCCAGGACGTGAGACCTAAATAGACCATGAAAGGTATTACAGAGGTTTACAGAGAACACACTGAAACAAATGGGAAAGCACTGGTGTCACAGCAATGTAAATATGTCTTTCATTAAATGTTCCTCACCAAATTGTGTGTTCTTTTCTCCGTACAAATGATGTGTGCCAGCATGTATCGCCAATGTCACATCCCTTTGCACCATTGGCCCTTCAGGAGAGCCAATGCATGCAGTAACATCATTGCCATGCCACCATTACTCATGAGCGTCTCCACGGATGCAGTGACATGGACATTGGCTCAGTCAGCTGCTACCTCTAATGGTTCTCGCAGGGATGCTACAGATGTGGACTGGTGCACAGCAGGTGAGCAAGGGTGCTGTGTGGCTTGCAGAACTCATGTCGGTTCCTATGGTGAAGAGAGCCTTTGTCTGATAAGCCACTTTTGTACATCCCTACCTCACTGCTAGCCCTGAATGCAGAGCCTGGGTGTCATCTGCCCTCCCAAGCGTCTTTCATGTGGTAGGTCCTCAGTGCCTTCATAGTCTGAGGAGGAATCCTGTTGATATGTCTCCTCATCACGCCAGCCCTGGCCCCTATTGGGTGCATAGTTGTGCAGAGCAGCAAAGAAAGGAGCTGGCCTTTTTGGCCTGTAGTACAGGGCATCACCCTATCCATACAGGCATTGGAGGTGCTCTTTAAGCATGCCGATCTCCTGCTTAATGGTGGCTCATGTAGCTCAGTGGCTGGCATTGTATCTCGCCTCTGCAGCAGTGGTGAAGTCTCTCACTGGCGTCAGGAGCATGTCTGCAAAGGATATCTCTTATCTCCAAGAAGCCACCCCTCCATCTGAGCCAGTTCAGTGAACAGCGGTGGCAGCCGGGACTGGTGCAAGACCCAGGTGTCATGGCAGCTGCCTGAGAAGCGGTCACACATTCGCTGCAGGTATCTGCAGTGTTCACATACCAGCTTCACCTAGATTGAGAGGGCTCCTTTATTGGTGATGTCTGCAGGTGGTAGCCTGGCAGTAGGCCTGATCGTCACATGTGTGTAGTCTATGAACATTGCAACCTATGGTTCTCCGGCAATGGCGCCTGAACCAATGGCCCTCTGGTACTGGCTGTGAGAGTCTGTCCTAAAGTGAGCAAACTCACTGGCCCTCCGGTGCAGGGCATCGGTGACCTCCCTGGTGCAGTGGTGCACTGCTGACTGTGTGACCCTACACAGGTCTCTGGTGGGCCTCTAAAAGGCTGCAGAGGCATCAGGCTTGAGAACCGCTGCCACTATGAGGAACAAAGGCATGGGATGTCCACCAGAGCCCATGGGCTGCAGGTCATCCTTGAGCAGGGCACAGAGACGTGTCACCACCCTCTCTATTTGCGCAATCTCCTCTGACACTGGTGCTCTGACATCCGATGGCATGTCATGTGGGACCTGTATATGCACGGCAAACATAATAGCGAGCTCCCCTTGGGGGCTGCTGCTCATGACCGGGGGCCTCCAGGTGGATTGCACCTGCCTTTTGATATTGCCTCAGGCGCATAATGATCCTCACATGCAGAGGATCACACAATGTAGGATGAGCCATACCTATT
This sequence comes from Heterodontus francisci, assembly GCF_036365525.1. Lineage (NCBI taxonomy): Eukaryota > Metazoa > Chordata > Chondrichthyes > Heterodontiformes > Heterodontidae > Heterodontus > Heterodontus francisci. The sequence continues at coordinate 101,583,586 of NC_090371.1, forward strand.
TCCATGTGATAAATAAAGTTGAACCCTGCATGTATTCAAAGGTTCCTAACAGGGCAAGGATTGGTGTTGACGGGTAAATCAGCTGCTTTCCTGGATCAACTATGTGGCGTGCCATGGCATTGCCCATCTTGGCCAACACTGAGTGGCACAGCATGACCACATCAAGATCCTACCAGCTGAATCGATTGCCCCCACCATCCATATCACCTTAATACTTCTACCCTTTCTGGCGCCCTCCCCACACAAGGGGCGCCTAGTGTGCCATTGCCCCCTCACAAACACAGAGCGTACACAGTTAACAGAGGGATGGTACATGCTATCTCCCTTCATGCCAGCACAGCTTCCCCTCCAGTCATCCCAGACCCCCTCCCTTTAAGAATGCAGTGCTGAGATCCCTGAATATCCCCCCTCCTCCTCCCTTCCATAATGCAGAGTGAGACCCCTGAATAACAGAACTTACCTTCGCTGGCGACAGCTTCTGCCTCCGAGGACCCGCCAGCTTTTCAAATCGTGAACGGGACAGCACGTGACGGCTGCCTGTTCAGCGAAAAATCCAGAAGTGTCAGTGGAGAGGCAGCGGGCTGCATAATCAGCAAAGGTAAGTACTCTTTACCATATGCTAATTGTGGTGCTGCCGCTGTGCAGCGGGTGGGCCGCACTGAGGTCCCGCCGCTGCCGGTAATATGCGGTGGGCCCTTCTCGACGTCACGGGTCATGGCGGGCCTCTCCCCACAGCATTTTACCAGCTCCCGTGCCGCGACCCGCGGAGTCGAGCGGCCAGTAAAATTCAGCCCAATGTGTGTTTGGTACACAGGTTGTAGTGTAGTAGTGAGTGATGTGGCATTGTGGCTATATATATATATATATATACATACATATGCTTGAACAATGTAGTTCCTAGGTCATTTTGGATAATATAACAACATAACATCCCTCTGTTTAAAAAAAATATTGCAAAGCCTTTTCCTATTAACATAACTTTTCCAAACAATTTTTTTCTTTTGGCTAAACTAAAGAAAGTTTACAATTAAACTTGCAATTCTGAACACTTTATTCACAATATCGTTCTGGTGGTAATATGGTGTGCCTCTATCTCGTGAATTTGGTTGTCCTCATCCCTGTCTGCAATGAGTTAGCATGCTGTACTGGCAGGTGTTGTACATGTTGCTCCTGATGTTGTAGAAGTTGTGCTTGATGGTGATGTTGCTAATGTTGCACCGCATGCTGGTGATGTTACTGATGACCTTCTCTGCTTTACCAGTTCTGGTGTAGGCTGAATATGGACTCTGTTCCTTCTCATCTGCTTACTGGTTTCAGTCTCGATGATGTATGATCTTGTGATGAAAACCCCAGGTGCCAAATAGAAATATTAATTTCATCATGTGGAACTCTGCCTGAGACTTTTACTGGAAATTGTTACAAATAACTTTTAAAACAGAACAGCTAATAGCCAAGACGGCCACTCACATTTGCATATGAAAAAAACCAAAGGATTAGGCTGGAGACAGACGATTGACTCAGCCTAGCCAGAACAATGGGGTGCTGTCTGATTCAATTATCTGAGATAGCCTTGTTAATATGTGGTCATCAAAAGCCATTGGCACCCATTAACTTTGAAAGAGCCAACCCCCTCCATGTGTGACTGAACAGTTTAAGGTGTGGCTCCTTGAATCTCAAAGAATTTTTCAGAAGGGTCTCACTAAACCAACAAAGAGGTTTGAGAATATCATGTGACTACTGTGCAGCTTTGGAGAGGTTAAGCTTTGTCAGTCTGAAGGCTGACTGTAACTGAAATCCAGCAAGGGGCCATCTCTCTCCTCTCTCCCTCTCTCCAGTAAAGACCCAGAGAAACCTCGGCAGCAACTATTAAGCCTCAAACCTGTAGCCCAGCACAGCCAGCAACTAGGGACAAGGATAAAGCGCCTCTTCTGCCTTCCAGAACCTGAGAAGAAGCCCAAACCATGCACATGGCCCAGTGAGGGACTTCAGGACTACAGTTTCAACAAAGCACTCTGGGACTGAGATTCAATATTTGAATTCCATTTATTACAGATTCTACTCCAACCTCCCAACTCTGTTCTTCTCTCTGTAATCTATTTATGTGTGTGTGTGTGGCCAATGCATGAATGTGGGGCATGGATGCGTAGCGTATTTTAGTAATTTTTATCGGTTTCGAGTGATAAGTTTAATTTTTAAAAGTTGGAAAACCCTAAATCTGTCAAAGTTGGGAAGCGTGTTCCTGCTTCAACAGGGAAGGTTTGAAGTAGTAGATGAAATTCAGTTACTAGTTTTGGGTTGGATGTAAAGTCTTTGATTGAAGTTAAGTCTTGCAGTTCTCGTTAGGGCCCAGTGCACACTTTCAAACTTGTTTCACTGGTACCAGAAAGCTGCAGGGTCTTCTGTCTTGAGGCTTAAGTTACTTCCGTGGGTCCCTGGAACTTTGTGTGAGAGAGAGAGAGAGAGAGGTCTTGCTTCTCTTTGGTCTTCCAAAAGCAGTCTGCCTCTAAACTTTACTGTGAACACAATCCAATCAATTCCAAGATTGGCCAGCAGTTTAGACATGTGACTAACTCTTTGTTTGAAACAAATTGTCTGCAAAGCTTGTTGATTCTTCAAAGCTTACCAGACATACTCAGTGGGGGGAGTGGGCAGGGTGGGTGGGGGGGGGGGGGGGGTTGTTGGAATGCTGGCTGTTACACAGATAATGACTCTCAATGTCTTTTGATCATCAATATTGACAAAACCCATTTGGATAATTGAATCAGGGAGTACTTCCATTGTCTCTCTGTGCAGCTGTCTCTCAGAATGCAAATGTGCAGCCATGCTTTCAGCCACTACTCTGTGGTCTTTTTAAACAAATTATTTCAATGTCCAGTAAATGTTCAAATAATGTTCCATATGATGAAATTAATGTTTCCATTTGGCAGGTATGGTTTCCGTTACAACTGAAACTCCTCTCATATGACTCTGACCACTGATAGTCAACATTTTCTCTCATCAGCTCTTGTAGGCTTGCTGTGCGCTCTGATATGTGAGGTTTGAAAGAACTTATATACTGGATCAAGCTAAGAAAACTTCTCAACTCTTTCTTGTCTGTCAGAGTTTCCATTCTTAGAGATCGCTGTGATTTTTTCAGGACTAGGCATGACTCCATTCGGTGTGTGCACCATTCCGAAGAATTGGCATTTATCTGCGTTTAGCTTGACCCCAGCTTTTCTGGTTGTCTCCATGGCTTCATGTAGGTGGTAGTTATGGTCTTTCTCAGCTACACCATATATCTGGATATCATCCGCTATTCCGATTGTGCCTTTGCATCCCCTGTATGTCTCGTCTGTTTTCTGCTGGAACACATCCTGCTTCACTTTAAGGCCAAAAGGGAAGCACAGGAATTTGTACCATCCAAAGTGTGTGTTGAATGTTGTCAATCGCGAAGATTCTTCATCATGCGGCACAGTGGCGCAGTGGTTAGCACCGCACCCTCACAGCTCCAGGGACCCGGGTTCGATTCCGGGTACTGCCTGTGTGGAGTTTGCAAGTTCTCCCTGTGTCTGCGTGGGTTTCCTCCGGGTGCTCCGGTTTCCTCCCACAGCCAAAAGACTTGCAGGTTGATAGGTAAATTGGCCATTATAAATTGCCCCTAGTATAGGTAGGTGGTAGGGGAATATAGGGACAGGTGAGGATGTGGTAGGAATATGGGATTAGTGTAGGATTAGTATAAATGGGTGGTTAATGGTCGGCACAGACTCGGTGGGCCGAAGGGCCTGTTTCAGTGCTGTATCTCTAAATCTAAAATCTAAATCTAAAAAAATAATCTAATTCACGTTCGAGTAGCTGTTTCTGGCATCAAGCTTGCTGAAAACTTTTGCACCTGCCAGTGCTGGCATGATCTCTTCTAGTGTTGGAGTAGGGTAGTGACTCTTTATTGCTTGATTAAAATCTTTGGGATTCGGGCAAATCCATAGCCGCTCATTTGGCTTCTCGTTACCACGATGGAATTTACCCAATTTGTAAGCTCTGTGACTCTGGCAATCACAACTTTCTTTGATATAAAAACAAGAAATGCTGGAAATACTCAGCAGGTCTGGCAGCATCTGTGGAGAGAGAAGAGTTAACGTTTGAGGTAAGTGACCCTTCATCAGAACCCTTCAAGCTCTGATGAAGGGTCACTGACCTGAAACGTTAACTCTACTTCCCTCTCCACAGATGCTGCCAGACCTGCTGAGTATTTCCAGCATTTCTTGTTTTTATTTCAGATTTCCAGCATCTGCAGTATTTTGTTTTTATGCTACTATTTTCTTTGAGTTCTCTTTCAAGCTTTCCATTTAGCTTTGTTGATACCTTGCATGGGGGATGAATCACAGGTTTCTTTTCTGGGTTAATGGTGATGTGATGCTCAAAATCTTCAAAGCATTCATCTCATCAAAACATTTGAACCAGATCTTCCTTGCTTCTAATTGGAGAGTCCTTTTCAATGGGTGTGCTACCTTCAACCTTCATTGATGCCTCCTTCAGCTCATGGTTTACCGAGATCAGCTGCAGCTCTTTGCAACTGCTCAACCCCAGTATAGCTGGAACATCTGTATCAGTGAAATAGAATATACAGTTAACATCCTTTGTGCATCCCTCTGAATTGGGTCATTCCCAGCTGTCGAATCTCAGTTCCACCTTATCGTGTCAGTATGATGTCATTTGACTTTGGACCATCTTTCTTTTGGTAACCATTGTCATGAAAATGTGCTATGCTGAATTAGGATTTCAATTCATCATTTAGAAGCCTACATTCAGCATTGAAAAAGGAAAGCTGGAATCCTACATTCAACTTTTTAAAAACTGGCAACTAAGATGGCCACCATAATTTGCATTGAAATACCTCACATTCCAAGGCATTGAAGTGGAGACTCATCTCTAAATAGCTGTTATCCAAAACATTGGCTCAAACAGTTGAGTGAATTATCTAGTATCACTCGTTAGAAAGACATTCAAAGCTATCTTTGAGCATTCGCTAGTGGAGAGGAACCTCCAGGGGGTAAACATTGAAACAACAAGACCTGAGAGATTTGGAATTCGTAGACTTGGATCTCATTAACGTGGAAAAAAGAAAATACTGAGAGAATCATGTGACAGTCTCCAAGTGAAAACTTGGAGTTTCTGTTGTACACAGCAGACAAGCTTTGAGAGCTAATCACTGCAGGACTCCAGTGGGGCTGTGTGTCTCTCTCTGTCCAGATAATACTGCAAGCTTCGAGCCCTGTCCAAGCCTATCATTGTTACAGACAGAGAGCCCGGGGGAGAAAGCCACCTACATCACTATATCCAAGCAAACCCTGAATCAGAGACCAGCTGCAAGTGCACTTCTACCAGCCAGAAACTTCAGGATCATGACTTCAGCCGGAAGGCAACTGAATTATCAGATCCCACAGACTGTATATTTTTATTTGTTCTGGACTCTAATACAACCAAGCTATACTTCATCACTCTGTAATGTATTTGAGTGTGTGTGTGTGTCTGTGTGTGTGTGTATTTGAAAGCCGAAGCATAGTTTATCATTTTACTTAGATTGGGTTTTAATTTTGAGTACAATAAACTAACCTCTTTCTTATTTAAACTCAAAAAAACCTGTCCGATTGGTTCTTTTATGATAGCACATAAAGGGTTAAACACTCATTGAATTGGTAAGCACATCACTGGGGAATAAATCCAGTTGCAGTCAAACAAGGAGAGGGACAAGAGGGGAGCCTTTTGACCCCTCTTCACCTGATCGTAACACCATTTTCTTACAAATTTTCAGAAAAAATCTTCTGGTATAGTCTGAGCGGTTGATGTTTCTCTGTGCTCCAGTATTAAACTTCAGCTTCAGATTTATGTTGTGGATTAACCTCTCACCTTCTTCCTGATCCATTTGATTGTGTAAATTTCTTTTCTCTGGAAACTTTCACATCCAGATATTGCATGTTGGTCTATGGCTCCTGTGTCTATTGTGTCTTCGAACTCCCCATCATCTTCCAGGATATGGATGTTTTGGTTTCTTTTATTTCTCATTTGCCCTGTTGCTCTGCCTCTAGTAATTCATTTATCATCTACATTCTTTGTCCTGCACATCTTTTCCCAGTAGTGTCCCAATTGGACTTTCTGAAAGCTCTGCAGTTTGATCTGTATGTGGGACATTTCTTTCTGTCTGTTAACTCATGTAGTCGTCCACATCTCTTACACATCTTTCTCTCTCTCTGTGCATTCTTTTGTTGCTGTTCCACTGCATCAATCCTGTTTCCTTTCCTTGACTTGACTGAAGGCTATTGTTTGACAATCAATGCTTCATCTGAGTGTTCGTGGCTTCATGTGCTCTGGCAGTGTCTATAGCTGATACTGTAAGCTTGTCTTTTCCAATTCAAGCTTTTTGTACATCAGGGTGTACAGAGCCCCAAATCAGCTGATCCACCAACCTTTTATCCACATCCTTAATTTATACTTGCTGGCTACGTTTCTCATTCTCATTAAGAAATTGTCAACAGACTCACCTGGTTCCTGTCTCAGGCTCTGAAATTCATAACAGTGGATCCAATGGTTTGGCTTTGGCTGAAGATGTGTGCTGAATTTCTCAAAAATCTTGTCTGGGTTTTGACTGTCGTCCTCATTCATTTCCCAGCTATTGAAAAGATCTAATCTGTTCTCACCTGTTCACAAAAGGATGCAGCTGACCTTATCTTTTTCACTAGTGCCTTTCAGAAAACTACTTAATGTCAATGTGCACTTTTGCTTAAACTTTTCGAATGCCTTCATGATGTCATTGGCCTCCCAATTCATTATGGGCTGGAACTGCGCGTTCATTGCTGCACGGCAGTCATCTTGTTTTTCACACGATTTACACTGTTTTCTCTTTTGGCACTAATTTGGGTTGTTTTTCAGTCAAATTTAGCATTTACATCACTCATAGGATTTGCATTCTACTCACAAACACCTTCCTGACACTGTTATGTCTTGTGAGTCCAAGAGCTTCTTAAATAATCACACTTTCGACACAGATACTGGAGCTTGCATCAAGCATATTTTCTCACATTTCTCCATTCGTGGCAGAATACATGGCTGGGATCTTGTGGAGGTGGCGGGGCCCCGGCACCGAGCCAAAAAGGCAGGGGATGCCTGCCTCAGCCTTTTCACGCCCCCACCATGCAATCCTACGTTGTTCCAGAGGTGAAGTCTCCAGTGCCAGGATCTCCTTCCCTTTAAAGATGGGGATCCCGCCTCCAAGAGCTACCAGCCAATTAGAGGACCGTTAGCACAGCAGTATCAGCAGCGCCACTGGGAGCAGTGGCCGCTGCCAGTATTGCAGAGGCCTTAAACCCAGGCCCAGTGCTGACCTCAGGACTGGCCCCGGCAGTGGGGCTTGGTGGGCATGAAGTCCAGGGGAAGTCTATGGATTTTGCCAGCGGGGGCCCTCTGTGGGCCACAGATTGCCCAGAGGATGAACCCTCCCCCAAAGCCTGCAGGGAGTTTGCCTCATTTTACAAGGTTCCCTGCCCGCACGGTGGAGGCTCCCCCTCCCCCCCCAACCCCGCACCAGCCGCTGATTAGATCCAACTTGCTTAGCAATGGGCCCTCCCTCCCCCTCCCTCCCCCTCCCTACCCCTCCCCCTCCACCACCACCCGTTGTGATTCTAGGGGCCCACCCACCTCAGGAGAACCCATAAAATCCAGCCCAATGTATGTTTGATACACAGGTTGTAGTGCAGTAATGAGTGATGTGGCATTGCGGAGATATATATATGCATACGTTCGAACAATATAGTTCCTAAGTTATTTTGGATAATACAGCAATATAACAGTCTATATCTACTGCATTGGGAATTTTATTGGTTTGTGCTGTGCATTATAGTGTTAACTTTGTACTGACTAAAAGTGGATAGTGGGTTTGGACACTATTCAATGTATTCCTAGTTTGATGGTGTTGTCAAATTGGCTAGTAAGATGTTTGCCAATAGAGAAGGATGGAATAAATGCCAAGTCTCTGCTGCATCAGTTCAATGCATCTTAGAATGGTTGGTTATGAGCAGCATTGTAATCTTGTAGGAGCAGATCTGCCTGTCTTCTTGATTGTGAAAGGATGGAGGAAAGCATAAAGAGGGGGAAAAAAATGAAGTGACAAAAAGGAAAAACACAGAAACACCATTGAAAGGTGAAATACATTTCGAAAAAAAAACTGCCTAGAAGTATGGTGGATTAGAGGTATTTCTTCTACTTGCTGTTTGGTGTGCGCAAGTCAGGTATTTCCAATATAAGGTAGATTACTTCTCCATTCATCATACTTACTTAGTTCAGTCATTACAGACTGAGACCACCTGACAAGACTCCACAACACAGAAAATAGATGATCTCACTTATAATTTACATTGCAAATATTAGGGTAACAACAATCTTATAACATTCCTGAATCTTATTTTTCAATGGAAGCTTTCCATTAAACAGCAAACAAGGGAATTTAATACAGTTAGGTCATACGCTAATATTCACAGCATACCTTTCAGGTGAAGCTGTGAATTTCCTTGTTGAAAGAGTTTCTTCTTATGGTCTATTAGTTTGTAACTGCTGAGGTAATTTCAAGGCTCTTGATACTAATTCTCTGTCACAGTGTGACAAAAGTTATATGAATAAGTAGGTCACCAGATATATGATTATTGAACAGCTTTTTGTCCTCTGAAAGGTCACATTGACACTATAAAAATAATCAATCTTTCAAGATTGTGTGCTGTTTCATCACTTTGCATCTGAAACCATTTACAGAAAGGGCATAGAAGAAGCATATCAATGGTTTATACTCAATATTTTATTAAGGGAAATATTCCATGATGTTACTTAGCAACTGTATTCCATGGTCCTTTCTGATGGAAAATGAAACAAAAGAAGTACTGTGGGGATATATGGAACCAAATTTTAAATGGATGTACTTGGTTGGAAAGGGTTTACAGGATTGGAGGTGCTTTTAAATTCATGACTTAAAAGATACAAATTTTTATGAAAAAATGCATAAGATGAGAAATCATGCAGGTCATCCATTACAAAACATGCATTTTGCTCTATTCCTTCTCTTTGTCACACATTCTGCCCCTTCCTAATCCAACCCAAATGAGGAATCCACCTCTTCACATGTCACTCCCAGTTTTAAAGATATTATCCTTAAAACAATTTGTAGGTCACCATGTCTTAGAAAGAACTTTAGCATTGATTGGGACTGGAGTTGCAACGAAGGAAAGCAAGAGCCAAATTCTATTCTGAATGTTCTATCAACCAGAAATCCATCAATATAAATACAGTCATCTTTCTAAAGATGCTGATTCTTGATAGTCAGCGAATGAGAAGCATTGCTTTGCACAATATTGATATTTTAACAAATGTAGCAAACCTCTCTGTAATATATTCTCCAATTTTCTCTTAGGTCAACTCAAATCAAGACATACTCCTGGGACAATGCTCAGGTTATACTGGTTGGCAACAAATGTGACATGGAAGATGAAAGAATAGTATCTATGGAGAGAGGAAAGCAACTGGCAGACCAACTTGGTATGTTTGGCTGATGTGACTTGTCTTGTTTGGCATTAACTTTGGCTGGTCCTTAGTGCACTTTGTTGATAACATATTACAAATTCAGATCTTCTAAAGATACTCTTTCAGGTTCACTAACATCAATCGCTCCTGTAAGTGATCTAGGTGACTTACTTTTATCACAGTTTATTTTCAGTGCCCTACATCTGCATGTATGACAGTGTATCTTCCAGAGGCCTGAACTGGATATTCATGACCAGAATTTTACACCCCCCCACCCCCCACTCCACCCCTGGCAGAGGGCTAGGAGGTGGAAGTGGGGGCAGTAAAAATGTGTGGGATAGTGGGACAAACACAATGCTTCTCACCTATCTGCCCCCACTGGCATTTTACCAGCAACGGGGGATATGGTGGGTGGCCGGCCTGCCCACCTTTAAGCGGGCAACAATTGTTTCTCACTGTCAGGTGCAAAAGTAAGCCAAACCATGGCTTACAAGGGAAATTAGAGATGGCATTAGATCCAAGGAAGAGGTATATACATCAGCCAGGAAAAACAACAGACCCGAGGATTGGGAGCAGTTTAGAATTCAGCAAAGGAGGACCAAGGGATTGATTAAGAAGGGGAAAAATAGAGTATGAGAGCAAGATTGTGGGGAACATTAAAACTGACTGTAAAAGTTTCTATAGGTATGTGAAGAGAAAAAGATTGGTGAAGACAAATGTAGGTCCCTTACAGTCAGAAACAGGGGAATTTATTATGGGGAATAAAGAAATGGCTGACCAACTAAATGCATACTTTGGTTCTGTCTTCACAAAGGAGGACACAAATATCATACCAGAAATGTTGGGGAACACAGGGCTTAATGAGAGAGAGGAACTGAAAGAAATCAGTATTAGTAGAGAAATGGTGTTGGGGAAATTGATGCGATTGAAGGCCAATAAATCCCCAGGGCCTGATGGTCTGCATCCCAGAGTACTTAAGGAAGTGGCCCGAGAAATAGTGGATGCATTGATGATCATCTTCCAAGATTCTATAGACTCGGGAACAGTTCCTACAGATTGGAGGGTTAATGTAACCCCACTATTTAAAAAGGGAGGTAGAGAGAAAGCATGGAATTACAGACCAGTCAGTCTGACGTCGGTAGTGGGAAAATTCTAGAGTCCATTATCAAAGATTTTATAGCAGAGCACTTGGAGAACAGAGGTAGAATTGGACAGAGCCAGCATGGATTTACGAAAGGGAAATCATGCTCGACAAATCTCCTAGAATTCTTCGAGGATGTAAGTAGTAGAGTTGATGAGGGGGAGCCAGTGGATGTGGTTTATTTGGACTTTCAGAAGGCTTTCGACAAAGTCCCACATAAAAGGTATGGGATTGGGGGTAGTGTATTGCGATGGATAGAAAATTGGTTGGTGGACAGGAAACAAAGAGTAGGGATAAATGGGTCTTTTTCCGAATGGCAGGCAGTGACTAGTGGGGTACCGCATGGATCAGTGCTAGGACACCAGCTATTCACAATATATATTAATGATTTAGATGAGGGAACTAAATGTAATATCTCCAAATTTGCAAATGACACAAAACTGGGTGGGAGGGTGAGTTGTGAGGAGGATGCAGAGAGGCTTCAGGGTGATTTGGACAAGTTGAGTGAGTGGGCTAATGCATGGCAGATGCAGTGTAATGTGGATAAATGTGAGGTTATCCACTTTGGTAGCAAAAACAGGAAGGCAGATTATTATCTGAATGGCTATAAACTGAGAGAGGGGAATATGCAGCGAGACCTGGGTGTTCACATAAACCGTCGCTGAAGGTAAGCATGCAGGTGCAACAGGTGATAAAAAAGGAAAATGGTATGTTGGCCTTCATAGCAAGAGGATTCGAGTACAGGAGCAGGGATGTCTTGCTGCAATTATACCAGGCCTTGGTGTGGCCACACCTGGAGTACTGTGTGCAGTTTTGGTCTCTTTATCTGAGGAAGAATGTTCTTGCAGTGCAGGTTTACCAGACTGATTCCTGGGATGGCGGGACTGACATATGAGGAGAGATTGAGTCGGTTAGGATTATATTCGCTGGAGTTCAGAAGAGTGAGGGGGGATCTCATAGAAACCTATAAAATTCTAACAGGACTTGACAGTGTAGCTGCAGGAAGGATGTTCCCGATGATGGGGGAATTCAGAACCAGGGGTCATAGTCTAAGGATACGGGGTAAACCTTTCAGGACTGAGATGAGAAGAAGTTTATTCACCCAGAGAGTGGTGAGCCTGTGGAATTCGCTACCACAGAAAGCAGTTGAGGCCAAAACATTGAATGTTTTCAAAATGGCTCAAAGGGCCAAATAGCCCACTCCTGCTCCTATTTTCTATGTTTCTATGTATGCCAATTGAGGCCCTTAAGTGGCCAATTAAAGACCATGTAAGGGTCTCTTCCCGCCGCTGCTGGTATTTTGCCATTTTTTACTTCGCCACCTGGGGAGGCCACCCAGTAACATTTGGTGGCCTCCTTGCGGGCCAGGGATGGGGGTGTCCTTCCTGATCGGGCACCCTGTCCCTCCTGATCGGGCACCCTGTGCCCCATGGAGGGGCACCCCTGTGGCACAGGCTCCACCCAGTGGAAGATCTGCCCTACCCTCGTGATCAACCCCCTCCCCACCCCACCACCCCACACTGGCTGGGGCCTGGCTGATGCCCCCCAGCAAGCCCCGACCCCACTTACCACTTCTCCAGGCTCCATCGCTGGCTGGGTCCAGGACCTGCAGCAGTCCCAGCAGTGGTCACTGTTCCCAGTGGCGCTGTTGGAACTGAAGAGCTGCCAGACCTCTGATTGGCTGGCAGCTCTTGGAGGTGGGACATCCTGCCTCAGAGGAGCAGAAGCCACGAACTCAGGCAATTAATTGCCTGAGCCACATAAACTAGTGTCATGGCTTTCTGGGCCGGCAGAGGTGGAATTGCCCCCGATATTCCAGCTGGTGGACGGGGCCATTGCCTCCTTGTTAAATCCTGGCCATGTCTTTTGCATGTGTATTACTTCAATGCTTCTGAAGGTGGACTGGCCAAACACTTGAGATGAGAGCAGATATGAACTGTTAAACTGCCCTAATTTATAATAAGGTGACCACACAGAACAATTGTTATACCTAGGATACCTTAATTTAATCAATCCAATTTACCACATAACATAAAATAAAGAACTAGCCATGTCATCTGCAGCAGTGGGAAAAATTTAAAAACAATACATCGCACCTGCTATTAGGCCATCATTGTGGAGGGGGAGCCACTCCACAGGATGGCTTGCAGCTACGGCTGTGGCCATCGCATCTCTGTGGGTCCGTACTGAGGTGATCGAGTGCAGGTGTCAGTGGACACTATACCACACCCCACCGGCCCATGGCCAGGAGGCTGCCTCCAATTGCCTGCTGGGGTCTGGCCTCAGCGGGGTGACCGTCTGGTGGCAACATCATTCCCTCAATTGGGCCATTAATGGACCTAATTGGCTACCACTACTGCCGGGCGGGTAGCCACTACCAGGTTGACCCCACCTCCACCAAGATCATTCCAAGACAGGAACACATCAGATAGCCGACCCGACGTGCTATTTTATAACTTTGCTTTCGGTCCTGCCTCTGAGAAAATCCAGGTCTGGTGTGAGTTTTTTTTTAAACTTATGTAGACAAGCTAACAAACACTTAGGCCTGGAATTTATGCTGGCGATGGGGATCTCAATGTCCGGAAAAAGCAACGCCTAGAACCCCACGTCGCCTCTTCTCTGGAAATCCCATTGAGTCTAGTGTCAATCAGGCACTTAAGTGGACAGCGGCGGGCCTTCCACAGGTTCAAGGACCCCATCACCAGAGGTCCTGGCCTTGGGAGCTTCTGGCTTCTTTCACTGAGCAGCGCCACCACGGAGATGGTGGTTGTCGTCAGAAGAACACCTAGTCGAGGCCCAGGAGTGGCGCTGGACCCAGGGTAGGTCGGGGCGGAAGGGACTTGGAGGTTGGGGGTCGCAGGGGAGGAGAGTGTGGGAGGTCACTTGCAAAGGCAGGGGTTTGGCTCTCAGCGGGCCCCCCCTTCCCAATGCCAGGTCCCTCGTTCAGGCACTAAGTGTCTTTTAACGAGGAATGCCCCCCCCCCCCCCCCCCACAGGAGCCAGGAGGCAACCCGCACAGTTTTTTGTGCCGTGCTTCCCTGCGACCACAGGGCTGCCTGCCACACAGCTAATTGCGGTGGTGGCAGGATGTGGCCCATAATTGGGGATTAATTGCCCAGTAAAGTGCCTCAATTGGAAGCGGGGTGGGAAGGCTGTTCACAGGCCTAAATTTTGGCAGAGGCAGGATGGTGGCGGGATTGCCCCCCCCCACCCCCCAACCACCTGACGCAATTTTATGCTCTCCCCATCTCCAAACTCACCACGGAGGAAAATCATATTATTTAGTCGCTGTGGGACACAATCTTCCATTTAGCATATTAATCACCTTTCACCAGGGTGCCTTTCAAAAACAAAGTGATTCCTGACAACGCACCAGCCCACTGGCGTCATCAGAGTGTGCCAAGCTGTGCACATGTGCAGCTACATCCTGCCAGGACTTGGTGGCACATGCGCGGGATGGCGTCATCGCACAGCGCCAACGTCATCACATATCCACGCCCGGTCCAGCTTTGCGCATGCGTGATAAAGCATCATCAGGTATCCAGCCCCCACTTGGTTGGAGGAAGCGGCTGAATGGGAGACTTTGAGGCTGGAACTCTCCCCGTTCAGCAACTCGTTCCAGGCCTCGCCGCTTCCTCACCTCCGCCACCCGCACCAGACCTCACTGCTTCCCCCACTCCCGTGGCTGATTGTTGCTCACTTCATGCCACCTGACTCTCCGGCCACTCGCTCCCTGCCCTCATCAGCTAGCTCTGGGCCGCGCCACTTCCCTCCTCTCGGCCACTCGCTCATGCGCTGCCCCGTCACCCCTTGTGGCTCGCCTTGCTTCTTCGGGCGGTGCGTGGAGACTGATGAAACATGGGAAAGAGTGGCTGAGAGGAGGGAAGCAATGCGGCCTGGAGCTAGTGGCTGGAGTAGGGCGGGGGGGGGGGGGTGGGGGGGCGAGCAGCTGGAAAGCGGGGTGGCACGAACAGGGAACAATCGGCCAGGGGAGTGAGGGGGAGCAGCAAGGTCTGGAGTGAGCGGCTGAGGGGGGCAAGCGACCAATAGGGGGGAGGGGAAGAAAGCAAAGTTGCCGAGGGGGGTGAGCGACCAGTGGGGTGGGGGCTAGTAGCTGCGTTCGGGTGAAAGCAGCCCTGGTCAGTCATATAAATCAATCACAATAACGAATTGACAGCACATTTTATACTCGACCCAATTTTCTTTTCTATCGATCGATGTGCCAATTCAGTATCTTCCAATGGAAATTCAATCATAAAATTCCTTTTGTATTCAATAGGATTACTGGAATATTAAATGGATCTGAGGATTACAGTTAGTATCATATAACTACATAGGATGCATATTACTAGGCTTCCATCCAATTTAGTGTAAGGTTATTTTGTGAAGCAGAGTATTCTCTGTAGCCCTATACTCTGCTTAAAAACAAAATCGCATTTCTTTCAATCCTTTGTGGAAATTGGACCAAAATCCTGAACTGTGACTCCTATATTTTTCATGATCGAACTATACCAATGCTGGAAGTGTTTTTATAAGTTTCTATTCTCTGGTGCTATATTGTGGTAGTTCTTAATGGGCTTGGTCCTTCTGCTCTTTAGTGGCTCTGAAAATCCATACCAGCAAGATTGCTCTGGTGCTCTCCAAAGCTGATCGTGCTGGAGTTTGCATTGGGAGTGCACCTAATTTTAATGAGGTAACTGGGCACCTATGCCACTGCAGACACAACTCTGGCACCAGCCTGGGCCATGCAACTGAAAAATGTAGCATCAGGTTGTCATCGAGGGAAGGGGTGGAATTTTCCACACGCCCCAAAGCCCAAACTTCAGGCCCGTGGAAAGGGAACAGTAAAAATATTGTTCTAAATAAATATTCAGTACAATAGAACACTAGATGCCCCATGGGCCCCATTTATGCCTGTCTGGTAGTCCAAATGCCTCATTTCACTCAACCTCCAGTGTTACATGGGTCCTAAATGACCCAAAAAAGCAGGAACGCTGAGTAAGAGACCACACCCCTGGATTTGCCTTAGATGCATGTTCCACTCCTTAAGGGTAGGCCTTGGGTGGGTTTCTCCGGTTACCCAGTGAGTTATAATGGGAGTCCAGAAAAATCTCGAAAGTTCAGGGCCGACAACTGACACAGCCTTGATGGTAGCCCAGAAATTACACTCTTTTATGGATCAGAATTTGAGTATTAAAGGTGAAGAATTTGGGACAAGGCCTTACATTGTGTGGTTCCTGCCCCCTAACTAGTGGAACAATATCTTCCAGTGGGGGTTGGGTGGAGGTAATTTTATTGCATCACCACCCAATTATCATTTTGATGCATTTTGGAGTTGGGATTTTGTCCTTTCTGGAAATCCTGCAAGATAGTTTGGCAATGTGATCAGCAGTAGGCCCGCCATGCCAGATTCAATTAGCATTCGATTCCCATTAGAATTAGTGGTTCAGCTTCAAGGAAGGTGTAAAGAGGAACTTGGAACTATAATTCTTTGGCCCAACCAGTTTTTGTTCCTATATCACTGGCAGAGAGTCCTCTGGCATCCGATCATTTACATTTGTGGTAGCTCCATGGTGCTTCCCCTGGCACAGACACCCACCTTCAAAATGGCAATAATCGTGTTTTCTGGGTTAGAAATTTTGACATGCCAGGGATGAAGTACCATGCCATTGCATTGCTGGCAGTGTTTAAATTAGTCCAAACTTCCAAAAGCTTCTAAAATTCTGATGGAAATAAAGTGAATTTGGGTATTACATAAAAACATAGAAAATAGGAGCAGGAGTAGGCCATTCGGCCCTTCGAGCCTGCTCCACCATTCATTATGATCATGGCTGATCATCCAGCTCAGTAACCTGTTCCTGCTTTCTCCCCATATCCTTTGATCCCTTTCGCTCCAAGAGCTATATCTAACTCCTTCTTGAAAACATACAATGTTTTGGCCTCAACTGCTTTCTTGTGGTAGCGAATTCCACAGGCTCACCACTCTCTGAGTGAAGTAATTTCTCCTCATCTCAGTCCTGAAAGGTTTACCCCGTATCCTTAGACTATGACCCCTGGTTCTGGACTCCCCCACCATCGGGAACATCCTTCCTGCATCTACCCTGTCAAGTCCTGTTAGATTTTTATAGGTTTCTATGAGATCCCCCCTCACTCTTCTGAACTCCAGCGCATATAATCCTAACCGACACAATCTCTCCTCATATGTCAGTCCTTCCATCCCAGGAATCAGTCTGGTAAACCTACGCTGCACTCCCTCTATGGCAAGAACATCCTTCCTCAGATAAGGAGACCAAAACTGCACACAATATTCCAGGTGTGGCCCCACCAAGGCCCTGTATAATTGCAGCAAGACATCCCTGCTTCTGTACTCGAATCCTCTTGCTATGAAGGCCAACATACCATTTTCCTTTTTTACCGCCTGTTGCAACTGCATGCTTACCTTCAGCAACGGGTGTACGAGAACACCCAGGTTTCGCTGCATATTCCCCTCTCTCAGTTTATAGCCGTTCAGATAATAATCTGCCTTCCTGTTTTTGCTACCAGAGTGGATAACCTCATGTTTATCCGCATTGTACTGCATCTGCCATGCATTAGCCCACTCACTCAACTTGTCCAAATCACCCTGAAGCATCTCTGCATCCTCCTCACAACTCACCCTCCCACCCAGTTTTGTGTCATCTGCAAATTTGGAGATATTACCTTTAGTTCCCTCATCTAAATCATTAATATATATTGTGAATAGCTGGTGTCCTAGCACTGATCCCTGCGGTACCCCACTAGACACTGCCTGCCATTCGGAAAAAGACCCATTTATTCCTACTCTTTGTTTCCTGTCCGTCAACCAATTTTCTGTCCATTGCAATACACTACCCCTAATCCCATGCACTTAAATTTTACATGCTAATCTCTTATGTGGGACTTTGTCGAAAGCCTTCTGCAAGTCCAAATAAATCACATCCACTGGCTTCCCCTCATCAACTCTACTACTTACATCCTCGAAGAATTCTAGTTGATTTGTCAAGCATGATTTTTTAGAATTAGAACATTACAGCGCAGTACAGGCCCTTCGGCCCTCGATGTTGCGCCGACCTGTGAAACCATCTGAACTACACTATTCCATTTTCATCCATATGTCTATCCAATGACCACTTAAATGCCCTTAAAGTTGGCGAGCCTACTACTATTGCAGGCAGGGTGTTCCACGCCCCTACTACTCTCTGAGTAAAGAAACTACCTCTAACATCTGTCCTATATCTATCACCCCTCAACTTAAAGCTATGTCCCCTCGTGTTTGCCATCACCATCCGAGGAAAAAGACTCTCACTATCCACCCTATCTAAACCTCTGATTATCTTATATGTCTCTATTAAGTCACCTCTCCTCCTCCTTCTCTCCAACGAAAACAACCTCAAGTCCCTCAGCCTTTCCTCGTAAGACCTTCCCTCCATACTAGGCAACATCCTAGTAAATCACCTCTGCACCCTTTCCAAAGCTTCCACATCCTTCCTATAATGCGGTGACCAGAACTGCACGCAATACTCCAGGTGCGGTCTCACCAGAGTTTTGTACAGCTGCAGCATGACCTCGTGGCTCCGAAACTCGATCCCCCTACTAATAAAAGCTAACACACCATATGCCTTCTTAACAGCCCTATTAACCTGGGTAGCAACTTTCAGGGATTTATGTACCTGGACACCAAGATCTCTCTGTTCATCTACACTACCAAGAATCTTCCCATTAGCCCAGTACTCTGCATTCCTGTTACTCCTTCCAAAGTGAATCACCTCACACTTTTCCGCATTAAACTCCATTTGCCATCTCTCAGCCCAGCTCTGCAGCCTATCTATGTCCCTCTGTACCCTACAACATCCTTCGGCACTATCCACAACTCCACCGACCTTCGTGTCATCCGCAAATTTACTAACCCACCCTTCTACACCCTCTTCCAGGTCATTTATAAAAATGACAAACAGCAGTGGCCCCAAAACAGATCCTTGTGGTCCACCACTAGTAACTAAACTCCAGGATGAACATTTGCCATCAACCACCACCCTCTGTCTTCTTTCAGCTAGCCAATTTCTGATCCAAAGCTCTAAAGCACCTTCAACCCCATACTTCCGTATTTTCTGCAATAGCCTACCGTGGGGAACCTTATCAAACGCCTTACTGAAATCCATATACACCACATTCACTGCTTTACCCTCATCCACCTGTTTGGTCACCTTCTCGAAAAACTCAAGGTTTGTGAGGCACGACCTACCCGTCACAAAACCGTGCTAACTATCGCTAATGAACTTATTCTTTTCAAGATGATTATAAATCCTGTCTCTTATAAACTTTTTAACATTTTACCCACAACCGAAGTAAGGCTCACAGGTCTATAATTACCAGGGCTGTCTCTACTCCCCTTCTTGAACAAGGGGACAACATTTGCTATCCTCCTTTCCTAAATCCATGCTGACTCTGCCCGATTCTACCATTGTTCTCCAAGTGCTCTGCCATAAAATCTTTGATAATGGACTCGAGAATTTTCCCCACTACCGACGTCAGGCTGACTGGTCTATAATTCCTTGCTTTCTCTCTACCTCCCTTTTTAAATAGTGGGGTTACATTAGCTACCCTCCAATCTGTAGGAACTGTTCCCGAGTCTATAGAATCTTGGAAGATGACCACCAATGCATCCATTATTTCTAGGGCCACTTCCTTAAATACTCTGGGATGTAGATTATCAGGGCCTCGGGATTTATCGGCCTTCAATCCCATCAATTTCCCCAACACCATTTCTCTACGAATCCTGATTTCCTTCAGTTCCTCCCTCCCACTAAACCCTGTGTTCCCCAACATTTCTGGTATGATATTTGTGTCCTTGTTTGTGAAGTCAGAACCAAAGTATGCATTTAGTTGGTCAGCCATTTCTTTATTCCCCATAATAAATTCCCCTGTTTCTGACTGTAAGGGACCTACATTTGTCTTCACCAATCCTTTTCTCTTCACATACCTATAGAAACTTTTACAGTCAGTTTTTATGTTCCCCGCAAGCTTACTCTCGTACTCTACTTTTCCCTTCTTAATCAAACCCTTGATCCTCCTTTGCTGAATTCTAAATTGCTCCCAATCCTCAGGTCCGTTGTTTTTTCTGGCAAATTTGAATGCCTCTTCCTTGGTTCTAATGCTATCTCTAATTTCCCTTGTAAGCCATGGTTTGGCTATCTTTACCGTTTCACTTTTGCGGCAGACAGGAATAAACAATTGTTGCAGTTCATCCACGCGCTCTTTCAATGTTTGCCATTGCCTTCCACCATCATCCCTTTAAGTAACGTTTCCCAATCAGTCATAGCCAACTCGCGCCTCTTGCCTTCGTAGTTTCCTTTATTAAAATTCAGGACCCTCGTCTCAGAATCAATGCCGTCACTCTACATTTTGATGAAGAATTCTATCATATTATGGTCACTCATCCTTAAGGGGTCTCGCACAACTAGATTGTTAATTATTCCTCTCATTACACAATGCCCAGTCTCGGATGGCCTGCTCTCTAGTTGGTTCCTCAACGTATTGGTCCAGAAAACCATCCCATATACACTCCATGAATTCCTCCTCTACGGTATTGTGACACATTTGATTTGGCCAATCTATATGCAGATAAAAGTCACTCATAATTACAGATGTTGCTTTATGGCATGCGTCCCTAATTTCCTGTTTAATGCCATTCCCAACATCACCACGACAGTTTGGGGGTCTATATACAACCCCCATTAACCTTTTTTGCCCCTTAGTGTTTCTCAGCTCTACCCATACAGATTCCACATCGTCAGAGCTAATATCCTTCCTCACTATTGTGTTAATTTCCTCTTTAACCAGCAATGCAACTCCACTGCCTTTTGCTTTTTGTCTGTCCTTCCTAAATACTGAATATCCCTGGATGTTCATTTCTCTTCCCTGGTCACCTTGCAGCCATGTCTCCGAAATCCCGACTATATCATACCCGTTTACATCTATTTGCGTGATTAATTCATCCACTTTATTGCGAATGCTCCGCGTGTTACGGCACAAAGCCTTAAGGCTTGTCCTTTTCACATTACTTGTCCCCTTCCCACTATTTTTCACTGTAGCCCTGTTTGATTCTGGCCCTTGATTTCTCTGCCTGTCACTTTTCATATTCTCCTTACTGTCTTTTGTTCTTGTCTTTGATTCCCCCCTCCTTTGACTGCTTGCAAAGGTTCCCACCCCCTGCCATTTTAATTTAAACCCTCCCCAACACTCCAGAAAATGCTCCGCCTAGGAGATCAGTCCTGGTCCTACCCAGGTGTAACCCATCCAGTTTGTACTGGTCCCACCTCCCCCAGAACTGGTCCCAATGTCCCAGGAATCTAAAACCCTCCCCCTCACACCATCTCTTCAGCCACGTATTTATCCGATATATCTTGCTATTTCTACTCTGACTAGCACGTGGCACTGGTATTGAGATCCTTAGCGCCATTAAAATAAATAACCATCACTTAGAACTTATCATTTGGAAGTAAAGTCTATCTCCATGACAAATTACATGATAAGTAATCAATATATCTTACTAAGTGCTAGACTGAGCATATCTGGAAAGCACTAGTGTAAAATTAAATGAAAATCTTTGACAATTATTTGAAGAATTTTGCTCATCATAAAGATTAAATTAGAAATCGTAGGCTCAGCTCATAAGAGATAGGCAGGCTACGCAAATAAAGTCTGCCGTGCCACTGTTATACCAGAGGATGGGATGTAGGAAAACATGGGCAGTTGGGAGAACTGTGTAGAAAACTCCCTCGGCAGGGACCTACTGCAGCAGGATATAAAACCTCCTTATGCTTTAAGGGCTAATGGCAGCACTGAAGGAATCAGGCAAACTGGGAGAAAAGGATAGCAACCAGATCGCAGAGAAGAGCAGAAAATATTTCTGAATCAAACCTGGATGTTCTGCTGACTGAAATGCACACTGTGAGGGACAGTCTCTTTGGAGTCATGGCAGGAAACCCCTGAAATCTGTGATATGCATTTTGGGGAGGGAAGTGGCTGTAACAGTGAGTGTTACCTCCTTGACCTCTAGGATTTCTCAGGAAGAAGACCAATGATCCAACTGGAGCAGCCAAGGTAAGCGTACTCCTTTCAATGAACCTTTGGTGCAGTTTCTGTTTTTGGCTCTCCATCATATTTTGTCTCGAGGGCTGCAATCTGCACCAATGATCCCTGCTCCCATCACCATATGCAATCTGCAAATCTGCAAGTGCACCTTCCCTCACAGTCTGCATGCATGAGAAGCTGTTCCTAATTCACTAGAACTGTGCTTTTGTGTTTGTTGCCCCCATCATTGCCTTAAGCGTCTCACTCTTAGAAAAAGATATTTTGCCAGTCTTCAGTGCTATCCTTATGCCTTCTCTTTTCACTTTCAGGAGTATGTGGCCCACAAGGCTTGCAAATTTTGAGCTACGGGTGGTGGTTCGCCCACCATACAAGACCTCTCATCCTGCGCCTGAAGAAGAAATACTGGAGCTCTAGGGTGGCATATCGCTGATGCTGTTGGGGACAGAGAAGTAGGAGGGCAAATAGCAACTGTAGGTTTGTCTGGACCATAAGCAGCTTCCCCATCTCATGTCTCAGGAGCAAAGACAACATTTACAAGAAACTTCATTGTGCACCTTCAAGTGCTAAACAGAACTCTTCGAATTAGCTGCCTAACCTCTTCTTTTCTTTTAGATGAAACACAACAAGATGCTGCTGAAGAGTAGAGGAAGAGAGATGGCAAGACCTTTCAACCTCTGCAAACCCCACTGCATTCTCACCTACCACATCAATCAGCCTTTCTTTCACTGACTCACCTCCACCTGAGGGGATACAGCTACAGCCAATGAGGTTTTGTCACTGTGTGATGTCGAGCACAAGGACATGCAGAGGAATCAGAAGTGAAAATGTAGTCTGACATTGTTGAGAAGAGACTCAGTAGACATCAGCCCCTACTGGAAGAACCTGTTAGCAGTCCATATAAACCCTCCAATCAGCTCCCTCAAGTTCCTGCTCATGTAGGTGGAAGGAGACAGCACCAGACTACTGATGCATCAGAAGTGGCAAGGCAACTTTCAGTGGGACTGACACCAGGCTGGTGTCCAAGAGTTACTTGTTCCCAGAATATAGCCTAACCCCTCTGAGGATACTGGCCCAGATAACACTGGACAGCTTCAGGACAGCACATAGGTTCACCAAAGAATAGCCCAGTGTTTAGAAGAAAGACATGACATAAAATGTTGTAATACAATGTTTTGTGATGATAATTGTGTCTGCACATGATTAGATTTTGGAAAAATAAGGAATGAGCTAAGTGAGGGTATTTGGAAACTGGCACAGGACTATTGTTCAGAAATGGGTGCAATGTACATATATACAATTAAAGAGAAGACTTCAAGTTTCAAGGTGTGATTAATAAATAGAGTTTAGAAAAATGTGAGATTGAAGAGGGCATATGGGGCCTATAGGGATAACAAAAATAAAAAATAAAAGATGAGAAAACAAAGCGGTGAAAAAGGGATAAGAAAAGCAAGGAGGGAGTATGAAGAGAGAATCTCAAATGCTATTAAAACAGTAAAATATTCTACAAATATTAGTAAAAAGAGAATTGTAAAATTTAAAGTGGAAGTCGGGAGGAGAGAATAGTGAATTAGTAGAAGAATAATTGGCAGGGTTACTTAACAAGTACTTTGCATCAATACTTAGAAACAAGAAGGATGTGGGGTGAAATTGGTACATCCTGAATTGATGACAAGATGAGAGAAATAATAAATAAAAGCAATGTATTAGAGAAGACAGGAGGATGAAGTATTTAAATCTGAAAAATACATGTAAAGGTCATGAAAGAAATGGGAAAGAGATAATAGAGGTCTTGGAAAGTATATTTCAGGGTTCTGTTGATTGCAGTAATGGCCTGGAGAATTGGAATCATCAATGTAATACCCATTTTCAAACAGATCAGACCAGTAAGTTTAACATCTGCAGTAAGGAAAAATTAAACTGTTAAAATGAAATTACAAAATATCTAAATGAAGAGATAATAAGAATTAGAAGCAGACAACATGGATTTCAGAAAGAACGATAATGTTTGACAAATCTGATGAGTTCTTTGAGGAAGGGGATGAGGAAAATGCACCGAATATAGTCTACATGCCTTTTCAAAAGTCTGTTTTACAAAGTATGATATAGAAAGTTATAGGAGAAGACTATGGAATATGGAATTAGGGGGAGTGATAGAAAATTGGATTCAATAACTGGTTAGAAGGGATGAAGCAGAGTAGGAGTTGAGGACAGTTTCTCAGAATAGTTGGAAGTGGGCAGTGGGTTATGTCTGAGACGGCTGCTCTTCATTGTGTACATCAATTATTTGGATATAGGGTGAGAGGGAGTAATATCTGATTTAGG
The DNA here is from genome assembly GCF_036365525.1 of Heterodontus francisci. Lineage (NCBI taxonomy): Eukaryota > Metazoa > Chordata > Chondrichthyes > Heterodontiformes > Heterodontidae > Heterodontus > Heterodontus francisci. The sequence goes on from NC_090371.1 coordinate 101,607,698, forward strand.
TGAGGTGCGAGTTACTGCCCTTGACGTCAAGGCAGCATTTGACCGAGTGTGGCATCAATGAGCCTGAGCAAAACTGGAGTCAATGGGAACCAAGGGGAAAACTCTCCACTGGTTGAAGTCCTACCTAGCACAAAGGAAGATGGTTGTGGTTGTTGGAGGTCAATCATCTCAGTCTCAGGACATCACTGCTGGAGTTCCTCAGAGCAGTGTCCTAGACCCAACCAACCATCTTCAGCCGCTTCATCAATGATCTTCCCTCCATCATAAGGTCAGAAGTGGGGATGTTCGCTAATAATTGCACAATGTTCAGCACCATTCACAACGCCTCAGATACTGAAGCAGCCCATGTCCATATGCAGCAAGACCTGGACAACATTCAGGGTTGGGCTGATAAGTGGCAAGTAACGTTCACAACACACAAGTGCCAGGCAATGACTATCTCAAACAAGAGAGAATTTAACCCCTTGACGTTCAATGGCATTACCATTGCTGAATCTCCCACTATCAACATCTTGGGTGTCACCATTGACCAGAAACTGAATTGGACCATAAATGGTGTGGCTATAAGAGCAGGTCAGAGGCTGGGAATTCTGTGGTGAGTAACTCACCGACTGTCTTCCCAATGCCTGTCCACCATCTACAAGACACAAGTCAGGAGTGTGATAGAATACTCTCCATTCGCCTGGGTGGGTGCAGTTCCACCAACACTCAAGATGCGCAACACCCAGGACAAAGCAGCCCACTTGATTGGCACCCCATCCACAACCTTCAACATTCACTCCCTCCACCACCGACGCACAGTGGCAGCAGTGTGTACCATCTACAAGATGCACTGCAGCAACTCACCAAGGCTTCTTTGACAGCACCTTCCAAACCCGCGACATCTACCACCTAGAAGGACAAGGGCAGCAGATGCATGGGAACACCATCACCTGCAAGTTACCCTCCAAGCCACACACCATCCACACATGGAACTATATCGCGTTCTTTCACTGTCGCTGGATCAAAATCCAGGAACTCCCTTCCCAGCGGCACTGTTGGTTTACCTACACCCCATGGACTGCAGCAGTTCAAGAAGGTAGCTCACCACCACCTTCTCAAGGGCCATTAGGGATGGACAATAAATGCTGGCCTAGCCAGCAATGGCCACATCCCATGAACAAATAAAAAATTTAGTAAACAATACTAAAATAGGAGGCATAATAAGAATTATGAGGGCCAAAACAAGGGCTATTGATATGATAGTGAATTGAGCAAAAAAGTACATTGAATTCACGGAATTAAATGTCAGTATATATGAGGTGGTACTTCTTGGTAAACATAGCTAATTATTATACTTTAAATGAGGGAAAGGTTGGATTCTGTGGAAGAGTGGCAGAATTTGAGGTATAAGGTTTATAAGACATTAAAAGTAGCTCCTGAAGTGGATAAAATAGCTAATCTGATCCTGGGTGTTATAGAAATAGGCTTCTTCTGAAGAATTTATATTCTTACATTAGCTATTCTCCAGTCCAATGGCATAATTTGCATGTTTAAAGAAATTTATTGCCACTCTGAACACTTGCAACAGCCTCAATTGTATGCCACCAGTGCAATTCTGAATTTACCTTATAGGTACTTGTGCTTCAAATCTGTGTAGTGGTTAAAGTGAAGCAAGTGGCCACCTGAGGGAGAAAGAGTAACACTAACTGAGAAAACAGACGAGCATTAGTTATGATGCCTTGGTAATTAAGGGAATAAATAGCTTTTGATTTCAATCAAATGAGAATCAGACAAGTTTTAGAATGGGGGCAGGGTGGTGATATCAGATCTGCCAGATGATTATGCAAAAGGCAAAAATTTACTCCAGAGTGCTGAGATTTGAGCTAACATTGCCTGACGGATATTTTACCATTATAAGTGCCAATCGCAGGGCCATTGACAGTCAGAACAGATTCTGTAGGTACTTTTTGCAATATATTCTCTCTACCTTCCTGTAAAGCATTGCTATATATAGAAACATAGAAAATAGGAGCAGGAGTCGGCCATTTGGCCCTTCGAGCCTGCTCCACCATTCATTATGATCATGGCTGATCATCCAACTCTGTAAGCTGTTCCCACTTTCGCCCCATACCCTTTGATCCCTTTAGACCCAAGAGCTATACCTAACTCCTTCTTGAAAACATACAATGTTTTGGCCTCAACTGCTTTCTGTGATAGCAACTTCCACAGGCTCACCACTCTCTGGGTGAAGAAATTTCTCCTCATCTCAGTCCTGAAAGGTTTACCCCGTATCCTTAGACTATGATCCCGATTCTGGACTCCCCCGGGAGTCGGGAACATCCTTCCTGCATCTACCCTGTCAAGTCCTGTTCGATTTTTATAGGTTTCCATGAGATCCCCCCTCACTCTTCTGAACACCAGCGAATATAATCTTGACTGACTCAATCTCTTCTCATACATCAGTCCCGTCATCCCAGGAATCAGTCTGGTAAACCTTCGCGGCACAGTGGCGCAGTGGTTAGCACCGCAGCCTCACAGCTCCAGGGACCCGGGTTCGATTCCGGGTACTGCCTGTGTGGAGTTTGCAAGTTCTCCCTGTGTCTGCGTGGGTTTTCTCCGGGTGCTCCGGTTTCCTCCCACAAGCCAAAAGACTTGCAGGTTGATAGGTAAATTGGCCATTGTAAATTGTCACTAGTATAGGTAGGTGGTAGGGAAATATAGGGATAGGTGGGGATGTTTGGTAGAATTATGGGATTAGTGTAGGATTAGTATAAATGGGTGGTTGATGTTCGGCACAGACTCGGTGGGCCGAAGGGCCTGTTTCAGTGCTGTATCTCTAATCTAATCTAATCTCCCTCCATAGCAAGAACATCCTTCCTCAGATGAGACCAAAACTGCACACAATATTCCAGGTGTGGCCTCACCAAGGGCCTGTGTAATTGCAGCAAGACATCCCTGCCCCTGTATTCGAACCCTCGCTATGAAGGCCAACATACCATTTGCCTTTTTACCACCTGTTGGACCTGCATGCTTACCTTCAGCGACTGATGTACGAGAACACCCAGGTCTCGCTGCATATTCCCCTCTCTCAGTTTATAGCCGTTCAGATGATAATCTACCTTCCTGTTTTTGCTACCAAAGTGGATGACCTCACATTTATCCGCATTTATTGCATCTGCCATGCATTAGCTCACTCACTCAACTTTTCCAAATCACCCTGAAGCCTCTCTGCCTCCTCCTCACAACTCACCCTCCCACCCAGTTTTGTGTCATTTGCAAATTTGGAGATATTACATTTAGTTCCCTCATCTAAATCATTAATATATATTGTGAATAGCTGGGGTCCTAGCACTGATCCCTGCAGTACCCCACTAGTCACGCCTGGGTCTCGCACCACTAGATTGTCAATTTTCCTCTCTCATTATACAATACCCAGTCTAGGATGGCCTGTTCTCTAGTTGGTTTCCTCCAGAAAAGCATCCTCTATGCACTCCAAGAATTCCTCCTCTACGGAATTGTGACTAATTTGATTTGCCCAATCTATATGCAGATTAAAATCACCCATAATTACAGATGTTCCTTTATTGCATGCGTCTCTAATTTCCTGTTTGATGCCATTCCCAACATCACCACTACAGTTTGGGGTCTATATACAACCCCCACTAACGTTTTCTACCCCTTAGTGTTTCTCAGCTCTACCCATACAGATTTCACATAGTCAGAGCTAATATCTTTCCTCACCATTGCGTTAATTTCCTCTTTAACCAGCAATGCAACTCCACCGCCTTTTGCTTTTTGTCTGTCCTTCCTAAATACTGAATACCCCTGGATGTTCATTTTCCATCCCTGGTCACCTTGCAGCCATGTCTTCGTAATCCCGACTATATCATACCAGTTTACATCGATTTGCACGATTAATTCATCCGATTTATTGCGAATGCTCCGCACGTTATGGCATAAAGCCTTAAGACTTGTCTTTTTAACATTAATTGTCCTCTTCCCACTATTTTTCACTGTGGCTCTGTTTGATTCTGGCCCTTGATTTCTCTGCCTGTCGCTTTTCTTATTCCCCTTACTGTATTTTGTTCTTGTCTTTGATCCCCCCTCCTCTGACTCCTTGCAAAGATTCCCATCCGCCTGCCATTTTAGTTTAAACCCTCCCCAACCACTCTAGCAAATACTCCCCCAAGGATATCTGTCCTGGTCCTGCCCCGGTATAACCCATCCAGTTTGTACCGGTCCCAATGTCCCTGGAATCTAAAACCCTCCCGCTCACGCCATCTCTTCAGCCGTGTATTCATCCGATATATCCTGCTACTTCTACTCTGACTAGCACGTGGCACTGGTAGTAATCCTGAGATCACTACCTTTGAGGACCTGCTTTTCAACTTACTTCCTGGCTCCCTATATTCTGCTTTTAGGACCTCATCTTTTTTTTTTAACCTATGTCATTTGTACCAATGTGTACCACGACCACTGGCTGTTCACCCTCCTCCTTCAGAATGTCCTGTAACCGCTCTGAGACATCCTTGACCCTACCACCAGGGAGGCAACAAACCATCCTGGAGTCTCTTTTGAAGCCACAGAAACGCCTATCTATTCCCCTTACAATTGAATCCACTAGAACTATTGCATTCCCACACTTTTTACTCCTCCCCTGTGCAGCAGAGCCAACCGTGGTGCACCGAATTGGGCTGTTGCTACTTTCCCCTGAGTGGCCATTCCCCCCAACAGTATCCAAAGCAGTATATCTGTTTTGTAGGGGAATAGCCACAGGAGATTCCTGAACTGCCTGCCTAGTCCTCTTGCTCTGCCTGCTGGTCACCCATTCCCTCCTGCTGTGGGGTCTGAGCCTGCGGTGTGACCCACCTCTCTATATGTGCTATCCACAATACTCTCCGCCTCATGGATGCTCCACAGTGTCCCCAGCTGTGCTCCAGCTCCAAAACCCGGGCTTCCAGGAGCTGCAGCTGGAGACACTTCCTGTACACATGCCGGTCCCGGGCACTAGAAATGTCCCCGGCTTCCGACATGGAGCACGAGGAGCACACCATGGCTTTGAGCTCTCCTGCCATGACTTTACCCTTTAAATTAACCTTTTGGAAGATCTTGATGTCAAATAATATCAGTTACCCTAGGGCCCTTCTTCCTGGTCCTCGTTACTACAGAATTCCCTAAAAAAAAAATTACTTACTATGTATGAAAAAAAAATTGTAATATGTATAAAAGCTCTATCCTTTAAAAAAAAAAGTTTTCACATTGTGATAACAACTATGTAGTCAAGGTTAGACATAACAATTGAAAGCCAGACTTGATGTTTTCTATCACTGATATTTGAGAAACATTTTAAACATAAGTTGGTTCAACTTTAACACAAATGAAGAAGCATACCAGAGATGCAAGAGGCAGAATCCTTTAGAGGTGATTACATGTCATCTGTGTTTGCTGCTGCCTTTACAAGATGAGCTCCTGCAGGATTCACAAGCAGACAGTGCAGAGGCCAGCAGCTGATAGAGGACAAATATACAAACTGGATGTCAATCACCTGTAAACACTGGAAGAAAATCAGATTGAGCAGGGGCAATACAGCAAAGAAATGTAAGGGAAGGGTTAGTTGAAGATGTTAGTGACCCAACACAATCAGACTGTGTAGAATGGAGATTACTTAGAACAGTTCTCAATCAGTAATCTGAATTTATTCAGGCTAAAGGTTATGCTCATTTTGAATACTCAAAATAACATTTTGTTACATTCTTAAATCCTCACATAGGTTTTGATGTGAAGACTGAGGCTATCATTCATCTTCAAAACCTAACCATCTAAATAAAATACTTCATTAATTTAGCAGGAGTAATTATAACAATTTCTATCACAGCTGAATGCAACACAATTACTAAATTACCACTGCAGAGAACTAGTAATTCACCTGTTAGTTAATGATTTATACATCAGTTTCATTCCTCTCAAAAGCAGTTTTTGATGTTACCAACACCAACATTCTAGTTTTCAATGTGCTGGGGGTTATTCAGCATCTTTTGTATTATACCTATACTTCAACGATAATTACAGAATCAAAGCAAAATGCATACTGGACCAAAATAATGAAGGTGGTTCATAAAAATATTTCTTCATTTAAAATGATCACCAACATTAGCAATGTTTTTAATTCATCATAGCTCTGTAGCCAATATTGAATATTTTGATTTTTTTTTTAGGTTTTTTCTGCTCATAACTTGATCATTGTCAGTGTCTTTTGTTGTGCATTGCCCACTGCTGAAAATTAAGTGCATTTAATTGGTCATTGTGGCACTGTAATTTAGAAAAAAAGAGTTCCCACTGTTGATCAATATCCAATGATTTCTCCTAGAAAATATTCATATATGACTATCAGGTGAGAATAGCCCCACTACTAAATAAGGTGTCAGCATTCACTGGCTGAGCTCACATGACCAAATACTGGAGAGCTGGAACACTACTCCAACTTGAATCACTGCCTTATGACAAAATAGGGAGGAAAATTAATGAGGCACCACAGATAGGAGTAGAGGCAGATCGTAGCTGTGGTTCCTCACACAGTGGGTACTAAATTTCACAAATAGCTCCATTGAGAGCTCTTAAGCCAAGATTGGCCACTTTTGCAAAGTGAGGATGTGAATTTTAAAGGCCCAGTTATTCTGCACACTTTCTAGCAACTGGCTACAGCAGCACTGACAGAGTAAATTTCCAGTCTATCCTCTGATCAGACTGTTCTTTCTGTGCACTTGTTTAGCAACTGTTAATTGAAAAGCTAATATTTTTTATTCTTTCTACAAGGCTTTGAATTTTTCGAAACCAGTGCCAAGGATAACATTAACGTAAAGCAAACATTTGAACGCCTTGTCGACATCATCTGTGAGAAAATGTCGGAGAGTTTGGATACAGACCCTACAGTTGCTGCAGGAAAACAAAACACAAAACTCACAGAGAACCCTCCTCCACAGCAACAAAACTGCGGCTGTTAGTGACTTGTCCATAGACATATGGAGGCAATCAAATTGTGTCTATATTGCAAACATTAGTCTTTAGTTATTAGTCCATGAAAATGTTACTGTATGGCCTCGATATAATATTAAACAAAACAATCTATTTTTTTTTGCTAGTCTGTGCACAGTACTGTTTCCCAAAACCTCTTAAAACTGACACTTAACCAACCTTTGCTTACATTGGTATTGGTTCTCCAATTTTTCTGTAGATTCGAGGTTTCTGTGACTGTTAACAGGGACAATGGGTTCCTTAGCTCAGTGTACTACATTTATAAATTACTTAGATCTCCCTGCTTACTAGATTTATGTGGCCTTTCAAGCATTTCTTCGATGATAAATTAATGATAAACAACTTATCCTCAGTCTGCACAAAACTGTGAATTCAGTAACAGAAATGTTTAATTTAAGTTACCGAGTTAAATTGGTTTGATTACTTGAGTGTCCTGTGTAGAGTAATACATATCCATATGTCACTTAAAGGAGCAATTACAAACAAGAGAGTTCCTTGTATTTGAAACAAAAAGTTTTGGAATATATTTGATAGCAGTCTCAGACTACAGTTATACTATCACTTTCATGTTGATGTGAATAAGTTGCATGTGTGTATAGACACAAAAATACTAGTATAACTGCAGAATCAGGTCCTGATCTGCAAAACCATGTGTTGCAAGACCACCTTCAGTAGGCCATCTCACACACTTATACTTCACACAGAGTGAGATGCAACTCTGTTGTGGCATGAAACTGTGTTCAATAATGCTCAGTCTGTTGGATCTTTGAGACACTTGACAGACCTGAAACTGAGTTGTTCAAATGGTATGAGAAAGCAAATGCTGCTGCCACTCTCTCCTAATGTTACCCGTCGAAGGAGCAGAGTGCATATTTCCAGGGTTCTGTCCTGCTAGGCACAGTGCAAGTTATAGCCAGCTGGAGCCTACAGTGCAACTTTGGTTTTGCTAGCTGTATTTTCCAGTCTGTTTCATACCAGTAGTTTAATACATCTGCAGCCTAAGTTGTAATTATTTGTCATTTACCACTGTGGAGGGAGTCATGAATATAAATCTCTTTGAAACATCATGGCCCACACCAATCTTGAAGATAAATTGTATCTACTGATAACTTTCAACATTTTCAAGATTCTTCATATAATTTTACTGCTAGTTTACCATTTGCATGGTAGCTCACAAATATCAGAAGAGTGTTTTGCCAGCATTTAAACCGCATCAGTAAAACTAATTACAAAGATAAATACTTTAGCTGCAAAAAATTATATATTATGTAATGTGTAATATTAAATGTAACAAGAGTTATATTTCTGGTGTCGGAATTTTTATTTTTACCTGATGGGAGAAAGTGTAAAATGGTGCATAAGTGCTGAAGTAATCTGTGTTTTATATTTTTATGTAGCCTCTGTATTGAGGGACAATAGGCCACTAAGTGCAATATTTCAGAATATATAGTGCATCTCTAATTCAATGCAGATATCTGTGCAAAGTTACATACAGTAGGACTTGAAGTTCACACATTTTAATAATATATCAGCTTTTACCTCCAGTTAGCCCAGTCGGTTTTCTAGCCATTTTCAAAGCATTGATAGCATTAGACAAGACCATCTTTAACAAGATGACATTTAGCCTCCATCATTTTAATCTAGTGGATGAAAATTTTGCAAAGGTCAGGTTCAGAATTTTCTCACTTTAAAGCATAGGAGTGAATTTATACTGTTTCCCACAGCTCTTCTGCCAAAATAATAGCTGAAAAGTTGGAGAACCTTGTGAAAATTCACCCCTAGGTCTTTTGTAGAAAATAACAATAAATTTTATTCAAATTGGACAGGCAAGAAAATGTTATAGAGACAGCTAAATATCCATTCAGTAAACATCTGCTACATGTAGCAAAGTCATATGCCAGTTAAAGGAGTCCATTTGGCCCATCGTATCATTAATCAAGAAAAGCCTATAGACCTTCCACCATTCCTTCTAACTGCCTCTCAAATGACTGAAAAGATATTGCCTCCACTCCCCATTTCAAACATTGATTACTCTTGAATGAAAAGGAACTTCCTAAAATCAGCCTTAAAATTGTGTTTCACCAGTTTGAAGCTGTTCCCTTGATGTAGTGCTTTTCTACATTGTATGTTCTCTTTTATACCTCTATAAAATTCTCTTCGCACAGCTCCTTTCAGGGTTGAAGAGCCTAAGTTTCTGCAATTTTTCCACATAATTCAGTCCTCTGACACAAGGGATTTACCTCATTGTTGTTCAGTGCCTCCAGGAATAGAATATTTCCCTTGTGTCATGTATAGATACCAATTCAAGCCCTGGATATGATATACTAGAGCCAGTATCTGCTAGCATGATGTGTGATTTGCGAATTCTCGGAGACATTGTTGGTCTTCTGTAAATGTATGATACAATGTAGAGTTATATTTAAAAATACAGTTTGTCTGTGTAGCAAAGTTACTGAATATCTATGATGTCTTCAGTGACCACTTTTTGTTGGAGTGACTGGAAAATGATTTCTGTGTGTAAATGTATATTGCTCTTTATCATTAGCCTGCTGCATGTGTGAATGAGTATGTTTGTGTGAGAATGGTTTCATTTTAGTATAGTCTCTTCATAGATCTGTAAGTCTTAGAATTAATTGTATTGGTGACTAACAATAAGGAATGGGTATGTTGTACAGTAGTAATTTGTTAAATAATTTTTTCTAGGATTGGGTAGTGCTGTGGGTTAAACAGTGGACATTTGTCACTAAGACCTGAGATGAAATCCAGCCAATACTAATAGGATAAAACTCTCCTCTATCCACTGACTTTAAGGTTCCCTATGAAGTTTCAGCCCTGTTAACCCAGTTCCTAATGGGCACACAGCACAAAACTGATACTAGCTGGCAAATTCTTTCAGAGTGGAAGGTTGGGGAAATAAAATAGAAAAACATGTCACATTGGTGACATTTTTGAGGTTGGGACTCAGCCAGGTTACCAGGATAGAGCAAGAAAAGACTTACTGTGTATATAATCGTGCTATACCTAACTAGTGAGTGCTTGATGCTGACGCTCAACACTGGGCACCAAAATGAAAAAATATTCCAATCCCCATCATGAACATCCCTCGTCTTGCTTCACACAATTTTTTTTAAACATTATTTTTCATGATTGCTGAACTTAGAATTCTATATCTTATGATTGAACTGGTCCTGTAGTTAAAATGAGATAGTGTAGTGCAGGTAGCTGATCAAGTAACATAATGGAAAAGGCCCCACTTGAACTTAGTTTAGTGTTTAAAAAAATACAGATATTGTGCAGACTGGAGATATACAGGCCATTATTTACTAAGGCCTTTCTGGTGGACAAACTTGAAACAAAGTATAACTGCCACATTTTTGTACATTTTACAAAATCTACCACTGCCTTCCTTCAAGGTATTGTTTCAAGCTTGCAAGTTTTATTATAAATGTAATTACCACAGTTACCAAAAAAACCTCTTCAACACAACTCCTCTGCCTACTTAGATAATGCTTACTGCCTGTGAAAGCTTGGTGAGGTGGTGTCATATAGACCTATTGAAAACAGCTATTTGATCAATGTTGTAATTCCTTTACATAAACATAAAAATTCTGTTGTTGTCTAAACCTGAAAGTTATGTAGGTGCGTATATATTTTACCCGTTGTTGGAATTTGTTCTCTATAGAGTGTACAGTAGACCAGTTATTTTGTGTTTGTGAAAAATGTAAATGAATGTGTGTGAAAGGAAAATAAACTTGCAGAGACTATATCAATCACATTGCTATTCTAATGTTACTCCATGTTTCTCTCCAAGTATGAGATAATTTATAAATTATTGTTAACAATATCAGAAAACAAACACTTCCAACAAATTTGTTTGGCATTTCTTTGCTTACCATTTTAATATAAGAAGCTCATACTTAAATGGGCTAGCAACTGTGCTAAAACAGCAGCCAGAGCAATGTCACACAAGTGGACTAAGCATTTCTCCGCTAATATCACTGATGGTAAATTCAGATGACAGTGGTTTCATTCATAGAACCTATCAGCAATATTTATTGGAGTGCCCAATGCATTCAGTAAGACCTATTATTTCTAATCTATTTCTATTACAAATGAAAATTTTGTTTATGCGAAACACACGTAGAATTTACTTGTGTAAAACATCCATGATGTGCATTTTTTTTTATTCGTTCATGGGATGTGGGCATCTCTGGCTAGGACAGAATTTATTACCCATCCCTAATTGCCCTTGAGAAGGTGGTGGTGAGCTGCCTTCATGAACCGCTGCAGGCCATGTGAGGTAGGTACACCCACAGTGCTGTCGGGAAGGGAGTTCCAGGATTTTGACCCAGCGACAGTGAAGAAACAGTGATATAGTACCAAGTCAAGACGGTGTGTGGCTTGGAGGGGAACTTGCAGGTGGTGGTGTTCCCAGGCATCTGCTGCCAATGTCCTTCTAGGTGGTAGAGGTCGCGAGTATGGAAGATGCTGTCTAAGGAGCCTTGGTGCGTTGCTGCAGTGCATCTTGTAGATGGTACACACTGCTGCCACAGTGCGTCAGTGGTGGAGGGTGTGAATGTTTGTGGGTGGGGTGCCAATCAAGCGGGCTTCTTTGTCCTGGATGGTGTTGAGCCTCTTGAGTGTTGTTGGAGCTGCACCCATCCAAGCAAGTGAAGAGTATTCCATCACACTCCTGACTTGTGCCTTATAGATGGTGGACAGACTTAGGGGAGTCAGGAGGTGAGTTACTTGCTGCAGGATTCCTGGCCTGTAGCCTGCTCTTGTAGCCACGGTATTTATATGTCTACTCCAGTTCAGTTTCTGGTCAATGGTAACACCCAGGATGCTGATAGTGGGGGATTCAGCAATCATAATGCCATTGAATCTCAAGGGAAGATGGTTAGATTTTCTATTGTTTGAGATACTCATTGCCTGGCACTTGTGTGGTGAGAATGTTACTTGCAAATTAACAAAGCTGGTTAACATTCCTGTCTTTGAGTTCTGGCAAGATGGGATTTCTGCCAGTTCCAAAATCTGTCCTAGCTCCAGGCCAATTCCCTGGGTCAGGGCTCATCAGAAATGCATGGCATGCTCCTGGTTGGACCTCCACAGCCAAGAAGGAGCAGAAAGTTCACGGCATTTCAGCAGAGATACCAGCTGAGCCAGCAAGGCACCTTGAAGAGGCAAAAGAACCGTGAACATCAGAGTTGTGTCCCACCTGCCTTCAGCAGGTAAGTGTTGGGGACCAGGCAGGAGGCCATCTCCCTTCTCTGGGGTACCTCAGGGCTGTTACCATGATTTCCCGGACCTACTGCTACCTTCTCTCGGTAACTGCAGACAAAGGCCTTAAGCATCCACCACCATTTACTTGCAGTTGGGAGGAGAAGAGGCCAGCAGTGATCCAGACAAGTGTGGAGCGAGGAAAATGCAGTCTGGGCAGTGAGGCAGCAAGAGGCCTCACCTCCCACAATTTATTCTCTGCTGGATTGCAGAGACGAATTATGGCTGCAGTGCCCATTGGAGATGGTGTCAGTTGGCATAATTATGATTATAACGGTGGTAAACAGCCTGACAGCAAAGTCAGCTTGATGTTCCTCAAGATGAAGCCATTAAAGCATCCTGTTATTGCACTTCACATTTCTTAATTAACAAGATTTCAGTAAGTACATTTTGTGACTTTCTGATTTATTCTATTGCTAGCAAAGCACATTATAATTTTTTCTTTTTATCTTTTTTGGGGGGTAGATGCATAATATAAGACATTAAATTTTACTATACACTGATAAGATGCATGCTGATTATAAAGGATTAAAAACATTCTTAAAGGGGCAGCCTGCTGATGACATGTTGACACATTAAGGTTCCGCATCTTTTTTCATATCCTGGGACTTTTCCAGGAGAGGATTCTACATTGAGACCCAACCCCTAAATAATATTGGCTTTTTAAAAAGTCACCAATTTTAAACTTCCTGTCATACAATATAAAGCTGTCTTACAGACAAAAGGGGACTGAAAACGATTGAACTTAACATCTTATGTGTCTGCAGGATGTCCCAAAGTATAGTCACAGCTAAAGCGGCCGGTAATCAAATCTTCACAAACAGCAAAAAAGGAAATAAAAGCAAAATACTGCGGATGCTAGAAATCTGAAACAAAAACAAGAAATGCTGGATTCACTCAGCAGGTCTGGCAGCATCTGTGGAAAGAGAAGCAGAGTTAACGTTTCGGGTCAGTGACCCTTCTTCGGAACTGGAATGACCAGTTAACCTGTCTTTGGTGATGACAGTTGAGGGATGAATATTTTGCCATGGTACTGGAAAAGCTTTCTGCCCTTTTTGATAAGGCTTCATGAAGTATTTTACAACCAAGCAGACAGGGCCTCAGTTTAAACTCTTGTCTAAAAGGCAACATGCTGACAACATGTGCTGACACCCCTGCAACAAAGACAGCAAAGAACAACATTTTATTTAGATAGCACCTTTCACTGCCAAAGGAAGTCCCAAAGCAACACACAGCCAATGAACTTACTGTTGTAATCTAGTACTACATGAAAGAGTCAGCCTGAATTTCAGAAGTCCTGCTCCATTGCCAGAAGCGAGACGCAAGCATAACTCAAGGCAGCCTGTTGGAGAGGTTTTTGTCCGCATTTTAAGTCCTGAGTCCTTTACTAGGCCCATAACATAACCCCTGCATACTTATAGCAGATTTAGCTTCTGTTAAGCCAAAGGAGTACATACTGACCAGAATCCCCAAGATAACCAGGGAACACCCCAAAAGCTGGCTGTTAATGTTGGGGCTGGGATGGGGATGACAGGCAGACCTGGGTGGAGAATGCATCTAAGTTGTGGCCTCTCCAGTCTCTATTTATTCTAATTAAAATAAATGGTTTGGACTCAAAAGCTAAATGCAAAGTGGTCAAATTTACAGGTGATACCAAACTAGCAGAAAATTCTGTTCAGAAATTGTTGTATGAGCTGAACAAAATATGTAAGAACAATGGCAGATTAAATTAAATGTACACAAGTGCTATACATTGGAAGAAAAACAGATGGCATACATATGCCAGGAATGATATTGAAATAGCTAAGGATGAAGTTGAAAGAGACCTATAAGTCTTAGACTCAATGCCAAATATATCTAAAAAGTGCAAAGCTGAAATCAACAAAGCCAATAGGTTAGTAAGCAACAGAGCCAAAGCAGTAGAATACAAGTCAGAAGGGGTAGTGATCAAACTTTATAGTGCTCGGGTCAGACAGCATCCTGAATACTGTTGCAATTCTTGCCATCAAGAACCAAGGGATGCATTCAAGGACCGGAGGCAGTGCAGAGAAGACCCATATGCTTTTTTTTAATTCATTCATGGGATGTGGGCGTCGCTGGCTAGGCCAGCATTTATTGCCCATCCCTAATTGCCCTTGAGAAGGTGGTAGTGAGCTGCCTGCTTGAACTGCTGCAGTCCATGGGAGCTAGGTACACCCACAGTGCTGTTAGGAAGGGAGTTCCAGGATTTTGACCGAGTGACAGTGAAGGAACGGCAATATAGTTCCAAGTCAGGATGATATGTGGCTTGGAGGGGAACTTGCAGGTGGTGGTGTTCCCATGCATTTGCTGCCCTTGTCCTTCGAGGTGGTAGAGGTCGCGGATTTGGAAGGTGCTGTCTAAGGAGCCTTTGTGCGTTGCTACAGTACATCCTGTAGATGGTACACGCTGCTGCCACTGTGCATTGGTGGTGGAGGGAGTGAATGTTTGTGGATGGGGTGCCAATCAAGCGGGCTGCTTTGTCCTGGATTGTGTTGAGCATTTTGAGTGTTGTTGGAACTGCACCCATCTAGGCAAATGGAGAGAATGCCATTACACTCCTGACTTGTGCCTTGTAGATGGTGGACATGCACTGGGGAGTCAGGAGGTGAGTTACTTGCCGCAGGATTCCTAGCCTCTGACCTGCTCTTGTAGCCATGGTATTTATATTGATTCTTAGTGTCAGGGGTTTAGTCTGAGAGGTGTTGGTAAGGAGGGAAATATGATTGTTAAGAGCATAAAAAATTAACCCAAATTATTACCTTAGCTTGAACTAACTGTAGAGCCAGGGCACTCAGGTTCAAGCTAATAGAAGATACATTTAGGACTGATAGCAGAAGATTGTGAGTATGGTACCCTAGCCATTATTATTTTAGTCAAACAATCTAAAGGAAATTAAATTATCAGTAGCAGAAAGAGACTAAAAAAACTGCTGGATTGTTGTAAATACAAAACTGGTTCATTAATATCCTTCAGTGACAGAGCCTGATGTGACCTACATTTGACTCCAGTTTTCATGAATGGGATAAATTTTCACCTTTACTGCAGTGACGTGTTGGAGTAAGTCTCCTGTTTGTGATAAAATCCATACAATTTTCATCACTCTAATATAGTTGATTCTTAACACCCTCAGGGCACCTAGGAATGGGCAATAAATGCTGCTTTGCTTTTGTTGCCCACATCACAAAAACAAACAATTTTTAAAAAAATTCTTAACATAAGGAGTGATCAATGTATGGAATAAATATCCACCATATTATATATTTGGTTCTTTATGTTGCCACCGTATAGAGTCTAGCCATTGAGGTTCTTAGACTATATTGTTTAAACATTAATTTTTATTATATAGTAACTATATGCATTCCACACTAGGCTGTGTGTCTCCTTCAAAAGTCTTTCTGGAGAATTACCCCTTCTCTATTTTGGTCTCGTACCCATACCTTTTGTCCTTCTAACAACTTTGGTAGGTTTCTTGTATGGTATCTTCTGTTATAATTATGGGTCTGTTTGTTTCGATATGACTTTTCTTGGTCTTGTACTTTCTGATAATCCTTGCTTTGCAATGCTGGAAATAATTTCCTGGGTAGAATTAGAAGTTGTGTTTGAAGTTTTCTTCCCATTAAGAGTTCTGATGGCACTAATCCGCACAATAATGGAGTAGTTTTGTATGTCAGAAGTGCTAATTGGAAATCTTGATTTTTCATCAACATAGTTTTAATGGTCTGACTGTTCACTCAGCTTCTCCATTTGATTGTGGATACTTAGGAGAGCTTGTTAGGTGAACAAATCAAACAAATCTTCTGCAAAGTACGTGAAGCAATTGTTTGCAAATTGTGGTCCATTATCAGATACTATCTGATCAGGTACACCATGTGTTGCAAAATCATCTTATACCATGTGTTGTGAAAACCTCTTGTAAAACTCTGATGACTACTTTAGTTGTTGTGTACATCCGCTTAACTTTGATCCATCTTGAGAAGTAATCAACTACAATTAGATTGGATCTTCCCTCAAAGAAGAATAAATCCATCGCCAACCGTTCCCACAGTCTAGTTGGGAATTGGGTCAAAAGTAGTCATTCACTTTTTGATCTTGTCTGAGTACCTGCTGAATTTGTTGAACTTGCTTCTTCCCAAGTTCTCTGTCCATGTAGCACTCCTGTAGGAACTTGCTGCATTTCTCTTTCTCACTCTTGTAGTCTTTGAGCGGCATGGCGGGCTGCGCTGTGTTGTATAGGTTCTCTCTCCATTGTGTGGGCTCTCTGGCGGAATCCAGACCCTCTGCAGTGCTCCGGTCAGGTTGGGGGGCTCTCCCTCTGTCCTGGCTCCTGGATTCTTCTTGTTTATCTTCTTCAACTTTCTTTATAAGATGAAGGTCAATGCAAGCTCTGAAACTTAAGAGTGAGAACTCCTGATTGCCTCGGACATACAATGTTTCTAATACCCACTTTCCCTTATATTGAAGTGTCGCTTGTAACTTCCCCTTTACTTCAAGTACGACACATCCTGGGCCATGTAACTGAGCTTCTGTTGGTTGCAGAACATGTGTGGATAACCACAGCTCTTTATCTGACATGAACGTCACACTTACTTCAGTGTCAAGTTTGAAATTAGTGAAATGTCCATTGACATATTCGTCTATTGACCGAAATGCTTGTTTCGGATCATTGATTTCGCCCAGAAAATATTTTGATTGGTCTGTTGCAGGAGGTTGCATAACTTCATTTACCTCTCTATTCCTAACTACTTTTCCTTCAGAGGTTGAGATAGTCGAGATTTTATTTCAGCACATCTTACTGCAATACTCTATTTTTCTGCAATAAAAGCATTCCGCTCTATTGGCGGGACATTATTCATGCCTGTGGGACGTTTATGCACCACAGCGCTGGCAGAGTTTACAGGCATCTTTCACTATCCCCACCACTCCACCATCCCCCCCTCCCACCCACCACCAGCGTACCTTTTTTCCTGGTGCATCTTGTTCAGCCCTTTGGTGAAGGAAATGAACAGTTGCCGGTTTCCTGAACCAAGGTCTTTTCTCACTTCGCAGGATTGGTCTGTTATTGCTGCGTAAATTGAAATAGGAATCACAAGCCTTTAAGACTTCGTCAAAGTTGGCTGATGTTTCATCAATACGTTGTCTTACTATTATATCATCAGCTACAGCAACAAATATAGTAATGTATTCACTTGCTCTGTTTCGGACTTGCTGTCCAATTTTGATGCAATTCCTTACCGGAGGAAACTTTTCCTCCACAGTATCAAGTTTTAAGTCTGATTGGATCCCTTGTGACTTTTGAAACTCTCTGGTACATCCAAATGTTGATATTTTTTTAATTTTTATCAACTTTGTAGAGTGTTCCCCTTTAAGAAACTCTTTTTTCCAGGCTATCTTGCTTTTATGGAGTGTAGCAGGTGCTTGACAGTGTTCCCAGTTTTATAGGCTTTTGGTAGGGACTTCCCCTTTCTTTCAGTAGTTCATTGAAATGTTTACACAGCTGGCTATTGGACTTGACAGAGTTGTTCAATAGATAGTTCCAGTTGCTTTTTTTGGCTAGACTTTATTTATTTTGCTCAAGCTTGACAGCTCTAATGCTTTTTTTTCTCTTCAGCTTAGCTGCATGAATGAAGATTCTGCTATGTTCAGGGGTTTCCTGTGCTTTTTTCACTATCAAACTTTTTTTTCAGTTTGTGCACTTTTCAGGGTTTTCCTGCTCTTCACCCTCGTGTTCAGCCTAAGTGAGGGATTGGGTTTTCCCCTCTTTTTTTCTTTCGCTCCCACATGGAGCCTTTAGAAAAGTAATCTTTTAAGCTCTTAAAAGGGGCTTATGTTACTGGGATTTCTCGATCATCAGCACAATGACTCACCCGATCGCTTGCTTTTCAGACACAGTTCCATTCTATGGAGCTTTTCTCTGCCTTCTATGGTATGTAGGTTTTTTTTCTCTTAAGCTACTTGTTTTAAAGTTTCTTCTCTTCTGGCTGAAGGATGATTATTGATTTAAATTTTTTCTTCTGGGTTTAGGACTTCGATTCCATCACTGTTCACCATGTTATATATTTGGTTCTTTATGCTACCACCGTATAGAGTCTAGCCAGAGAGGTTCTTAGACCATACTGTTTAAACATTAATCTTTTGTATAGTAACTATATACACTCCACTCTAGCCTGTGTGTCTCCTTCAGAAGCCACGCTGTAACTGTTCTCGAGTCTCTCCCACATGATCACTTACATCATCATGGTGGGCGGTAATCTTTACATTCTCTCAAGATTAATCCTTTGATACCCTTATACTACACACAAAAAAAAGGGCCACTAAGGGTCTAGTGAGAATGAGCAACTTAAAGAAATAAGTATTAGTAAAGCAATAGTACTGGAAATATTAATGGGACTAAAAGCCAATAAATCCCCTGGATCTGGTGGCGAATATCCTTGGCTTTTAAAAGAGGTAGCTGCAGAGATAGAATCTTCCAGCATTCCCTAGATTTTAGAATGTTTCCTGTGGATTGGAAAGTAGCAAACATAGCCCTGCTGTTCAAGAAAGGAACCCCCAATTTTGCTTCTGCAAAAAAACAGAAAGTTCTGGAAATGCTCAGCAGGTCTGGCAGCATCTGTGGAGAGAGAAACAGAGTTAACAGGCTGAATTTTATGCTCCCGCCGCCATCTGCCAGCAGCAGGCGAAAAATGGCAGATGGCACTGCCATGCCGCCACAATCTAGCACGCAGTGGTCCATCTGCATACGTTTGGCGGCCTGCCCCCATAATCACGTGGCGGGGGTGGGCTCTGCGATGCCAGCAACGGCATCAGCTGTCTCTGCACAGGCGCTGGTGGCATTTTTAAAGAGCTGCCAGACCGACAGTGACAGATGAAAGTTATCCCCCCCAACCCCCTGACTCCAACAAAAGTAAAGTTTTACCCATCCCCGCCCAACTACACCAGAAAAACCCAGATTACCCTTTCCCATCCAAAATGCACTAAGTGCAGAGCAGAAGAGCGCGGACAGCCGACATGTTCGCAGTGAAAGCTATGTGAATATATGCATTTCCTTTATTTAACTACGTAAAGTTGGGTGTCATCACTGAGCGGCGGAGGGGACCGCCATGGAGCCCACCACTGCCAGGAAGATTGGGCCTGGCAATCCCAGCGTTGGGCTCCGTGGCAGGCTGCTGCTGATGCGATCTTCCAGCCCCTGCCCACCACGGAGCCCAACTTTGGGAGGTCAAGAAAAACCTGGCCCATATTTCTGATCAGTGACCTGTCATCAAAACTGTTCTGGTGAAGCCATTTGGCTTTTCCTGGCCGTAGAAATTTATTTTGTTGAGACCTCTCCTGCTGTACGGCCAGTAAAAGTGGTCAGAAAGTTAATTAGTTGTCTCCCAACAATGGAAAGTCAGGGTCCTGACAGAGGGTGTGGCTGTGAGTGGACAGGTCAGAGAGGGTGAGGCTGTGAGTGGACAGGTCAGAGAGGGTGAGGCTGTGACTGGGCAGGTCAGAGACGGTGAGGGTGTAAGTGAAGTGGTCAGAGAAGGCGTGGCTGTGAATGGACAGGTTAGAGAGGGTGAGGCTGTAAGTGGACAAGACAGAGAGGGTGAGGTTAGATTAGATTAGATTAGAGATACAGCACTGAAACAGGTCCTTTGGCCCACCGAGTCTGTGCCGAACATCAACCACCCATTTATACTAATCCTACACTAATCCCATATTCCTACCAAACATCCCCACCTGTCCCTATATTTCCCTACCACCTACCTATACTAGTGACAATTTATAATGGCCAATTTACCTATCAACCTGCAAGTCTTTTGGTTGTGAGTGGATGGGTCAGAGAAGGGCCAGCACTGGGTAAAACACAATGGCTGCAAATCTTCCTCGCCCAGCACCCATTGAAATGAAAGGTGATATGAAGCAGAGCTGGCAGTTTTTCCATTCGCAATGACAAAATTACAAAATTGCGACAGATTTAATTAACACACCAGAGCAGCTACGAATAGCCACACTTTATTAACTGTTGGGAAGAGACCGATACAAAATGTATTCCACTCCAAATCTCTCCGAAGAACAAAAACAAATGGACAGCAGAAATTTTGAAAGTCTTGGAGGCACACTTTGAACCCCAAGATTGTAGAACAAAGAACAAAGAAAATTACAGCACAGGAACAGGACCTTCGGATCCAGATCCTCTATCTAAACATGTCGCCTATTTTCTAAGGGTCTGTATCTCTTTGCTTCCTGCTCATTCATGTATCTGTCTAGATACATCTTAAAAGACGCTATCGTGCCCGCGTCTACCACCTCCTCTGGCAACGCGTTCCAGGCACCCACCACCCTCTGCGTAAAGAACTTTCCACGCATATCCCCCCTAAACTTTTCCCCTCTCACTTTGAACTCGTGACCCCTAGTAATTGAATCCCCCACTCTGGGAAAAAGCTTCTTGCTATCCACCCTGTCGATACCTCTCATGATTTTGTACACCTCAATCAGGTCCCCCCTCAACCTCCGTCTTTCCAATGAAAATAATCCTAACCTACTCAACCTCTCTTCATAGCTAGTGCCCTCCATACCAGGCAACATCCTGGTGAACCTCCTCTGCACCCTCTCCAAAGCATCTGCATCCTTTTGGTAATGTGGCGACCAGAACTGCACGCAGTATTCCAAATGTGGCCAAACCAAAGTCTTATACAACTGTAACATGACCTGCCAACCCTTGTACTCAATACCCCGTCCGATGAAGGAAAGCATGCCGTATGCCTTCTTGACCACTCTATTGACCTGCGTTGTCACCTTCAGGGAACAATGGACCTGAGCACCCAAATCTCTCTGTACATCAATTTTCCCCAGGACTTTTCCATTTACTGTATAGTTCACTCTTGAATTGTACTAGGCATAAGAGATCCCACAGTGAGAGCACATCTACTGAGAGAGGAGAAACTTACTCTCAGGAAAGCAATCGACAAGTAGAAAAGCCTGAGGTTGTAAATCAGCAGCTAGAGCATATTTATGGCAGAACAGACCAGGCCTTGTATTATGCTGATAGACATTACAGGCCAAAAGGGCAGAAAGATCACAGACAAAGATCAATTCAGCATCTGCCAAGAAAAGTTCCAGCTATCCTCAAGGCCAGCGTGAAAGACAAGATACAAGAGCTGGAAAAGAAGGGAATAATCATGAAAGTGACAACCCCTACAGAATGGATTAGCAGCATGGTAGCAGTGAAACAACCTGGAAAGCTGAGAGCATGCATCGACCCAAAGGATCTGAATAAAGCTCTGAAGAGATCTCACTATCCCATGCCAATCATTGTAGGAATTTTTCCACAGCTTGTAAACAGAAAAATCTTCACTACCCTAAATACAAAGCATGGTTACTGGCAAATGAAGCTGGATAAAAGCAGCAGCTTTCTAACTACATTCTGGATCCTGCTCGGGAGATACAGAGGGTTGCGTATGCCTTTTGGCATTTCCACTGCTCCAGAGGAGTATCAACGCAGACAGCATGAGATCGTTAGTGATCTTCCCGGAGTGGAAGCTATAGTGGATGAACTGCTAGTTTATTTATGAATGCGGAGACTCAATGGAAAAAGACATTGCAGACCATGATCACAATCTAGTGCGACTGCTAGACAGAACTCACCAGATGAAGCTCAAGCTGAACAAGAAAAAATTGCAATGAAAGATGCCGGGAGTCAAGTACATAGGTCAAGTTCTTTTGGGCCTCCTTATCTCGAGAGACAATGGATACACGCCTGGAGGTGGTCAGTGGTGTGTGGAGCAGCGCCTGGAGTGGCGATAAAGGCTAATTCTAGAGTGACAGGCTCTTCCACAGGTGCTGCAGAGAAATTTGTTTGTCGGGGCTGTTGCACAGTTGGCTCTCCCCTTGCGCCTCTGTCTTTTTTCCTGCCAACTACTAAGTCTCTTCGACTCGCCACATTTTAGCCCTGTCTTTATGGCTGCCCGCCAGCTCTGGCGAACGCTGGCAACTGACTCCCACGACTTGTGATCAATGTCACAGGATTTCATGTTGCGTTTGCAGACGTCTTTAAAGCGGAGACGTGGACGGCCGGTGGGTCTGATACCAGTGGCGAGCTCGCTGTACAATGTGTCTTTGGGGATCCTGCCATCTTCCATGCGGCTCACATGGCCAAGCCATCTCAAGCGCCGCTGACTCAGTAGTGTGTACAAGCTGGGGATGTTGGCCGCCTCGAGGACTTCTGTGTTGGAGATACGGTCCTGTCACCTGATGCCAAATACTGACAGCAAAAGGTCTTTGCCTGCATCCCGAAAAGGTCAGAGTGGTAGCAGTGATGTGGCGACCAATAGATGTAAAAGCAGTATAACAATTTGTTGGATTTGTCAACTATTTAGCAAAATTCTTGCCCAATTTGTCATCGGAGTTTGAACCATTACGCCAACTCACTGCCAAGGACGTGCAGTGGTATTGGGGCATAGAAAAAGAAGCAGAGTTCACGAAAATCAAGCAACTAATGCTGGCAACGCCAGTGCTGAAATACTATGACGTAAATGATGAAGTCACCCTGAGCATGATGCCAGCAAGACAGGACTCAGAGCAACCCAAATGCAGCAAGAACAACCGTTGCATTTGCATCCAGGGCATTAACACAAACAGAACGACACTACTGCACAGTGGCGCAGTGGTTAGCACTGCAGCCTCACAGCTCCAGGGACCCGGGTTCGATTCTGGGTACTGCCTGTGTGGAGTTTGCAAGTTCTCCCTGTGTCTGCATGGGTTTTCTCCGGGTGCTCCGGTTTCCTCCCACAAGCCAAAAGACTTGCAGGTTGATAGGTAAATTGGCCGTTATAAATTGCCCCTAGTATAGGTAGGTGGTAGGGAAATATAGGGATAGATGGGGATGTTTGGTAGGAATATGGGATTAGTGTAGGATTAGTATAAATGGGTGGTTGATGGTCGGCACAGACTCGGTGGGCCGAAGGGCCTGTTTCAGTGCTGTATCTCTAATCTAATCTAATCTAATCTACTCTCAGGTCGAGAAAGAGTACCTGGCCATTGTCATTGCTTGTGAACATTTTTATCAATACTACTTGGAAGAGACAAAGTGACAGTCGAGTCCGACCACAAACCACTTCAAAGCATTTTCCTCAAGCTGCTAGTATCTGCTCCAAAGCGTCTGCAAAGAATGTTACATCGGTTACAGAGATATCATCTGGACGTGACATACTAGCAAGGGAAACAGATGTACATTGCTGTCGAGAGCAGCACTCCCTATGAAGAAAGTAGAGGATGCTATGACAGACTGTGAAATCTTCAAGATCCAACATAAAGCTGCAGCTCGACATACTCTGTAAGTCATCAACTCAGCAGAGACATTGAATCTGAAAGACAAGCGCTTTACTCAAATCAAGCAAAGTACCCAACATAGAAACATAGAAATGTAGAAAATAGAAGCAGGAGTCGGCCATTTGGCCCTTCGGGCTTGTTCCGCCATTCAAAACAGATCAAGGCTGATCGTCTAATTCAGTACCCTGTTCCTGCTTTTTTCCCATATCCCTTGATCCCATTGACATTAAGAAATATATCTATCTCCTTCTTGAATATATTTAATTACTTGGCCTCCACTGCCTTCTGCGGTAGAGAATTCCACAGGTTCACGACCCTCTGACTGAAGAAATTTCTCCTCATCTCGGTTCTAAATGGCACACCCGTATCCTGGGACTGTGGCACCTGGTTCTGGACTTCCCAGCCATCGGGAACATCCCCCCTGCATCTAGCCTGTCTAGTCCTGTTAGAACTTTATGAGATCCCCTCTAATTCTTCTAAACTCTAGTGAATATAGGCCTAGTCAACCCAATCTCTCCTCTGACATCAATCCTGCCATCCCAGGAAACAGCCTAGTAAATCTTTTTTGCACTCTCTCCATGGCAAGAACATCCTTCCTCAGATAAGGAGAACAGAACTGCACACAATACTCCAGATGTGGTCTCACCAAGGCCCTGTATAACTGCAGTAAGACATCCTTGCTCCTGTACTCAAATCCTCTTGCAATGAAGGCCAACGTACCATTCGCCTTCCTAATTGCTTGCTGCACCTGAATGCTTGCTTTCAGCGACTGGTGTACAAGGACACCCAGGTCTCGTTGCACCTCCCCCTTTCCCAATCTAACACCATTCAGATAATAATCTGCCTTTCTGTTTTTACAACCAAAGTGGATAACCTCACATTTATCCATGTTATATTACATCTGTCATGCATTTTCCCACTCACCCAACTTGTCCAAATCACATTGGAGCTTCTTTGCATCCTCCTCACAGCTCACATTCCACCGCACCCCCCACCCACCCCCACCCCCACCCCCTCAGTTTTGTATCATCTGCAAATTTGGAAATGTTACATTTAGTTCCCTCACCCAAGTCATTATTATATACTGTGAATAGCTGGGATCCAAGCACTGATCCCTGCGGTACCCCACTAGTCACTGCCTGCCACCCAGAAAAAGACCCATTTATTCCTACTCTCTGTTTCCTGTCTGTCAACCAATTCTCAATCCATGCCAGTCTATTACCCCCAATCCCATGTGCTTTAATTTTGCACACTAACCTCTTAAGTGGGACCTTATCAAAAGCCTTCTGAAAATCCAAATACACCACATCCACTGGTTCTCCCTTATCTATTCTACTATTTACATCCTCAAAAAGCTCCAGTAGATTTGTAAAGCACGATTTCCCTTTCGTAAACCCATGCTGACTTTGCCCAATCTCATTTATGCTTTCCAGGTGTTCTGCTATCACATCCTTTATAATAGACTCTAGCATTTTCCCCACTACTGATGTAAGGCTAACTGGTCTGTAGTTCCTTGTTTTTTCTCTCCCTCCTTTTTTAAATAGTGGGGTTATATTTGCCACCCTCCAATCTGTAGGAACTGCTCAAGAGTCTATAGAATTTTGGAAGATGACCACCAATGCATCCATTATTTCCAGGGCCACTCCAGGGCCACTTCGTTTAGTACTCTGGGTTGTAGATTATCAGGCCCTGAGGATTTGTCAGCCTTTAACCCCATTAATTTCCCTCCCACTATTTCTTACTAATACTGATTTCCTTCAGTTCCTCCCTCTCATTAGACCCTTGGCTCCCTAACATTTCTGGGAGGTTATTTGTGTCCTCCTTTGTGAAGACAGAACCAAAGTATGTGTTTAATTGTTCTGCCCTTTCTTTGTTCCCCATTATAATTTCCCCCGTTTCTGACTGTAAGGGACCTACATTTGTCTTCACTAATCTTTTTCTCTTCACATATTTATAGAAGCTTTTACAGCCAGTTTTTATGTTCCCCGCAAGTTTACTCTCAGAGTCTATTTTCCCCCACTTAATCAACCTCTTTGTCCTCCTTTTCTGAATCCTAAACTGCTCCCAATCCTCAGACTTGCTGCTTTTTCTGGTAATTTTATATGCCTCCTCTTTGGATCTAATACTATCCCTAATTTCTTTTGTAAGCCATGGTTGAGCCACCTTTCTGGTTTTACTTTTGCGCCAGACAGGAATGAATAATTGTTGTAATTCATGCACACGTTCTTTAAATAGTATCCATTGCCTATCCACCATCAACCCTTTTAGTAAAGTTCCCCAACCTACCATTGCCAATTCGCGCCTCATACCTTCGTAGTTTCCTTTATTTAGATTCAGGATTCTAGTTTCGGATTCAACTACTTCACTCTCCATCCTAATGAAGAATTCTATCATGTTATGGTCGCTCCTCCCCATGGGACCCCGCACAACAAAATTGTTAATTGATCCTTTCTCATTGCACATTACCCAGCCTAGGATAGCCTGTTCTCTAGTTGGTTTCTCAACATATTGGTCTAAAAAACTGTCATATACACACTCCAGGAAATTCTCCTCCACAGTATTATTGCTAATTTGGTTTGACCAATCTATATGTAGATTAAATTCACCCGTGATTACAGTTGTACCCTTATTGCATGTGTCTCTAATTTCCTGTTTAATGCCATCCCTTGCATCTCCACTACTGTCTGAGGGCCTATAGACAACCCCCACCAATGTTTTCTGCCCCTTGGTGTTTCTTAGCTCCACCCATACAGATTCCATATCATGATTTTCTGAGCCAAAATCCTTCCTCACTATTGCATTGATTTCCTCCTTTACGAACAATGCCCCCCCTCCTCCTTTCCTTTTTTGCCTGTACTTCCTATATATTGAATACCCCTGGATGTTCAGTTCCCATCTTTGGTCACCTTGCAGCCATGTCTCCGTAATTGCTACAAATCATAACCGTTCATATCTATTTGCGCTGTTAATTCATCTACCAACAAGATGCAACTCTCCTGTGTTGCAAGAAGTAGTGATGAAAGGATGGCCTGAAAGCATCAAATACACTCCTGTGGTCACAAAAGCATATTGGGCATACAGCGATGAATTGACAGCCCAAGATGACATCTTGTACAAAGGAAATAGAGTAATTATCCCTAAGGAGTTGAAAGGAGAGATGTTAAAGCCCATCCATGCAAGCCACCAAGGAATTGAATCACGTCTGAGGAAGGCAAGAGCTCTACTGGCCAAACATGAGCAATGAAATCAAGGATCACATCAGTCAGTGCAGCGTGTAACAAGTACCAAGCTAAGCAAGCTAAAAAGCCGCTGATGACACATGATATCCCAGACAGATCATGGATGAAACTGGAAATAGACCTCTTCACTCTTGCAGGAACTGATTATCTTGTCACCGTAGACTACTATTCTGACTACTGGGAGGTAGACCAGCTGACTTCACTGACTACCGGTGAGATTGTAGAATGCCTGAAAGCACACTTCAGTCGTTACGGCATTCCAGACATTGTGCTGAGCGACAATGGCCCTCAGTTCACGAGTGAAAAATTCAGCCACTTCATAAAGGATTGGGAAATTCAACACCATACACCATCTCCACACTATTCCCAGTCAAATGGAAAGGCTGAGGCGGCAGTGAAAATCGCCAAAGGAATCATTAAGAAATCTGGCAAATCCAGCACAGATGTATACAAGGCAATCCTTGAGTGCAGAATCACACCTACTGACAAAAGTAAGTCACTTGGACAAATGTGGATTAATTAAGGAAAGCCAGCACAGATTTGTTCTGATGAAAGGTCATTGACCTGCAACGTTAACTCTGCTTCTCTCTCCACAGATGCTTCCAGACCTGCTGAGTATTTCCAGCATTTCTTGTTTTTATTTCAGATTTCCAGCATCTGCAGTATTTTGCTTTTGTTTGTTAAAAACAAATCGTGTTGAACTAATTTGATTGAGTTTTTTTGATGAAATAATAGAGAAGGTCAATGAGTGTAATGCGGCTAATGTGATGTTACATGGCCTTCCAAAAGACGTTTGATTAAGTGTCACATAATGGGCTTGTCAGCAATGTGGAAGCCCATAGAATAAAAGGGACAGTGACAACATGGATAAGAAGTTGGCTGAGTGGTAGGAAACAGAATAATGGTGAATGGTTGTTTCTCAGACTAGAGGAAGGTATATAGTGGGGTTCCCCAGAGGTCAATACGAGAACCACAGCTTTTCTTAATATATGTTAATGTCCTAGAGTTGGGTGTACAGGGCACAATTTTAAAATTTGCAGATGACACAAAACATGTAAGTATTGTGAACTGTGAAGCGGATAGTGATAAACTTCAAGAGGACATAGACAGGCTGGTCAAATGGGCCATCATGTGGCAGATGAAATTTAATGCAGAGAAGTATGAGGTGATACATTTTGATATGAATAACAAAGAGAGGCAATATAAAATAAAGGGTACAATTCTAATGGGGGTGTAGGAACAGAGAAACCTGAGGACCTGGGGGTATATATATACAAATCATTGAAGGTAGCAAGGCTGGTTAAAAAGGCATATGGGATCCTGGGCTTTATAAATAGAGGCATGGAGAACAAAAGCAAGGAAGTTATGATCAGCCTTTATAAGATACTGGTTTGGCCTCAACTGGAGTATTGTGTCCAATTCTGGGCACGGCATTTTAGGAAGGATGTGAATGTTTTAGAGAGGGTGCAGAAAATGTTTATGAGAATTGTTCCAGGGATGAGAGACTTCAGTTACATAGATGGATTGGAGAAGCTGGGGTTGTTCACATTGAAGAAAAAGTTGAGAGGAGATTTGATAGAGGTGTTCAAAATCATGAGGGATCTGGACAGTATAGAGTGGGAGAAATTGTTCCCATTTGCAGAAGGATTGTGAACCAGAGGACATGGATTTAAGGTGATTGGCAAAAGAAGCAATGGCGACATGAGGAAAAGTTTTTAAGGAATGAGTGGTTAGTATCTGGAATGCACTGCCTGAGAGTGAGTTGGAGGAAGATTCAATCATGGCTTTCAAAGGTAACTGGATAAGTACCTGAAGAGAAAAAAATTGCTGGACTATGGGGGAGGAGCTGTGGAGTGGGACTAGCAGAGTTGCCCTTGCAGACAGCAAGCACGAACACAACTGACTGAGTGGCCTCCCTATGCGCTGTAACAATTCAATGATTCTATATATGTCATAGGACCCCGACTTGCATATTAACAGGGCTTACCACCTGAAATAGAGGTAGTTTCCTTTAAAAATTGTAGTGGCTGGAGCATTGGAGTTATCGAGGCAGCAGGTTTATCAACCCTATTTTGAGGCAGTTACCATATTGTTTGGTAAAATGCCGGTTTGGTTGAGTTACTATCAACCTCCCAATTTCCTTTCCCTGCACTGGAGTATCAGCCTTAGAGGTGAGAGTGCTACCAACTGAGGCACAGCTACGTCTGAATTTTATGATCCTGCCGCCAGGAACAGCAGTGGGTGCGCAAAATGGTGGCCGTCCTGCTTGTGACGTCAGTGGCTGCGCCATTGTGATTACATGGCAAGCGGCCATTTAGCATAATGGATGCTACTGTCCCCCACAATTACGTGGCAGGGGCAGCAATGGAGATGCCTTGCAGTGTCACCTGATGTTGAAGCAGGTGCTGGCACCATCTTTAAAAGCCTGCCAGCCCTGCATTTACTCTCTCCATGCATACAAGCTCCTTGCAGAGTTCTCCCATTCACACACAAGCCCCTGCAGAGTTCCCCCATTTGGGATGAGATGGGATTTATCCTAGGATTCTCTGGGAAGCCAGGGAGGAGATTGCAGAGCCGTTGTTGTTGATCTTTAAGTCGTCATTGTCGACAGGAGTAGTGCCGGAGGACTGGAGGATAGCAAATGTTGTCCCCTTGTTCAAGAAGGGGAGTAGAGACAGCCCTGGTAATTATAGACCTGTGAGCCTTACTTCGGTTGTGGGTAAAATGTTGGAAAAGGTTATAAGAGACAGGATTTATAATCATCTTGAAAAGAATAAGTTCATTTGCGATAGTCAGCACGGTTTTGTGAAAGGTAGGTCGTGCCTCACAAACCTTATTGAGTTTTTCGAGAAGGTGACCAAACAGGTGGATGAGGGTAAAGCCGTGGATGTGGTGTATATGGATTTCAGTAAGGCGTTTGATAAGGTTCCCCACGGTAGGCTATTGCAGAAAATACGCAAGTATGGGGTTGAAGGTGATTTAGAGCTTTGGATCAGAAATTGGCTAGCTGAAAGAAGACAGAGGGTGGTGGTTGATGGCAAATGTTCATCCTGGAGTTTAGTTACTAGTGGTGTACCGCAAGGTTCTGTTTTGGGGCCACTGCTGTTTGTCATTTTTATAAACGACCTGGATGAGGGTGTAGAAGGGTGGGTTAGTAAATTTGCGGATGACACGAAGGTCGGTGGAGTTGTGGATAGTGTCGAAGGGTGTTGTAGGGTACAGAGGGACATAGATAGGCTGCAGAGCTGGGCTGAGAGATGGCAAATGGAGTTTAATGCGGAGAAGTGTGAGGTGATTCACTTTGGAAGGAGTAACAGCAATGCAGAGTACTGGGCTAATGGGAAGATTCTTGGTAGTGTAGATGAGCAGAGAGATCTTGGTATCCAGGTACATAAATCCCTGAAAGTTGCTACCCAGGTTAATAGGGCTGTTAAGAAGGCATATGGTGTGTTAGCCTTTATTAGTAGGGGGATCGAGTTTCAGAGCCACGGGGTCATGATGCAGCTGTACAAAACTCTGGTGAGGCCGCACCTGGAGTATTGCGTGCAGTTCTGGTCACCGCATTATAGGAAGGATGTCGAAGCTTTGGAAAGGGTGCAGAGGAGATTTACTAGGATGTTGCCTGGTATGGAAGGAAGGTCTTACGAGGAAAGGCTGAGGGACTTGGGGTTGTTTTCGTTAGAGAGAAGGAGGAGGAGAGGTGACTTAATAGAGACATACAAGATAATCAGAGGGTTAGATAGGGTGGATAGTGAGAGTCTTTTTCCTCGGATGAGGATGGCAAACACGAGGGGACATAGCTTTAAGTTGAGGGGTGAAAGATATAGGACAGATGTCAGAGGTAGTTTCTTTACGCAGAGAGTAGTAGGGGCGTGGAACGCCCTGCCTGCAACAGTAGTAGACTCGCCAACTTTAAGGGCATTTAAGTGGTCATTGGATAGACATATGGATGTAAATGGAATAGTGTAGGTCAGATGATCGGCGCAACATCGAGGGCCGAAGGGCCTGTACTGCGCTGTAATATTCTAATTCTAATTCTAATTCTAATTCTAATTCACACACAAGCCCCTTGCAGAGTTCTCCCATTCACACACAAGCCCCTTTCAGATTTCCCCCCATTCACACACAAGTCCCTTGGACACTCAGCATAGCAGCAATGGCCACTGTAAACCCCACCTCCCCAATGCTACTCTGGTTAGGTTAGGTTACCTTCCCTTTCCCAGCACTGAGGACTTTTGCCTCGGTAGCACTAGCTTTTCAAATTCATGAAATTGAACACGAGCACAAGAACACAAGAAATGGAGCAGAAGTAGACCATATGGCCAGTTGAGCCTGCTCCACCATTCAATATAATATGGCTGATCTTGGGCTTCAATTCCATTTTCCTGCCCACTCCCCATATGCCTTGATTCCCTGTGAGACCAAAAATCTATCCGTCCCAGCCTTAAATGTATTCAATGATGTAGCATCCACAACCCTCTGGGGTAGAGAATTCCAAAGATTCACAACCCTTTGAGTGAAGTAATTTCTTCTTATCTCAGTCCTGAATGATCTGCCCCTTATGCTGAGACCATGCCCCCATGTTCCAGATTCCCCAACCAGCAGAAACAATCTCTCAGTTTCTACCTTATCAAGCCCTTTCAGAATCTTGTATGTCTCAATTCGATTGCCTCTCATTCTTCTAAACTCCAGAGAATATAGGCCCAATTTATTCAGCCTCTCGTCATAGGACAACCCCCTCATCCCAGGGACCAATTTAGTAAATATTCACTGCACTGCCTCCAGTGTAAGTACATCCTTTCTTAAATGTGGAGACCAAAACTGTGCACAGTATTCCAGGTGCAGTCTCACCAAAGCCCTGTACAATTTTAGTAAGACTTCTTCATTCCTGTACTCCAATCCCCTTGCAATAAAGGCCAAAATGCCATTTGCCTTCTTAATAGTCTGTTGCACCTGCATGTTAACTTTGTGCATTCCTTGTACGAGTACCCCCAAGTCTCTCTGAACATCAACACTTACCAGTTTCGCACCTTTTAAAAAATATTCTGCTTTTCTATTTTTATGATCAAAGTGAGCAACTTCACACTTCCCTACTGTTACGACCGACCACTCAAGACAAAGCCCCAATCAAAATACATGATTCTGATTGTGGTGGGAGAAATGAACCTTTGATTCAGTCCTGCCCCTCCACTGATCACCTAACACTTAATTTTAAACTTTCCAAATTAAAAAAAAACTCAGCCAAATTGTACCATCTATTAACCCCCGAATGAAGCTAACCAAACCAGATGTCTTTAGATCAACAAATAAACTGTTTAATTAGAAAAACTAAATTCTTAAACATTACTGAGATATAAACAACATTTAAAATAGAAAAAAATTAGTGTCCTTGCAGATTTACATTCCTGCTGAAGTGGACACTTCCAATTTGGAACAGTCTAAGGTTGCTTGAAGTCCTCACAGCTGTCTGATGGGGGGATAAAGGTTCTTCAACAGTAGAACAGTCTGTAGTCTAATTCAGCAGTTGAATTGATGCTGTTCTTTTCCAGCGATGAATTTCAACAATTACAGTTCAGTAGTTAAAGGAATTTGGTTATTTTCTTTTAAGAAATTAATCTGGCTTGACATCAGAATTCTGAGAGTATAATAAATAGGGTTTAAATAAACCGAGAGAGAGAGCTTTTCCTTCAGTATATGCTGGCAGACAGTCTGTGTATCTGTTAACTGTGCCTCAAAAGCCAGTTTTTCAGCTAGTTTCAAATGTCAATCGGCAACATTGTATCTCGTGTCCTTGGTCCTGAGTGGCTGTATTCTATGGCAACGAGAATGCATATTTGAAGCTGGCTATATCCTATGGCAATGAAATTGCATATTTGAAGCTGGCTGTATGCTATGGCAATGAGGATGTATCCTTTGACTCAGTCCCTGGAGCTTGCTGCCTTAAAGCAGTACTGATGCTATTACAGCCTTAAAGGCACACTGCAAGTTTCCCGACAAAGAAAGAAAAAACTACAGGATCATAACACTACATTATATTCCAATTGCCATCTTGTTGCCCACTCACTTAACCTCTCCCACAAGCAGCAATGTAATCATAATCAGATTATCTGATTGGAATTTTACAGCGTGGCAATGGCCTCGCTCAGCCACTGAAAAGTCAGGGGTGAACCCGTCTCCGCCTGGCCTGGAAGCCATGCAGCGATTTTGCATGGCCCAGGCCCTTTAATTGGCTGCGGGCAAACTGCCACTCCTCTGAGGTAGGAAGTCCCGCCTCCAAGAGCTGCCGGCCAATCAGAGGGTCGTCAGCTCCTCAGTCCCAGCAGGGCCACCAGGACCTGACAGGAATATTTGACATAGTTCTCTGGAATATTTCTCGTGCTGACATGATACCAAATGGAAGACTGTTTAAACAAAATCTCCCAAACGGAGTAATGAAGGTTGTCAATAAGCTTGACTTCTTATCCAATGAAACTTGCTAAAAGCCACTATTCACATCAAGCTTTGTGAAGACAGTACTTTTGGATAACCTTACCAAACTTTTGTCCACTGAGGACTTTGGATGGATTTTTCGTGCTACAGCCTTATTAAGTTGAGTTAAGTCTACACAAATGCAAAGATCACCATTTGGTTTAGGAACTGGAACCATTCCTGAACATCATTCTGTAGGTTCAGTAATAGGAGAAATGACTCTCATCCTGGTATATCTTCTAATTGATATTGGACTTGCTTCATTAGTGGGTGTGGAATCTTCCTCTGCATGAAGACACAAAGTGCTTTAGTACCTTTTCGTAAAGTAATACTATATTTGATCTTCAATTTCCCTAGACCAGTAAACAATTTAGGGAATTCCTTTTGAAAGTGACTCCTGGATTCTTATTGTTTAACCTCTTCTACTTTCTCTATAAGATGAAGTCAATACAAGCTCCTTATTTAAGAGTGAGAGCTCCTGATTTCTTAGAATATACGGTGTTTCTAATATCTTCTTTCCCTTGTACAGAAGTGTTGCCTGTAATTTCCCCTTTACTTCAAGTTCAACCCCTCCTGGGTCATGTAACTGAGTTTCCGTTGGTTTCAGAAAGTGTGTGGAAAACCACAGATCTTTGTCTGATAAGACCATTATACTTCTCTGGTGTTGAGTTTAAAATTAGTGATATGTCCATTTGACATATATGTCTACAGACCAAAATGCCTGATTCAGATCATTGATCTCGCCAAGAACATATTTCGATTGCTCTGCTGCAGGAGTTTGTTTAACATCGTTCACCACTCTATTCATAAATGCTTTTCCTTTAGAACTTGAGGTAATCGAGATTTTATTTTCACACATTTTACCAGGACACTGTTTGCACCTGTGGGTACATTTGGTGCCACATCGCTAGCAGGGTTTAATGGCGTCTTTTGCTTTCCCCACCAATGTACCTTTTTTTACTGGTGCCTCTTTTTCAGCCCTCTGGTGAAGGAACTGAACAGTTGCAGGAGGTTTTCTGAACTAAAGTCATTCTTCACCTCGCAGATTGCTCTGTTGTTCTTTTGGACCTCAGCTTGCCTCACCAGCTGAATAGCTTTGTCCAATGTGAGGTCTTCTTTAGACTGCAAAAAATCTGATAGGGACTCATCAGCAATACCCACAGCAATACAATCTCTTATCAATTCTGCTTTAAGGTCTCCATATTCACATCCTTCAGCTAGCCTGTAAAGGTCATTGATAAAAGCAACGACTGTTTCACCCAGTTTCTGGATCCTTTTGTTGAATCTTGCTCTTTCTAAAATCTTACTGCTCCGCAAGTTGAAACAAGAGTCAAAAGCTTTTAAAGCTTCGTGAATTTAACAAATGTTTTTATTAAGACCTTGTCTGGCAATCACATCATCAGCAAGAATACAACAGTGTATTCATTTGATCTTCTTCAAACTGGCTGTCTAACTTAGATGCAATTCTGTATTTGGGAAATCTTTTTCTCCAGAACAACCAATTTTGTGTTTGATTTGGTTCTTCCATGTGTCCTAAACTTTCTGGAACTGAGAATTTAAGCTCCATTGCTTCAAGTTGTTCTACTTTCACTTTTGAGTTTTTCCCTCCAGAATCTGAGTTTTCCTCTGCTTTTTCAGTCCCGCGCTGATTCCCGCTGTGGCCAATGTTTAAACCTTAGGAATCTCGCTGCTAGACTAAGGATTAATTTCCTCCTCGTACTAAGCTCCATTTTATAGCATTACTGCTCTACTCCTTTAACTCCCTTCTCATGGAGAATCGAGTATTTGCAGCCTCGTTGCTTCCTTTTTATTTCTCTCACTCTGGATGCCACGTGTAATGGCTCGGACCTTGGATCAGACCTCGAATAGGACTTTCCCAGTGCTGTTAGGGACAACATTTTTTAACCTCTTTCAGAGTTCCTCACCAGATCCTGGAATGTTGCTTGGTTTCCTGACTCAAGCCTGCGATCGCTGGACCAAATTTCTACCTCCGATTCCCCAACTCTCTGTGTCTAGAGCTCTTTCACAGCCTCCTCTCGAGTTCTGCAGTTTTTTGGTGCTTTTTTTTCAGGTCTGGCCTTTTCAACTAGTTGTTTCAAATTCTTCTCCTGGGTGTAGGATGGTAAGAACTTCTGTTGTTCTCTATCCCACCACTGATCACCATATTATATTTGTTTGGTATGCTGCCACCTTAGTTAGTCTAGCTAGAGAGATTCTTTAGTCTGGCGTAGTTAAACATTAATCTTTATTACATTATAACTACTTATACTTCACAACAGTCTGTTTGACTCCTTCAAAGCTACGCTGCATCTATCTTCAAGTCTTTCTTACATGCCATGTCTTACATCATCATAGTAGGAGGTATTCTTTACACTTTCTCAACATTAATCCTTTCAGTCCCTTATACTACAGTAAGATTACACCCACTGTATTGTTTGTGGATAGAATATTTATTTATTTTTGTTCAATGTGTGGCTCCATCCGGTGGCCATAAGTTACCAAACAATTGAACCTGTGCATATAAACTAGCATACTTAAACAGAAAACTTCTAAAAGCTGACCAGTAGCTTCAAAAGAGCTGACAGCTCAAAAACAGCTCAGAATATAGGTTTGCACATATAGTTACACTGAAAATACAGTGGGTCCATCACATTTATAGTGGAAAATAGTGGTATAAATTGCAGAGACTTTCCCTTACTTCTCTATCAGATGATTGAAGTTAGTAAGGATTGGTGTTGTCTGTTGCTCAGCCTGTTTTTTTCTGTTTGTTCATGGAATGTGAGCGTCGCTGGCATTTATTGCCCATCCCTAATTGCCCTTGAGAAGGTGGTGGTGAGCCACCTTCTTGAACCGCTGCAGTCCATGTGATCTAGGTACACTCACTGTGCTGTTAGGGAGGGAGTTCCAGGATTTTAGCCCCGCGACAGTGAAGGAATGGTGATATAGTTCCAAGTCAGGATGGTGTGTGGTTTGCAGTTGATAGTGTTCCCATGTGTCTGCTGCCCTTCTCCTTCTCGGTGGTAGAGGTCACAGGTTTGGAAGGTGCTGTCGAAGGAACTGCTGCAGTGCATCTTGTAGATGGTGCACACTGTTGCCACTGTGCATCGGTGATGGAGGGAATGAATGTTTAAGGTGGTCAGTGGGGTGCCAGACAAGTGGGCTGCTTTTTCCTGGATGGTATCAAGTTTCTCTTAGTGTTGGAGCTGCACTCATTTAGGTAAGTGGAGAGTATTCCATCACACTCCTGATATGTGCCTTGTAGATGCTGGACAGGATTTTGGGAGTGAGGAGGTGAGTTACTCACCACAGAATACCCAGCCTCTGGCCTGCACTTGTAGCCATAGTATTCAT
This sequence comes from Heterodontus francisci, assembly GCF_036365525.1. NCBI lineage: Eukaryota > Metazoa > Chordata > Chondrichthyes > Heterodontiformes > Heterodontidae > Heterodontus > Heterodontus francisci. The sequence goes on from NC_090371.1 coordinate 101,644,381, forward strand.
GTATCTGGTCCAGTTAAGTTTCTGGTCAATGGTAACTCCCCAGGATGTTTAGTGTGGGGGATTTGATGATGGTAATGTCATTGAACGTCAAGGGGAGATGGTTACATTCTCTCTTGTTTGAGATAGTCATTGTCTGGCACATTTGTGCTGTGAATGTTACTTGCCACCTATCAACCCAAGAGTGAATGGTGTCCAGGTCATGCTGCATGTGGACAGGAACTGCTTCAGTGTCTGAGGAGTTGCGAATGGTACTGAATACCATGCAATCATCAGAGAACATCCACAATTTGACTTTACGATGGGAAGATCATTGATGAAGCAGCTGAAGATGTTTGGGCCTAGGACACTACCCTGAGGAACTCCTGCAGCAATGTCCTGGGGCTGAGATAATTGGCCTTCAACAACCACAACCATCTTCCTTTGTGCTAGGTATGACCACAACCAGTGGAGATGCTTCTCCTGATTCCCATTGACTTCAATTTTGCAAGGGGTCCTTGATGCCAGGGCACTTTTGTCTGTGTTTGGACCAAGGTTGTAATGAGATCTGAGCCAAGTGGCCCTGGTGGAACACAAACTGAGAATCGGTGAGCAGGTTATTGCTGAGTAGGTGCTGCTTGATAGCAATGTCAATGACACCTTCCATCACTTTGCTGATGATTGAGAGTCAACTGGTGGGGTGGTAATTGGCCGGATTGGATTTGTCCTGTTTTTTGTAGACAGGACATACCTGGGCAACTTTCCACATTGTTGGGTATATGCCAGTGTTGTAGCTGTACTGAAATAGCTTGGCTAGGGGTACAGCTAGTTCTGGAAAACAAGTCTTCAGTACTACAGCCAGTATGTTGTCTGGGCCTATAGCTTTTGCTATATCCAGTGTCTTCATCGTTTCTTGATATCATGTGGAGTGAATTGAATTTGCTGAAGACTGGCATCTATGATGCTGAGGACCTCAGGAGGAGGCCGAGGTGAATCATCCACTTGGCACTTCTGACTGAAGATGGTTGCAAATGTTTCAGCCTTGTCTTATGCAGTTATATGCTGGGCTCCCTCATCATTGAGAATGGGAAAGTGTTTGGAACCTCCTCCTTTGGTTAGTTGTTTAATTGTCCACCACCATTCATGACTGAATGTGGCAGAACTGCAGAGCTTTGATCTGATCCGTTGGTTGTGGGTTCTCTTAGCTCCGTCTATTGTATGCTTCCAATGTTCAGCATGCATGCAGTTCTGTGTTGTAGCTTCACCAGGTTGCGCCTCATTTTTAGGTATGCCTGGTGCTGTCCCTGGCATGCTCGCCTGCTCTCCTCATTGAACCAGGGTTGATCCCCTGGCTTGAAGATAATGGAGCACAAGTCAGAATGTTGTCAATAACCAATAGCCATTACTGTATCCAGTGCCTTCAGCCTTTCCTTGATATCGCATTTGACTATGAGGAAAGAGTGGGACTTGATTGCTCTTCCAGAGAGCCCGCACAGGCAAGATTGCTGAATGAACCCCTTCTATAATGTATGATTCTATGGTCTCTGCCTTTGGCCATGCAGCACTCACTTTCTGGCCCTTAACAGGCCTACTATTCTCCCAATATGATAGGCAGGAAGTGTGCATACATTTATAGAATCCTAGGATACTTACAGCACAGAAGAAGGCCATTTAGCCTCTCATGTCCATGCCGGCTCACTGCAAGAGCAACTCAGTTAGTCCCACTGCCCACAACCCCCCTTTCCCTGTAGCCCTGCAATTCTTTTCTCTTCAAGTGCTTATCCACTTCCCTTTTGAAAGTCCTGATTGAATCTGTCTCCACCACACACTGAAGCAGTGCATTCCAGACCCTAACCACTCACTGTATAAAGAAAGTATTTCCTCATGTCGCAGTTGGTTCTTTTGCCTTATATCGGTATCCTCTGGTCTTGACCCTTCCACCAATAGGAACTGTTTCCCCCTATCTACTCTGTCCAGACCCCTCATGAATTTGAAAACTTCCACCAAATCTCTTCTCAATCTTCTTCTCTATAAGGAGAACAATCCCAGCTCTTCCAATCTATCCATGTATTTCTGGCCAAAGTTCTGCCACCTGTCATATTTGGTAAGCCCGATATGCTGGTGGCATAAGCATAGAATCATAGAAATTTACAGCACGGAAGGAGGCCATTCAGCCCATGGTGTCCACACTAGCTGACAAGGATCCATCCAGCCTAATCCCACTTTCCAGCTCTTGGTCCATAGCCTTGTAGATTATAGCACTTCAAGAGTGTATCTATGTACTTTTCAAATGTTATGAGGGTTTCTGAATCCACTACCCTTTCAGGCAGTGAGTTTCAGATCCACATCACCCTGTGGGTGAAAAATGTTCCCCTTGAGTCTCCTCTAAACCTCCTACCTCTTACCCTAAATTTATGCCTTCTGGTTATGGATCCCTTAACCAAGAGAAATAGGGTCTTCCTAACTACTCTATCTAGACCTCTCATAATTTTATACACTGCAATTAGGTCTCCCCTCAGCCTCCTCTGTTCCAAAGAAAACAACCCTAGCATATCTAATCTTTCCTCATAACTAAAATTCTCCAGTCCAGACCACATCCTCATAAATCTCCTCTGTACCCTTTTCCTATAGAACAGTGACCAAAATTGCATGCAGTACTCCAGCTGTGGCCTAACTAGTGTTTTAATCAGTTTCAGCCTTCTTGTCTTTACATTCTGTACCTCATCTAATAAAGGAAAGTACGCCATATGCCTTGCTTGATCACCTTATTTACCTGTCCAGCACTTTCAGGCATCTGTGCGCATACACTCCAAGGTCCCTCTGTTCCTCCATACTTCTCCATTTTGTTACGACCAGGTGAGAAAGGGGTCAAGGGGTTCCCTCTCAACCTTTGCCTGGTTTAACCGTAATAGGGTTTAACATTTAAAATTAAAAAATACTTCCTCTCAGTGATAGCTCCCCCTCAATGAATCCTTGTTCACTGCTTTCCAATTGTAAGGCAAAGAAATCAATCAGACAGGTTTTCTTAGATTTAAACAAGTAAGATGGAAGTTAATTAATCTTAAACTCTAATTTGGTTTATGACTACGAATACACGACACAACCATGCTAGCATGCATGTGCGATAAACACACACGCAGATAGAGACAGAAAAAGTAGAAAGAATAAAGGGGAAATGTTTGAGGCAATAGCTGGATTTCTATTTACAGTCCTTTGAGTTGGATGTAGAGTCTTTGGTTGCCGGTAAGTCTTGCCATTTCATTGGGCCCAGTGCACGCTTTGACACCTATTTCAATGTAGGAGTCTTTTCTCTCTTGAGGTTTAAGTGACTTCAGTGGATCCGGAGATTAGTGGAAGAGAGAGAAAAAGCCAGACAGGAGAGAGGTTCTCTTCTAAGTTCAGTTGCATTCTGCAGTCTCTGTTTTCAAACTGTTCTGAGCACAATTCAAAACTCCAAGTTGGCCAGCAGGTTAGTCATGTGACTAACCATTCCTGCAGTAACCGCAACCGCTTCTGCAGTTTGTGGATTTCAAAGCTCTCGGTGGGGTGGTTGGTGGGTGGTGTAGTTCTGTCTCTTATACTGACAAGATGTTTATTACCATTGCCCAGACCAATCTCTGTTAATTGAATCAGTGAGCAGTTCCCATTGTCTTTTCCCAGGCAACTGTCTCTTAGAATGCAATTTTTTTGCCAGCTACTGCTGATCTCTTTAAATAAGCCATTTCTCCACTCCAGCAACAGTTTAAAATGAATGTTCATGTGACAAAGTAATATGCCTCATTCTTGGGAGGTGGGGGTCTTCATGACAGTATCCTACCGTTTATTGTATATTTTCTTGCCTTGTTAGCCTTCCTCAAATGCATGACCTCACCTTTCTCCAGATTGAGCTCCATTTGCCACTGTTCCACCCACCTGATAGTTCACTGATATCTTCCTGCAGTCTACAGCTTTCTTCTTCATTATCAACCACATGTACAATTTTTGTATCATCGACAAACTTAATCATAACCCCGACATCCAAGTCCAAGTCATTGATATATACCACAAAAAGCAAGGAACCTAGTACTGAGGCCTGCGGAGCCACACTGGAAACAGCCTTCCAGTCACAAAAGTACCCATTGACTTGTGCTTCCTGCCTCTGAGCCAATTTTGAATCCATCTTGCCACTTTGCCTTGGGCTTTTACTTTCATGACCAGTCTGCCATGTGGGACCTTATCAAAAGCTTTGCTAAAATCCATTGGACTACATCAAATGCATTATCCTCATTGAACCCCTACCCACCCCCCCCCCCCCCCCCGCCTTGTTACCTCCTCAAAAAATTCAATCATGTTAGTCAGCCATGACCTTCCCTTAACAAATCTGTACTGACTGTCTTTGATTAATCCACGCCTTTCTAAATGAAAATTTATCCTGTCTCTCAGAATTTTTTCCAATAATGTTTTCACCACTGAGGTTAGGCTGACTGGCCTGTAATTACTCAGTCTATCTCCATCTCCCTTTTCAAACAATAGTACAGTGTTAGCTGTCCTCCGGTCCTCTGGCACCATGCCTGTAGCCTGAAAGGATTGGAAAACTATTATCGGAGCCTCTGCTATATCATCTCTTGCTTCCCTTAATAGCCTAGGATGCATTTCTTCTGGGCCTGGATAATTATCCACTTTCAAAGGTGTTAGACCCTTAATACTTCCTCTCTCACTATGTTAGCTTTACCTAATATTTCACACTCCTCCTCCCTGATTACAATGAATGTATCATCCCTTTCATGTGAAAACATGTGTAAAGTGTTCACACCCTCTGCCTCCACACACAGGTTACTCTTATGTCTCTAATAGGCCCTACTCTTTGTTTAGTTATCCTCTTATCATTTATGTAATTATAAAAAATCTTTGGGCTTTCCTTGATCTTATTTGCCAAAATTTTTTCATGCCCTCTCGTCACTTTCCTACTTTCCTTTTTAATTTCGCCCCTACACTTTTCAAACTCCTCTAGGTTTTCTGCAGTATTGAACCCTCGGTATCTGTCATAACCTATACTTCTTTTTCGTTATTCCCTCCTTTAAGCTCCTTGGCATCCAGGGGACTCTAGATTTGTTAGTCCCACCCTTTTTCTTTCAGGGAATATACTTCTCTGAACCCTCACTATCTCTTCCTTGAATGCCTCCCACTGATCTGGCGCTGATTTACCTTCAAGTAACTGTTTCCAGTCCGCTTTAGCTAAATCACATCTCAATTTAGTAAAACTAGCTTTACCCCAATTGAAAACTTTTATTCTTGGTTTATCTTTGTCCTTTTCCATAACTATCCTAAATCTAACTGAATTATGATCATTTCTGCCAAGGTGCTCCTCAACATTATTTTTAATTCTTTCATTGGATTTGGGCGTCACTGGCAAGGCCAGCATTTGTTGCACATCCCTAATTGCCCTCGACAACTCAATAGCTTGCTATGCCATTTCAGAGGGCAGTTAAAAGTCAACCACATTGCTGTGGGTCTGGAGTCACATGTAGGCCAGACCAGATAAGGATGGCAGATTTCCTTCCCTAAAAGACATTAGTTAACCAGATGAGTTTTTATGACAATCGATGATAGCTTCATGGCACCATTACTGAGACAAGCTTTCAATTCCAGATATTTAGTAATAAATTGAATTTAAATTCCACCAGCTGCCATGGTGGGATTTGACCCCATGACCCCAGGGCATTTGCCCAGGCTTCTGGATTACTATCTCAGTGACATTATCACTATGCCACCATCTCCCCCTTCCACCTGCCTAGCTTTATTCCCTCAAACTAAGTCCAAAACCACGCCCCTCTTTGACTCGCCACACGTTGAACTCACACAGCACAACATGGGACTAACTGGCAAGACAGCCCCATACTAACTGAATGTAGAGCTGGGGGAGAAAAAAAGTGCTGCTCATGTGACTGCACATTAAAAGAATCATGGGCTGCTCCCCACCTGATACACCCTCACCCCTGGCTACTGATCACTTCACTGCCCCTAGATTTCTATCTAAAGGATAGAATTTTACATTAAGTTTGAAAGTAATATAGTTCATTCTGAAGCTACAGTCTTAGATCTGAACAAAGGAAATGATAAAGGTATGAGGAGCAAGTTGACTGTAGTGGATTGGGAAAATACACTGATTTGACAGTAGACAGGCAATGTCTAGTATTTCAAGAAGTAATACATGGTCTACAACAAATATATATTCCTCGAAGGCGCACAAACCCAACAGGAAAGATGAATCAACCCTGGCTAACGAATAAGTTAAAGATTGCATTAGATCAAAGGAAGTGGCTTATAAGGTTGTCAGAAAAAGTGGTAAACCCAAGGATTGGGAGCAATTTAGAATCCAGCAAAGGTTGACCAAGAAGCTGATAAGGAAAGGGCGGCACAGTGGCACAGTGATTAGCACTGCAGCCTCACAGCTCCAGCGACCTGGGTTCAATTCTGGGTACTGCCTGTGTGGAGTTTGCAAGTTCTCCCTGTGTCTGCGTGGGTTTCCTCCGGGTGCTCTGGTTTCCTCCCACATGCCAAAGACTTGCAGGTTGATAGGTTAATTGGCCATTATAAATTGCCCCTAGTATAGGTAGGTGGTAGGGAAATATAGGGACAGGTGGGGATGTGGTAGGAATATGGGATTAGTGTAGGATTAGTATAAATGGGTGGTTGATGGTCGGCACAGACTCGGTGGGCCGAAGGGCCTGTTTCAGTGCTGTATCTCTATAAAAAAAAAAGGTTCTGGGTACTGCCTGTATGGAGTTTGCAAGTTCTCCCTGCGACCACATGGGTTTCTGCTGGGTGCTCCCACAGCCCAAGACCTGCAGGTTGATAGGTAAATTGGCCATTGTAAATTGCCCCTAGTGTAGGTAGGTGGTAGGAGAATAGTGGGTATGTGGTAGGGAATATGGGATTAATGTAGGATTAGTAAAAATGGGTTTGTTGGTTAGCACAGACTCAGTGGGCTGAAGGGCCTGTTTCAGTGCTGTATCTCTAAAATAAAAAAAGAGAATATGAATGCAAGCTAGCTACAAACATAGAGGCTGACAGTAAAAGCTTTTTTAGGTATGTGAAAAGGAAAAGATTAGCAAGGACAGATGTCGGTCCATGACAGGCAGAGACAAGAGAATTTATAATGGAGAATGGGGAAATGGTGGAGAGACTAAACTATTACTTTGTGTCTATATTCATGAAGGAAGATACAGAAAATCTCTTCGAAATACTAGGGAACCAAAGGACTTGTGAAAATGAGGAACTGAAAGAAATTAATATTAATAAAGAGGTAGTACTAGAAAAATTGGATTGAAAGCTAATAATTCCCCTGGACCAGATGAGTTATATCCCAGAGTGTTGAAGGAGGTGGCCGTACAGATAGTAGGTACATCTGTGGTCATCTTTCAAAGTTCTATAGACTCTGGAATGGTTCCTGCAGATTGGAAGGTGGCAAATGTAACCCCACTATTTAAGAAAGGAGGGAGAGAAAAAACAGGGAACGACAGTCCTGTTAACCCAACGTCAGTCTGAGGGAAAATGCTAGAAGCTATAAAAAAGGATGTGATAACAGGACACTTAGAAAATAATGGTAGGATTGGGCAGAGTCACCAAGGATTTATGAAAGGGAAATCATGTTTAACAAACTTGTTGGAGTTTTCTGAGGATGTTACTTGTAGCATAGATAAAGGAGAACCAGTGGATGTTGTGTATTTGGATTTGGAGAAGGCTTTTGATAAGGTCCCACACAGGAGGTTAATAAACAAAATTACAGCACATGGGATTGGGGCTAACACACTGCAATGGATTGAGAATTGGTTAATGGACAGAAAACAGAAAGTAGGAATAAACATTCTCAGGATGGCAGGCTATTACTGGTGGGTGCGTCAATGATCAGTGCTGGGGCCATAGTTGTTCACAATATAAAAAATGGTTTGGATTTGGGGACCAAATGTAATACTTCCAAATTTGCTCATGACACACAACTAGGTAGAATCTAAATTGTGAGGAGGATGCAAGGAGACTGCAAGGGGACCTGGACAGGTTAAGTGAATGGGCAGGAACATGGCAGATGGAATATATTGTGAATAAGTGTGAAGTTACCCACTTTGGTAGAAAAAACAGAAACACGGAGTATTTCTTAAATGGTGAGAGATTGGGAAGTGTTTATGTCCAAACGGATCTGGGTGTCCTTGTTCATGAGTCACTAAAAGCTAGCATGCAGGTGCAGGAAGCAATTAAGAAGGCAAATAGTATGTTGGGCTTCATCGCAAGGGGTATTTAGTATAGAAGTAAAGATATCTTACAAACAAATTTCTCTGCAGCACCTGTGGAAGAGCCTGTCACTCCAGAATTGGCCTTTATAGCCACTCCAGGCGCTGCTTCACAAACCACTGACCACCTCCAGGCGCGTATCCATTGTCTCTCGAGATAAGGAGGCCCAAAAGAAAAAAAAAAAAAGAAAAAAAGATATCTTACCTCAATGATATAGAGCCTTGGTGAGACCGCACCTGGAGTATTGTGTACAGTTTTGGTCTCCTCATCTAAGGAAGGATATACTTGCCATAGACCGAGTTCAACGGAGTTTCGCCAGACTAATCCCTGGGATGGCAGGATTATTTTATGAGGAAAGATTGAGGAAACTGGGCCTGTATTCTCTAGAGTTTCAAAGAATGAGAGGTGATCTCATTGAAACTTAAAAAATTCTTACAGGGCGTGACAGGATGGATGTAGATAGGATGTTTCCCCTGGTTGGTGAGTCTAGAACCAGGTGACATAGTCTCAGAATAAAGGGTAGGCCATTTAAGACTGAGATGAGGAGGAATTTCTTCACTCAGCGGGTAGTGAATCTTTGGAATTCTCTACCCCAGAGAGCTCTGGAATCTCAATCATTTAGCATGTTCAAGACAGAAATCGATGGATATCTGGATGCTAATGGCATCAAGGGATATGGGGATAGCATGGGAAAGTGGCATTGAGGTAGATGATCAGCCATGTTCTAATTGAATGGCGGAACAGGCTCAATGGTGAATGGCCTACACCTGCTCCTATTTTCCTATGTCCTATGTTCCCTCCTCCAGTCACCACTCCTTGCCCCCAGGCATGGCTACCACCTCTCATCCTAGCCCAAGGACTGATCGACTATCCTCCTCAATTACCTGAGGGACTCTCGACATCAGCAGCTGTCTGATATTCATTTATGCTTTGCTGGTTCTATGGAAATGAGGCCTGAGAGCCAATATCAGTGGCAGCTTGAGCATCACCATTCAGGCATTGGGATAATGTCAATATTATAATATTATGATAATATAATATATAAATAATATATAATTGAAATATGTTATGACCGTGGTGGGAGCAACACACTGTTAATTCAGTCCTGTCGCTCCACAGGTCACAGCATTTTTCTTTAAGCTTTCCAAATTGGAAAAAGCAGCCACATTGCACACTCTAGTGTCCCCCAAATGAAGCGGACCAAACCAGGTATCTTTAGGTAGCAAATTAACTATTTATGAAAAAAACCTAAAATCTTAAAACACTATTAAGATAAACCAATGTCTAAAGACCTTATAACTTCTTATTTAAAAATCTAACTCTCGCATTCACATACATACACACAAAAATTAACAACGGTTCGGTTTTCGATTAGTTGGCCATTAAGAATAAAATATAAAAAGTCTTTGCAAGTTACATTCCTGACGAATGGAATCTTCCAATGTAGAAACAGTCAAAGGTCACTTGAAGTCTTCACAGTGGTCCGATGGAAAAAAAGTTCCTTCAAAGATAGGAATTCAGCAGTTCGGCTGTTGTAGCATTAAACTGTCCCTTCAGGGATAAACACAGCAAATACCGATAATTTGTTAAGAAAGAAAAGCTTTTCTTAATTTTCTTAGGGAATTAATTTGGCTTGAAGCTTTGTAGAATTTTGAGAGAGAAATAGCACAGTTTCTTCAGTTCAAATCGCCTCAGAACTCTCTCTGCTTAAAATGAGTTTTTTGCAGCTAGTTCAAAAAGTCAAACTACAACATTGCATCACGTGACCTCTCTCCCCTGCTGCTGTTGCTCAGCAACCAGAATGCGACTGGCAGTCTGAGTCTCTGGAACATTCAGTCTTAAAGGTGCACTGATCTTTTTACAGTCTTAAATATTTCCAATGAGAAAAAAAAAGCAAGACCGTGACACTTGGCAAAATGAAACGCCATTCCCAAAATGTTTTTCATTACAATGCAAGAAAAAATAAATAGACGTTGGAAAAACACTAACATTTTTTCCCCACATTTACGCACCATTCACACTACTAATAATTTACAGCATTTTCTTTATACCATCACCATTGATATGAGTTAACATGGTTAAATCCATGACAAAGCATCGGCGATAACATTATTTTTCCCTGAAATATGTACAACTATTAGCTCATAAGGCTGTAACAACAGACTCCTTCTAAAGATTCTAGCATTTTGGTTTTTAAACTTTTCCACAAATATTAATGGGTTATGGTCAGTATATATTAGTATTTCTTTATCGTCCTGGCGGACATACACCTCAAAATGTTTGAGAGCCAGTAAATGTCCCAATGTTTCTTTTTCCACAGTGGAATACTTTTTTTGATGACAATTTAGTTTTCTGGAAAAATACCCTACTGGCTTCCCAATGCCCGATTCATCATCTTTCAGTAGGGCTGCACCAACCCCCAGGTCGCTAACGTCGATCGCTATTTTAAACAGTTTAGCAAAATTTGGAGTAGCCAACACTGGTTCATTAGTTAGGATTTCCTTTAGCTTTTCAAAAGCTGCCTGGCATTCATCTAACCATACCACCTTGTTTTTATTTTTTTTGTAGCAAGTCGGTTAACAGAGCAGCCACAGTACTAAACTTTTGTACAAACTTCCGGTAAATACCGGACATCCCTAAAAACCTCATTATTTCCCATTTAGATTTAGGGATAGGGATCTCCAATAAGGCTTGTACCTTTGCTGTTTTTGGCAATACCTGTCCTTGCCCCACTATGTGTCCAAGGTAAGTTACTCTTGCCTTTCCAAATTCGCTTTTTTCCAGATTTATCACTTAAGTCCACGGCTTGTAACTTTTTAAACAGAATTTTTAGCTGGTTTAAATGTTTTTGCCAAGTGTTATATCATCGAGATATACTACACAGTTCGGAACACTGGCTACCACCTGATTCATTAATCTTTGAAAAGTGGCTGTGGCATTTTTTAGCCCAAATGGCATCACCAGGCACTGATAAAGACCATCAAGTGTTACAAAAGCTGATATCTCTTTGGCTCGAGGAGTCAAAGGAACTTGCCTGTATCCCTTTAACAAGTCGATCTTGGTAAGAAACTTAGCGCTACCTACTCTGTCGATACAGTCTTCTAAACGTAGAATTGGGTAGAATTCTGCCTTCGTTACCGCATTGACTTTTCAATAGTCTATACAAAATCGGGTTGACCCATCAAGTTTAGGTACTAGAACTACTGGTGAACTCCAGCTACTTTGGTTTGATCAAATTGTTTTCCAGCATGTACTGAATCTCTGCTTTCACTTGGGCCTGTTTGTCCGGACTCAAGCGGTAAGGGTATTATTTTAAAGGAACGGCCCCCCTATATCCACATCATGTGTGGCTAAGGTTGTACAAACTGGCTTATCCCTATAAACTCTTTTAAACATTGAGAAAAGCTGGGTTAGGTCTTCATATTGTTTTGCCTCTAAGTACAAAAGCAAGTGGTCTAATTTTCCTAGCCATTCTGTATTCACTAATCTAATCGTTGGAGGTTCAATCTGAGAATTTCCTAGGCCTGCTTCTGCCTCATCCTCACTATCCTTTTCCTTCTGAACAGTCCTGATTACCTGACATACCTGTACTGGCTTATCCTCCTCCCTGTGATAATATTGCTTTAGCATATTGATGTGACACAATCGGTTCTTCTTCTGGCGATCGGGGTGTCAAGCAAGTAATTTACTTTGCCCACTCTTTTGATATATGGGCCACTGAACCGTGCTTTTAATGATTCTCCCTGTAACGGTAACAACACTAATACTTCATCCCCTGGTTGAAAATGGTGGGCTTTTGCATTCTTGTCTGCCCACTTTTTCATATTGGCTTGGGATGTTTTAAGGTGTTCCTGAGCCACAGCGCAAGCGTTCATGAGCCTTTCCCAGATCACGGATACATAGTCCAGTATCGAAGATTCATTCTTTTGTTCCAAGAATCTGTCTTTTATAAGTTTTAGAGGACCTCCTACTTCATGTCCGTAAACCAATTTGAAAGGACTGAAGCCTGTAGACACATTCAGTGAGTCTCTAGTGGCAAATAGAAGAAAGTCTGGTCCTTTATCCCAGTCATGTGGATATTCGTGACAGTATGTTCCAATCATTGTTTTCAGAGTTTGTGGAATCTCTCTAAAGTTCCCTGTGATTGTGGGTGTTATGCTGAAGATTTCAACTGTCTAATCCCCAAATTGCCCATGATTCTTTAAATATCTTAGACATGAATTTAGAACCTTGATCTGATTGAACTTCAATTAGTAACCCATATCTCACAAAGAATTACTATTCTAGCAGTAATTGTCTTCAAAGGAATGGCCTCTGGAAATCGAGTCGCCATATCCATGATAGTAAGTATGTATTGATGTCCCACTTTTGTTTTTGGCAAGGGTCCTACACAGTCTACTAATACCCTGCTAAATGGTTCCTCGATCACTGGGAATGAGTCTTGCCGGTTTTATGGTCAGTTGCGGTTTTCCCACCATTTGGCATGTATGGCATGTCCTACAAAATTGTCTCACATCCTTTGTAAGACCTGGCCAGTAATAATGTTGGCTTATGCATGATTTGATCTTCTGAATTCCTCTATGTCCTGCAAAAGGAATGTCATGTGCTGACCTTAATAATCCTTGGCAATATTTAGGTGGTACCACTATCTGTTCAACAACTGTCCTGACTTAGTCTGCAGGTCTATGAGGTGGTCTCTATTTCCTCCTCAAATTCCCGTTTGCCATATAATAGCCTTCCGGAACTCCTTTCGCCTCAGCTTCTGTCAGAACCGGCTGTGCCGTTCGATATATCTCTGGATCAGCTTGCTGTGCTTGTTCCTGTAATTGCTCCATTTCCTTAATTTCACTTGGTTCCTCTTTAATTATAGGAGAAACTGATACTTTTGATCCGGCCAAATCATTTCCTAGGAGTAGATCAATTCCGTCTACTGGCAAACTGTGGACAACTCCCACTGTTACTATCTCGGATATTAAGTCACTGTCCAGGCATACTCTACACAAAGGTATGGGTATATACTCCCCGCCAATTCCATGAACTAAAACTTTAGCGTTCAAGGTGCTCTCTGGTGGAAACGTTATAACTTTTCCCAGGGAGAGTGTTTGGGTTGCTCCTGTATCCCAGAGTATAATGATAGGTTTTCCTGCCTCACTTACAGGATATGGAGTTACTCTCCCCTTTGACAAAAATTCATTATAACTTTTGGGTATTTTATTCTTAACCTCTACACTCCTTTTAGTTTTAGTATCTGGTTTTACAACTGTCATTAAAGCTATAGCCTGGTCTGTTATTCTTTCAGTCAGAGTCTTTTCCTCTGCATTAGCTTTGCATACCCCAACAAGTCCGATGGGTCGACCTCGCAATTTCCAGCATTCTGACCGAAGATGATATATTTTGTGGCAACGATAACACTTCGGCTTGCGTACCTCACTTCTACCCTCAGCACCTCCCTTTCTGACTGAAGAGGTGATCCTGCGGCATTCCCAGCTGCTCCTTCTTGTCCATGGCTACTTGCCTTCCTTTCACTCTCCCACTTTCTATCCTTCTCGGGTTTATGGGGGTGACAGACAAAAGGTTTTGGCTTATCCACAAGCTCAAAACCATCAGCAATTTCCACTGCTTGCCTAGCTTTCAAAACTTTCATGAGCCTTTCCGAGATCACAGATACATAGTCCAGTATCGAAGATTCATTCTTTTGTTCCAAGAATCTGTCTTTTATAAGTTTTAGAGGACCTCATTTGTTTGGCTATTTTTTCAAAAGATATGAAAAATGCCTTTACATCCTTTTCCTCAAACTTAGGAAGAGCCTGTATAAATTTAAACAAGGTTTTGCTGGGTCCTGAGCTGAATTCAGATTCTTCCTGACCTGAATTTCCCCTGGATTCAAGACTACCCCTTTGTCTTAATTCCATCTCTCTTAACTTAAATTCACTCTCTTCTCTTTCACTTTCTCCCCGAAATGATCTCTCTTTCTTCCTTTCCTCCAATTCAAGTTTTCTTATTGTTATTGTTTTTCTGTTTCCTGTTGAAGCTCCAGTTTTTTTCATTTCTAACTGAATCCTAGCTAATTCCACTGCATCACTCTCTGACTTACTACCTTCTTGTCTCTTATCTTCTCCTTCTTCTTCTAATTCCAGATGTTTGGCTATTATGTCAATTATCTCTGCTTTTTTGGCACTTGATTTCAATTCTAACCCCAATTTTGCCACCAATTCTTTTAGTTTGTTCTTAAAGTTATCAAGTCACTAAGGGAAACATTCTGCTTTCCCAAAAACTCTGCTGCAACTGCTAATGCCATTACAATAGTATAGATGGTTCCTTATTACACAAGAATCCTGGTTCCTTTTATTTTTCCTAATTGGCATTCGATTTGGATCCCAAAAATTGAGTTTCCAATTGATATCATCCCAGATGCAAGAGCCCAATGTTATCCCAGAGACGAGCAATTCATATGATTCCAAACGTGAGTCCTCCAAATTAGTCTGTTTCTGATCCCAGACGTGAGCTGCCTAATTAAATATGATTCTGATCGTGGACAAAGCCACCAATTAAAATTTGTTATGACTGCAGTGGGAGTAACGCACTGTTAATATAGTCCCGTCACTCCACAGGTCGCAGCAATTTTCCTTAAGCTTTCCAAATAGGAAAAGCAGCCAAATTCAACACTCTCGTATCCCCGAATGAAGTGGACCAAACCAGGTATCTTTAGACAACAACAAATTAACTATTTATTAAAAGAAACTAAAATCTTAAAAGTTACCACAATAAACCTATGTCTGAAGACATTATATTTTCTTATTTTAAAAAATCTAATGCCGCATTCGCATACATATACTCAAAACTAGCAGTAGTTTGGTTTTTAATTAGCTGCCCATTGAGAATAAAATTTTTAAAAAGTCTTTGCAAGTTTCATTCCTGATGAATGGAGTATTCCAATGTAGAAACAGTCAAAGGTCGCTTGTTGTCTTCACAGTGATCCAATGGAAAAAAAAGATCCTTCAAAGATAGGAATTCAGCTGTTCGGCTTTTGTAGCATTAAACTGTCCCTTCAGTGATGAACACAACACATACCAATAATTTGTTGGGAAAGAAAAGCTTTTCTTTTTCTTTTTATTTATTCATTCATGGGATGTGGGCATTGTTGGCTAGGCCAGCATTTATTGCCCATCCCTAACTGCCCTTGAGAAGGTGGTGGTGATCTGCCTTCTTGAACCGCTGCAGTCCATGTGGGGTAGGTACACCCACAGTGCTGTTAGGAAGGGAGTTCTAGGATTTTGACCCTGTGAGAGTGAAGGAATGGCAATATAATTCCAAGTCAGGATGGTGTGTGGCTTAGAGGGGAACTTGCAGGTGGTGATGTGCCCATGCATCTGCTGCCCTTGTCCTTCTAGGTGGTAGAGGTCGCGGGTTTGGAAGGTGTTGTCTAAGGAGCCTTGGTGCGTTGCTGCAGTGCATCTTGTAGATGGTACATACAGCTGACACTGTGCGTCGGTGGTGGAGGAAGTGAATGCTTGTGGATGGGGTGCTAACAAGGAAGCTGCTTTGTCCTGGATGGTGTCGAGCTTCTTGAGTGTTGTTGGAGCTGCACCCATCTTGGCAAGTGGAGAGTATTGCATCACACTCCTGACTTGTGCCTTGTAGAGGGTGGACAGGCTTTGGGGAGCCAGGAGGTGAGTTACTCGCCACAGGATTCCTAGCCTCTGACTTGCTCTTGTAGCCATGGTATTTATATGGCTACCCCAGTTCACTTTCTGGTCAATGGTAACTCCCAGGATGGTTGATAGTGGGAGATTCAGCGATGGCAATGCCATTGAATGTCAAGGGGAAATGGTTATATTCTCTCCTGTTTGAGATAGTGATTGCCTGGCACTTGTGTGGCGCGAATATTACTTGCCTCTTACCAGCCCAAGCCTGGATATTGTCCAGATCTTGTTGCATTTCTATGCAGACTGATTCAGTATCTGAGGAATCATGAATGGTGCTGAACATTGATTGAAGAAAGGTCATTGATGAAGCAGCTGACGATGGTTTGGTCTAGGACACTATCCTGAGGAACTCCTGGGTCTGAGATGATTGACCTCCAACAACCACAACCATCTTCCTTTGTGTTAGGTATGACTCAAACCAGCGTAGAGTTTTTCCCCTGATTCCCATTGAATTCAGTTTTGCTAGGGCTCCTTGATGCCATACGAGATCAAATTCTGCCTTGATGTTAAGGGCAATCACTCTCAAGTCACCTCTTGAGTTCAGCTCTATTGTCCATGTTTGAACCAAATCTGTAATGAGGTCAGGAGCTGAGTGCTCCTGGTGGAATTCTTCGGGAATTAATTCAGCTTGAAGCTTTGTAGAATTTTGAGAGAGAAATAACACAGCTTCTTTAGTACAAATCGCCTCAGAACTCTGTCTTCTTAAAACCAGTCTTTTCTAGCTTGTTTAAAAATCAAACTGCAACATTGAATCACGTGACCTCTGCCCTGCTGCTGTTGCTTGGCAACCAGAATGCAACTGGCAGTCTGAAACTCCGGAAATTTCTGTCATAAAGGTGCACTGATCTTTTTACTGTCTTAAAGGCACACACAATATTTCTGAGGAGAAAAAAAAAACCAAGACCATGACACTAAGTCCTATGTTCCCACCTCCAGTCACCACTCTTTGCCCCCGGGCTTGGCTACCACCCCTCTTCCTAGCCCAAGGACCGATCGATTATCCTTCCTCACTTAGCTGAGGGACTCTGCGACACCAGCAGCAGTCTGATATTCATTTATGCTTTGCTGACTCCATGGAAATGATGCCTGAGAGCCAATATCAGTGGCACCTTGTGCATCACCATTCAGGCATTGGGATAATACCGTGCATTCCCCAACACCACGAAATGGGCATGCCTGCATTTGTAGGCCAATGATTCTGTGACACAAACAGGTTAATGGAATGTACAGATGAGCAGTAGATGCATTTTAAAGTGAAATTTGAGAGGAAAAGAAGAAATGGGAATACATACTTAATGGAGGTGGTGCAGGATGTGGATGAATAAAGAGACCTAGGAGTTTGAATACTTTCTTACCTGAGTGAGTGCAGATAGACTAATCCAGAAACTATTTGAGTTTTATAAGTAGGGTATGAAGTACAAGAGTAACAAAGGTAATCATAAAGTTGTATATGGCATTGCTTGGCCCACAGTTTTGGATTCCCCATATAGAAGGGGCATGAAAGCCATGGAGAATGCATACTTTTGAATTACCAGGATGATGCCAGGGATGTTAAACTATAGCTATAAGTAGAAACTTGAGATTCTGGGTCTACTTACACTGGACAGAGAAGACTAAGAGGAGATTTAGTAGAGGTTTTCAAAATTATGAAAGGTTTGAATGAGTGAATAGAGAAATATTATTTCCTCTGGTGGCAAGTTAGTAACAAGAGATCATCAATGTAAAACTGTCATAGAAGAGTTCGGAGCTGGTTTGGAAGAAATTTATTTGCATCAATTATTGTTTGAGCATGGAATGATTTGTGAAAGGGAATGGTTGAGACAAAGGCCATTGCATTTCTTAAGGTGAAATTGGGTAAATATTTCAAATTGGTATTAGGGAAGAAAGCAGGGTATTGAGATCAATTTTGGATTGCTTCAGCAAAGAGCTGGCACAAGAATGGCTACCTTCTGTGCAATAAATTTCGACAGTTCCATGGTTTACCTTTCCTTTCCCTCCTCATTTATGCAAAGATAAATAGCCTTCTGACACATTATAAGCAGCCCAGATTTTTCAAAATTGTTTGTATTTGTTTTTTTATTAAGGTGAGGGCATTAACTCCCTCTGCTTGGCGTGCTTTAACCCCAACCTCATTCCTTCACCAATACCTTTTCCTAAATATGTTTTTTCTGCACAAAAGTGCCAATTTAATGCCAATTAGTCAAAGCATGGATAGGTTTGTTCTTTTGGCTTGCATACATTGGGAGCTGTGTTGAGTCAGTCAAACAGCTGGTGTTGAGACTACTGACTGACCTTGCCATCGAAACTGTCAATGTACATTTTGCTCTATCATTTGGTCCACCCAACTTGCCTTCTCTGTCTGCTGTCTCTCTTGAGCCACGTAGCTGAAAATGTCAGTTTGTTGTACATACTGATCTATTGGTCAAATAATTTACAGAAACAAAAACTTAGACTGATTATCAAACTTGTTTAAGAGGACTGGGAATATGTCACAAAAGAATAACAAACCTTTTTCAGAATACGGCCTTCAGCTTTTCTCACAGTTTCTTGGGAATGGAACAGTTTCTTCAGATGAAGTAGATGTTTCTTGATATGCAATATACCATCTCAAGTTGCACCTTTATGGGGATAGTGCAGGAAAATGGTGTTGAAAAAGATCAGCCATGATCTCATTGAATGGTGGAGCAGGTTCAAAGGGCTGAATGGCCTACTCCTGCTCCTAGTTCTTATGTTCAGCAGACATTGGCACCTGTCAAGGCTACTTGCTTTTTTGTTTTGGAATATGCTTGCTCTTAGATCAATCAGAAAACAGAGTGCAACAATCCAACAATATGTTTTTGAATAAACAAGGAATGTTTGAAGGGCAATCCTAATTTTTCCCCATTTACACCATTCTATTCTTGTTAAATAGGTTAAACTTTGTTTGGTGAGAGATTAATGCTTCAGGTACACATTTTTGGTACATATATAATAACTTGCAATTTATTTGTAACAGCATACTTTTGAAACCCACTTCTGTGAAAAATGTGACAATTAATAGACTGTCCCTTAACCCAATACCTCTTTAGGAAATCCAGGTCACAGTTTGTTTAGCAAAAGAATTATCAACTATCTTAATGTGGCTACGTGATTTGTTAAATATATATCAGGCTGTAAAAACTAAATTGCTTTCACCAATAAAGGGAAGGGTAATTAATTTTACAGTTGACATAGGGTGAGTTGTGCATCCAATACATATTAGTCCCTGACAAACTGCAGGTCACCTTGGAGTCACAGCCCACTGATGATTAGTGGGATTGGTATGGTTGCATGTTACCCTCTGATGGGGTGAACACACAGCTGTTATCGTCTTTCAGATTTTATTGCTCCTGCCCTATGCACTTGCTGATCCTCTTCTACACTCTTGTTAATTACAGGCAAAATGTCCTTGTTTGCAATTCATATCTATGTTTTAACATACAATTAGATTGTGTTCCTCTTTCAAAATCTCTTAATTTTAATGTGTGTATATGTTTTTTAATAAGTTCTACATCTTTTTACATTAATTTTACATTATACATTACATTTAAAATGAAGAGCAAGTTCAATATGAATAATAGATTGTTTTTCATTTCTGTGCTCCCACCAAAAGAGGGAGCACTTCACACACCAGGAGGAACAATTGGGAATTTAGGTTCTGTGCCGAATACTATGACCATCATTTTCCATCCAGTAATTTTATTGGATGGAAAATTGTGGGATCACAGGTCGGGTTTATGCTTAAGGGCTGCATTTTACCGCCCCGCACCCCCCCACCCCCACCACTGCACCCCATCCCCCAGCCCAGGGGTTGTGGCAGGGGGAGGCCAGAAAATGCTCCGGGAGAGGCCCACCACGGGCCCCGACGCCGGGAAGGCCCCGGCCCACATGGCTGGCAGTGGCGAGGCCTCGTGGTGACCCCGCCCTCCCCCACTGCCCGGCGGCAGCATAACAATTTGAATATGTTAATGTATTTAAACTAATGAATTAAATACTTACCTGCTCCCACCGTTGGTCCAGGTTCCATATTGGTGGTGGCAGCTGGCACTCCCGCACCTTCAGATCTCCATTTGGATCGGATCGGCTTCGAGCTGGTAAAATTCAGCCCTAAGTTCCTGATATACATTCCCAATGGCTGAAGCTCTGTTCTGGCAACACAACATCTGAAAATGTTTGTTTATGTGGAAGTGTACATTGCTGGGGAAAATGCCTCCTCTGTGCACAAAATGTAGAGAAAGGGCACAAAATTTCATTACATTTGGTGCATCTAGGAAGTTTTCCTCCTGTATGGATTTTCTTTTATTCCTTTTGCGTCATTAACTGTAATGTAGTGCTTTTTGCACTATAGATTCAGGTCACTCAGTGGTCAAAGTTAACCTGTCATTTTTTCCCCATAGTCTTTTCATATTAAAGCACTTATCAAAGCTTCCGGATATATTGCTGAACCCTTGATACATACCTCTTTCACCTTCAGATTCAACTACTCCAAGGCTCCCATTGCTGGTCACCCCTCCCGCACCCATCATAGAGTCACAGAGTTATACAGCACAGAAACAGGTCCTTTCACCCATCTTGTTCGTGCCAGCCATCAAGCACCTATCTATTCTAATCCCATTTTCCAGCACCTGGCCTGTAGCCTTGTATGCTATGGCGTTTCAAGTGCTCATCTAAATACTTCTTAAATGTTTTGAGGGTTCCTGCCTCAACCACCCCTTCAGGCAGTGTATTCCAGATTCCAACCACCCACTGGGTGAAAATATTTTTCCTCAAATCCCCTTTAAACCTCCTGCCCCTTACCTTAAATCTATGCCCCCTGGTTATTGACCCCTCCGCTAAGGGAAAAAGTTTCTTCCTATCTAACCTATCAATGCCCCTCATAATTTTGTATACCTCAACCAGGTCCCCCCCTCAGCCTTCTCTGCTCTAAGGAAAACAACCCTAGCCTTTTCAGTCCCTCTTCATGGCTGAAATGCTTTCTCAAGGGGTGCTGTGGAATCAGAGGAGGAGGCCCAGAAAATTCTAGAAAGAGTTGGACGAGACAGGTGAATGCTGCTCTTTATCTGAGGAGGGCTGGAATACAAATGGGTGGAAGTTATGTTGCAGCTGTACAGAGTTTTTGTTAGACCCCATCTGGAGAACTGCATTCAGTTCTGGACACTGCACCTCAAGAAAGATACACTGGCCTTGGAGTGGGTACAGTGCAGATTCAGCAGAATGATACGTGGACAGGTTATATAAGCTAGGCTTGTATTCCCTTGAGCATAGAAGATTAAGGGGTGTTCTAAATGAGGTGTTTAAGATGATTCAAGGATTTGGTAGGGTAGAGAGAAAGTATTTTCTGTGGTGGGAGTGCCCAGAATAAGGAGATATAACCTTGAAATTAGAGCCAGGCCACTCAGAGGTGATGTCAGGAAGCATTTCTTCACACAAAGGGCAGTGGAAATCTGGAATGATTCCCCAAAAAGCTGTTGAGGGGAGGTCAATTGAAAATTTCTAAAGTGAGATTGATAAATTTTTGTGAGACAATGGTATTAAGGATTATGGAAGCAAGTGCTGTATTATCAGAGGTACGATCTTTAAGATGAGTCTTTAAGACATCTGCTGGCCCAGAGGATGTGCCAATGCACTTTACAGACGATGAAGTAAAAGATTCCATGGCATTATTCAAAGAATAGTGGGGACTTCTTTTGGCCATCACACCTCAACTATCACCAACAAAATCAGATGTCTTTGTCATTTATTCAGTTGCTGGTCTGGGATATTACTGTTTCCCCACTGATGGCTTCCTTTGTCTTCACTTTGTTCCTTTCAACAACCAAAACTCTGTTTAAATTGGACTTCCCAATTATTGGATTCCTCTTCCATCAGGAATTTTTAAAAATTCATTCATGGGATGTGGGAGTCGCTGGCTAGGCCAGCATTTATTGCCCATCACTAATTTCCCTTGAGAAGGTGGTGGTGAGCTGCCTTCTTGAACTGCTGCAGTCCATGTGGGGTAGGTACACCCACAGTGCTGTTAGGAAGGGAGTTCCAGGATTTTGACCGAGTGACAGTGAAGGAACGGCAATATAGTTCCAAGTCAGAATGGTGTGTGACTTGGAGGGGAACTTGCAGGTGGTGGTGTTCCCATGCATTTGCTGCCCTTAAATTTCTAGTTGGTAGAGGTCGTGGGTTTGGAAGGTGCTGTCTAAGGAGCCTTGGTGAGTGGCTGCAGTGCATCTTATAGATGGTACACACTGCTGCCACTGTGCATTGGTGGTGGAGGAAGTGACTGTTTGTGCATGGGGTGCTTTGTCCTGGATGGTGTTGAGCTTCTTGAGTGTTGTTGGAGCTGCACCCATCCAGGCAAGTGGAGAGTATTCCATCACACTCCTGACTTGTGCCTTGTAGATGGTGGACAGGCTTTGGGGAGTCAGGAGGTGAGTTACTCGCCACAGGATTCCTAGCCTCTGACCTGCTCTTGTAACCACGATATTTATATGGCTACTTCAGTTCAGTTTCTGGTCAATGGTAACTCCCAGGATGTTGACAGTGGGGGATTCAGCAATGGTAATGCCATTGACTGTCAAGGGGAGATGGTTAGATTCTCTCTTGTTGGAGATGGTCATTGCCTGGCACTTGAGTCGTGCAAATGTTACTTGCCACTTTTCAGCCCAATCCTGGATATTGTCCAGGTCTTGCTGCACTTCTACACAAACTGCTTCAGTATCTGAGGAGTCGCGAATGGTGCTGAACATTGTGCAATCATCAGCGAACATCCCCACTTCTGAAGTTATGATTGAAGGAAGGTCATTGATGAAGCAGCTGAAGATGGTTGGGCCGAGGACACAACCCTGAGGAACTCCTGCAGTGATGTCCTGGAGCTGAGATGATTGATCTCCAACAATCACAACCATCTTCCTTTGTGCTAGGTATGATTCCAACCAGCAGAGAGTTTTCTGCCTGATTCCCATTGACTCCAGTTTTGCTAGGGCTCCTTGATGCCATACTCGGTCAAATGCTGCTTTGATGTCAAGGGCAGTCACTCTCACCTCACCTCTTGAGTTTAGCTCTTTTGTCCATGTTTGAACCAAGGCTGTAATGAGGTCAGGAGTGGAGTGACCCTGGCAGAAACCAAACTGCGTATCACTGAACAGGTTATTGCTAAGCAAGTGCCGCTTGATAGCACTGTCGATGACACCTTCCATCACTTTACTGATGATTGAGAGCAGACTGATGGGGCGGTAATTAGCTGGGTTGGATTTGTCCTGCTTTTTGTGTACAGGACATACCTGGGCAATTTTCCACGTTACAGGGTAGATGCCAGTGTTGTAGCTGTACTGGAACAGCTTGGCTAGGGGCTTGGCAAGTTCTGGAGCACAGGTCTTCAGTACTATTGCTGGAATATTGTCAGGGCCCATAACCTTTGCAGTATCCAGTGTCTTCAGTCGTTTCTTGATATCATGCGGAGTGAATTGAATTGGCTGGACTGGTATCTTTGATTCTGGAGCCTTCAGGAGGAGGCCAAGATGGATCATCAACTCAGCACTTATGGCTGAAGATTGCTGCAAATGCTTCAGCCTTATCTTTCGTAATGATGTGCTGGGCTCCCCCATCATTGAGGATGGGGATATTTGTGGATCCACCTCCTCCATTTAGTTGTTTAATTTTCCACCACCATTCACGGCTGGATGTGACAGGACTGCAGAGCTTAGATCTGATCCATTGGTTATGGAATCGCTTGGCTCTGTCTATCGCATGCTGCTTACACAGTTTGGCACGCAGATAGTCCTGTGTTGTAGCTTCACCAGGATTACACCTCATTTAGAGGTATGCCTGGTGCTGCTCCTGGCATGTCCTCCTGCACTCTTCATTGAACCAGGGTTGGTCTCCTAGCTTTATGGTAATGGTAGAGTGGGGAATATGCTGGGCCATGAGGTTACAGATTGTGGTTGAGTACAATTCTGCTGCTGATGATGGCCCACAGCGCCTCATGGATGCCCAGCTTTTATGTCATGGACAGATGCATCTGCGGAAGGCAGATTGGTGAGGACAAGGTCAAGTATGTTTTTCCCTCTTGTTGGTTCCCTCACCACCTGCTGCATACCCAGCCTCGCAGTTATGTCCTTTAGGACTCGGCCAGCTCGGTCAGTAGTGGTACCCTCCGAGCCACTCTTGGTGATGGACATTGAAGTCCCCCACCCAGAGTACATTCTGCACCCTTTCCACCCTCAGTGCTTCCTCCAAGTGCTGATCAACATGGAGGAGTACTGACTCATCAGCTGAGGGAGGCTGGTAGGTGGTAATCAGCAGGAGCTTTCCTTACCCATGTTTGACCTGGTGCCATGAGACTTCATGGGGTCCGGAGTCAATGTTGAGGACTCCCAGGGCAATTCCCTCCCGAATGTATAGCACTGTGCTGCCGCCACCTCTGCTGGGTCTGTCCTGCCGGTGGGACAGGACATACACAGGGATGGTGATGGCAGTGTCTGGGACATTGTCTGTAAGGTATAATTTGGTGAGTATGACTATGTCAGGCTGTTGCTTGACTAGTCTGTGGGACAGCTCTCCCAACTTTGGCATAAGCCCCCAGATGGTAGTAAGGAGGATGTTGCAGGGTTAACAGGGCTGGGTTTCCCTCTGTCGTTTCCGGAGCCTAGGTTGATGCTGGGTGGTCCATCTGGGTTCATTCTGTTTCATTGACTTCGTAGCGGTTAGATACAACTGAGTGATTTGCTAGGCCATTTCAAAGTCATCCACTTTGCTGTGGGTCTGGAGTCTCATGTAGGCCAGACCAGGTAAGGACAGCAGATTTCCTTTCCTAAAGGACATTAGTGAACCAGATGGGTTTTTACAACAATCGACAATGGTTTCATGGCCATCATTAGACTTACTTTTAATTCCAGATTATTCAATTAAATTCAAATTCCACCTTCTGCTGTGGTGGGATTCAAACCCATGTCCCCAGAAAAATACCTTGGGTCTCTGGGTTACTAGTCCAGTGACAATACCATTACACCACCACCTCCCCATACTATGCCACAGCCTCCCCACTACACCTCCTTTTTCTCTGCTTATAATAAAGGCACATCTATCCTAACCCTTAATTGCCATGTAACTTGAATTTCCTTTGTGTCCATTTGTTTGCAAATTTTGGCTGCAGCTTCTGACTCAAGTCCATTACATCTTCCTTTTCATTTCACATCTCTTTACTCCTTTCGGGTCCTTCTCTCCTGTTTCCTCCTCTGGTTTCCTCGCCATGCCTCTCTCTCCTGCTTTAAGACCCTGATTAATACCGACCTCTTTGACCAAGCTTTCAGTCACCCAATATAATATCTCCTTCCGTAGTCACTTTTTGTCTGATTGTGCTTCTGTGAAGCACCTTGGGACGTTCTTCTATGTTATGGGTGCTGTATAAATGCAAATTGTTGTTGTAGTTGTTTTTCATTTGTCTGTTTAACAATAATGACTGCTCTCCAAAAATAATCCCTCAGTTGTAACGTATGCTGGACACCCTGACAACATGATAAGACACGATATAACTGCAATTTTATTCTTTCATTTTTTCTTTAAATTTAAGAACAGGTGTTTCAAAAGAATTAGTTGGCATCAATTTTTAGTGAGTTGATAGCAGAGGAAAGATAAAGCAGCAATTTCAATTCAGAGCAATTCTACTCGCTCTCAAAAGCTGTGTTTCAGATTTTAGAACAGCACCAGTGCGGAAATAGAAGAATAGGACCAGCAGAGGGAGACGCTTAATAAGCTCTTACTGATGTTACGGTCAAGTTAGGAGGAGTCGAAGGGCTTCCTTCTTTTCTCTCTCCTTGATGGCCTCTACTGGTTTAATTCTTTCTTAAAATGGATGTACCAGCCAATTCCCTAGGTGTTTGATTACTTATTTGCTGTGATCATAACAAGAACCTATTGGACAGGTTTTCTCCAGTTAACAAAGAAAGAGGTTAACTTTATTGTACCTAAACCAATTAATGAAAATAATAAACTATGCACCAACCTTCACACACACACACACACACACACGAGGTTTACACACACACACACACACACACGAGGTTTACACACACACACACGAGGTTTACACACACACACACACACGAGGTTTGCACACACACAAATAGCCTACATAGTGGGGAAAGGTAGATTGCTTGAGTTACAGTCCATAGAAAAAAGGGGTATACAGTCTGCTTGACAGACTTGTGCTTGTTTGTCCCCTTCCTGGCTGTGATACCATTTTAGCATATTGATATGGCACAGCCTTTGCTTTTTCCTACAATCTGGGGTGTCAATTATATAATTCACCTGGCTAATTCTCTTTATTACTCTTTAAGGGCCACTGAACTGGGCTTTCAATGGTTCTCCCTGTATTGGTAATAGCAATAACACATGGTCTTCGGGCTGAAATGTTCTGCCCTTGGCATGTTTATCCGTCTGCCTTTCCATAGCTGTCTGGGAGGTTCTTAGGTGTCCCTGAGCCACCACACAGGTTCTCGTGAGCCATTCTCGGAACATGAAGATTTAATTTAACAGGGAAGTTTTGTCCCTGTGTCCCAAAACTGTTCCTTGATTAGTTTTAGAGGACCTCTCACCTCGTGTCCATAAACTAATTCAAAGGGACTCATTGGGTGAGTCCATGGTAGCAAACAGAAGAAATCCCAGCCATTTGTCCCAGTCTTGGGGGTACGCAGAGCTGTAAGCCTTGATCATTGTCTTTAGGCTCTGGTGGTACCGCTCCAAAGTCCCTTGTGACTCTGGGTGGTAGGCTGAGGATTTCAGCTGGGTTATGCCCAGATTACCCGTGACCTTTTGAAAAATACTGGATATCAAATTTGTGCCCTGATCCAACTGGATTGCAGCAAGCAACCCATATCAGGTAAAGAATTGGGTTAGCCCCTCTACCTTTGTAAAGATAGTTCTTAGAGGGATAGCCTCTGGAAATCAAGTAGCCGCATCCATAATGGTGAGAAGATGCTGGTAGCCCCCTTTTGTTTTAAGCAGTGGCCCCACACAACCTACCAGCACTCTGCTGAACAGTTGAACAGTTCCCCAAAAACCAGTATGGGAATTAAGGGTGCAGGTTTTATTGCAGGTTGGTGCTTCCCCACGACTGGCACATGTGGCAAGTTTTATAGAATTCCACCACATTCTTCTGGAGTTGTGGCCAGTGAAAATGCACTCCTATGCGGGCGTGGGTTTTTCTGATACCGACATGTCCAACCATTAGAATCACATGGGCTATTCTCAATATTTCCTTACAGTACCTTGGCGGCACCACTACCTGTCCATTCTTCATCTGCAGGTCTGCAAGGAGGTCTCCACTTCCTCATCAGCACCTCATTCTGTAAATAGCAGCACTTTGGGACTCCCTCTGCTTCAGCTTCGGTTTGGGCAGTTTGTGCTAACTTTGACCCTGGGTCAGCTTGCTGAGCCTCGACCACGGAAGACCTGTTTAACCCACCCTTTGGGTTCTCTAACTTCCCAAAGAAGGTTTCAGGTAACTAGACAGTAGGATCATCTGCCTACAGTGTTAGTTCAGCCTCCTCTGACAGAGCTTGTTTGGTCATCGTACAGTAAGGAAAAATGCCAAGGACCTTTTCCTGTCAGTTCTCTGTCTCCCTGACCTCTTTCAGTCTCTCTAAAACCACTGGGGAAGGTACCACATTCGTCCCCACCAGATCATTACCCAGGAGCAGGTTGACCCCGTCCACAGGTAAACTAGGGACAATTCCCATTGTTACCAGTCCTGAAACAAGGTCGCACTCCATTTGCACCCAGAATAAAGCTATGGGCATATACCTTCCTCCAATACCATTTACTAGCACTTTAGCATTTAATGCACCCTCTGGGGGAAAGGTCATACCATTTCCTTGCAGAAAGGATTGGGTGATCCCTGTATCCCTAATTATAACGATAGGCTTACTTGCCTCACTCGAGGGGTATGGGGTCACTTTTCCTCTGGACAGAAAATCCTGGTAACTCAGGGATTTTGTTAAGTTTTCCCGCAATCTCAATTGGGTTTTACTGCCACAGTTAAAGCCACAGCCTGGTCTGCTATTCTTTCCATCAGGGCCCCTTTTTCTGCACTGGGATGATGTGACCTGACTAAACCTCTGGGTTTTCCCCGTAATTTCCAGCAGTCAGCTTGAAGGTGACCTGCCTGGTTACAATGGAAACATACAGGCTTTTGGGCATCACTCCTGTTCTCAGCACCTTCCTTTTTGGCCTGAGGAGGCCTCGTGTTTCCAGCTTTCCCTTCTTGCCCACGGCTGTTCATCCTTCTATCATCCTCCCACCTTCTATCCTTTTCAGGTTTTTGGAAGTGACTAGGGAAGGGTTTCCCTTGGGACAAGGGCTTGTTAATAAGTGTATAATCATCAGCCAGGATTGCTGCCTGCCTGGCTCTGGGAAACTTTTGTTCCTGTACGTGATTTCTTATGGAAAGGGAAGCAAGTTTTTGAACTCCTTGAGGAGGATCACCTCTCTGAGCTTTTCATAGGTGGACTCTATCTTAAGTGCTTGTTAAAATCAAGCTGCTTAACTCTTTCAATCTCGAGGTAAGTTTGTTCCGGCTGCTTTTGGAGGGTGTGCAATTTTTGGCAGTACGCCATCAGTTTTAGCTTAAATGCACCCAGGATAGTATTTTTAGTCATCTCATAGCCTGATCAACTCTCATCAGGCAACAGTGAATAAACCTCATGAGCTTTTCCTATTAGTTTGCTTTGCAATAACAATGTCCAGCTCTCTGCCGGCCACTTCAGCTGTTTTGCAAGCTTTTCAAAAGAGACGAAAAATGGTTCCACATCTCCCTCATTGAACTTTGGTATCAACTGGGAAAAATTTAAGAGCTCAGCACCCAGTCCTGAGCTAGGGGTTGTTCCCTCACTAACAGTTCCTTTACTGGGCACATTGGGTCTTCCCCTATTCAGTTCAAGCTGCCTTAACTCCCTTTGGAAAGATCTATCTTTTTCCCTTTCCTCCCTTTTTCCCTTTACTGGAATTCTCTCCCCTCCTCTCTCTGGAAAGCTCTCTCTTTTTCTCTTTCCTGAAGTTCTTTCTGCTGTTTCTCCTTCCGGAATTCTAATTCTAGTCTCCTCTGTTCTAGTTGTACCTTAGCTAATGTTACTTTGTCTGTTTCTGTTGGAGAAAATCCAGTTAACCCAATGATCCAACAAATTCTCTGGACTCAGACTTTGAGAATTAACAGACTTTATGCATGATATCATGGAGAGCACACCTTACCTAAAAGCGGTCCAGTGTTACTCTCCCGAACAAAGGAAATCCACAACGGATGTACAGTTACTCAGCCCATCCCGGCTGGACACAATCCAATCAGAATGGTTATTGATTACATACATTACACATAGTACCAATTAAATCACTGATGAGTCATCATGGGGCAACCTGATCAGCTTATGCCGGCCCTGATCATCAATTGATGAGTTCAGGTCCCATCCATTGTCCTGAAGTCTCCCAATTATCACCTTAAATGGGCCTGCATTCCTGAAGGTGCCGGGCAGTCTGCAGATTCACTGATAAGAGGGGCCCCCTCTCGTTATCTGTGTTATGCTGTACCAGGCTCCAGCTGTGAGCTCTGTCCACAGTGCCTCGGGCTAAAACTCCATTTTGTATCAATGTGTGGCTATACTTTCAACTCATATAAGAGAGAATATATGTATACGTTCTTATTAGGATTATGTTAATCTGTCTACAAAATAATAGGTATAGAAGCAAAACCCAGCAAAATTGCTCCCACAGTTTCAGATTCTGGTTTTTCAGTGTCAATTTTAAAATGGTTGGCCACAAGTTTTAGGATTTCAGGCTTCCTAGCTTTTGGATGGTTGGTAATCTCTAATTGCCCAGCTACATCCTCAACTCTTAACAGATAGGGTTTTTAACCTGGACCAAGTTACTTCACTCTGTTCCAGGAAGGTACTGGCCTTGAATGTGGGCATTTTAGTACTCGAGCACTGAAAACCACAAGAAAACTTGTATTAAAGTTTTTTAATTATTGCTAGGGATCAATTTAGTTTCCCACTTCCAATTTCTCATTTGTCTTCGGGTTTGATTCCAGATGTGAGCCCCCAAATTTCCATTACAGTCAAGCAAGGATGAGTCGAAGGGCTTTGCTCTTTTCCTTCTCCTTGTTTGACCACAACAGGTTTAATTGTTTCTTAAAGTGGATGTACTGGCCAATTCACTGGTTGTTTGATCACCTACTTGCTATGATCATAACAAGAACCTATCAGACAGGTTTTCTCGAGTTAACAAAGAAAGAGGCTAACTTTATTGTACCTAAACTGAACTAATGAAAATAATAAACTATGCGCCAACTTTCATGCACACACACAAACACACACGAGGTTTGCACACGCACAAATAGCCTACATAGTGGGGAAAGGTAGATTGCTTGAGTTACAGTCCATAGAAAAAAGGGCTATACAGTTTGTGGTTGATGGTTCGGCTGGTTTCTAGCTGAATTCGGTGGTCCTGTGGCTTTTAGTTTGATGAGGTAGATGACTGATTCGGTGGGTCTCTTGGAGACTGAGATGCGGATGACTTCCTCCAACAGGGTTTCTGATTGTAGTCAGAGTACTCAGACGTGGTCAGTCAACAGGCAGAATTCAAAACTCATAAGCTGAAATGGAGAGAGAGAGAGAGGGACCCCACTTGGGTCTGCACATGTCAGAGTCCAGAAGCTTCTCCTTGCTGCTGTAGATAAACACAAGCTTAAAACCACAGATCGGGAGGGGCTTGTCACATGACAGCCACTCAGTCATTCAAGCATAGCAGTTAGCAGTATTTCTTCTCGCTAAAAAGAACAAATAGTTCCCTTAAACTTTCTCGGTCTTGGTTCTTGCTGGGGAATGAGCAGACATTTTGTCTCCCTCCTCACAGGCCTTGCAATGCAGTGTTGCAAATTAGGTGGCCATCCTAAGCTGCCAGCAGAGTCATCCTTCATCAGTTCTCTCTTAAATTTCTGCAAAAAATGTAAATTCAGATCTCCAGTCAGTGGATTAAAGAAAATTATCATTCAACAAAGCAAGTTGGTGTGACACTGATAATAGGGCAATAACTTACATTTATTGCATAGCACTCCTCACCAGCAGAGAGGCAGCTCAAGCTACAATACAGTGTAAAGGCAAAGAGTAGACAACAAGTGGGTGGGGGGGGGGGGGGGTGGGGGGTGAGCAGTGCATAGTGGGCCAAAGTATGGTTGAAGAGAACCATATAAAGGCAGCCTTAAAGGCAGGGTGGAAGATGGTAGGGAAAAGATGCTGGATCAGAGAGTTCCAGAGGGAGGATGCTTTATGGCTGAAGGAGTGGCGAGCGATGGTGCTTTGGAGGCAGCAGAAAGAAGTGGTAAGTGGGTGTTCCATGCTAAAAAAGGTTTCTGAAGACCATGAGAGATTTGGCAAACATAATAATTTTCAAGTCAATTTTCTGATGCACAAGGACCAGTGGAAAATGGAAAGGGAAGTGTGATGTGTTGCAAATGGGGATCTTGAAAAGGATGAAAAAGGTGGCGAGATGCAAGTGCATTGGTGCAGGTGAAGCTCGAAGAGAA
Organism: Heterodontus francisci; assembly: GCF_036365525.1. Classification (NCBI taxonomy): domain Eukaryota; kingdom Metazoa; phylum Chordata; class Chondrichthyes; order Heterodontiformes; family Heterodontidae; genus Heterodontus; species Heterodontus francisci. The sequence continues at coordinate 101,675,908 of NC_090371.1, forward strand.
TGGGGAGAGAAGTGTGATGGGGTTACAGACCTTGTTACAGGTCAGGATGTTGTTAGTGGATGGAGGTGAGGTGGTGTGGTGGGGATAAAGTGTGTTTAATATTGAGTTACATTGCAGTGATTCTCTTGTTTATGAAATGAATTGAATTAACATTAATATGGAATCCTATTCATTCTTTTCTAATTTCCACAAATAGGAAGAGGGGCCAAAACCTTTTGTGCATTAAGAAGTGAATGGAAATCTCACAAAAATTCATTATAAACACATTGGAAATACAGTGAGTAAACGGAGCACTCATTGAGATTTCCTGAAACTGACTTGGAAATTCATGATCGATAAGTTGCCCTGTCCATCTCACTCCTGTGGGTGTCGTCTATGTAGCTATCATATTGAGATCATTTCACAACACATTTTCCTAGGGAGAATTGCTGAAAGAGATCAGATAAAACATTGAAGTTGCTGACTTTTGAAGTTCTAACTTGTTCTGAATGTGTGACCGTGTTAACATTCTTATCGCATTGTACAGGAAAACCACAGTGACGTTGTTTATTTACTTCTGGCAGATTTAGTATGTGATACCAAAATATGTCTTCGTAAGATAACATTTTTAGTACGTCAATAACTTATGCAGAAATCTTTCTGAAATATTGTTTGAATTATCCATTTAGTAATTCAGAAACAGTTGTGTTATATTTGAAACGTCATGGGCTGTGCCAACTTGTAAAATGAACTACTGCTTCAGAACCCCAAATGTCATTTTTTTAAACCAAAATTGAATGTTATTCTATTATTGTGAAAACACCTTTAAGAACATGCGAAATAGAAGCAGGAGTAGACCATACGGCCCCTCGAGCCTGCTCTGCCATTCAATATAATCATGGCTGATCTTCTGCCTCAACCCCATTTTCCTGCCCACTCACCATATCCTTTGATTCCCTGAAAGATCAAAAATCTGTCAATCTCAGCCTTGAACATATTCAATGATGGAGCATCGACAGCCCTCTGGGGTAGACAATTGTAAACATTCACAACCCTCCGAGTGAAGTAATTTCTCCTCACCTCAGTCCTAAATGATCGGCCCCTTATCCCAAGACTGTGCCCTCATGTTCTAAATTTCCCAGCCAGGGGAAACAACCTCTCAGTGTTTACCCTGTCAAGCTCCTTCAGAATCTTGTATGTTGCAATGAGATCACTTCTCATTCTTCTAAACTCCAGAGAGTATAGACCCAATTTACTCAGCCTCATCCCAGGGACCAATCCAGAGAACCTTTGCTGTACCGCCTCCAATGCAAGTATATCCTTCCCTAGCGATGGAGACCAAAACTGCGCACAGTACTCCAGCGATGGCCTAAACAAAGGCCTGTACAATTGTAGCAAGACTTCCTTGTTCTTGTACTCCAATCCCCTTGCAATAAAGGCCAACACGTAATTTACCTTCCTAATTGTCTGCTGTACCTCCATGCCAACTTTGTGTGTTCCTTGTATAAGTAGACCCAAGTCCTTCTGAACATCAACATTAACAGTTTCACGCCTTTTAAAAAATATTCTGCTTTTCTATTACTACTGTTATGGACAGAATTGAGAGAGAACTGAAACCCCAGTTCTTTTTCCTTTAGCATCTGTAATCAGGTTGTTTTTAACAAAGATGTGTGTGTTTCTTAACCCCTGAGTAAATGGCCAATGTGAATAAACAGCAGCACGCTTTTCGTGGGTTCAAATAAAGAGGATTATTTTTCTTCACAAGTTCACCCCTAAAGTCTAACACTACGTTACTCACTCTCGACTCTCACACACACACTCACACACACACACTCGAGAAAGAAAGCCGTTAAAAGGATAGTGCAATTTTATAAATTGCGAGCAAAGGAATAGTTTATGAGTCATGTGATTTGACTTGTCTTAGAGAAAAGGCATGCATTGCGGGCCCTGTGAGGAAGGCGTTTTCACTCCTGAAGCATAGTTAGGTGGACTCAATAGCCGGAGTCATATATAAAAGTCATTGCAGGATTCTCTCAATGGGGTGGATTTTCAACAGGTTAGTTCCTTGTAGTCTCATCACTTATGAGGTTTGTGGACTTGAAAAGGAACAGGTTCAGAGACCTTAAGATGTTACAACTTCCACTTCTTTTAAGGCATGTTGGTACTGCCTGGTCTGCTACTGGCTTTTTCCTGTAGTCTGTATTTCAAAGATTTTTAAAAGGAGACCAACATGGCTGCCCCACCATGTGACTTCTCACAGTTCCTTTTCCAAATATGGTGGGTGTCTAGGTTACTTAGCCCCACCCTGGTTTATTATTGTAAGACATGAGACTGAGTGAGTGAGTGAGACCAGCAGAGTTTAAAAGTGTAGCAGCAGCAGGAAGGAGCGAGACTGAGTGAGACCGGCACAGTTTAAAAGTGCTGCGACAGCGGGAAGGAGCGAGACTGAGTGAGACCGGCACTGTTTAAAAGTGCAGCGGCAGCGGGAAGGAGCGAGACTGAGTGAGACCGGCTGAGTTTAAAAGTGCAGTGGCAGCGCGCCTGAGTTTTGAAAAAAAAAAGCCAACAGTGACGTCACAGGAGAGCTGCAAGGTGATTGGTTGGTGAGTCACTGTTGTTCAGGAATAGCTCGAAATAGCTGGGTAAGTATCTCAGGTAAGAAAAGTTTAAAGTTTATTTCAAATATAGTAAGTAGTGCTTTTTTTTAGGGAGTTCTGTAGTAATGAGGACCGGAGAACAAGGGCCCTAGAGTAACCGATATTATTGGACATTAAGATCTTCCAGAAGGTTTAATTTAATTTAAAGGGTTAAGTCATGGCAGGAGAGCTCAAAGCCGTGGTGTGCTCCTCATGCTCCATGTCGGAAACCAGGATTATTTCCAGTGCCCGGGACCAGCATATGTGCAGGAAATGTATCCAGCTGCAGCTCCTGGAAGCCTGGGTTTTGGAGCTGGAGCGGCAGCTGGGGACACTGTGGAGCATCCACGAGGTGGAGAGTATTGTGGATAGCACATATAGAGAGGTGGGTCACACCGCAGGCTCAGACCCCACAGGCAGGAGGGGAGTGGGTGACCACCAGGCAGAGCAAGAGGGCTAGGCAGGCAGTTCATGAATCTCCTGTGGCTATTCCCCTGCAAAACAGGTATACTGCTTTGGATACTGTTGGGGGGAATGGCCACTCAGGAGAAAGCAGCAACAGCCCAATTTGTTGCACCACGGTTGGCTCTGCTGCACAGGGGAGGAGTAAAAAGTGTGGGAATGCAATAGTTATAAGGGAATTCAATTGTAAGGGAAATAGACAGACATTTCTGTGGCTGCAAAAGAGACTCCAGGATGGTATGTTGCCTCCCTGGTGCTAGGGTCAAGGATGTCTCAGAGCGGTAACAGGACATTTTGAAGGGGGGAGGGTGAACAGCTAGTGGTCGTGGTACACATTGGTACAAATGACATAGGTAAAAAAAAAGGATGAAGTCCTAAAAGCAGAATATAGGGAGCTAGGAAGTAAGTTGAGAAGTAGGACCTCAAAGGTAGTGATCTCAGGATTACTACCAATGCCATGTGCTAGTCAGAGTAGAAATAGCAGGATATATCGGATGAATACGTGGCTGAAGAGATGGTGTGAGGGGGTGGGTTTTAGATTCCTGAGGCATTGGGACTGGTTCTGGGGGAGGTGGGACCAGTAGAAACTGGACGGGTTACACCTGGGCAGGACCGGGACTGATGTCCTAGGGGGAGTATTTGCTAGAGTGGTTGGTGAGGGTTTTAACTAAAATGGCAGGGGGATGGGAACCTTTGCAAGGAGTCAGAGGAGGAGGGATCAAAGACAAGAACAAAGAGAGTAAGGGGAATAAGAAAAGTGATAGGCAGAGAAATCAAGGGCCAGAATCAAACAGGGCCACAGTGAAAAATAGTGGGAAGGGGACAAGTAATGTTACAAAGACAAGCTTTAAGGCTTTGTGCCTTAACGTGTGGAGCATTCGCAATAAAGTGGATGAATTAATCGTGCAAATCGATGTAAACTGGTATGATATAATCGGAATTACGGAGACATGGCTGCAAGGTGACCAGGGATGGGAAATGAACATCCAGGGATATTCAGTATTTAGGAAGGACAGACAAAAAGCAAAAGGCGGTGGAGTTGCATTGCTGGTTAAAGAGGAAATTAACGCAATAGTGAGGAAAGATATTAGCTCTGATGATGTGGAATCTGTATGGGTAGAGCTGAGAAAGACTAAGGGGCAAAAAACATTAGTGGGGGTTGTATATGGACCTCCAAACTGTAGTGGTGATGTTGGGAATGGCATTAAACAGGAAATTAGAAATGCATGCGATAAAGGAACATCTGTAATTATGGGTGTTTTTAATTTGCATATAGATTGGCCAAATCAAATTAGTCACAATACCGTAGAGGAGGAATTCTTGGAGTGTATATGGGATGGTTTTCTGGACCAATACGTTGAGGAACCAATTAGAGAACAGACCATCCTAGACTGGGTATTGTGTAATGAAAGAGGAGTATTTGACAATCTAGTGGTGCGAGACCCCTTGGGAATGAGCGACCATAATATGATAGAATTCTTCATCAAGATGGAGAGTGACGTAGTTGATTCTGAGGTGCAAAAGTAAAACGGGAAAGGTAGCCAAACCATGGCTTACGAGGGAAATTAGAGATAGCATTAGATCCAAGGAAGAGGTATATACATCAGCCAGGAAAAACAACAGACCCGAGGATTGGGAGCAGTTTAGAATTCTGCAAAGGAGGACCAAGGGATAGATTAAAAAGGGGAAAATAGAGTACGAGAGCAAGCTTGCGGGGAACATAAAAACTGACTGTAAATGTTTCTAAAGGTATGTGAAGAGAAAAAGATTGGTGAAGACAAATGTAGGTCCCTTATAGTCAGAAATAGGGGAATTTATTCTGGGGAATAAAGAAATGGCTGACCAACTAAATGCATACTTTGGTTCTGTCTTCACAAAGGAGGACACAAATATCATACTAGAAATGTTGGGGAACATAGGGCTTAGCGAGAGAGAGGAACTGAAAGAAATATGTATTAGTAGAGAAATAGTGTTGGGGAAATTGATGGGATTGAAGGCCGATAAATCCACAGGGCTTGATGGTATGCATCCCAGAGTACTTAGAAATAGTGGATGCATTGGTGGTCATCTTCCAAGATTCTTTAGACTCTGGAACAGTTCCTACAGATTGGAGGGTAGCTAATGTAACCCCACTATTTAAAAAGGGAGGTAGAGAGAAAACAGAGAATTATAGAACAGTCAGCCTGTCGTCAGTAGTGGGCAAAATTCTAGAGTCAAAGATTTTATAGCAGAGCACTTAGAGAACAGTGGTAGAATTGGGCAGATTCAGCATGGATTTACGAAAGGGAAATCATGCTTGACAAATCTACTAGAATTCTTCGAGGATGTAAGTAGTAGAGTTGATGAGGGGGAGCCAGTGGATGTGGTTTATTTAGACTTTCAGAAGGCTTTCGACAAAGTCCCACATAAGAGATTATCGTGTAGAATTAAAGCACATGGGATTGGGGGTAGCGTATTGTGATGGATAGAAAATTGGTTGGCGGACAGGAAACAAAGAGTAGGGATAAATGAGTCTTTTTCCGAATGGCAGGCAGTGACTAGTGGGGTACTGCAGGGATCGGTGCGAGGACCCGAGCTATTCACAATATACATTAATGATTTAGATGAGGGAACTAAATGTAATATCTCCAAATTTGCAGATGACACAAAACTGGGTGGGAGGGTGAGTTGTGAGGAGGATGCAAAGAGGCTTCAGGGTGATTTGGACAGGTTGAGTGAGTGGGCTAATGCATGGCAGATGCAGTGTAATGTGGATAAATGTGAGGTTATCCACTTTGGTAGCAAAAACAGGAAGGCAGATTATTATCTGAATGACTATAAACTGAGAGAGGGGAATATGCAGCGAGACCTGGGTGTTCTCCTACACCAGTCGCTGAAGGTAAGCGTGCAGGTGCAACAGGCGGTAAAAAGGACAAATGGTATGTTGGCCTTCATAGCGAGAGGATTCGAGTACAGGAGTAGGGATGTCTTGCTGCAATTATACAGGGCCTTGGTGAGGCCACACCTGGAATATTGTGTGCAGTTTTGGTCTCCTTATCTGAGGAAGGATGTTCTTGCTATAGAGCGAGTGCAGCGAAGGTTTACCAGATCTATTCCTGGGATGGTGGGACTGACGTATGAGGAGAGATTGAGTCGAATAGGAATATATTCTTTGAGTTCAAAAGAGTGAGGGGGATCTCATAGAAACCTATAACATTCTAACAGGACTTGACAGGGTAGATGCAGGAAGGATGTTCCCGATGGTGGGGGAGTCCAGGACCAGGGGTCATAGTCTAAGGATACAGGGTAAACCTTTCCGGAATGAGATGAGGAGAAATTTTTTCACCCAGAGCCTGTTGAATTCGCTACCACAGAAAGCAGTTGAGGCCAAAACATTGTATGTTTTCAAGAAGGAGTTAGATATAGCTCTTGAGTCTAAAGGGATCAAAGGGGATGGGGTGAATGCGGGAACAGGCTACTGAGTTGGATGATCAGCCATGATCATAATGAATGGCAGAGCAGGATCGAAGGGCTGAATGGCCTACTCCTCCTCCTATTTTCTATGTTTCTACATTCATCCTGAGGAGGGTAAAAACAATCACCTTCTTTGTTTCAAGAGAAACCCATTCAATTCAGGATAATCTCCTGATGGTTTCAGGATGGGTGTTGATGACACCTCTTCGTCTGGAGGATTTTCTTTTGTCCTTTCAGACAGTGAATCAGTTTTTGAATACACAAGTCCTGACCTCCGGCAGCCATCTTTGCAGCCCATGTTCACTTTTAATGTCCATTGTGGGTCAATTAAAACAAAAGGAAAATTCATTTCTAGAAGATGCTATGCTGAATATGGTCCATGTTAGGAGCCAAGTTAAAAAGTAGGACCTCAGAGGTAGTAATCTCAGAATTGCTACCAGTGCCACGTGATAGTCAGAGTAGAAATGAAAGAATAGTCAGGATGAATGCGTGGCTTGAGAGATGGTGCAGGAGGGAGGGGTTCAGATTTTTGGGACATTGGGACCGGTTCTGGGGGAGGTGGGACTATTACAAATTGGACAGTCTACACCTGGGCCGGACTGGAACCAATGTCCTTGGGGTAGCTTTTGCTAACGCTGTTGGGGAGGGTTTAAACTAATGTGGCAGGGGGATGGGAACCAAATGAGGTCAGTGGAGAGTAAGGAGATAGTAACTAAAGCCTGTAAGGAACTAGATAATGAAGTCAGCGTGACTAAGGGAAAGAGTAGGCAGGGAGCAGATGATGAAAGCAAAGGGACTGGTGGTCTGAGGTGTATTTGTTTTAATGCAAGAAGTGTAGTAGGTAAGGCAGATGAACTTAGGGCTTGGATTAGTACCTGGGAGTATGATGTTATTGCTATTACTGAGACTTGGTTAAGGGAAGGGCATGATTGGCAACTAGATATCCCAGGATACCGATGCTTCAGGCGGGATAGAGAGGGAGGTAAAAGGGGTGGAGGAGTTGCATTACTGGTCAAAGAGGATATCACAGCTGGGCTGAAGGAAAGCACTATGGAGGACTCGAGCTGTGAGGCAATACGGGCAGAACTCAGAAATAGGAAGGGTGCGGTAACAATGTTGGGGCTGTACTACAGGCCTCCCAACAGCGAGCGTGAGATAGAGGTACAAATATGTGAACAGATTATGGAAAGATGTAGGAGCAACAGGGTGGTGGTGATAGGAGATTTTAATTTTCCCAACATTGACTGGGATTCACTTAGTGTTAGAGGTCTAGATGGAGCAGAATTTGTAAGGAGCATCCTTACAAACTCGGGAAGGGGCCATACTGGATCTGGTGTTGGGGAATGAGTCGGGCCAGGCGGTTGAAGTTTCAGTAGGGGACTACTTTGGGAATAGTGATCACAATTCCGTAAGTTTTAGAATACTCATGGACAAAGACGAGAGTGGTCCTAAAGGAAGAGTGCTAAATTGGGGGAAGGCCAACCATACCAAAATTCGGCAAGAGCTGGTGAATGTAGATTGGGAGCAGCTGTTTGAAGGTAAATCCACATGTGATATGTGGGAGGCTTTTAAAGAGAGGGTGATTAGCGTGCAGGAGAGACATGTTCCTGTGAAAATAAGGGGTAGAAATGGCAAGATTAGGGAACCATGGATGACAGGTGAAATTGTGAGACTAGCTAAGAGGAAAAAGGAAGCATACATAAGGTCTAGGAGGCTAAAGAAAGACGAAGCTTTGAAAGAATATCGGGATTGTAGGCACAATCTGAAACGAGGAATTAAGAGGGCTAAAAGGGGTCATGAAATATCTTTAGCAAACAGGGTTAAGGAAAATCCCAAAGCCTTTTATTCATATATAAGGAGCAAGAGGGTAACTAGAGAAAGGATTGGCCCACTCAAGGACAAAGGAGGAAAGTTATGCGTGGAGTCAGAGAAAATGGGTGAGATTCTAAACGAGTACTTTGCATCGGTATTCACCGAGGAGAGGGACATGACGGATGTTGAGGTTAGGGACAGATGTTTGATTACTCTAGGTCAAGTCGGCATAAGGAGGGAGGAAGTGTTGGGTATTCTAAAAGGCATTAAGGTGGACAAGTCCCCAGGTCCGGATGGGATCTATCCCAGGTTTCTGTGGGAAGCGAGAGAGGAAATAGCTGGGGCCTTAACAGATATCTTTGCAACATCCTTAAACACGGATGAGGTCCCGGAGGACTGGAGAATTGCTAATGTTGTCCCCTTGTTTAAGAAGGGTAGCAGGGATAATCCAGCTAATTATAGACCAGTGAGCCTGACGTCAGTGGTAGGGAAGCTGCTGGAGAAGATACTGAGGGATAGGATCTATTCCCATTTGGAAGAAAATGGGCTTATCAGTGATAGGCAACATGGTTTTGTGCAGGGAAGGTCATGTCTTACCAACTTAATAGAATTCTTTGAGGAAGTGACAAAGTTGATTGATGAGGGAAGGGCTGTAGATGTCATATACATGGACTTCAGTAAGGCGTTTGATAAGGTTCCCCATGGTAGGCTGATGGAGAAAGTGAAGGCGCATGGGGTCCAAGGTGTACGAGGTAGATGGATAAAGAACTGGCTGGGCAACAGGAGACAAAGAGTAGCAGTGGAAGGGAGTTTCTCAAAATGGAGACGTGTGACCAGTGGTGTTCCACAGGGATCTGTGCTGGGACCACTGTTGTTTGTGATATACATAAATGATTTGGAGGAAAGTATAGGTGGTCTGATTAGCAAGTTTGCAGACGACACTAAGTTTGGTGGAGTAGCAGATAGTGAAGGGGACTGTCAGAGAATACAGCAGAATATAGATAGACTGGAGAGTTGGGCAGAGAAATGGCAGATGGAGTTCAATCAGGGCAAATGCGAGGTGATGCATTTTGGAAGATCCAATTCAAGAGTGAACTATACAGTAAATGGAAAAGTCCTGGGGAAAATTGATGTACAGAGAGATTTGGGTGTTCAGGTCCATTGTTCCCTGAAGGTGGCAACGCAGGTCAATAGAGTGGTCAAGAAGGCATACGGTATGCTTTCCTTCATCGGACGGGGTATTGAGTACAAGAGTTGGCAGGTCATGTTACAGTTGTATAGGACTTTGGTTCGGCCACATTTGGAATACTGCGTGCAGTTCTGGTCGCCACATTACCAAAAGGATGTGGATGCTTTGGAGAGGGTGCAGAGGAGGTTCACCAGGATGTTGCCTGGTATGGAGGGCGCTAGCTATGAAGAGAGGTTGAGTAGATTAGGATTATTTTCATTAGAAAGACGGAGGTTGAGGGGGGACCTGATTGAGGTGTACAAAATCATGAGAGGTATAGACAGGGTGGATAGCAAGAAGCTTTTTCCCAGAGTGGGGGATTCAATTACAAGGTGACACGAGTTCAAAGTGAAAGGGGAAAAGTTTAGGGGGGATATGCGTGGAAAGTTCTTTCCGCAGAGGGTGGTGGGTGCCTGGAACGCATTGCCAGCGGAGGTGGTAGACGCGGGCACGATAGCGTCTTTTAAGATGTATCTCGACAGATACATGAATGGGCAGGAAGTAAAGAGATACAGACCCTTAGAAAATAGGCGACAGGTTTAGATAGAGGATTTGGATCGGCATAGGCTTGGAGGGCCGAAGGGCCTGTTCCTGTGCTGTAATTTTCTTTGTTCTTTGTTCCTATGAATAGGATATGCCTTTACTGGGAATGACACTACCAAAGTGCATAACCTCACACTTCCCCACATTATACTCCATCTGGAATCTTGCTACCCACTCATTTAACCTGTCTAAATCTCTTTGCAGCCTTTTTATGCCCTCCTCACAGCTTACGTTGCCACCTCGCTTTGTCGCTTCAGCAAACTTGGATACATTCTTCTCTGTCTCTTCTAGAGAGCGAGCCTGAGAGAAAACACTGCTGGACAACTACAGTTAAATGTCGGGAGTCAGTGAGTGAGCCGGAGAGAGAACACTTCTGGAGACCCACAGTTAAAAATGACAGTGGGGAGTCAGTGGGAGACAGAGCAAGTGAGCCTCAAAGCGAACAGTACCAGAGAGCCACAGTTAAAAGTGGCAGCAGGGAGTCAGTGGGAGACAGAGCGTTGAGAAAAAATGAGAAAAAAATTAAAGTGTGACATCACAGGAAAGCAGGTAAGTATGTCTCTCTTTTTCTCTCTCTAAACTAGGGCTTTTGTTTAAACTAAGAGCCAGGAAATTCAAAAATTTAAATTGAGGTAAGTAATAACAGTAAGTGAATTAATAATAAGAGTAGTAGCAGAGCAGGTTTAGAGGCATTAATTAAAAGTAATAGTTTAAACAAGGTACTAACTAGATTTTAAAAGATGGAATAGAGATTTTTAGATCATGGGTGAGCAGCTCAGACCTGTTGCTTGCAATTCCTGCGCCATGTGGGAACTTCAGAATACTTCATGTGTCTTGGAGGACCACATGTGTAGGAAGTGTTTCTAGCTGCTTGAGCTTGAGCTCATGGTTTCCAAGTTTGAGGGGCAGCTGGAATCACTGCGGAGCATCAGGGAGGATGAAAGTTTCCTGAATCTTACCTTCCAGGAGATGGTCACTCCACAGGCAGAGCAAGTTCAGGATCGTAGATGGGGGGTCATCCAGAAGAGTAGGAAGAGACAGGAGGTGCAGGAGTCTTCAGGGTGTGTGCCACTCTCAAACTGGTACTCAGCATTGGAGATTGCTGGGAGTGATGACATCTTGAAAGAGTGCAGTCCAGACTATGGCACCAATGGGCAAGGAACTGCACAAGAGAGAACAGCACAGAGTAGAAATGAAGTTGTTATAGGAGATTCCATAGTTAGGGGAACAGACAGGCATTACTGTAACCATCAGCATGAGTCCTGTATGGTGTTTGCCTCTGTGATGCCAGAGCAAAGAACATCACAGAGAGGGTGCAGAATATTCTGCAATGGGAAAGGAGTGAGCCAGAAGTTGTGGTACATGTTGGTACCAACGACATAGGGAGAGCAGGAACTGAGGTCCTACAGTCAGACTTTCAGGAACGAGGGAGGAAATTAAAAAGTGGGATCTTGAAGGTACTAATCTCTGTATTACTCCCACTGCCACGTGCTAGTCAGAGTGGAAAAAGGAAGATAAGGAGGATCAATGCATGGCTTGAGGCATGGCGCAGGAGGGCACCATTGTGCAGCAGATTCTTGGGGCATTGGGACCACTTGCACCTCAATAGAACTGGGACCAATGTTCTCACAGGAGGTTCACTAGTGTGGTTAGGAAGTATTTAAACTAAATTGGCAGGTGGATAGGCATCAGCATGTAGAAATAAAAAAGAGAAATAAGGTGCATAAAGAAGTGAGAGTGTTGGATAGTACTGGAGAAGGAAATAGCACCATACTAGATAGAAGTGAACTAAGAAAGGCTTTCAGGAATACAAAGGCAGGTTGAGTGTGAGAACAGAATTTTCGAGAACAGAATAATATGGGGACATTTAAGGTGAAATAATTAATCAATCATGTACTACTAATAAACTTTAGAGCTTCAGCAGACAGTTTATCAGAAATTAATAGTAGCCCATTCAGTGCTGTAGGGACAGCTTATCAGAATGACTTCATAGCTTCAGGGATGCACAGACAGCTTATCGGTAGGAGTAGACTAGCAAGCAAAACTAGGACAGCTGCAGGCTGCTTAATAATAACCCTTTGTATAACAGTCAGCCTAACGGTTCACAAGCAGATAAGGGGGATGAGAAAATGAAGTAAGAAGTTAAAAACAAATTGACAAGGCAGGACCCCAATCAGGCCATGACACCAAGAAACTGCAGAGTTTGTAAACCAATTGGGAACATAAAGGGGGTGTCACTGATGTGTATGAAGAACTATAAGAAAGGCTTGATTTCCCTGCACCACCCCGGAGAAAGGTGGAGGCAAAGGTGTTGTTGTAGTTTGCTTTGCTGATGATGTAACCAAGAAGTACTGCAATAAAGTTTCTTAAAGCTACAGTCGGACTTCGTCTCTCTTTGTGCAACTAATGGGATCCAACAATTGAGAGTGCATGTATGTAAACACACAATGTGTGGTGCATAAGGTAGGTGAGCTACAAGCATAATTAGCCGTGTAGGAATATGGTCCAGTGGCAATAATGGAAAAGTGGATAAAAAAATGGTGAGAATTGGATGCTTATTATTCAAGGATGTCAAGTGTTCAAAAAAGATAGGGAAGGGAAAAAGGAAGGTGGTGTGGCAGTACTGATGGGGGAAGACAGTGTCGTGTTGGAAAGAAAGGATGTCCTTGAGGAGGCAGGACAGAATCCATTTGGTTAGAGTTGAGAAGCAAAAAGGGTATGATCACACTACTGGGGCATTCTATAGGCCTCCAAATAGTGAAAGGAATAGAGAGGCAAATCTTCAGGGAATGAATTATAGAGTGGTGATATTGGGGGACTTTAATTACTCAAATATTGATTGGGATAATGTTAGAGTAAAGGGTATGGGGGGAGGAATTTCTGAAATGCGTTCAGGAGAACTTCATTGACTTGTTCTCACTCCAAATAGGAAGGAAGCATTGCTGGATCTAGTGCTGGGAAAAAGGTAGGTGAAGTGGACCAAGTGTCTCTGGGGGAACACCTTGGTAACAGAGATCATCATATCATAAGGTTTAGATTAGCAATGAAGAAGAACAAGAAACAATCTAAACTAGAACTTTTAAATTGGAAGAGGGGAGTAACTTCACTGGGATGAGAGGGGATCTAGCCAGGGTAAAATGGAACCAAAGACTGACACAAAAAACTGTAACGGAGCAATGGATGATCTTTAAGGAGGAGATGTTTCAAGGACAGGCTAGGTACATTCCAAAAAGTGGGAAAAGTAGAGGAACTGAAGCTGGGGCTCCTTGGATGATGAGTGAGATCGAGAATATGATGAAGCAAAAAAAGAGGGTGTATGATTTTATGTCAGGTGAATTTTTCAAACGAGAACCAGGCCAAATACAATAAGTTGACAGGTGAAGTGAGGAAGAAAATAAGATTGGCAAAGAGAAAATATGAAAATAGAATGGCAGTTAACATAAAAGAGAACCCAAAAATCTTCTACTGGCAAGTAAATAGTAAGCGGGTAGTAAGAGGTGGGGTGGGATGTATTACGGACAAAGAGATTGATATATGCTATTTTATCCAGCCACGAAGTGAGTTCTGAAGGTTCTGTGGCCTGCCCAGTGTTAAAGACATCTCCTCATGACAGGAGACGAACTTGGAGTGGGAGCTGGAGGATCTGGTTGTCGTACTTTAAGGAGTTAGAGCAAAAGTTAAAACACAGACCCTCAAAGGAAATAACCTCTGGATTGTTACATGAACCACATGCCAATTGACATAGGGTCACAAAGATTAAAAAGTTAAATGTGTGACTCAAAGAGTGGTGTGGAAAGAAAGGGTTTTGATTCATGGGGCACTGGTACCAGTACCGGGGAAAGTGAGTTGTTCAACTTAAACCAGGCTGAGATCAATGTCCTGGCAAATCGTATAACAAGGGCTGTGGATAGGGCTTTAAACTAAAAGTGGGGGGTGTGGGCAGAGGTCAGGTGAAGGAAGATTTTAGAAATCTACAGAAAAAAGTGGAGGCAATAGAGAAATATAATGATTTGGGTAAAGACAAGCAGAGTGGGATAGGAAGGAACAGAGAGTTTAACAGTGCACCATTGAATAAGGTCCATGCAAAGAATAGTGGTACAAAAATAAAATTAAAGGCTCATTATCTGAGTGTATGAAGAATTTGTCACAAGTCAGATGAACTAGTGGCACAAATATATATAAATTGGTTTGATATAATTACCACTTGGTTGCAATGTGACCAAGGTTGGGAAATAAATATTCCAAGCGCACGCAACATCTCAAAAAGACAAAAGCAAAATACTGCAGATGCTGGAAATCTGAAATAAAAACAGAAAATGCTGGAAATACTCAGCAGGTCAGGCAGCATCTGTGGAGAGAGAAGCAGGGTTAACGTTTCAGTTCTGATGAAAGGTCACAGACCTGAAACGTTAATTCTGCTTTTCTTTCCACGGATGCTGCCTGATCTGCTGAGTATTTCCAACACTTTCTGTTTTTATTTCAAAATGATAGACAGAATGGAAAGGAAAAGGGGTAGCCCTGATGATAAGGATGACATAAGGACAGTCGCAAGAAAGGAGTCAGAAGATGAGGAAGCAGACTCAGTATGGGTGGAGATTAGGAATAACAAGGGTCAGAAAACGTTGATGGGAGTAGTTTATCGGCTCCCTAATAGTAGTTAAACCATTGGACAGAGCATTAAGCAAGAAATAATTGGAGCTTGTAATAAAGTCAATGTAAAAATTGTTGGGGGACTTTAATCTTCATATAGAATGCACAAATCAATTTGACAAAGGTAGTCAAGAAGATGAGTTTATAGAATTCATGACAGTTTCCTAGAACAATACAATGTGGAATCAACTAGAGACAAAGCTATTTTAGTTCTAATATTCTGAAATGAGGCAGGGTTAATTAGTGATCTCAGAGAAAAAGGTCCTCTGGGAACAATACATGTACAGAATAACGGAAAGTGTCCCAGACTGTATCTGTATAGCTGACAATATTTCAGTGATGGGGCAGAACAAGGCAGAGCATGACTGAAATATGCATTTGCTAATACTGGCTGCTCGTTGTGAGGGCCTTGTGTTTAACAGCAACTGCCAGGTCAACGTTGAGCATATCAACTTCATTGAGTCGATATATTCTGCCACAGGAATACACCCAAACCCAGATAAAATTGAAGACGTCAGAGCCATACCACCTCCTCAGGACTGGGATGACCTACAACGGTGTTTAGGGCTGTTCAACCTTTTGGCCCAGTACATCCCCAATTTTGCTGAGCGAGCAATGCTCCTTCGGGAACTGCTGCATAAAGATACCCCTTATATGTGGCAGGAAAACCACCAGCAGGTGTTTCAGACCTTAAAGTTAGCTCTGTCAAGTTAGGACAGCATGCTACAATCTAACGACTTGACCAAAGAGACCACGTTCGAAGTTGACGCGTCCCAGAAGGGATTAGGTGTCTGCATCATGAAGGAAGGGAAGCCAATCACCTTCACGTCGAAGAGTTTGTTATTAAACCAATCCAATTATTCTAATATCAAATGTGAAACCTTATCTCTGGTTTTTAGTATCGCTAAGTTTCACACTTATTTGTTAAGAAAATGTTCTACCGTGGAGAGTGACCACAAGCCACTTGAAACCATATGGCACAAGCGAGTGCTCCTCCACAGTTGCAGATGCTTTTGGTGAAGGTCCAGGGCTACGATTGTGACGCCCGATAAAAACTGGGAAGCAAAATGGTCACATCGGAACCCTGAGCAGGATGCCTAACCCGAATAAAGATGCAGATGTCTCGCTAGATTTGCATGTCCACGGCGTGGATACTGAGATTGAAGATGTCCTGAAGATCGACCACATGTGTTTTGGACCCCACAATTGTGAGCAGCTAAGAGATGAGATGGCAGGTGACCCCTACCCTATCTTTGTTGTGGAAGGATGGTCTGACACCATACAGGAAATCAAGAGTGACATTGAGATGGTGGTGAAATCCTGTGAGGCATGTCAAAGTTAATAGCCAAATCAACAGAAGGACCCCTTGATTCCACATGAAACATGTTCACATCCCTGGGCGAAGATAGGCACAGATTTATTTCTCGTTCAAGGTGATGATTTCCTCCTTGTTACAGATTACTTCACCAAGTTTCCGATCATCGGTTGGCTACTGGATACATCAAGGGCAGTGGTTTGCTGATATTGTCACTGCTCTGTTCAGCCTATTTGGTGTGCCGGAAGAAATTATCTCTGATAATAGGCCACAATATGCAAGACGACCATTCGAAGCCATGTGTGCCAGGTGGGGAGTCCATCACGTAACATCGTCACCACATTATTCCAACGTCCAAGAGTATGGCTGAACGCATGGTACACACCATCAAATCATTAATTTTGAAGTGTAGGCACATGGGATAAGATCTCAAGGTTGCAATGCTGCACCTACGAACTACTCCATCATACATGAGCTTATCATTACCTGCAGAGTTGATATTTGGAAGGCAGGTAAGAACTACACTGCCCAGTCATCATCTCCCTAAGTTTTCCACAGTAAAGGAGATACTTTTTTCCAACAAGGGAAAATGAAGCCATTGAATGACAGGCAAGCAGGATCAGATTTACCTCGATTGTGAGTAGGACAGAAGGTCAGAGTCCACAATTATCATCGGGAACTTGGTATCTTGCAGAGGTTGCTAGGATATTCAACCAGCCCAGATCATATGAGGTCAAGACACCAATGGTACGAATCTCAGACGGAACCGAAGTCAACTCAGAGAGCTGTATGACAATTCTGCATTTGATAACCCTGTGGCATCGCAGACACATTCAAAGGCAAAGTCTGAAGGTGAATGTACAGAGGCGAGGAGCAGAAAGGAAGAGCATGCTAACCAGACTTCTGAGTTACCAGAGTCTCGGAGGAGTCATAAAGACGAGCTCAGCTCTGAGAAGAGGTTTACGATAGCAGGATCGGGACCAATAGGCAAACCTTCTCTACATTTTAGAGAATTTTAAACTTGCTTACTTGTAAATTATGTTTTGCTTTATTATTCCTGTAGAGTTAGTCTGGACTGCAACATCATTGGATATTGTACATGAGTTTTATCTTTGGAGAAAAGGGAGATGTTGTGGGATCACTTTGAGAGACTGGAAGTGAAGAGTAACCGAAGGAAATAATGTCGCTTCACAGGTGACCAGAGAGTTGTGTGTGTAGCCTGACAGAGTAAGACATGTGTAGGTGTGCTGCTGTAGTAGCTGTATATATATTCCAGTTTAAGTTACTATAAAACCCCACATATTCTTTGGATATTACTTGTAATCCTGTAAATCTTACAATAGTTCACACACCAAAAGAATGAGTAATATTACAGTCACCACACTTGAGGAAGGATGTAAGGGTCCTTGAGAGGGTGCAGAGGAGACTTAACAGAATGTTCCCAGGAATGAGGGAGTTTAGCTACAAGGTTAGGTTGGAGAAGTTGGTGTTGTTCTCTTTGGAGCAAAGGAGATTGAGGGGAGATTTGACAGAGGTGTACATGATTATGATGGGTTTAGATAAGCAGACAAAGAAAAACTGTTCCCATTCGTTGATCGTACAAGGACTAGGGAACAGAGATTTAAGGGTTTGATCAAGAGATACAGGGGGAATGTAAGGAAGAACATTTACAACAATTAGATTGGGCAGCTAGTTTTCTCGGCCGGCACAAACACAACGGGCTGAATGTCCTCCTTGTGTGCTGTAATTTTTCTATGGTTCTATGGTTCTAATACATGAACATTTACAACAATATAATACAATATGTTACTTACTCTTTTCCTTTTTAAATACCTGTAGAAACTCTTAGTTTCCATTTTTATATATCTAGCTAACTTTCTCTCATACTCTAATTTCTCTCTCATTCTTCTTTTAGTCATTCTTTGCTATTTTTTTATCTTCTGACCAATCTTCTGACCTGCCACTACTCTTCACTGAATTGTAATTTTTTCTTTCAATTTGATACTATATTTAACTTCCTTTGTTAGCCACGGATGGCATGCCCTTCCCCTAGAGACTTACTTTCTCACTGGAATATATCCTTGCTGAGTGTTGTGAAATATCTCTTTAAATGTCTGCCACTGCATCTCTAATGACCTATCCCTTAACCTAATTTCCCAGTTTACTTTAGCCAGTTCTGTCATCAAGCCAAAATAATTACCCTTATTTAAGTTTAAAACACTAGTCTTAGATCTACTCTTCTCATCCTCAAGCTGAATACGAAATTCAATCATGTTGTGATCACTGCTACCTCGGGGTGCCTTTACAATTAGGTCATTAATTAATCCTGTTTCATTACACATTACCAGATCTCGAATAGCCTGCTCTCTGGTTGGCTCCAGAATGTGCTGCTGCAAGAAACTGGCCTGAAAACACTCCATGAACTCATCTTCCAGGCTACCTTAGCCAATCTGATTCGTCCAGTCTATCTCGAAATTAAAATCACCCATGATTATCACCATACCTTTCTCACAAGCCTCCATTATTTCTTCCTGTATACCCCTTCCTACAGTGTGGTTACTGTTAGAGGGCCTATGAACTACTCCCACAAGTGACTTCCGACCTTTACTATTTCTTATCTCTACCCAAACTGATTCTACACCTTGATTTTCAGAACTAAGGTCACATCTCTTTATTGCGCTAATGTCATCCTTAATTAACAGAGCTACCCCTCCACTTTTTCCTAGTTTCCTGTCCTTCTGAAATGTCATGTACCCTTGAATATTCAGGTCCCAGACTTTGTAATCTTGTAGCCATGTCTCTGTAATGGCTATCAGATCGTACATACTTATTTCTATTTGAGCTATCAATTCATTTGTTACAAATGCTATACACATTCAAATACAGAGCCTTTAGTTCTGTCTTTTTACTATTTATGCAACCTCTAGTCTTAGCTGATTGCACACTTTTAATTTTGAGCATTCTGTCCCTTCCTGCCACACTCATTATTATTGCCCTTATTGATACTTTGTTCTCTTGCCTTGTCTTCTCTCTTTAATATATGTCTTCTCTCACTTGATTCCTCGCCCCCATTATTTAGTTTAAAGCCCTCCCTACAGCCCTAGTTATGCAACTCGCCAGAACACTAGTCCCAGAGGGTGTAGATCGTCCCAATGGTACAGCTCCCACACCAGTACTGGTGTCAGTGTCCCATGAACCAAAACCCATTTCTCCCACATCCCAATCTTTGAGCCACACATTTAACTCTTTAATCTTATTTACCCTACTCCAATTTCCTCATGGCTCAGAGATTATTACCTTTGACGTTCTGCTTTTTAATTTATCCCCTATCTGCTCATACTTTCTATGGAGAATCTCTTTCCTAGTCCTACCTATATCACTGGTACCCAGGTGGACCACAACAACAGGATCCCGCTGCCCCACTGCAAGTCCCTCTCCAGCCCTGAGCAGATGTCCCGAACCCTAGCACCAGGCAGACAACGCAGCCTTCTGGACTCTCACTCTTGGCTGCCAAGAATGGTGTCTATTACCCCTGACTATACTGTCTCCCAGTACTACTACGTTCCTATTTTATCCCTCATCTTGAATGGCTTCCTGTACCATGGTGCCATGGTCAGTTTGCCCATCCACCCTGTAGTCCTCACTCTGATCCATACAAGCTGAAAGAACATCAAACCTATTGGACAATTGCAAGGGCTGAGGATTCTCCACTTCTGCCTTCTCAATCCCCTTACCTGACTCACTTGCAGTCACATCCTCCTATCTTTAACCACTGACCAAATCAGAAGACCCTATCCAATGGCCTTCTGGAACAAAGTGTCCAGGTAACGTTCCCCCTCCCTGAGGTATTGCAGTGTCTGTAGCTTGGCTCCAAGCTTACTGACTCTGAGCCGAAGCTCCTCGAGCTGCAGACTCTTACTGCAGACATGGTTGCTGTGAAACACACTGGTGTCCATGAGCTCGCACATACTGCAGCTGTAACACATCATCTGCCCTGTCATCCTTATTGTGTTTTAAATAACTAATTAGTCATTTAACTAATTATTTACTTAATTAATTTTTAATTAATGCCGCTCCTTGCCAGCATTTCCTGCTCTAACTTAAACCTTGGTAATACAATAAAACTTACCACTTAAAATACAAATTAACGGAACGGTAGACTCACCAGCTTACTTCCCTTAAGCTTGCCTGTCTTAATTAATTATAATAAATTATTAGGTAGCTACATAAATTTTAATTTTACATTTTTCTAATTTCCAGCTATTAATACTATTAACACACACACCCCAACAGCAGTGTACTAACCTAGCTATTTACAGATACTCCCTAACAGCAATTACGCACCAGCCAATCACCTTACAGCTTTCCTGTGACGTCACTATTCAATTTTCTTTTTTTCAAACTCAGTCAGCACGCGCCGACTCCTGCGTTCCCTCGCAGGTCCAACATTTTCAGCTCCCGAAGGTAATTGATTCCCCTGAAGATTTACTCCTTTATTTCTCTCATTATTTGGAGGCCTTTTGAATAGCCCCAGTAGTGTGATCATACCCTTTTTGCTTCTCAACTCTATCCAAATGGATTCTGTCTTTGCCCCTCAAGGACTTCCTCTCTTTCCAACACTATAATGTCTTCTTTAATCAGTACTGCCATCCCTCCTCCCTTTTTTCCTTCCCTATCTTTTCTGAACACTTTACATCCTTGAATAGTAAATGCCACACTTCCATCATTGCCACCACATCATATTCCCACATGACTATTTTTGCTTGTAGCTCACCAACCCTATTAACCACAGTGTGCATTAACATTCAGACATTCTAAATCTCTCTTTGCATTGGTTCTACTTTCCCAAAAGTATTCCATTTAAAATTCATATCCATATCTATAAATCCTTCTGTGCCTTGGTCCCACCATATGTTTGAAATCTCCTCGAGTTTTATACTCCCGCACCTTCTCGTCCTTTGATTCTGGCCTTTTGTGCAACCCATGTGCCTTTTGTAACACATTTGGTGGCAGAACATCAGTTACCTTTGTCCTTTTCTTTGGATTGCGCTCACATCTACTCTTTCCACCTTTTAACGCCTTCTCAAACTAATCCTAAATCCTAATCTCTCCCTTCACCCTTTCAAGGCTTGGCATATGTTACCTTATCAATATCTGTCTGTGGACCATCCTGATTTATTCTTCATATTAAAGTAGCTAGATAAATGCAAGTTATTAGGAACATAGGAGCAGGAATAGGCCATTCAGCCCATCAAGCCTGCTCCACCATTCAATTAGATTGTGGCTGATCATCTACCTCAACGCTGCTATCCATATATCCCTTGATGTCATTAGTATCCAAATAGCCATCAATTTCAGTCTTGAACATGCTCAATGATTGCGCTTCCACAGCCCTATGGGGTAGAGAATTCCAAAGATTCACCACCCTCTGAGTGAAAAAATTCCTCCTCATCTCAGTCTTAACCCCTTATTTTGTGGCTATGTCCCCTGGTTCGAGAGTATAAGTACAATTCCTATGTGGGGGTGTGTGGAGTAGATATTATTTATGTATGTCTAGTGATGCATCACAGGTAACCATGGTCTGCTGCAGCTTTCTTGATTGCCTTGGGAGGGATTTCTCAAGATTTTTTTTTCCTGAAATTGGTTATAGTTCCTGTTCTCTGGAGTTCTGCCTCTCCAAGGAAATAGCATTACTCGTGATTGGGAAGGATTCCCAAAAATGCATCAATTAACAATCAGGTGAATATTAAGGGGTCCCACTGCTCATTTCTCATCTTTCTTTTTTATTTGTTTGTATGAAAACATGTTTTAATCATGTTGGCTCTGAGAACAATTGACATTATGATTTGATTCAACAGTTCCACAAAAAGAAAAGTTACATCCATACTGCAGAGCTGTCACTTCAGATCCAATGTGGTTACAACTTTCCTACTGATCTGTTAGTCATCCCACTCCTGCAGGGAACTGCATATCACCTGTGGTAAGAATGCATTCACAAGTAGAAACAAACACGTATCACATATTAACCTTATTGTGTTCTCCCTTCCTTCCACGGTTGTGATTCAACTGCTAAAGGCAATGTATAACTGAGCAGTCAATCCCGCTTTGATTCTCAGTCTATGTTGAGTTAGGTGATCTCAGTACAGATGTCAGCAGTGGTGCCAAAGCGAGCCACAGAGAAAACTGTGCCAGTAACCAACAGATAAAAGCAGGGGCAGGGTGTCAACAGGAGTCAGAGCAATCAAGCCCGTGGGCGTCAGCGGGAGTCAGAGAGAGCACTGTGAGAACAAATCAACAAAAACAAAATCAAGGAGTGACGTCGCAGGACAGCAGGTAGGTTATTAGTCCTGCGGAGAGCCCCGAAGTGATGAACGTGTAGCTGAAGGCGTTTGGGGGCAGAGCAGCAGAGTGGAGTGAGTGTGAGCATCAGGGAGCCAAGGTAAAAAAACTAAAAGTATTCTCAGCACCAGTTCTCTAAGTATAACAGTAAGTGAATTACTAATGAGTATTAGCACAGAACAGATCTAGAGACAATAATTAAAATTAATAGTTTAAAAAAGGTACTAAGTAGATTCAAAGAGAGGGAATAGAGATTTTTTAGATCCTGGATGGGCAGCTGAAACCTGTTGCTTGCAATTCTTGTGCCATGTGGGAACGTCAGGACACTTCACCTGTCTCAGGGGAACCACATGTGTAAGAAATGTCTCCAGCTGTTTGAGCTTGAGCTCAGGATTTTCAAGCTTGAGGGGCAGCTGGGATCACTGCAGAGCTTTAAGAAGGATGACAGCTTCCTAGATCATACACTCCAGGGGATTATCACTCCATAGGCACTAAGAGTTCAGAATACTACATGGGTTTCTCCAGAAGAGTAGGAAGGGGCAGGAAGTGCAGGAGTCTTTTTGGTGAGTGCCAGTCTCAAACTGGTACTCAGCATTGGAGACTAGTAGGAGTGATGATACCTTGAAGGAATGCAGTCCAAACCATGGCACCAATGGGCAAGGAACTGCACACAAGGGAACAAACAGTAGAAATGCAGTCATTTTTGGAGATTCCATAGTTTAGGGGGACAGACAGGGATTTCAGTAACAGTCATCATGAGTCTTGCATGGTGTGTTGCTTCCCTGATGCCAAGGTAAAGGACGTCACAGAGAGGGTGCAGAATATTCTGCAGGGGAAAAGAAATGAGTCAGAACCTGTGGTACATGTCAGCACCAAAAACATAGAGAGTGTGGTTATTGAAGTCCCATGGTCAGACTTTCAGGAACTAGGGGCCTCAAAGGTAGTAATCTCTGGATTACTCCCAGTGCCTTGCGCTAGCGTGAGTAGAAATAGGAAGATACGAAGGATCAATACATGACTTGAGGCATGGTGCAGGAGGTAGAGTTTCAGATTCTTGGGGCATTAGGACCAGTTCTGAGGCAGGAGGCACCATTCAAATGGGACGGGTGTACCTCAACAGGATTGGGACCTCTGTCCTCACAGGGTGGTTCACTAGTGCGGTTGGGGATGGTTTATACTAAATTGGCAGGGGGTTGAGCACCAGCTTATGGAAGTAAAAAAGAGGAATAAGCTGCATAAAGGATTGAGAATATTGGATAGTACTAAAGAAGGAAGTTTTTATTTTATTTGTTCAAGGGATGTGGGTGTCACTGACTAGGCCAGCATTTATTGCCCATCCCTAATTGCCCTTGAGAAGGTGGTGGTGAGCTGCCTTCTTGAACCGCTGCAGTCCATTTGGGGTAGGTACACCCACAGTGCTGTTAGGAAGGGAGATCCAGGATGTTGACCCAGAGACAGTGAAGGAATGGCGATATAGTTCCAAGTCAGAATGGTGTGTGGCTTGGAAGGGAATTTGCAGGTGGTGGTGTTCCCATGCATCTGCTGCTCTTGTCCTTCTCGGTGGTAGAGGTCGTGACTTTGGAAGGTGCTGTCTAAGGAACTTTGGTGCATATTAGATAGGTGCAGATATTAGATAG
Organism: Heterodontus francisci; assembly: GCF_036365525.1. Classification (NCBI taxonomy): domain Eukaryota; kingdom Metazoa; phylum Chordata; class Chondrichthyes; order Heterodontiformes; family Heterodontidae; genus Heterodontus; species Heterodontus francisci. Next base: position 101,699,962 of record NC_090371.1, read on the forward strand.
GAGCAGACTAAGACCAGCTACAAGGAATACAAAAACAGGTTTAGAATGCATGTATGTAAATGCACAAGGTGTGGCGAATAAGATTGGTGAGCTACAAGCACAAATAGCCATGTGGGAATATGATTTATTAGCAATAACTGAAATGTGGCTTAAAAATGGTGAGAACTGGGTGCTTAATATTCAGGGATACAAAGATCGGGAAAGTAAAAAGAGAAGTGGGGTGGCAGTACTGATTAGGGAAGACATTGTAATGTTGGAAAGACAGGATGTCATTGAGGGGACAAGGACAGAATGCATTTGGTGAGAGTTGAGAAGCAAGAAAGCTCTGATCACACTACTGGGGGTATTCTATAGGCTTCCAAATAGTGAGAGAGATAGAGGAGAAAATCTGCAGGGTAATCACAGAGATGTGCAAGTGGTGATATTGGAGACTTTAATGACCCGTATCTCAATTGGGATAATGTTAAAGGGTAAGGAGGGAGAGGAATTTCTGAAAGATGTACAGAAGAACTTCCTTGACCAGTGTGTTCTCAGTCCAACTGGAAAGGAGGCATTGCTGAATTTGGTACTGGGAAAGAGGTGGGCCAAGTGGACCAAGTGTCTGTGGGGGAACACTTGGGTAAAAGTGATCATCATATCAAAAGTTTTAGATTAGTAATGGAGAAGCACAAGGAACAATCTAAAGTAGAACTTCTAAATTGGAAGAGGGCTAACTTCAATGGGATGAGAGGGGAATCTTGTAGGCATAAAATGGAACCAAAGACTGACAGGAAAAAGACTGAACAATGAGTGATCTTTAAAGAAGAGATGTGTCAGGTACAGGTTAGGTACATTAAGTAGAGGAACCAAAGCAAAAGCACTTTGGATTATGATGATGTTTGTCAAGTGAACTCGTGAAGCAAGAACCAGGCCAAATACAGTAAGTTGACAGGGGAAGTGAAGAAGAAAATATGCCTGTCAAAGAGAGAATATGAGAATAGAATGGCGGTTAACATAAAGAGGACCCAAAAATCTTCTACCAGCATGCAAATAGTAAGTGGGTAATAAGAGATGGGATGGGTTCTCTTAGGGACAAAGAGGGTGATATTTGCTTAGAGGTGCAAGGCAAGGCTAGAGTACTTGGTGAGTATTTTGTATTGGTGTTTACAATGGAAAATGATGCAGAAGGGATAGGGAGAGGCAATGTAGACCCCATTGCACAGTTCTAAAGAGTGTGCAGAGATAGAGGGACCTGGGGTGCATGTGCATAGATCTTAGAAAGTGGCAGGACATATTGAGAGGGTAATTAGCTTGGGCTTAATCGGGCTTCATAAATAGAGAGATTGGGTTGAATTTTGAACTAACGGCAAAGCTCTCGGCGGCAGTACTAGAAGTGAGTGCCATCACCGCACGAGTAAACTGCAGCCAGCCAACTGTGATCTTGTGGTGGCCAGCCAATTAAGGAAGGGGAAGTGTGGGGCCCGTGTACTCAAGAGCTAGAGGCAGAGAATGAGGCCATCATCTGATGTAAGGGCAGGCACTGGCACCATATTTAAAGGGCTGCCAGCCCTGCATTTACTCCTGCCTCTGTGCCAGGTCCCCTTCTGCTCCCTGAATGCAACCATGGCTGAAGCAGGACAGTGGGTGACTCAATGGCTTCGCGATGCCTTCCTGCAGGTTCTCCTCCAGGCTGCAAGGGAAAGGCGGGAGATCCTCTTCCCCAGGGACAGGAGGAGGAGATCTGCCTGCCTGACCAAGCAAGCCTGGACAGAGATTGTGGAGGGGTCAGCAGCTGTGGTGTCACCCCCAGGACATGGATCCAGTGCAGGAAGTGGGTCAATGACCTCATCCGGGCTGCTAAGTTGAGAACTCCAAATACTTTGGACCCTTTGAGCATTGCATGTGGCAGAGTAAGAGGGAATGCTTGGTGGAAATGGAGTGATCACTCAGTTGTGACAGAAACCACACCTGCCAAATGGAAACATAGTAAATTTGTCATATGGAACACTATTTTGAACTGTTACGGGACATTGAACCTAACTTGTTTAAAAGAGACCACAGAGTAGTGGCTAACATGGCTGCACATTTGCGTTGAGAGACAGTTGACTGGAGAGATAATGGAAGTGCTCCCTGGTTCAATTAGCCAGATGGGTTTTGTCGATAGTGATGATCACAAAACATTGAAAGTCATTGTCTGTGTAAGAGCCAGCATTCCACGCTTCCCCCTCCACACCACCCCCCCCCACCCCGCTAACCCTCCACTGAGTGTGTGTGTAAGCTTTGAAGAATCAACAAACCTAGCAGGCAATGCTGTCACAAAGAACTAGTCACATGACCTTCCTGCTGGCCAAGCTAGGAATTAATTGAACTTTTCTCACAGAAAAGTTTTGGAGGCAGACTGTTTTTGAAGACCAAAGGGAAGCAAGGTCTCTCTCTCTCTCTCTCTCTCAAGCAAAGTTCCAGGGACCCATGGAAGTAACTTAACCTCAAGACAGAAGACCCCTGCAGCCTTCTGGTCCCAGTGACAAGTTTGAAAGTGTCCACTGGACAGTGGAGTGCCTTACCTCCATGTCTTAAGCCTGATGGAGGAGGAGGCAGTAGAACTGTCGGGGCAGCAAGGCAGCCGCTCTGTAGCTGATGGCAAGACAGAGGTGCCTAACCAAAAGAGTGGGTGAGAATCTCCCGGGAAATAAGGGTGCATCTGTTACAAACCATGCTGCCAGGACACCATTACATCAATGGAGCTGCACAGTAGGAGTGGCTGGAATGTCATGATGGCCGAACTCTCTGTTTTCTCAAGCATGGCAAGATGAATGACAGGAGAAAAGAGCTGGAGTGAATGGGGGACTCTTGGCAGCCACCTCTGAGGATGAAGAGGGAGCATCAGAGGTTGCACTGTCACATCATTCCCCCACACCCTCTACTAGTGCAGATACTCTCACGTCGGTGGGTATCTGTTCGCGGTTAGATTCGAGCTCAGAAACTGGTGCGCACATCACAGACTCGCCTGAGCAGCTGACGGAGGCTGTGACAGCCGAAACCACTGGCAGTCAGAGGACACTGGGAGGCCAGGCCTATGCTGAGCTCCAGCTCTTGGTGGTGGGACTTCTTGTCTTAGAGAGTGCAGAAGTCTTGATCGAGGCCAATTAAGGGTCTGGGTCACACAAAATTGTAGCATGGCTTCCAGGCCCGGTAGAGGAAGGCCCGCCCCCAATTTTTCAGCCAGTGGGTGGGGCCACTGCCACAACTTTAAATTCCAGCCCTGGACTCACCACCAGGTCCACATCCCAGTCAGGAGCAGGAAGGTACGTGTGCCTTTTAAAGGGGGTCAGGAACGGGCTGGCTGCCTTATTTGGAGGCAGTAGCTCCAAAGTCCCTCTGCCAGTGATACCAGTGCCTTAATCACCCCGATGATAGAGGGGGTCCCTGGACCTGTGCTGAAGGCCCTCCAGGCCTCGGGCTGACAGAGGACAGCCAGCATGGTCATCCCAAGCCAGGGGGCAGCGAAGTCAGCAGCCTGCCTCCACCTCAGCTGACAGCACAGGGGCAGTATCACATTGGAGCACCCGGAAAAGATTTAAGAAGAGCACATAGATGCACTTAGGGGTTCAAGGGTAAATGTACTTTTCAGATGAAGAGGGTTGTGTTTGGTGTCATGCGGAATAAAGAAATGATGTTCTCTCACTACGTCTCCTACCTATTGTTGATGCCCTTTCAAACTTCATTTAAACCCTTCCTCCCAAGGGGCTGGAAGCAAATGACCAAGTCCCGAGTGCTCAAAGCTTCGTCCTTGCCACTGTGCAATGGACGCTGCAGTGCAGAAGGAAGGAAGTGACAACAGGACTGTTTAAAGATAAGGCTTTATTGCTGTGGTTACAGAAGGTGGTAAGGCCCAAAGGAAATGTGAAAGTATAAGGGCATCTCGTGATTCCCTTGCACGTATCTCATGGTAACTTCATCTGGCAATGCCTGGGCATCCTCCTCCTCCGCATCTTCGTCATCAGGGTATCCTGATTGGTCAATGCATCTCCACTCTGCAGCACCACGTTGTGCAATGCACATCAAATCACCACAATAGCTGAGAGCCTCGCTGGGGCATACTGACGGGCTCCACCAGATCGATCTAGGCACCTGAATCTTATCTCCAGGAGACCAATGGCCTGCCGATGATCACACGGGTTGACCCGTGGCTAGAGTTGTACCTTTCCTCTGCATCCATGGGCTGAATTCTATAGGCATGCTGCCGAGATTGGCAGTGGGGGACAAAATGGCCGCCCCACCCGCATGGACCACACGCCAAAGAGTCACTGTGATTCCAAGCGTGGTGGCTCATTTAAATAGCCGGGGCTGCCCACCCTCCCCCCCAATCATGTGGAGGGGGCAGGCTGTCCATCCCTGGCAATGCGCCAGCTGCCTGGGCGCAGGTGCTGATCCATTTTTAAAGGAGTGTTAGCCCTACAGGCAGAATTAAGTATTTAAATAAAGGTTAATTGAAAACAAATAAAAAGATCTCTTTTGCCCCTCTCCCAACCCCCAATAACAATTAAATTAATTATTTGCCCCTCCCCCTCCCAAGGCCTTTACCATCTGACCACCCCACCCAACTGCATAAACTTTAAACTAAAACCCTTCCCATCACCCCCTACACCCATGATGTTAATTTGACCCTGTTGCCGCCCCACTCCCCCCCGCCCCCACCACACCCCACCACTGAGATACTTACCTTCTCCCGCCTCCTCACCAGTGTTGTTCCTTGTTTCCCTGGAGGAGGATCTGAAGGCGCTGCAGTGCCGGCCACTGGGGTTGAAGATTGCGACGGGACTTCAGGAGGCGACGGGAATTTCATTAATGCAGGCAATTTAATTTATTTAAATATTTAAATTGCATTCCCGTCGCCGAGCAGCAGGGGGGCCGTCACAAGACCTTGCTGCCGCCGACAATTTCGGGCCAGGCCCTGCCGGAGCCAAGGTCCGTGGCGGGCCTCATCTAGGGCCATCTTCAGGCACCCCCCCACCTCCAACCACAGATCCCGACGTCGAGGGCTCTTTCGAATCCAGTGCCATGTGTGGGTTCCACACAGGTGTCAGTAGCCATGTCCTCAGTGGGTAGCTCTTGCCTCCAAGAATCCATCCTTGAAGTCGCATAGGGAGATGGAAAAGGTCTGGCACCTGGGCTGCTGACGTACATAGGCAACAAGGCCGCTATCATGCACACAACTGCAGGATCCGTTTGTGGTGGTCACACATCAGTTGTACATTGAGCGAGTGGAAGCACTTCCTGTTCATGAAGCCCGCTGGCTGGTCTGCAGGAGCCTTGAAGGCCACATGCATACAGTCAATGACACCCGGCATCTGGGGGAATCCAGCAATGGCCCAACCCCTACTGCACTCTTAGCTTGCCTGTTTGGATCAGTGCAGAAGTGCACACAGTCGCCGGTCCTTCTGAGCAGGGCATTGATGGCCTCCTTGATGCAGAGATGTGCTGCAGACTGGGAGATTCCACACATATCTCCAGCAGATCCCTGGAATGATAGCATAGAAGTTCAGTGCCATGGTGATCTTCAGTGACGCTGGCATCTGATGCCCACCAAGTCCCATTGGGCTCAGCTCAAGGTGCATTGATCATTGACAGCCTCCCTGAAGAGGCAGAGTCTTTGGAGACACTGCCACTCGGACATCTGCAGGTAGTTGTGCCTCAGCCAGTAGATCTCTCTAGAGATAAAAATAAGAAATGCTGGAAATATTCAGCAGGTCTGACAGCATCTGTGGAGAGAGAAGCAGAGTTAACATTTCAGTTCAGAGACCCTTCTTCAGAACTGACAAATATTAGAAATGTTTTAAACAAGTAAAGTGGGGGTGGGGCAAGAGATAACAAAAGAGGTGTTGATAGGACAGGGTCAGGAGGTTATGGAACAAAGGCAAACGGTATGTTAATGGTGTGCTGAAAGACAAAGCGTTAGTACAGAGAGGGTGTGAATGAAGGGCGGCACAGTGGCGCAGTGGTTAGCACCGCAGCCTCACAGCTCCAGGGACCCGGGTTCGATTCCGGGTACTGCCTGTGTGGAGTTTGCAAGTTCTCCCTGTGTCTGTGTGGGTTTTCTCCGGGTGCTCTGGTTTCCTCCCACAAGCCAAAAGACTTGCAGGTTGATAGGTAAATTGGCCATTATAAATTGTCACTAGTATAGGTAGGTGGTAGGGAAATATAGGGACAGGTGGGGATGTTTGGTAGGAATATGGGATTAGTGTAGGATTAGTATAAATGGGTGGTTGATGTTCGGCACAGACTCGGTGGGCCGAAGGGCCTGTTTCAGTGCTGTATCTCTAATCTAATTGTAAAGCACAGAGCACTCCAAGCACAAACAAAAAAAAAACAAAACAGTGGGTAAGCACAGTGGAAACAAACAAAATAAACTGAAAAACCGAAACTAAAATAGCCAAATAAAAAAGGAAAAAGGAAAAAAAAGAAAAAAGAACTAAGCATAAAAAGGGGGACCCGTCATGCTCGGAAATGATTGAACTCAATGTTCAGTCGGGCAGGCTGTAGTGTGCCTAATCGGTAAATGAGGTGCTGTTCCTCGAGCTTGTGTTGATGTTCACTGGAACACTGCAGCAATCCCAGGACAGAGATGTGAGCATGAGAGCAGGGGTGGGGTGTTGAAATGGCAAACAACCGGAAGCTCAGGGTCATGCTTACGGATTGACCGTAGGTATTCCACAAAGCGGTCACCCAATCTGCGTTTGGTCTACTCAATGTAGAGGAGACCACATTGTGAGCAGCAAATACAGTATACTACATTGAAAGAAGTACAAGTAAATCACTGCTACACCTGAAAGAAGTGTTTGGGGCCTTGGATAGTGAGGAGAGAGGAGGTAAATGGGCAGGTATTACAGCTCCTGCGATTGCAGGGGAAGGTGTCATGGGAAGGGGACGAGGTGGTGGGGTAATGGAAGAGTGGACAAGGGTGTCGCGAAGGGAACGATCCCTTCGGAATGCTGACAGGGGAAGGGAGGGAAAGATGCATTTGGTGGTGGCATCATGCTGGATGTGGCGGAAGTGGTGGAGGATGATCCTTTGGATCTGGAGGCTGGTGGGGTGGAAAATGAGGACAAGGGGAACCCTGTCGCGGTTCTGGGAGGGAGGGGAAGACCTCTCTAGAGGGTAGCTTCCTCTTAGAATCATAGAAAGTTTATGGCACAGAAAAAGGCCACTTGGCCCATTGTGGCTGCACTGGCCGAAAAACAAGCCATCAGTCTAATTCCACCTTCCAGCATTTAGTCCGTAGCCCTGCAGGTTACAGCACATTTAAATTTTAAACACTTTAAACACTCCTTTTACATGAGTTGAGGGTCTCTGCCTCATCTACCCTTTCAGGCAGTGAGTTCCAGACCCCCACCTCCAGCATGAAAAAGTTTTTCCTCATCTCCATTCTAATTTTTCTACCAATCACTTTCAATCTATGCCCCCTAGTCACTGACCTCTGCGTGCAAGAGATGGTTAGCTTGTCCTTCTACCTTCTTCTCCAGCCTGCCGTTCCCAAGACTGGCCCCTCTGTGGTCCCCCATGTTGCTGTGGTGGCCATGTCAGTGCCTACACCTCCTTCCCTCTATGCTGCTCCTCCTCCGCAATGAGGGCCTTGAAGCCAGGGTTAATGAGGCCCATGACAGGCTGCCGCTCCCTGAGTGTAAGGCCTTCACAGCAAACAGCACACCCCTCCACTTTCTCTCACTTGTCACCTCTGTTGAGGTGGTACTTCCCCGATGGCAGTGAATGAAATTGCAGTCAATTTGGCTCTTAAATACCTTAGTTGCCCTCCATGTTGGCCGCTGACAGTAAAATCTGGAAGGGATGTCAAGGTGTTGGACTTCCGGTCTGACATCTTCCATCCCTATTTCATGCCTCCCCTCACCTCTGTTCCAGTCTTAAAATGTCCCTTAAAATTGAGTACAAAAGCAGGGAAGTTATGCTGAACCTTTATAAAGCTCTGTTTAGGCGACAACTGCTGTATTGTATCCAGTCTGGTCACCACACTTTAGGAAGCGTGCCTGGGTCCTTGAGAGAGTGCAGAGGAGATTTACCAGAATGGTTCCAGGGATAGAGGATTTTAGTTACAATGTTAGGGTTAGAGAAGCTGGGCTTGTTCTCTTTGGAGCAAAGGAGATTGAGGGGAGATTTGATAAAGGTGTACAAGATTATGACAGGTTTAGATAAGATAGACAAAGAAAAGCTATTGGGACACAGATTTAAAGTTTTGGGCAAGAAATGCAGGGGGAATGTGAGGAAGATCTTTTTTACATAGTGTGTGGAAACGACCTGCAACTCTCTGCCTACAAGGGTGGTAAAAACGGAGACGATCAATGATTTCAAAAGGAAATTGGATGGGCACTTGAGGGAAATAAATTTGCAGGTCTACAGGGACAGAGCAAGGTAATGGGACTGACTGGATTGCTCTATAGAGAACTAGCATGCACTTGATGGCCCAAATGGCCTCCTTCTATTAATAATGACACTCTGACTCTATGGGCGGTATCTTATGCACTTCGCAGTGTTTCCGACTGCAGAACCAGAAGTTGGCAACACTTCCGCTTCTGCCCTTTATGCCGTTTCCCATGCAATTACGAATGTAAATTACGTTCCGGTGGCGGGCACGGGAGACACGTGTGATCATGTAGTGGGGACAGATTTTTACTGGTGGAACCTGCCATCATTCTTCAAAGCACCGTTAACGCCATGGCTATAAATCATTCTGCATTGCAAGCCTGGAGAATCAGCAGCCTGCCCTTGTTTAATCACCTGCAGAAAATTGTGATTAATAGTGCTGTATTTTTTTATGTCCTTCTTCATCTGGTGGAATCTCTCCTATCCCAGCACCAACTCCCTTCAAACTTGACTTCTGTCACCATCACCACCCCCACCAATGGCAGCCAGCAGACAGCATTCCACCCCATGGTTCCGTGATGCCTCCCTGCAGGTTCTCCTCCAGATCATTAGGGAAAAACGGGAAGTCCTCTTCCCAAGGGATGGACTCAGAAGACCCTCCCGCCTGACCATGGCAACCTGGATGGAGGTGGCGGAGGAGATGGTAAACCATGAGATTGCTTGTAGAACCTGGGTACAGTGTCAGAAACGGGTCAATGACTTGCTCAAATCGGTGAGGGTAAGTGATGTTGCTGAGCTGTATAAATATTTTTCTCCTTGGCTCTGTGAGAGTGTGTTTATGTCAGTGGGAAGTCATGGCATGCATTTGAATGAGTGATCAGCCTTGGTGCCATATGCCAATTGATTCTGCAGAATGTGTAAGTCTGGTGCCTGTTTGCGTTTGGATACAGCATGCGACTGACAGTCCAGAGTGAGTGATGTCGATGCATGTAGATAATGGATGTGAGGTATCATTTGACATGTCATTAAATTAGCACTTTCTCCTGCAGGAAAAACAGATCTGTAACCAAAGGGAGCATCCAAAACAGGTAGAGGAGTGCCTGATATAAGAATCCTAACCCCAGCAGAGGAGGAGGAAGCAGAGATGGATGGAGTGGAGGGAGGCAGAGTGATTGCAGACGGCAAGGCAGAATCGTCAAGGCGTAAGGATGAAGTGTTAGATGTAGTGTTGCAGCCATATGTGAACACAGGAGGAACGTGTGAAAAACGTGTCGACCTCATGCTGTGCTGATGTTTCATGTGCTTCTGCTTGTTTTTCCACTGCAGGTGCCCATACTCAAGCGATGGAATGCAATGAGGCCCAAGACACCATCTCTGGAGAAGATGCTGCCAATGTCCCAGAGGGTGCACTGTCTTCTACCTCCGACAGCACAGAAACATCCGCACAGTCTGCAGGGGGTTTGAGATTAGAAGCAGGGTCAGAGTCTGGTGGGCACGACACAGACATGTCCCAGCAGCTGAGGGGGCATGTGCCAGCTGGGCCCCCTGACAATCGTAGGACCATTGGGGACGCCCTTGCTCAGCACCACGCTGATGATGATCCTCTGTTTGAGGCTGCAAGATGGCTGCTGGAAGTGCAGAGAAATCCTGGGGAAAATATGTCAGAGATGCCTGGGGTCGTGCGTGACTTTGCGCGTGCCGTAGAAGAGTCCTCGCAAGGCATGATGTCTGCCATGTCCCAGGCATATGAGCGTATGGCTTCCTCAGCTGAGTGTTTGGCAAGCTCCATGACGCGTCTGGTTGAGCACTTGACCCATATGCATTCTGACCTGCACTCCATCACTGTGGCCATGGACTCTATGCAGCAATGTCTAAGTGAGAGGGGGAGGAGGAACATGGACATCCCTCTGGGTGCCCCTTTCCCTCAGGGAGGTGGGCAGGTGCCATCATGCACCCAGAGAAAGGAGGAAAGCGTGTCAGCTGCCCTGGGACCTTCCTCTCAGGACACCCCCAGGGAAAGCGGCGCCTCATCTTCCCCCCTACCCCACCCGACATTGACCCCCTTACCTCCAGCAGGTGAGCCCAAGGGGTGAGCTCAAGCACCTATGCTGCAGACCCCCAGTAGAATGGAGTCCTCAAAGGCTCATACCTCCAGAGGATGCCTGCCACGGTCATCCAGGGCAACGGGGCAGTGCACTGAGCAGACTGCTTCCACCTCAGCTGCAAATGTCGGGTTAGCACCTAGATGTAGTGGGAGGAAAATGAAAATTAAATAATTATGAGCACAAAGGTGGCACAGGTGTTAAAATTTTGTAACTGCAAATATAATATTTTTAAATGCATTCATTTGATTTCATCTTTGATACATTCTCATATATCATTTTACGTTGCCAAGCTGAAAAGGATAATGATTATTGGTGCTTTATGGCAGGCACGCATTCATGCTTACAAAGGATTTTTGGAAATGACCATTGTCACAGAATCACAGAATTGCTACAGCGCAGGAGGTCATTCGACCCATTGTGTCTGCACTGGCTCTCCGAATGACCAATTCACTTAGTGCTATTCCCCTGCCTTCACCCTGTAAACCTGCACATTCTTCCTTTTCATATAACAGTCTAATTCCCTTTTGAATGCTTCAATTGAACCTGCCTCCACCACGTTCTCAGGCAGCACATTCCAGACATTAACCACTCGCTGTGTGAAAAAGTTTTTCCTCATGTCACTTTTGCTTCTCTTACCAAATACTTTAAATCTGTGCCCTCTCATTCTCGATCCTTTCATGAGTGGGAACAGTTTCTCTCCATCTACTCTGTCTAGACCCCTCATGATTTTGAATACCTCTATCAAATCACCTCTCAGCCTTCTCTTGTGTTGTCATCTTTGATGTTTGAGCCTTCAGTCTTCAATGATAGCTGCTTGTAGCTTGAAGATTTGTCACAGGATTCCAAAGCAACCATGTCTTCCAATGCAAGTTCTGTAGGCCTTCCCTTACATGCCTTGTCTTGGGGCTGTTGCAGCTCCATCACAACCTGGGTCAGTTTTGATGTGCCAGTCTAATCAAACTGCTGTACCGATGTAGCAGTGTATGTTCGAGGGATTATGCCTGGATGCAAGACACTACTTCCATGGAGGCACAGATAATTTACAATGAAGTTTATAACAGACAGGGCATTAAAGCATCTGCACTGCAGGTGAAATTGCTGATGATAAAAGAGGCCTGCTTTTAGATAACAGCAATAATTCAGCTCACAAGGGTATGTGAACATTCCGCAAAGTTGAATTATTTTTACGTTTAAGCTTTAATTCGGTAAGTGCCTCACTCTTGGCTGAAACGTCCAAAGATAAGGCTCTCCCTGATGTCCCTTGAACATCGCTCCATGATCCTAACATCCATAAAATTCTCATTCACATTATTGGCCTCCTCCTCATGCTCTTCATATTCATCCTCAAATGAGGAAGACTGCTGTTCATCCCGTTGCTCTGCCTGTAAAATGTGTCTGCATGTTTGTGTAGTGCACAGCAGACAACGATTATTCGTGAGACCCTCTGTGATACGTACTGCAGAGCCCCTCTGGACCAGTCAAGGCAGCGGAAACGCATTTTTAGTAAGCCAATGATGTGTTCAATAATGACTCTGGTGGATGCGTGGGCAACATTGTATCGCTCTTCAGCTGCGCATTGGGGATGCCACACTCATTTCATTTACCATGTCCAAAGGGGGTAATTCTTGTCACCCAGGATCCAGCCATCAACTTGGGCTGGTGTTTCAAAAATTCCCGTTAGTTGTAAGTTTTGCAAAATATATGAGTGGTGGCAGCTCCCTGGGAAACGAGTACAAACCTACATGATTTTTCACCTGTGGTTGCAAACCAGTTGAACATTCAAAGAGTGGAAGCCTTTGCAATTCACAAATGCAGCAGGCTGGTCTCAGAGAGCCCTTATGGCCACACGAGTGTAGTCGATCATCCCTTGCACTCGAGGGAAATGAACAATGGTGCCAAAGACCACTGGTCTTGCTGCCTTCTTGTCCACTGGGAAATAGATTAAATCATTGGCATGACGGAATAGGGCACCTATGAGTGGCAACCTGTGAGGTGCCACATATGTCGCCTGGTTAGCCCTGGTAACCACCACTAGCAAAAAAATTGAGTGCAGTAGTAACCTTAAGAATAACTGGCATAGGGTTCCCACCACACGCAAGTGGCTGCAGGTCATGCTGAACAATGCCACAAATTTCAGTGACCATCTCAAGTGACATCTTCAGGCATCTCTGGCATTGCCTATCTGACATTTGAAGGAAGTTTGTCCTTGCCCTGAGGATGCACTGACCTGCCAGCTCCTATCTTCTATAATGCCTTCCCTGAATGGCATCATTCTGAGTAGCCCCACCCTCCTGTGCTGCCTTTTTAAAATTCTTTCTTGGGATGTGGGCGTCGCTGGCAGGCCCTCATTTGTTGCCCATCCCTAATTGGGATGCTGGCCACCAAGTTAACATTAGCCCAGGCCTCTGGATTACTAGTCCAGTGACATTACCACTATGCCACTGTCTCCCCCTAGTCTGCTGCTGGTGTTGCGTTATCAGCTGTTGAGCTGCAAGAGCCCTCCTCAGTACATCCTCTGCTCTTCTTCCCGTGGTATTAGAAAAATTTGATATATGAGATCAATGTCTTTGCAGCTTTGTAACTATTACAATGAAACCAGCATTAAAAAGCGCCCATGTTTTGTCACGGTGCTCTAACATTGAATTAATGAGCATATAGCTTTTATGCGCCTAACATTGTACCCAGGCTGAAATCCACCCACCCATCATTGTGCTCCGCCCAATTGATTTGCAATCCTTGAATGGGCACATGGTTTCCAGTGTCATTTGGAAAAATGATGCATGTTACAATAGAGGTGAATGGCCACACCTTCCACCCTCTTGCCACCTTCCAGCTCGTACTCATCACCCCGGAACCACCCAGCATTACCTTACACCTTCCCTCTGTGACCCTTGAACCTTCCCGCATTATCTTGGACAGGATCATAAATAACTTGTACATGCCATCTCTCCCCGCTGTTCCAACACCCCTCACCATTGATCCTCCAGTAATCCACCTCAATGGAATTGCTGAGTCCCATTCACCTCCCTATGATTCAATAGAATGCCCAATCCAAAGTCTTGACCATCCCCCCAACTGAATCCAACTGCCCCCGATACTGTGACTGCTCCCTCTGCCAGTCAGTACCCTGAGTTCGCCTCACAGTGCGCCGATGTGGAAAACACTCACCCCTCCTTGACCGATGGCAGGAACAGGCCCTCTCGCCTGACCAAGGCAGCCTGGCTGGAGGTGGTGCAGGAGGTGAGTAGCCTTGGTGCCATCCGTCACAACTGGGTGCAGTGCTGCAAACGGATGAATGACCTGTTAAGAAGTGCAAGAGTAAGTACCAATGTCTATCAGGGCTCCATTGAAACTGGATGCACCCACACAGAGTGGCATATGCATGCCACTGCCATGCCAAAGAATGGGAGGTTGGGCAGGGAGGGAATAAGCAACATGTCAGAACTTACCCTTGTCCAGTGCTCAGGGAATGGCATCCACATGAGTGACTCACTCAGTAGCTCACACAGAGAACCCCCCCAACTTGGTGGCCAGCAACCCTCTTTTGACATGTGTCATCCTGTTAACATGCCATTATTAATATCTGCCCCCTTGCCCCTCCAGGTGAAGAGGGCCCACAATTCAAGGGAGTCATCCCGCACCGGAGGAGGACCCCATATATGCTTACTCTCACAGATGCCGAGGAGGAGGCCCTGCAGCTGGCACCAAGACAGCAGGCACGCTCATTCAGGCAAATTGACATCGGGGTCCAAAGTGAGCAGATGTCAAATTGATATTAAAGATGAGCACTGTGAAATGTCGGTTCTGTAATGCAGTGCTGCTGCAATTGTGAAATGTGTTACATCAGAACTGACAATGTCCTCTTCCCATTGTGTCTTCCAGGTGAAAGAACAGGGTCGACCCCAGCTGCGCACTTGACATCCACCACCTCGGAGGAAGAGCCAGACTCCGAGGAAGCACCGTCCCATGGCACTAATGCACCTTCCACCAGCGCAGATACTGTCACCTCGGTGGGTATCCGTCCGGTCTTAGAGTGTGGGTCACAATCTTGTGAGGGCACCGCACACGCAACCGAGCAGCTGACTGAGGCTGAGACAGCTGAGGCCTCTAACAGTCAGAGGCCTGTGAGTGGCCAGGCCTATGCTGAGCCCCAGGCTACTGATGACCGTCTGCTATTGACAGACCAGGGCAGGCCGAAGCTGTTGGATAAGTTATGGCAACAGCAGGCAGAGATGCCACAGGCCATGCGCAGCCTTGAGCGGACGATGGGGGAGTCCATCCAGGCCATGACAGCTGACATGTTCCAGGCATACGTGCGCCTGGCGTATCCATTGAGACGGAAGTGGCCCTCCTGGTGAGCCAGAATCAATTAATACACTCAGACCTGCAAACTCTAGCCACTGCCGTGACATCCATTCAGCAGTGGCCAGGCGAGAGAGGGACCAGGGCATGGAGACTGCCCCTGCTCCTGTTCCATCCCGGGTGAGCATCGGGGTTCCAACAAACCCTGAGATGGAGGAGGCGAACCAGCAGACCATAGTTGGGTCCCCCCTCCAGGTGATTCCAATGTGGAAGCTGGTCCCTCCGTCCCTCCGCCTGTGTGAAGATCCAGCAGCCATGACAGCTGAGGAGGGTTCTGTGATGACACAGGATCCCCCCAGCCAGCCGGAGCCCTCCAGGCTTTGTGCGCACAGAGGATGACTGCCGACGTCATCAACAGTCAAGGGGCAATCAGGTCAGCAGCCTTCCTTCAGTCAGGCTGCTAGTGCTGAGGTTGCACCAAGAAGGGACACTTCCAAGCGTTTAAAAAGAGTGCACTGACACAAATGGGAATGCATGAGTGTGATATCAATATACATAATTCTTGCACTAAATGTTTTTCACCAACATGTGTGTCCTGTTTTCCTGTGTCAATAATGTGTGCCAGCATGTAGCACCAATGTCTCATCCCTTGCTCCGCTGGCCCTCCAGGAAAGCTAATGTATGCAATAAAATCATTGCAATGCCACCATTATTCATGAGCCACTCAACGGGTGCAGTGACATGGACATTGGCTCAGTCAGCTGCCGCCTCTAATGGTTTACAGAGATGCTGCAGATGTGGACTGGTGCACAGCAGGTGAGCGAGGGTGATGTGTGGCTTGTAGAGCTCATGTCAGCTGCTATGGAGCAGAGGGCCTTTGTCTGATAAGCCACTGCTGTACATCCCTACCTCACTGCTAGCCCTGCATGCGGAGCCTGGGTTGCATCTGCCCTCCCATGTGTCTTTCATGTTGTAGGTCCTTGACGTCCTCATAGTCCAAGGAGGAATGCAGTTGGCGTCTCTCCTCATCATGCCAGGCGTGTCCCCTATTGGGTGCGTATTTGTGCAGAGCACTGCAAGCAGGAAAGAAAGGTGCAGCCCTTGTCGACCAGTAGTACAGGAGATCACCCTATCTGTCCAGGTATCGGGAGTGGATTTTGAACATGCTGATCTCCTGCTCAATGGCAGATCTTTCAGCTCAGTGGCTGGCGTTGCATCTCTCCTCTGCAGCAGTGCTGGGGTCTGTCACTGGTTTCAGGAGGCATATCTGCAAGGGATAGCCCTTGTCTCCAAGAAACTACCCCTCCATCTGAGCCAGTTCAGTGAACAGCAGCAGCAGCTGGGACTGGCACAGGACCCAGGTGTCATGGCAGCTGCCAGAGAAGTGGGCACAAATTTTCATGAAGCATCTCCGGTGCAACATACCAGCTGCACCTAGATTGAGATGAATCCTTCAATGGTAATGTCTGCAGGTGATAGCCTTGCGGAGGCTTGATGGCTGCAAGAGTACAATCTATGACCCCTTGTAGCTGTGTGAATCCCGCAATGCAGCCGAAACCGATGGCCCTCTGGTCCTGGCTTTCAGGGTCCGTTGTGAAGCCACCAGTCCTCCGGAACAGTACATTGGTGACCTCCCTGATGCAGCGGTGCACTGCTGATGTGTGACCCCACAAAGGTCTATGGTGGGCCTGTAAAATGATGCAGATTCGTAAAAATTGGGATCTGTTGTCGCTTTGAGGGCCACAGGCATAGGGTGTTCACCAAAACCCCTGGAATGCAGGTCATTTTGCTTCAGGGCACAGAGATGTGTCACCGCCTCTCTTGACATCTGCAGTCACCTCTGACACAGGCGTTAACATCTGCAGGTGTGTCATGCGGGACCAGTAGATGCGCGGCGATCTGTAGTGGCGAACTCTACTTGGGAGCTGCTGCTCACGACTGAGGGCCACTATGTGGGCTGCAACTGCCTGTTGTTTTAGCCTGTGGCATATATGGGTCCTCACAGGTAGCGGATCAATGAATATGGTGGACCATCCCATCTCCAGTTGTAATTAAACTTGGTTCCTTCAATTCTGCAAAGATTCCTGACAGGGCAGAGATTGATGTTGAGTGGTACATCAGGTGCTTTCATGCAGCAGCTATTGGCATGGCATGGCATTGCCTGTCTTCACTCCCACTAAAAGTGGCACCTCATGACCACATAAAGATTGTACAAGCTGCATTGATTGGCTCACCAGACATATAAGCTTCACACGCTTACCCTTTCTGGCACTCTCCCCACATACAGGGTGACTCGAGTGCCATTGCTCCTTCACTGACAGAGGCAAGTAATGGCACAGAGTGGACAACCTTCACAGAGGGCGGAATTGCAGTGGCTCCATACACGTCTCCACATGAGACCCCTGTAATCACCCCCTCCCTCCCTCCTCCTTTACAGTATGCAGAATTGGACCCTTGTAATTCCTCCCTCCCTCCTCCCTTGCGGTATGTAGAGTTGAGACCCCTGTATATCTGCACTTACCTTCACCGACAAGTTCTTCTGCTCCTGATGTCCCATCGACTTCTCTGTTCGTGAACGGGACGGCACGTGACGATCACCTGTTTAACGTAAAATGCGGAAATGTGGAGCGAGAGGCAGCAGGCTGCATAATCAGGAGAGGTAAGTACTATAATAAAAACAAGAAATACTCAGCAGGTCTGGCAGAGATAAGTACTGTTTTGCATATGGAAATTGGGGTGCCGCACCGAGGTCCCCCCGATGCTGGTAATATGCAGCAGGCTCTTATCGACATGGGGGTTGAGACGGGCCTCTCCCCGCAGAATTTTACGGGGCCCCCCCCCCACCACGACCCATGGCGTTGAGGGGCCGGTAAAATTCAGCCCAATGTATTTACATTCTACATGCCATGATGGCAGAGAGGAAGGAATTTCCATGGACCAAATCATGTCTCGGTCCTTATAATTGTTACATTCAAAAGCAAAACTATCATGTAACTGCAAGAAACGTAAGCAACAGTTGGTGAATTCCACTCTCAGAAATCTCTCAACCAAGGAAATGGAAGTGGATTTATCAGGAAGGAGGATCTGCAAGGTATTCAGAAAAATGGAGGGCAGTGCAGATCAACTACCATGTATTATTTTAATTAAAATTTCTATCATTTGCATGAGAGGTCCATCAATATGTTCATATAACCATAGAATGGTTACAGCAGCGAAGGAGGCCATTAGGCCTGCCATCTTCCTACAGGCTTTCTGCAAGAGCAACTCAGTTCGTCCCAATCCCCTGCCTTTTCCCCGTAGCCCTTCAAATTTTTTCCCTTCAGGTAATTATCCAATTCTCTTTTGAAAGCCAAGATTGAATCTACCTCCACCACACTCTCAGGCAGTGCATTCCAGATCCTAACCACTCGCTATGTAAAAAAAGAGTTTCCTCATGTCACCTTAGGTTCTGCTGCCATTCACCTTAAATTGGTGTCCTCTGGTTCTCAATATTTTCTCCAATGGGAACAGTTTCTCCCTATCTACACTGTCCAGACCCCTCAAATCTGTCAAATCTCCTCACAACCTTGTCTTCTCTAAGGAGAACAACCCCAGCTTCTCCAATCTATCCACGTAATTTAAGTTCCTCATCCCCGAAATCCTTTTTGCAGTCTCTAACATCTCTACATCCTTCCTAAACTGTGGAGCCTAGAAGTGGACACAATGGGCTGAATTTTATAGACCCCCCGAGATGGGTTCAGAAGTGGGACTGAGGGGGCCACAGAATTGCGATGGGGGCTGGAGGGCTCATCGCCTCCCTGTTGCAAGCAATTTTGTCGGGGACAGGATAGGTTGACGACAGCCTTCCCACCCAGCGGCCAATTGAGTGGAGAGGGGGGGTTGCCTCCACCACGCAGCGAGGTCGCCCAGTAAAACAAACCAATCACCCTGCAGGCTTGAGGGGAGTGGGGGGGGGGGCCTCCTCCATGAGCCACAGATTTCCCACAGAAGGACCCCGCCAGGAAAAATTCTATCCTCGTAAACACCCCCTTCCCCTGCACTGAATGCCCACCCTCCACTCCCCACTCACCGGGGCCTGCTGGTCTGGCCCTGGCGACCCTGCCTCACCTACCCTGGATCCAGGTTCCAGTACTGGGCCTAAGGCCTCTTGCAGTACCGGCAGTGGCCACCACTCCTGGTGGCACTGCTGATCCTGCTAAGCTGCCGACCCTGTGATTGGCCAGCAGCTCTTGGAAGCGGGATCTCCGTCTTTAAACCATTTAAGGTGAACCCAGTTATTGATATGGTCAATCATAGACTCTACCCAGAATAAAATACACCAACCATATTTCTTTGATAAAGAAGAAAATTATCAGTTTATTACAAAACAAGACTTAATCAGTAATGAGGCAATTGAAATATGAAAGTTACCTTTTTACCTTATCCCCGCACACACGCACACACACGCACACACACACACCAGTTACCCCCCAAAAAAGAGAAATCCTTTTTAGAGCTCTGTTACAAAGAAAAAGACAAAAAAGAATACTTTGTCCAAATACTTGCTAATCCTTGAAGAAAAGAGAGAAGATATGAAAGGTGTCAGTTGTCCCTTTTTTGGTTTGGCGTCCCAAATACGTGTCGACGGCTGTTATTGGGATCTTCCTCTGGAGCAATTTGTCCAGATGGCGTCGAGGATTTATCCAGCAGGTTTTCCCAGTGTCTCAGGACAAATGCGGCAAAGGGAGTACCAAGCAGACCTTTCAGGACAAATGTAGCATCAATTTCCCTATTTCTTACACTCGCTTCTCGAAGGGATGGAAAAACTGGCAGGCTTTTCAAAGAGATGGAAAAGGCTGAGCTAGAGTGACTGCTCTCTTGGCTGGTTTTTTAAAACTCCAGTTGACTGTCCAAAGCAAAACCAAAACAATAGCTCAAGAGTAAAGCCTCCTGACCCCTATAAATCTTGACCTGTCACTTTTCTGTAAACATCTCCCCCAAATCAAACAATGCTTGCTAGGTATTTATCTGAAGACAGGTCACTTCAAGTACACGTTGGGCTGAATTTTACCAACCCCTTGATGTCGGGCGTCGTAGTGGGGGGCCCATAAAATACTTGTGGGAATAGCCCGCCATGACCCCTGATGCTGAGAAGGCCCCACCGCATTTTAACTGCGACAGCAAGGCCTCAGTGCAGGCCCCCTGCCGCCAAGCGGCGGGCCTTCATTTAAATATTATAACTAATTAAGATAAGATGCTAATCAACTTATCTGGTCCCAGCGGCCATCCCACACCGGTTTTACGGCTGCCAGCCGCAACTTGCGTGCTTTCAGAACTCTATACTGAATTCCGACGCAAGACCCTAGTGGGGAGGGGGGAGGACTTAAATTATCAGGGTGGGGGGTGGGGGGAGCAGGGGAAACCTTTGTTATTGGCTGTGGGGATGGTGGGAAGGGGTTGAAGGACAAATGTTAAGAGATTGGGGGGGAAGTGCGGGTTGCTAATAAAGTTCCTTTTGATGATAATGCCCCGTAAACAAACATTGGGGGGTGGGGGTGATGAGAAAGGGCCTCCAGTATTTATTGAATTTTTTTAAACATAATGCATCACAATATATCTTTAAATATTAAAATTTCACCTTGCAGCCCTTTAAAAATAGCGCCGGACGCCATTACTGGGGATGCAGCAGCTGCCCCCTCTCGGTCATCGGAGGCAGCCGCTCCGCCCCTCCGTTTTAAATGATCCCCATGTGAAATATCTCGGGGGCTCAGCGGCGGTGCTTCCATGTTATAGGCTGCCGAGTTCAAAGCATGCCACCGCGATGTGCGGCGCGCTAATAAAATTCTGGCTGTTGTTTGCAAACAAGACTTCTCAGTCCTTTCAATGACCTCAGTGAAAAAAATCCATGGAATCCTTTTTTCAGTTTTAAAACACAAGTCCTCAAAATTTAACAAGAAATTAAAGTATTTTTCTAACACTGTGTACTCAATTTATTTAGAACACCCCAATGTGAGCAGGAATGACATTGTGCAATAATGCGAGCATCCCCACTTCTGACCTTATGATAGAGGGAAGGTCATTGATGAAACAACTGAAGATGGTTGGGCCTAGCACACTACCCTGAGGAACTCCTGCAGTGATGTCCTGGAGCTCAGATGATTGACCTCCAACAACCACAGCCATCTTCCTTTGCGCTAGGTATGACTCCAGCCAGTGGAGGGTTTTCCCCCTGATTCCCATTGACTCCAGTTTTGCTAGGGCTCCTTGATGCCATACTCGGTCAAATGCTGCTTTGATGTCAAGGGCAGTCACTCTCACCTCACCTCTTGAGTTCAGCTCTTTTGTCCATGTTTGAACCAAGGCTGTAATGAGGTCAGGAGCTGAGTGGCCCTGGCGGAACCCAAACTGAGCATCACTGAGCAGGTTATTGTTAAGCAAGTGCTGCTTGATGGCACTGTTGATGACACCTTCCATCACTTAACTGATGATTGAGAGTAGACTGCTGGGGCGGTAACTGGCCAGGTTGGACTTGTCCTGCTTTTTGTGTACAGGATATACCTGGGCAATTTTCCATATTGCCGGGTAGATGCCAGTGTTGTAGCTGTACTGGAACAGCTTGGCTAGGGTTCTGGAGCACAGATCTTCAGTACTATTGTTGGAATATTGTCAGGACCCATAGCCTTTGCAGTATCCAATGCCTTCAGTCGTTTCTTGATATCACGCGGAGTGAATTGAATTGGCTGAAGTCTGGCATCTGTAATGCTGGGGACTTCAGGAGGAGGCCAAGATGGATCATCAACTCTGCACTTCTGGCTGAAGATTGTTGCAAATGCTTCTGTCTTATCTTTCGCACTGATGTGCTGGGCTCCCACATCATTGAGGATGGGGATATTTGTGGAGCCACCTCCTCCTGTTAGAGCCAGCTGGTTCCATTCTTAACCATCTAATTGCAATGGCTTCTCTTCCTGTCCTGCATCATTACCTCTGGTGTCTCCCAAGTATCAATCCTTGGCTCCTTCCTATTTCTCACCTACATTCTGTCCCTTGGCGAAATCATCCAAAAGCACGACATCAGTTTTCACATGTACGCTGACAACACTCAGCTCTACCTCACCACCAGTTCTCTCGACTCCTCCACTGTTGCTAAATTGTTAGATTGCTTATCTGGCATCTAATACTGGATGAGCAGAAATTTCCTCCAATTAAATATTGGGAAGACTGAAGCCAATATTTTCAGTCCCCTCCATAAACATCCTTCCCAAGCCATCATTTCCATCCTTTTCCCTGGCAACAGTCTGAGGCTGAACCCAATTGTTTGCAATCATGGTGCCATATTTGACCCCGTGATGATCTTCCGGGCACATATTTGCGCCATCACTAAGACCACCTATTTCCACCTCTTTAACATTGCCTGAATCTGCCCCATCTCAGATCATCTGCTGCCGAAACCCTCATCCATGCCTTTGCTACCTCTAGACTTGAGTATTCTAATGTACTCCTGGCTGGCCTCAACACATTCTACCCTCCATAAACTTGAGGTCATCCAAAACTCTGCTGCCTGTTTCTTGACTCGTACCAAGTCCTGTTCCCCTATCACCCCCGTGCTCACTGATCTACATTGGCACATGTTTAAGCAATGCCTTGATATTAAAATTCTCATCCTTGTTTTCAAATCCCTTCATGGCTTCGCTACTTCCTATTTCTGTAATCCACTCCAGCCCCACTACCCGACAAGATATCTGTGCTCCTCTAATTTTGGCCTCTTGAGCATCCCCAAATTTAATCATCCAGCAGCGGTGGCCGTGCATTCTGCTGCCTCGGCCCTAAGGTCTGGAACTCCCTCCATAAACTTCAACACCACTCTACCTCTTTCCTCCTTTAAGCTGCTCCTTAAAACTCTTTGACCAAGCTTTTTGTCATCTGTCCTGATATCTCCTTATGTGGCTTAGTGTCACATTTTGCTTTATAATGCTGCTGTGAAGGGCCTGGGACGTTTTATTATACTGAAGGTGCCATATAAATACAAGTTGCTGGTGTTGTTCTTGGTTGGCTGGGTAATCTATAATTGATAGGTCAGTGTCCAGAGCCTTCAAGGTAAAAATTCTAGTGAAGCTATTTTTGGGTGGGGGGATTGGGAATGTTTTGTGGATGCGAAAATGTTGAGGAGACTTGGTCAGCTGTCATACAGATTTTATTTATGTGATCTATAAGAACATAAGAAATAGAAGCAGGAGTAAGCCATTCGCCCCTTGAACCTGCCCAGCCATTCAATAAGATCATGGTTGATTTAATTCTGGCCTTAACTCCATTTTCCTGCCTGCCCCCCAAAACCATTGACTCTCTTATAGATCAAAAATCTGTCTAACTCAGCCTTGAATATATTCAATGACCCATCCTCCACTGCTCTCTGCAGAAGCAGTCCTGCTCTTCCTGGCCCCACAAAAATAATTTTTGCACTTATCAGTAAAGGCCTCTGCTTTTTGCCCACTAGGTTTTACTAAATTGAATGACACCCCACTCAGTCGGCCAATACAATTTCTTTGAGGGTCCTTTACATGTTATAATACCCTGATTTCCATGTATTCTCACGAGGTTCCTGCCTGAGTCATTTGGAAGCTTCAATCACCCAAGATAACAATGGAGTTAAAATGGCTTCAGGGTAGTACAAAAGCAATAAATGTACCACTTAGAATTTAACTCCTGCTTGCCTCCCCGGGCCATCACTCCTGAGTGGGTGGAGTTAAACTTCCTCCTTTAATTTTTTTCTGATTGCAAAGGTTTTTGTCTCCTGATAAGGCTTGGATAATATGCTTCTGCAATAATTGGGCTGGATTTTATGGGCCCCCCTCAGACGGGATCGGAGGTGGGGGGGGGTCCCATAGAATCATGATGGGAGGCGAAGGGTGGAGGGCCCATCACCGCCCCGTCGCTAAGCGATTTTGCCGGGGGCGGGATAGGCCAACGACAGCCTTCCCGCCCAGTGGCCAATTGAGGTCCTTAAATGGCCCATTTAACAGGTGGCGGAGGGTGCTTCTGCAACACGGGGAGGGCGCCCTCCCTGCGGCCTTTGAGGGGGGAGTCCCTCCTCCATGGGCAATCTGTAGTAGACCCCCGCTGGCAAAACCTCCACCTCCATGGATACCCCCTCCCCCTGGACTTCACACCCATCCTTCCCATTCCCCCCTTTTCGGGCCCTCACTTACTTGAAGTCTGGGGTTCCAGCACTCTGTCTGGGTCCAAGGCCTCTGCTCTCAGTGGCATTGCCGATACTGCTGAGTTGATGGCCCTGTGATTGGCCAGCAGCTCTTGGAGGCGGGATCCCCATCTTTAAAGGAACGGGGATCCCAGTGCCAGACACTTAGGTTCGGGAGCAATGGAGGATTGCACCGGGGAGGCAAGAAAAGGTTGAGGCAGGGAATCTCCTGCATTTTTGGCCCGGCACTGGAAGCCTCGCTGGAATCCAATCCGGTTTTGTAGCTTTTACTGTATTTTGTTGGTATTATGGCTCAGGATCAATCTCTCTGGCTTTGTAGTGATTCTTCAATGTTTCTTTATTCTTCACTTTACCCCACGAACTGCAGCGGTTCAAGAAGGCAGCTCACCACCACCTTCTCAAGGGCAATTAGGGATGGGCAATAAATGCTGGCCTAGCCAGTGATGCCCACATACCCCGAATGAATAAAAAAAACTTCAGAAATCACACTAGGGACCACAATACACTTCTGCTCCAGTGAAGACTGCTACGAGCTGACAGGACAACAGTCTTGCTTGTCCTGTGTCTTTGTTGAACTGAGCTCGTCATGGCTGCCTGCACTGATTGCCTCACGGTAGAGATCACATGACTATGGCAAGCCAGGAGGTACATTAGTACAGTATTGTATTTCTATCCCAAACATCCTCCCTTTCATACAAAAAAACAAAAAAAATTGCATGCATTATCATTTACACTGTGAGTTGCCCAAGTTACCCACTATGTACACAACTGTTCTTATGCATTAGCAGCTCATTATACTCGTCAGTCTCTGCACATGCATTGCACACATAGGGCTGGATTTTATAGAGGCCTTAACATCAGGATCTGTGGCGGGGGGGCACGAAGATTGCCCTGGATGAGGCCCGCCACGGACCTCGTCACCGGCAGGGCCCGTCCCGATATTGTCGTCGGCGGCGAGGCTTCGTGGTGGCCCCCCCCCGCCACTCGGCGATGGGATCATAATTTAAACATTTAAATTCATTAACTTGCCTGAGTTACTGACATTCCTGTCACTTCCTGAAGTGCCGCCGCGATCTTCATCCCGGCACTGCTGCGCCTTCGAATTCCGATCCAGGGAAACGAGGCGCAACACCTGTGGGGAGGAGGGAGGAGGTAAGTTTCTCAGTGCGGGAGGAGGGGAAGCAGCAAAAACAAACATGATTGGTTGAGGGGATGGTGGGAAGGGGTTTAAGGTTAAAGGAAAGAAAGTTCAGGGGGAAAGGTACTTTTTTGGGGCAGAGGACAAATAATGAATGGATTTCTATAGATATAGCTCTTGGGTCTAAAGGGATCAAAGGATATGGGGCGAAAGCGAGAACAGGTTACTGAGTTGGATGGTCAGCCATGATCATAATGAATGGCGGAGCAGGCTTGAAGGGCCGAATGGCCTACTCCTGCTCCTATTTTCTATGTTTCTAAAGATTATTCATGTTGCGGGGGGAGGGGGGGGGGTGCGGTGGGAGAGGGAATTGGAAGTGTGAATAAAACTTTATTTTAATTTATTGGAAAACTTGTCATTTTAAAACTTTAAGTGTAATTGAAGGACTGGACGCCACTGCCAGGGATGGCTTGTCTGCCCCCTCCACATCATCGGGGTGGTGGGGGGTCGGGCGGTGCAGTGCAATGCACCCCAGACATATAAATGAGCGGCCGCGTATAATATCACGGCGGCTCTGCGGAGTAAAATCTGCGCGTGCGGGCCGCCATCTTTTACGGCCAATTTCGGTGGCAACATAAAATTCAGCCCGTAGTCTTTATATCGTGCCGGTTTCTTGATGGAGCGTGTGCGCGTTGTCGTTGGCTGTTCACTGGGTGATTTTCCTTCTCCGGGGAGTGTCATTCACATGTCACTTGTTGTGGCCGTGGTCACTGTTGTTGTCCCATTTGCATTGTTGGGATGCTGTGGATCTCTGGGACTGATGGTTGATCTGTGATCTGTGCAGGTGGTGAGTTCACACCTTCCTGATTGGCTGCCTGCAGTGACGGAACAGCTTCTACAGTTGTGCTTATGTGCCTGCGGTTGTGACTGTATATCTGGTCATTCACTTTCACTGTGTACGATCGAGATGACAACTGCTTTATGCAGGTCCCAGGTTGCCACTTGAGCTGACTCTCGTTGACAGTGTTGAAGGTTTGTACCCTGACTGGCTCTCCAATGCTCAATTCTGGCAATGGTTTGGCAGTTTGGTCAAAATGAAATTTGACTTTCTGCCGTGATTTTGTCACTCACGCCTGTTACTACTTCCGGCTTCAGTAGCTTTTCTGTTATTGGAAGAATAGTTTGGGTGCAGCGTGACATTAGTCTTTGTACTGGACTACTTTCCATGCCATCAGTAGGTGTGTTTCTCCACTCAAGGATTGCCTTGTATAATGTGCTGGATTTGCTAACTTTATGATTCCTTTGGAACTTTTCACTGCTGCCTCAGCCTTTCCATTTGACTGGGAATAGTGTGGAGATGGTGTATGGTGTTGAATTTCCCAATCCTTTATGAAGTAGCTGAATTCTTCACTTGTGAACTGAGGGCCATTGTCACTCAGCACAATGTCTGGAATGTGGTAACGACTGAAGTGTGCTTTCAGGCATTCTACAAACTCACTCATTCTCAGATATTGAAGTCAGCTGGTCTACCTCCAAATAGTCAGAATAGTAGTCTACAGTGACAAGATAATCAGTTCCTGCGAGAGTGAAGAGATCTACTCCCAGCTTCATCCATGATCTGTCTGGGATATCATGTGTCATCAGCGGCTTTTTAGCTTGCTTAGCTTGGTACTTGTTACACGCTGCACTGGCTGATGTGATCCTTGATTTCATTGCTCATGTTTGGCCAGTAGAGCTCTTCTCTTGCCTTCCTCAGACTCGACTCAATTCCTTGGTGGCTTGCATGGATGCGCTTCAGCATCTGTCCTCTCAACCCCTTAGGATAATGACTCTATTTCCTTTGTACATGATGCCATCTTGGGCTGTCAATTCATCTCTGTATGCCTAATACGCTCGTGTCCACAGGAGTGTCATTGATGATTTCAGTCCATCCTTTTATCACTACTTCTTGCAACACTTGGAGTGGATCTTGTTGGATCTTGAAGATTTCACACTCTGCCATAACATCCTCTCCTTTCTTCATAGGGAGTGCTGCTCTTGACAGCATGTCAGCGATGTACATCTGTTTCCCTTGCTTGTATGTCACATCCAGATGATATCTCTGTAACTGGAGTAACACTCTTTGCAGACGCTTTGGAGAAGATAGTGGCGGCTTGAGGAAGATGCTTTGAAGTGGCTTGTGGTCAGACTCGACTGTCACTTTGTCTCTTCCAAGTAGTATTGATGAAAATGTTCACAAGCAAAGACGATGGCGGGTACTCTTTCCTGATCTGAGCATAGCGTTGTTCCGTTTGCGTTAATGCCCTGGATGCAAATGCAACCAGCTGTTCTTGCTGCATTAGTGTTGCTCCACGTCCTCACTGGCATCACACTGCAGGGTGATTTCATCATTTACATCATAGTATTTCACCACTAGAGTTGCCAACATTGGTTGCTTGATTTTAGTGAACTCTGCTTCTTTTTCTATGCCCCAATACCACTGCATGTCCTTGGCAGTGAGTTGGTGTAATGGTTCAAACTCCGATGACAAATTGGGCAAGAATTTTGCTAAATAGTTGATGAATCCAACAAATCGTTATACTGCTTTTACATCAGTCCATTGCTACATCACTGCTACCACTCTCACCTTTTCGGGATCCGGGCGAACACCTTTTGCTGTCAGTACTTGACCTATGTGCTTGACTTCGAGCATCCTTAATTATAATTTTTTCTTGTTCAGCTTCAGGTTCATGTGGTGAGTTCTGTCTAGCAGTCACACTAGATTGTGATCATGGTCTGCAATGGCTTCTTCCATTGAGTTTCCGCATCCATAAACTAGCAGTTCATCCACTATAGCTTCCACTCCGGGAAGATCACTAACTATCTCATGCTGTCTGCGTTGATACTCCTCTGGAGCCGTGGAAATGCCAAAAGGCATACGCAACCATCAGTATCTCCCGAATGGGATCCAGAATGTAGTTAGAAATCTGTTGCTTTCATCCAGTTTCATTTGCCAGTAACCATGCTTTGTATTTAGGGTAGTGAAGATTTTTCAGTTTGCAAGTTGTGGCAAAATTCCTTCAATGATTGTCATGGGGTGGTGAGATTTCTTCAGAGCTTTATTTAGATCCTTTGGGTCGATGCATACTCTCAGTTTTCCAGGTTGGTTCACTGCTACCATGCTGCTAATCCATTCTGTAGGGGTTGTCACTTTCTTGATTACTCCCTTCTTTTCCGGCTCTTCTATCTTGTCTTTCAGGCTGGCCTTGAGGACAGCTGGAACTTTCCTCGGCAGATGCTGAATTGGTCTTACCCTCTCATCTACTTCAATCTGATATTTTCCAGGAAGACATCCCAAACCTGCAAACACATTGTTGAACTCCTTTAGAATCTGTTCCATGGTCAATGGTTTTGTGTGCTGCGACACGTTGCAAATCTCTTTTTGCACATTGAGGGTTACCAGTCCAAGCTTTAGACTTGCTCTGGCCGAGATGAGTGGTTTTTGCTTGCCATCTATGATCTGGAAGTCCGGATCTTGGTTTTTGTCATTGCAATGGGCTCTCAGAGTAACTTGTCCTCTCAGCACTAGTATGGTGCCATCATATAGCCTCAAACTTACGTTTGAGAGTTTCTGGATTGTCATGTTGAGCCACTTTGCAAAGGTCTGTGAAGATCATGATGTTGCCTGATGCACCGGTGTCTATCTGACACTTTATGTTGACTTGATATTCTCCTTCTGCAGTCATCATTCCAACAGTCACAAACCATTTATCACCTATTGACCTGACTGAACCAACTAGTTGTGTGGTGTGTAGTGATTCATCAGAATCTTTGGCTGAATCCTCTCCAGTGGCCATCTTTTCCTGCTTGTTGTGCTTCCTTCTAGCTTCCTTCTAGAAAAATTATTCGGCTTCTTAAAGTGAGAACACTGCTTTCCCCTCCCTGGACACACCTTCTTTTCCTTTGTGTGATGTCCTCCGCAGTATTTGCATCCTGCCCTTTGTCCATGATCTTTCAGTCCTTTCGGCCGGGAATGTCTATCAGCATAATGCAAGGCCTGGTATGTTCTGCCATGAATATACTCTAACTGCTGATTTACAACCACAGTGCTTCTGCATTAGTTGATCATTTTCCTGAGAGTAAGTTTTCCTCTCTCAGTGGATGTGCTCTCACTGCGGGATCTCATATGCTTAATGCAATCCTGTTTTTAATTAGATCATCTTTTAGTTGCGCAAATTCACAGGATTCTGCAAGCTGTGTTGATAGAGTTACATATTGATCAGTGGACTCTTTTTCACCTTGGGCCCTAATATTGAACACATACCATTCATAAGTTATGTTAATTTGGGGTCAAAGCCTGCCTTCAAGACTTTCAAAATCTTTGCTGTTCTTCAGATTGATTTAGGGCGGAATACATTTTGTAAGTCTCTCCCCAACAGTGATAAAAGTGCAGCTACTCGTAGCTGCTCTGGTTTGTTAATTAGATCTGTTGTAACTTTGTAATTTTGCCATTGCGAGTGGGAAATCTGCCAGCTCTGCTTCATATCACCTTTCATTTCAACTGGCGCTGGGAGAGGAAAATTTGCAGCCATTGTGTCTTACCCAGTGTTTTGAGCTATGGCCTGCTTATCTGTTCCTTTTCTGTGGCTTTTAGCAACTTTTAGCAGCTCTGAACATTCCTGTGTTACTCTTTTAGTAGCTGTGCTTCTATACTGCTCTTCAGCACTCAATCTCAGCTCCACTCTGACACTATGTTATGAGCTCACAGGACAACAGTCTTGCTTGTACTGTGTCTTTATTGAACTGAACTTGTCATGGCTGCCTGCAGTGAGTGCATCATGGTAGAGATCACCTAACTGTGGCAAGCCAGGAGGCACATTAGTGCAGTATTGCTTTTCTATCCCTAACAAAGACCAGCTGGAATGAGAGAAGGTGCATCATCTCTAGTAATTCCTTTCAGCTTTTGTGTGCATTCACGTCGATAAATGTCACATGGCAAGATTACAGTACAGCAATTCTGTATCAGAGAGCACAGAGCAGTGGTCTAAAAAGGTGAATTCCTCACAATTAAGCCATTGTACTTACTGAAATTTTGACCCTGAATTTTCTTGGCATCAGTCACAACTTTGATGAGCCATTGTTGCACAGCAAAGTACATTGTTCACCAGCAGTGGGGGTTACACCCAGATTTTCTGGGTAAGTTAATTTAAATGTTTTTGGTGCAGCTCAGGTATTGAAACGGTGTACATTGCTGATCCACCCACCTTCCCCAAAAGCTTACATGCAACAATGGCCTAACACTTTAAAACCACTTTAGAGATGCCTGCCATCAATGTTGGTTCTCTCACCATCTGCCACAAGCTCAGTCTGCAAG
Source organism: Heterodontus francisci (assembly GCF_036365525.1). Classification (NCBI taxonomy): domain Eukaryota; kingdom Metazoa; phylum Chordata; class Chondrichthyes; order Heterodontiformes; family Heterodontidae; genus Heterodontus; species Heterodontus francisci. Next base: position 101,730,408 of record NC_090371.1, read on the forward strand.
CTCTGTCATGAAGTCATAAGAGTTCAGGGGTGCAGAGCCAATGGGCAGAATTTTAACTGCCAAGGGAAGGTGGATTTGGGTGTGGATGGATTGGGGGTGTGGATGGATTGGGGGTGGGGGGGGGGAGGCGGTGATTAAAGCCCCGAAAAGTAGTGTTGGCTCGGGAACCGAAAATGATCCCACCCACCTCTGAGTTTAACCTGGGTGGGTCTGCAGATGAGTGGAGTTTATGGGTGAGTAATTAAAATATTCAAAGAGGCAATTAACTGAAGATTTAACCCAACATTCTGGCTTTAACAGCCAATGGACCAATTTCCCAAGCTGTCAGCAACATGCCATAGTCAACCAGGCGACAGCACAATAGGGAGTGTTTCTTCAGTGGAACTTCCCTGCTCTCAGCCTTCACTGCAGCATGGGAGTGGGTGGAGAGGCTAAATTGAAAAGAGCAAGGAGAGGCTTCATTGAAAAGACTGCAGAGAACAGGGAGAGGCTTCATTGAAAAGAGAGAGGAGTGCTGGGAGAAGCTTCATTGAAAAGAGTGCAGAGAGCGGGGAGAGGCTTCATTGAAAAGAGAGCGGAGAGTGGAGAGAGACTTCATTGAAAAGAGTGCAGAGAGCGGGGAGAGGCTTCAGTGAAAAGAGTGCAGAGAGTGGAGAGAGGCTTCATTGAAAAGAGAGCGGAGAGCGAGGAGAGGCTTCATTGAAAAGAGAGCGGAGAGCGAGGAGAGGCTTCATTGAAAAGAGTGCGGGGAGACGCTTCATTGAAAAGAGTGCGGGGAGAGGCTATCCTATCCTCTCCTATCTTTTATCGGACTCTCTGTTCAGTAGAATGAGCTTGATCAAGAAAATCAAGTGTGACATCACAGGCAAGCAGGTAGGTGATTGTTTGGAGAAGCAGCTACCTGTTTGGTGAGTATCTGGTAAGTGATTAAGGTCCATTCTAATCCTAACGTTTAAAATAGTAAAGGAATTAGTGGTAAGCTTAATAAACTGTATGCAAAAGGAAAATAAAATAAATTATTGAATAAATTAATTAATTAATTAATTAAAACACATTAAGAATTGCAGGACAGGTGATGTGTCACGGCTGCAGCATGTGGAACTTCCTGGATGCCAGTGTGATCCAAGGCAAACACATTTGCAGTATGTGTTTGCGGCTCGAAGAGATTCAGCTCAGAGTCATTGAACTGGAGTTCAAGAGGGATGACCTAAGTTCAGGAAACAAGGATGTAGAAACAGTTTGGGTAGAGATGAGAAATCATAAAGACAAGAAATGACTTGTGGGAGTGGTGTGCAGGGCACCTAACATTAACCACACTGTAGGACTGGGTATAAAGGAAGAAATAATGGCAGCTTGTCACAAAGGTATAGCGATAATTATGGAGGATTTTAACCTATAGACTGGAAAAATCAGATGGGCAGAGGAAGCCTAGATGAGGAGTACATAGAATGTTTTGGGGATAGTTTCTTGGAACAGTACATTCTGGAACCAACCAGAGAGCAGGCTATACTAGACCTGGTATTGTGTAATGAGATAGGATTAATTAATGACCTCATAGTTAAGGCGACCTTAGGTAGCAGCAATCATAATATGATTGAATTTTACATTCAGTTTGAGGGAGAGAAGAGTGGGTCCAAGACTAGTATTTTAAACTTAAATAAGGGCAATTATGAGGGCATGAAAGCAGAGCTTGCGAAAATGAACTGGCAAATTAGGTTAAGGGATAGGTCAATAAAGATGCAGTGGCAGACATTTAAGGGGATATTTCAGATTACACAGAATAGATACATTTCAACGAGAAAGAAAAATTCCACGGTGAGATCTGCCATCCATGGCTAACTAAAACAGTTAAAGATAGTAAAAAGCTTAAAGAAAAAGCCTATAATTGTGCAAAAATGGGAGACAGGTCTGAAGATTGGACAGAATATAAAAAACAGCAAAGAATGACTAAAAGATTGATAAGATAAAATTAGAGTAGGAAAGCTAGCTAGAAATATAAAGACAGATAGTAAGAGTTACTCTAGATATTTAAAAAATAAATGCTAACAAAGTGAGCTTTGCTCCTATAGAAAGTGAGTCTAGGGAATTAATAATGGATAATAAGATATTTTGCATCGGTCTTCACAATTGAGGATTCAAGTAACATCCCAGTATTAGCTGTAAGTCAGGAAATGGAAGGGAGAAAGGAACTCAAGAAAATTACAATCACCAAGGAAGTGGTACTGAACAAATTGTTGGAGTTGCGGGCTGACAAATCCCCGGGTCCTGATGGACTTCATCTTCGGGTGTTAAAAGAAGTGGCTAGTGAGATAGTTGTTGCGTTAGTTTTAATTTTCCAAAATTCCTTAGATTCGGGGAAGGTTCCATTATATTGGAAAATAGCAAATGTAACTCCTTTATTCAAAAGGGATGGAGACAGAAAGCAGGAAACTACAGGCGAGTTAGCTTAACATCTGTCTTAGGGAAGATGTTAGAAGCTATTATTAAAGACGTTATACCAGGGCATTTGGAAAAATTCAAAGTAATCAACATGGTTTTGTGAAAGGGAAATCATGTTTAACCAATTTATTGGAGTTCTTTGACGGAGTTACATGTGCTGTAGATAAAGGGGAACTGGTGGATGTATTGTACTTAGATTTCCAGAAGGCATTTGATAAGGTGCCACATCAAAGGTTATTGCAGAGAATAAAAGCTCATGGTGTAGGGGGTAACATATTGGCATGGATAGAAGATTGGCTAGCTAACAGGAAACAGAGAGTAGGCATAAATGGGTCATTTTCTGGATGGCAAGGTGTAATGAGTGGTGTGCCACAGGGATCTGTTCCGGGGCCACAACTTTTTACAATTTATATAAATGACTTAGATGAAGGGACCGAAGGTATGGTTGCTAAATTTGCTGATGACACAAACATAGGTAGGAAAGTAACTTGTGAAGAGGACATAAGGAGGCTACAAAGGGATTATAGATAGGTTAAGTGAGTGGGCCAAGACCTGGCAAATGGAGTATAATATGGGAATGTGTGAAATTGTCCACTTTGGAAGGAAGAATAAAAAGGAAGCATATTATCTAAATGGTGAGAGATTGCAGAACTCTGAGATGCAGAGGGATCTGGGTGTCCTACAGCATGAATCGCAAATCGTTAGTATGTAGGTACAGCACGTAATTAGCAAAGCTATTAGAATGTAATCATTTATCACAAGGGCAATTGAATACAAAAGTAGGGAGGTTATGCTTCAGCTATACATGGCATTGGTGAGACCACATCTGGAGTACTGAGTACTGGTCTCCTTATTTAAGGAAGGATGTAAATGCGTTGGAGGTAGTATAGAGAAGGTTTACTAGACTAATACCCGGAATGGGTGGGCTGTCTTACGAGGAAAGATTGGACAGGCTGGGCTTGTATCCGCTGGAATTTAGAAGAGTAAGAGGCGACTTGATTGAAACATATAAAATCCTGAGGGGTCTTGACAGGGTGGACGTAGAAAGGATGATTCCCCTTGTGGGAGAATCTAGAACTAGGGGTCACTGTTTAAAAATAAGGGGTACCCCATTTAAGACAGAGATGAGGAGAAGTTTTTTCTTTCAGAGCGTTGTGAGTCTTAAGAATTCTCTTCATTAAAAGGCGGTGGAAGCAGAGTCTTTGAATAATTTTTAGGCAGAGGTAGATAGATTCTTGATGAGCAAGGGAGTGAAAGGTTTACGGGGGTAGGTGGAAATGTGGAGTAATCAGTTCAGCCATGAACTTATTGAATGGTGGATCAGGCTCGAGGGGTCGAGTGGCCTACTCCTGCTAATTCGTATGTTCGTATGCTTTCCTATAAGGAGAGAAAACAGAGTTTTGAGGATGAGAAATGGATGCTGTGGCGAGGAAGGTCGCACAACATTTATGGAGGATGGCTGTGAGGGATGGGTGTGCAATGGCACAAAGATGACGGTGAGTGTGAGTCTTGGCTGTTCAGATGGGGATGTGAGGAGTTTCTTTGAGCGAGAGGAGTGTGTGGAGCTGCAAGGTGTGTTGTTCTGAGGAGTGCCGTGCAGGAGAATGTTGGGGCAGTCACGAGTGTGGGGCTGACAGAACAAACGAGTTCCCAACCCACCAGCCTCCCTGCTGTGTGTGGGTCTGTTAAGATAAAATTCCATCAAATGTTGAGGCTCTTGCAGCCGTTTCACCCGCCCCAACCTGTATATGACTGTGCCCCAAAATCTCTTGGTTCTGTTTGGCTGTTGGGATAGGACAAAGGGATGGTGATGGAAGAGCCTTGGAAGTTGGCCGATCAATATGATTGTGTGAGTACAACTATGTCAGCCTGTTCCTTGACTTGTTTGTGGGACAGTGCTTCCAACTTTGACAACAGTCCCCAGGTGTTAGTAAGGAGACAGTTGCTAGGTTAACTTAGCAGAATGCCCCTCGACAAGATCATAATTCGAAGCCTGGATTGCAACAGTTTTCTTTTTTTTCTCTTCTTTCTAGCAGTTTGAAACAATTGAAATCCTTGTTAGGCCACTACAGAGGGCAATTAAGAGTCAATCAGGTTGGTGTGGAACTGGCGTCACATATTGGCTAAATCAGTTAGGGACGGCAGGTTTCCTTCCTTCATGGATGTTAGTGAATCAGTTGGGTTTTTACGACAGTCAACAAATTCATGGTCACTTTTACTGGTATCAGCTTTTGTAAACCTGAATTCAGATTCACAAATTGCCATGTGGTATTTGAACTCACTCTCTGGATTATTAGTCTGGGCCTCTGAATTACTAGTCCCATAACGTAACCACCACGCTACCCAGAATTAAATTTATTCAGTCACCTTGAAGCAATCACCTTGGCCATAGGCATTTATATTTATTCAAACAATTTTAATTGTTTTTTTTTGCATTTTGAGCCTTTTTGGGCTGTCAGCATTTTTCAAACTGTTTGCTTTTCCATGTTTTCATGTATTATATTTACAACTGTATATAAGATGACTTCTTATAAATTCATAATTTCAATTTAAGCTCTGATATCCTTCATGGGTCTTTGTTTAACAGGTTGGTATTTTAATACACTGTGTTGTATGACATAGACTTGGACTCATGACTTTGCACACTTCAACTGTGCTGTCAGGGAGATGGGCTGGGACTTCACATCCTACATTTTAGTCAGGAATGGTTGACAGTGTTGGAAGAAATCTATAGCAGGTAAGAAAGTGAATTTAAAAAAAGAGGATGTGCAGGAAAATACTTTCCTTTGTTCAGTTGGGATCCTCACTAAAATAACAATGACTATTCAACGATGTTTTAATATCAATATAAGTTGTATAATTAAGTCTCAAAATCTGATTAGTATAGAGAATCCTTAGCATTATACCTTGGGCCGGCTACAAATGCTATGGGGGTGAAGTTGGTCTTCAGTGGTGGTGCTGATTTGTTATTGTCCATTTTTTACCCCTTTAGACCAATTTCACCTTCAATCTGCTTTATATATATTAAGTAAACTAGTATTGTTTTTAAGTAGAATGAATTCATGCTTTTATTTTTTTCATCGCATATAAAAACATTTTATGAAGGTTTCTCAGCATGATATACAGAACTATACCATAGACTGTAAGAGACTAGGAAAACATTGAAAGATTCTTCTTTTGCAATCTCTTGACAAGTTGGTGTTCTAAAGACATATTCAAAACAAAATAAATTGTTCAGGAGTCTCTGTAGATAACATTTTGTCTGTATAATCCCTTTATTACTATTTAATTCAATAAACAAAAAATGTCCAATTCCTTTGGGCCAGGGCTGCTGAAATCTACAGTTTGCGTGTCAAAAAAGGAGGCTCTGTTTTATCTTTAGGAAAGAATCTCCCCTTTCATCGAACTGTCATTCAGCTAGTACGCTTTGAAATGCAGCAGACAGTAAATTATTGGAGAAAGTTAAGGCACAGCCCTGGGACCAAAGACCTGCAACCGTTCTACATCGAGTGTCGATTTCCTCAAAGTTCTCCTTCGCCAAGCTATATGTGACATAATATTACAGAAGACAAATTTACAGGAATAAGTATATTCAGTCTTTCACCAGGAGTTTCCAATATAGTTAACACCACCCCATTAGGAATTATGTTATAATAAGAATCAATAATTTACAATAAACATTACATTATGTACAGTTCAATAAATACATGGTTGTAAACAGAGACAAACAAGACTGGATTACAAGTAAGGTCATCTGGTGAGAAAACATAAAAGATATGGCAACAAAATTAAATAATGCAGTAAAATAACCTCATTCAATAGGTGCTCTTTAACAGCCAGACCTTTTCAAGTTTTACAGTTTGTTCCATCTACCTACACTTACCATGATATCCATGTGGGGAGAGAAGGAGAAGGAGGAGGCAGAGAAAGCTTTACATTGGTACTGTAACTTGCAAGCTAAAGTGTACTAATTTGGAGACTCTGCACACTGCTATACAGTAGTCTACACAGCTCCCTACACAATATGGAAATACTTTACTGGAATCCTAAAGCCATTTAATGCAATGTAACTTTTAATGCATTTTTTTTTACAAGCAGTGTGCAGCTCAACAGCACATTTTGGCAAGAAAATGTGAGTGTTGTGAAATTCAGTGCATTTTATCCCCAACTCCTGAGACGGCCTATCAAGGTTGATTGTCTGCTTTCAAGGTGTTTCCGGTAACTGTCTGGGCAGCATATAAATAAAGTGTTTACTTTGAATTCAATGCCGTTTAACACGATCGTTACAGTAAAGGAAAACTGAGAAACTTGTAGCGTCGAGGCTGTGTGGCATTTGTGTTTTATCCCCAGAGAATAACTGCCTGAAACGGTACCAAAGTGATAAAATCACAAGGTGTAAGATGGTAAAGAACTACTCGTACTCAGCATTACAGAACTGTAGAGAACTTGCAAGTTACTTGTAATATCTAATAACAGATGAAACTTCAAAGTATTTTTAAATATAATACGTTCATAAATCTGTATTAATAAAAGTAAAATCTAAAAAAGTTCTCTGTATTACATATGATACAAAAAGAGGTCAATACAGCTTACAGCTGTACAGTTTTACAGTCAGGTTTCAAGGAAGACTTGAAATTATAAAACATCTCATGATTTCCATAAACGATCGATCTTCCAACTGGTGACAGATCTTCACTGATTCCAGTCTCATACAATTCTGTGCATTTTAAACTTCATTGCTGAGGCATTTGATGAAACCAGTGTCCTTAGCTTAATTCCATGAATGGATTTCCATACTTTATTCTAATCTGTAAATGAAAAAGCTCAAACCTCTACAGCTTTGTGAAAACAAAACCCACATTTGGTTTAATATTTTTGTCCCACCAAAAGTAATCCATTCCTATTTCAGATTCATAAATCTGATAGTAGTAATGATCAACCAGTTTTGATATGGATTCCCCATGCTGTAATGATGGTGTGGAGCTGAAATTCTGACATGTTATTCCTGAGTACAGAGTCATCTAGATGATTCTAGGCTTTGTGATAAACAAAGTACTAGTAGATGAGAATGGAACTTGGCCTTGGCTGTAGTTACGCATGTGCTTGGAAGCTGCTTCCAAGATACCTTTTTCATCAACATTGTTATGTACCTACAACCTTCTCCTCCTCTTCCTCCTCTGTCTCCTGCTCCTTAGAGGTATCTGATGGAACCTCCTCTTCATCTGCTTGCTCATCCAGTGGAATTTCTGTTGATTCAGAGTCCTGGGTACAAAGAGTCTTGGAGTCACTACAGCTGTTGTCATCCTCACCCTGGCTACCACCACTGTCCTTTTCCGTATCTGATTCACCATCTTCCTCTAGTGTTAACTCAAATTGGAACTTGTCCACATGTCCTGGCCGTCCCTCCCCATCAGCATCAGGGGCAGGTGAAGGGCTCTGTGGAATTGTGCTCTGATACCATTCTCTATTATCCTCCAGTGTATCTAACATGTCCTGTGCATCAGGATGGACTAGGTCAGCCCACGTCTCCCATAAAGGATGGACAATGTAGTCGATGAAACCCACCTATTAGAAAGTAAATGACAATTAGATTTACAGTTACAACCATGAATGGTTTGCACTACATAATGCTTCTCCGCCAACAGTAACCTTCTCCAGTGATCTTCATATTTAATTTAGCATAACATTCTAACCTATTGAATAATTTTGCCCCAAGATCCATGTTAACCTGTACGCACCTTAGACAGGCTCCTTAGACAGCACCTTCCAAACCCGCGACCTCCACCAACTAGAAGGACAAGGGCAGCAAATGCATGGGAACACCACCACCTGCAGGTTCCCCTCCAAGTCACACACCATCCTGACTTGGAACTACATCGCCGTTCCTTCACTGTCGCTGGGTCTAAATCCTGGAACTCCCTTCCTAACAGCACTGTGGGTGTACCTACCACTCATGGACTGCAGCGGTTCAAGAAGGCAGCTCACCACCATCTGCTCAAGGACAATTATGGATGGGCAATAAATGCTGGCCTGGCCAGCGACGCCCACATTCCATGAATTAATTTTAAAAAATTAAGTAATGAAATGTGACAGCACTAGTATATGCAGATACTAAGTGCCACATACAGCATTTGTTTGTTATATCACAGTTATAGATTGCTTTATCATGCTTTAATATAAATGATGCTGTTGCTGCTGATTTTAGACCTCCAAAGTGGGAAAGTTAAAAGATTATAGAGGAGGAGGGAAGTAATCAGGGAGATAGAGACAAGAGGAAATTACTGAGAACCAAGAAAGGGTTAAAGATGTTAAGAAAGTCCAAGTCTTCGAGAAAGAATAAACTAGAGTAAATAAGGAGAAACTTTTCCCAGTGGCAGAAGGGTTGATAACCAAAGACTTAATGTGATTGGCAAAAGAACTAGAGGTGACATGAAGAAACTTTTTTTTACACAATGAATTGTCATGAATTGGGGGTCACTATTTAAAAATAAAGGGTTGCCCATTTAATACAGAGATGAGAATTTTTTTCTCTCAGAGGATTGTGAGTCTTTGGAACTCCCTTCCTCAAAAAGCAATGGAAGCAGAGTCTTTAAATATTTTTAAGGCAGAGGGAGACAGATTCTTGATAAGCAAGGGGGTGAAAGGTTATTGGCGGTAGGTGGGATTGTGGAGCCGAGGTCACAATCATATCAGTCATGATCTTACTGAATGGCGGAGAGGTCTTGAGGGACTGAATGGCCTACTCCTGCTCCTAATTCGTATGTTCGTATGATCGGGAATCCACTGCCTAAAAGGGTAGCAGAAGCAGATTCAATAGTAATTTTTAGAAGGGAATTGGATGAATACTTGAATGGAAAAAATCTGTAGGGCTATTGGGAAAGAGGCGGGACACTGGAACTAGTTGGATTGTTCTACCAGAAAGTTAGCACAGACACGATGGCTTCCTGTGCTGTATCAATCTATGATTCTACACTGTGAAAGCATGTTATTTTCTTCAAATATTTCAAATAACAAATATTTCAGATAAACAGTTTAGGTTTAAACTAAATTATTCAACTATGTGCAGAATCACACTGCTAGATTTGAAGTTCATGGCTTGAGATTACATTGGAGGTTGCCTGGTGCACCTACTTGTGATTTTTCAACGGAGGCATTGTGCTCATCACACATGGGGCTTATTTCCATCCCCCTTTCCCTTTCTCGGTCTCCTTGGCGAAAGAACTCTTCCATTATTCTATCTGTCCATTGTCGGTATAGCTGCAGAGGTTTTGTAGGATTGCTCAAGTCTGCACAGTGCACCATGTTTTGCAGAACCTAGATTATTAAATGAAATGCAGTTTTCAACTCACTTTTAAAAAAGAATTGATTAATATTGGTCAGTAGTACATCAATTGGCAAATCTACAATGTTCATAAATATTCAGTTATAACAATGACAAAATATAAACTAATAAAATACTTGTAATGTTTCCTCCAATTACATCCACTTTACACAAAACTTATGTTAAAGAGGATGCCTTTCATCTGTCTAAATTTTTGATTTTCCTTTTGAATCGAACAATTTCTTTGATACCTGTATTCTATCTGAGTAGTTGTCCAAGAGGAGCACTCCAGAACTGGTCACCTTTTTTGTTTCTACCATTGTTTTCAAGTCAGCCAGTAAATTCATGTGTTTGGACATGTCTGTAGCAAGAACCTGAAATATAAGGTTCGAGAACCATGAGCAAATAGTTAAAAAAAAACTGTGCTGCTCAGTGGGACATTGCAAGTCATACAAATCTAGTGTAAACTCATTATAAAATAGACAACTCCAAAGAGCTCTCCAGGTGTAAGCAGTCTTTCTCAATTCCTACTAGTCAAATTTAGATAGAAAAGACTCCAACTTCAAATACGGATAAATAAACTCTTGAGTGAGTGTTTTCGGTTTTATGATTTGCTTATAGAATAAACAATTTTGAGCTTTATAGGTCTACTCACAGAGTAAACATTTTGGTATTGATGGCAAAATAAGGTGGGAGGTGACTTCTCCCTTGTGTTTTGGAATAATTTAATCTTTTCTCAAGGTCCCAGAGGTTATTTTCTAATGTCACAGCAAGAGGAAAAAAGTAAAAAACTTGAGGTATTTTACTTTTATCTTTGGGTTGAAAATTACTGCCAGGAGCACTACTGCTAGCCATCAGCAGCAGCACAATCCAGCCCAATGCGCTTCCCCACCTTTAAGAGATAAAGGAAATAGAAAAAAATGCAGGTTTAATTGCTAATTACGATTAATTTTCTGGGGGCCATACTTATACTATTATATAATAAAGATTACAAGGATAGTCAGAGTAGGCATTTTTTCTCACATCTTTCAGACCACATTAAAATTTACGAAAACACAAAATCCAAAATGGACCTAAGTAGAAAATATTAGAAAAAAGGTTAGAGACTTGAGTTGAACAGTAAGCTTTAAGGCTGCAACTTACAATGTCAATGACCATCTTCCTAAGTGACTGTCTTTGCTTCTTAGTCAAGTTCTGGAAAATATCACAGTTCTCTTCCTGCAGCAATTTAAAGCCAACAGCCAAGTGATGGTTCTCCAACACTGATGAGTCATTGTACATCAAGGCAAGTTCTGAATCTGGAAAGTGTGTAAATTAATGGCAGGAGGAGAAAAGAGAGAGAGAGAGAGAAATAATGAATGTTAATACCTATCTGAATTCTATTCACATTCATCTATGACATTCCAACAATATATTTATCATCAGTTTGAATAATGCTACAAATTGAATATAAATTTTGTTAGCAATTGAGAATGGATTGTATGACCTGATGCGCGATCAGTATTCACATATGTAACACTAAGGGTCTATCATTTTAATTTCTATTTTTAAAGAAAATACTATTTTTTGTGAGGAGAGAAATCACTGGCACATTTCATATATATTGTTGCAAAGAACGAAAAGATCTCACACAAGGTCTCATCTCATCTGTAGTGATTTCCATTTGTCAGGTTGCGTCATTGAGTACTCTCATCCTATCTGCAGCTCACTAGTTAGTTCCTGCTGCTCTGCTCCTTACACACAAAGATACTGTTCAATCTCTACTGTCAGAAGCCTAACCAGAGGTGACTCTAAATATGGTCGGAGTAGTATTAAGCCTACCATTAGTCTGGAGTGGCATGAAAAAAATATCATTTTGAATCTCATGTACATGGAGAACATTATGGTAATAGTATCATAGGTTTCTTTTTAAATAAAAAAAAATCACACTAGCTGTTCTGAATTTTCTGAATGTAAATAAATCCCTGAGCCATCTGCCTGCTTAACACCCGAGCCTTCAAGTGTACTTGTCATCCTTGTGATCTCTTCACTGTTACCAGTACGCTAATCTGTTCTTTTTTAATATAGTGAATAAATGCGTCACCAGCAACCTTTTTACCCCAGGTGAACCACAGGATCAGTGCACACTCAGATTTGAACAATGGCAAGGAATCAGCATCCTCACAAAATATTTCACAATAATAAACTCACAGAATCCTCCAGAAATCAATTAAAACCCTTTTTTTTCATTTCTGTTCTTTTGCAACATGTCAGTATGATTGTGCTTGTTTGGCTTTTTTTTTTACTGTCTGAAACTCCTGTTTAATATTTATCCCCTAGAAAGAAAATTAAAATGTTCAAAACCCACTGTACATAACTCATGGTGAATCAGAGGTGGTGTTTTTTCATAGCAGTTAAAACTGAATGATGTCATATAGGGCAGAATCTTACCGCCTTTGAAAATTTTCTGAGGTTGGGATTGACCTAGCTGATGATGCCTGACCACCAGCCTGTGTGATCTCACCAGAGCCGTTCAATCAAGAGTCTGCCTCTTGGAGCTCTGTCCAATGAATGATGGTGGGTTGAACAGGCACCTGGCTGGCTCAATGGGAGGGTGCGCAGCAATGTCCTGCTGGCAGCCCTACTGGATGAGGTGGGCACTGCTGCGGCAGGTAGGAGAACGCGAGGGTACCTCAAGATGGAGGCGCCCTCGGAAGATATGTGAAATTTACAAAATATTTGTGACCACAGCTGCCAGGCTGTGAAGCGGCTCTGGAGGTGGGTGGGGGATAAATAAAGGAGGCCTCAACAGGCCTCTGGCCTGCCATCTCCAGCAGGGACCTGCCAGGCTTTGCCTGTAGTGTGGGGCCCATCAGCTACAGGTAAGATCCTGGCGACGTTCCCAATTTGGCCCCAAGTGGCTAGTTACCCCACTAATTGACTATCTGCTGCTGCTGGGCGGGTCACCGCTTCTGTTCCTTACCCGCCTGCGGCAAGCTCGCCCGGTGTTGGGAATATACTGGCTGGCCAACCCAATGTGTTATTCTGCAAATTCCATGCCCATCTCCAACGCTGCTTCTGCGCGCCTGGTCATGACTTCAGCAGTAAATTTAAAATGAGTGAAAATTTTTATCTTTAATCTTAGCTGAAATGCGTGCCACCCTACTAACTGTCCACGGGGTTGACATGAGATTTGTGCAATGTCCTGGAGCACTTCATGGTGTCATTCTTTGTTTATAATTTTGTCCCATATCATTATTTATGCTTGGGCTCAATATTTGTGATATTTTCTTCTGTCCCTTTGTTGTCACCCATCATTTCCAAGTCAGAGCTTAAGCAAGAATCCTACCCCTAGTGAATGCTACCCCTTTCCATGTGACAACTTGCTCCTGTGGCTGCTTCTCCCTCCCCCTCCCCAATTTCTCCAACTGCATTTTACAATGCAGTGGGGGTGGTATTAGAATCTAATTGGATGGATGTTTCAAGAACAACCTTCCTCATACATAATTATCCTGTGATTTGTCTGCTCACCATTTTTACGAGGGAGAAGGCTGATCTGCTCTCACCTCCTGACAATTGCACTGTGAAACATGTGATAGCTCTCCATAATGATTCTTGCCTTTATTTCCCCACCCTACCTCTGAGGAAGGACCTTCCATTTGTTTGGTGCCTCTGACGGTCAGAAAGCTGAGGCCGGCAATCCAGATTATTGATTATCTAATTCCCTGACAGAAATAATTTTGACAGGCAAAAAAAGTATGCCAAGCAAATCTCCTAACTCTCCAAACCAAAGCCAGACAGGCCTGTGCCTTGCACACCAAATACTGACAACAGACAGTAAAATCATAACAGTACACTCACTTGTGTTAATAAGAAACTGGTTGGAGACCCCAGGGTGATCTACATCATGAATAGCGCTTGCAAATATTGCAGTAAGGATCTCCAGATCCGTGAAGACAGCCTATGGGAATAAATGTGCAAATATGACACATTGGGAAGATTGAAAACCAGTCACAATGCCTCAAGCAGTTATTTTTGGCATTTATATCTCTATGATCTCAACTCTTTGAAGACCACAGTAATATCTCTATATCAAAAAAACTTTTTTCTCTGGTTGGTAAGAAAAGGGGAAAAATTGAATTACTACATATGAAAATTAATCCCAGTAATGTTTAACACAGAAGTCATAAACTATTACAATTTTCCATTATATTGAGCAACAAGCTATTAACGATTTGGATGTAAATGTAGGGGGCATGATAAAGAAGTTTGCAGATGACACAAAGATTTGCCATATGGTTGATTGCGAGGAGGATAGCTGTCGAGTGCAGGAAGATATTGATGGACTGGTCAGGTGGGCAGTAAAGTGGCAAATGGAATACACGATTAATGGGAGAATACTGAGAGGTGTAGAGGAAGTGAGGAACCTTGGAGTGAATGCCCACAGATCCCTGAAGAAATCCAGGACAGATCGATAAGGTGGTTAAGCAGGCATATGGAATCCTTTCCTTTATTAGCCAAGAATATAAGAGCAGGGAGGTTATGCTGGAACTATATAATTCATTGAGTACTGTGTGCAGTTCTGGTCACCTCATAACAGAAATGATGTAATTGCACTAGAGAGGATACAGAGGAGATTTGCAAGGATGTTACCGGGACAGGAAAAATGCAGCTATGAGGAAAGATTGGATAGGCTGGGGTTGTTCTCCTTGGAACAGAGAAGGCTGAGGGGAGATTTGATTGAAATGTACAAAATTATGAGGGGCCTGGAGAGAGTGGATGTGAAGAGCCTCTTTACTAGGTGACTAGGGGGCATAGATTTAAAGTGGTTGGTAGAAAAATTAGAGGGGAGATGAGAAAAAATGTTTTCACCCAGAGGGTGGTGAAAATCTGGAACTCACTGACCGAAAGGATAGTAGAGGCAGAAACCCTCAACTCATTTAAAATGTATCTAGGTATGCACCTCAAGTGCCGTAACCTGCAGGGCTACAGCCCAAATGCTGGAAGTTGGGATTAGGCTGGGTGGCTCGAATCTCATCGGGCGTAGACATGATGGGCCATGTGGCCTCTTTCTATGCCATAAACGCTCTATGATTCTAAGTTAAGTTCAACAACTTCAGTTAAATTTCTTTGCAAATTCCTCTGCTTACAGATGCCAATTAATCTGGGAAAGTAAAAACATTTAAAGAATGTAGTGCTTACCTCTAATGCAGGTGTTGATAGTAGAACATGAGTGGACTGAGCAACATCTGCTGCATGAATGTTATTGTGAAAAGCCACATCTGCATGATAATGATCTTCCAGAGTCATCAAATAAGTAATTAAAGTATCTGCTGGAATCTTGAAAGTTTTTAATAACTCCCGCTCCTAAAAGAAGTGAAAATGGGCTCTGATTAGGCCATTGAAACCAAATAAAATCTATAATGCAAGATTAGTTTGTTCTCTTTACTCATGTACTGACTCTTTCCCCCTTCCCCAACCCTTACCTTTAGGCCTTTTGTGTCATGTATTATCCCCTGCCAACTAGATGGGAAAAAGCCTACTCCTTGGCTCTTGCCAATGCAACTCTATTCCAGATGATAAGAGGAGCAATGGGCCCCATTGTCACTCCCCAATCCCATGAACAAGTGCCTGGTTTCTACTCAGTATGTAAGTCATTCGAACTGCACAATGCTTCTTGCATGCAGCTGGTTATTGCATCAACCAATTGCTACCAGGCCACCAAAATGAGCTTTTCTCATTAGAAAAGCAATCATGGCTGCATTTTTCTAAACAAGAATGTGAATTTGACAGATTTTAAAGAAGTCTTTTTTTCGTCTCGGACTGAGCACATGTACAGGAAAATATCTAGGATTTATTGCACTATAGGATTTAAACTCAAGTCTACTGTATAAAAACATACTTTCCAGTAACAAAGAATCAATAAACATGATTATATATAACCAGTTCCCAAGTGAGTATGAAAGCGCTACATTGTAATGTTCAGCTGCAATTATATTACTATTAAATAACTAAAAAAAGTGACCCTACTCTGTCTA
This sequence comes from Heterodontus francisci, assembly GCF_036365525.1. Lineage (NCBI taxonomy): Eukaryota > Metazoa > Chordata > Chondrichthyes > Heterodontiformes > Heterodontidae > Heterodontus > Heterodontus francisci. The sequence continues at coordinate 101,746,185 of NC_090371.1, forward strand.
AATTCAAGTACAATCCTCAGTAAATTGTGGCATTAATTACGAAATTTCACAGGTGTGCTTAAGGCTATTAGAGTCCAGGCGTTTTATAAGGGTAACAAAGACTAGATAAGGAGGCTACTCAGGTCCTAAATTCATCAAATCACACACAGTTTTTATGCTTTTCCAGTGGGGGTTATATGAATAGAATTTGACATTTTTACAAAACAGCTTCAAAACTATCCATTGCTTGCGTATTTGTAGTTAATGATGGGCAATGCATTGCATTGGGAATTGAAAATAAATAGGTCAAGCTGAAGGACAAAACAGTACGCTGATGCTTTCAGTCTGGTTGTTATTCTCGATTCACTATTAAGGTACAGACTGCTATTCAATCAGCTTGAACTATCTTTGAGGCACAAGCTCATTTTTCACATCTTTTGTAGCTTTCAAAGAACCACTGCCTGGGCTCAGACACTGGCAGTGAACTATTCAATGGTGCTGATCTCGTAAAAGCGAGTGATTAGTTGACCATATATTGCATGTCAGGGTGTCCTTGGCCCGGTCTGATCATTCTCAACTTAAACAATGCAGAGTGCAACCAGTGACTGTAATTTTAAACACTGCAATAAAGTTGTTGTTTGGAAAGAATTCTCTAACAGGTTCACACACTTTCTTCAATTCTAGCAACTGACTGTGTGTTTGACTTTGCCAAAGCAATATGCAGCTGATAGCTAGTACTTTGCTATACATAACAGTGTTGGACAGCACTCAGGAGGGTACAATCGCCAAATGTAACATCTTCAAATGGTCAACCATGAATACACTCCAAACTCACCTGAAAAATAGTGTACATGACAACTGTTAAAGGTCTGTTTCCAGAATATTCAGCAACTTTAAAGACATTAAGGCCCCATTTGTTAATTTCTTCTAATTCCTATTAATTGGACAAAGATTCCTCATGAAGCATATTAATGAGAAGAAACATTTAATGAAATGCATTATCTTTAAATTTTACTCTAAACATGGTGTGTCCATTAAGAAATTAAAAAAATATTATGTAGTTTATTAGAAAAGGTGTCATGTTAATTAAAAGTACAATCATTTTCAGCATCTTGAATGTGCTAACAGTAAAATTTCATTTTTATCATTTTCTTTTGGGATCTCAGCAATATATTTATCTGGCACAACTGATTGAAAAATATATTGAAAACCAATTGACCAGATGTTTTGACAAACTGACAAAAGATTTGTGCTCCAATGTCCAATATTTCACTTAATTTATCAGATCAGTAGAAGTGCAGAGGATTATATTGCTGAAAATAAGCATGAAATCCAGGGTCTAAAGTAAACACACCTTTGCCAAGAGGTCTTCCTGGTCAGTTTTGACTCCAAACCTTGTAATGCTGGAATTCGTTAAGCTCGAGCTATGCATGAGTTTCTTCACACCACTGATTTGTGACATTGGCCTCTTTTTCTTTTCTTCTTTCTGTGCTTGTGATGGCATTTCAACCTCATGCTGCTTGTCTGAAAAAAAGAGAAGTAGCAAATCAGAATACCTGTACTTATTGGGTTCTTGCATATTATGGTCCAATGCTCATATCAAAAACACAAATGAGTAGAAGTTTTGTGGGGCTTCTCTCAAATGTCTGCCATAACCTCAGCAGAAACACCAGAGAAAAGGTGTAAATGGCCACTTATACCTTTGTCTGGATTTCTGCTGATCTTCTGCTAAGTTCCAGTGGACTATTCGGAGAACTCCCATAGAAATTCCAGGCAAAGTAGCCAACAATAAAAGCTCAACTTAGGTCCATGTGCAAGATGTACCTGACAACAAGCATGCCCCTTCAATCACTTGAAACAAACACTTAGTGGTGGGTACTGTGCTGATGAAGAATCTCTATCCCAAACAATAAACAATCTTTTCACTTTTCAGGTACTACATATTTTCAGCATTGGAAATGTTCTTTTATAAAATAAATATTACTCTGGGCGATATTAGTGGCCAGATAACAATGCATTTGTATGACATTCATCTATCTGCTATTCTAATGAAGGCATAAGCTCATGTAAGGTAAACAGATTAGCACCAGTGTTAAAATAGTGTATAGAGGCATGTCATTCAAATGTGTTGAGTATTTGCCACTATTCCAGCTTTTTACCACTACATGATACTTCATACAGTCTTTTCCTGATAAATCAAAAATGTTCTGTGAAGTTGACTTTGTGCAGATTGTTAGGAGAGGAATTTGCAAGGATCACCAACATTAATTAATTATACTTATCACCATGCTATGAATTAATGGTTCATCCAGGATGGTTTACTTGTAATTGTAAGCCCTGATCATAGCAAGACCCCCAACCAAACCACCACCAGACCCCCTCTCACAAGCCCGCTGATCACTGCCTGGAGTCTTCTGGTTCCCCCACTCTTTCCTTCCTCCCATTGCGAGACTGGATCTGGCACTCCCTTCTCTGCTGAGTATCATCCCCATGGGTCTCCGGCTGCGGCCTCATGCCACTAGTTAATCCTCCTGCCCACCAACATTGTAATGAGGCCCTGCGTTAAGATTAGCAGGACCTTTGAGTCCTCAGTATAGTTGGCTTCTTCGGATGATTACCTGTTCCCTGCACGATCCCCAACTCCCTGTTAATATCAGGGGCAATGATCTCAATACCTTGCACTAATTTAGATGCAATCTGAAATACATAATTGAGTACTTTCCTCACTATTCTATGAATATTCTCTTACTTCATTTCCAGAAATATATGCAAAGGAAAGTAGTCTCAGTAATCATCTTATTACAAACATGTGCAGAGTGTTTCAAGGTATTAACAAACAGTTGTACTTGTGTTTGTTATTATTTCCACAGTAAATTAAGCAACAAATGTATTCAATTATTTGCACTTGAAACAAGTTACATGTTATCTCTGGGGCTCTTCTTTGAATGTAGTGAAGGTTATCAGAAAATGGAGAAAATGCAAATCAGGGAACCATGCAATACATATGTGAAAATGTCAGAGTCCCAGGCAGTGGTCCAGAAATATTTGAAATGGACTTCTCATTGGAGCAATTTCTTAACAGCTGAATCACTGACTTGTGTACAACAGGGTTGATGCTTATTGCATCTGTCATATGCTTGAAGTCTAACCCTGTCAAAGAGATGAAGAATAAATCCTACTGTCAGGTGATCTGAGGTGGAAGAGGATGTCTGCCTATGTTTTCTTAAAATGGCTTGGAATTCCATGGGATTTCCTGCAGGCTGTGGGAATCAAAAAGTTCCTGACTATTTTTATTAACCCTTTCCATGTTTTTAATTTAGTCACTTCCATACAGGGGAGATTTTCTTTTCATAACTAAAATGTAACGCTGACAAAAAAAAGCTGTATCAAATTCTGGTTTAACATACTTTACATATCAAAATTCAGCATTGTGCATGATTAGAAGTTATTTAATGAAATACAAAACAAAAACACCTTCATAATTCTTTGGAGGAATGCTAGTGAATTGTTAGTACATTCGATTCTCCTCGACATCACTTGCCTGTTGGAGAAACTGCAATGCTTTATATTTTAAATGCACAGATTCTAAGGTAGCCATTAGAACTTGCTTCTTCAAAATCATCAACACCCATATGAGTTTCCAGGATTGTATAAACAATCAGTCATATTAACGCTTGCACCTTGTAGGTTAATCCTTCAATATATGAATTTTATTTGTTGCTAATGTAAAATAAAGCACAAATGCTAATTGCTGCAACATTAAGTTAGTGCAATCTTTAATCTTACCTTTGTTAAAATTTAAAGTGATCTTGATTTTAAGGTGCTTTGTGCCATGGAACAGTGGATGCGGGTCAACACCAATGTCTCAATAAACAGCGAGCTCCTACTCTAATTAGGGCTATTAGAGGAGATGGCAAACAGGGCACAGACAGGTTGTTCTCCACTGGGGTAGGATGGAAACAAATTGCTGTGTGAATGATTCCAGGCAATTACTGCAGACTACCTGTGAGGTTTCAGTGGGATCTGCAAGAGTTTCCCATGCAGAATTCCCCATGTGGTTTCTCAGCTAGAAATCAGCATGCTGCATGCAGGGTGGCAAGGTGGAGATAACAAAAATAAAATGAAACAAAAAAAGTATCTGTTTTTGCATTAAATATTTATATCTTAACCTGGCTGTAGTCTAGCTAACTAAATAGCCTGCCATTGGCAGTTATAAATTACATTTTAGTTCACTACTAATAACAAAGACCATATTTTCTGGGGAAGTCTTATTTCCTTGCCATTTCAATTTATAACTTAAATAAAAATCCTAGTAATCATTGCTGGTCAGTTTTAGAATCAATTGTCAAGATCAGGGATTTGTCCACAAATAGCAACCATTCCATGATTTTGTCAAATAATTCTAATCCTTTTCAGCAGGTAATCAATGACCAAAATAAAGTAACATTTTCTCGCACTTTAGTAATCAGCTCTCTTGCCAAGACCAAGCAGCTTCCTTCACAATGTGGCCAGCACACTGAAGTACAAAAATTTCAAAATTAATGGAAGATGTAATATCATTTCTATATACTACCCAATTCAAATAATAAACTCCAGTCATTTTGTGTTACTTATCTTAAACGCAGTTTAGATAGATAAAAGGGCGGCGCACAGGTTAGCACCGCAGCCTCACAGCTCCAGCGACCCGAGTTCAATTCTGGGTACTGCCTGTGTGGAGTTTGCAAGTTCTCCCTGTGTCTGCGTGGGTTTCCTCCGGGTGCTCCGGTTTCCTCCCACAAGCCAAAGACTTGTAGGTTGATAGGTAAATTGGCCATTATAAATTGCTCCTAGTATAGGTAGGTGGTAGGGGAATGTAGGGATAGGTGAGGATGTGGTAGGAATATGGGATTAGTGTAGGATTAGTATAAATGGGTGGTTAATGGTCGGCACAGACTCGGTGGGCCAAAGGGCCTGTTTCAGTGCTGTATCTCTAAAATCTAAAAATCTAAAAAAAAAGGAAAATGCTGCAGATGCTGGAAATCTGAAAAAAAAACAAAAAATGCTGGAAATACTCAGCAGGTGTGGCAGCATCTGTGGGGAGAGAAGCAGAGTTAACGTTTCAGGTCAGTGACCTTTCATCAGAATGGTTCTAATGCAGTGGCACCAGATGCCGTTGCCGGAGACGCAGTGGTTGCCCCCTCTACATCATCAGGGCCGGCTGCTCCACCCCCTCCATTTAAATCAGCCACTGCACGTAATATCGCGGGGGCTGTGCGGCAGCACTTCCATGTCCGAAGGCCACCGCTTTCACAGCGCACAGCTGCAGAGCACGGCGCGCTGATAAAATTCAGCCCCATATCTTATGTGAACTTGAAATCCTCATTGTTTCATCCTTGGGCTGTGGTACCAAAATGAGAATGATTCTGCTTTAATAACCTGCACTTGGAACGCAGATTTATTTTCTGTCTACATTTGAGAATAAATAATGGGGTTAGGAAACAATACTGTTCCACCTACTCCCTCCCTATTTATATTATATACATATATGTATGTACATTATAAAAAGTCATAATTTTCTTCCTCCAGGGTTATAATGGTTAAATTGAAACTGTTCATGTCGAGTAACCCATCATTTTAATTCCTGGGCAATTTATCATTCCTGCATTTGACATAATGAGGTCATGAAATAGTTTCTCTGGAGATATTTGTGGGGAACTGTATCAGAAGATTTCAGATCTTGAAAACTTTAGTTTAGTTTAGAGATACAGCACTGAAACAGGCCCTTCGGCCCACCGAGTCTGTGCCGACCATCAACACCCATTTATACTAATCCTACACTAATCCCATATTCCTACCACATCCCCACCTGTCCCTATATTTCCCTACCACCTACCTATACTAGGGGCAATTTATAATGGCCAATTAACCTTCAACCTGCAAGTCTTTGGCATGTGGGAGGAAACTGGAGCACCCGGAGGAAACCCACGCAGACACAGGGAGAACTTGCAAACTCCACACAGGCAGTACCCAGAATTGAACCCGGGTCGCTGGAGCTGTGAGGCTGCGGTGCTAACCACTGCGCCGTTCAACAGTGCAATGCACTTAGCGGCTATGACACGTTCCAGCTCTTCAAAGTGAGATTGAAACCAATCTGCGTTCTGCTTCACATGTTTGCCATCGGTGGTCATTGCAACTGTCAGAGCGACAGAGAGAAAGGGGGATAGAAAGATATAAAAAGAGGGGACAGAGAAAGAGGGACAGAGTGAGGGTTGACATGTGCAGCTTTTTCAGTCCCTTATCTCGCAATAAGGGAATACCAGCATTCTTCAGCTACGTGCACAAACTATAAATGAGTTACAAATACAGTATTTTATTGAACAATTGCATTTTCACTGACTTTAAAAAAAAGGTCAAAACTGACTTCTATCTTAAAAGTGCAATAGTTATGAATTAGTTTGTTATAGATACGTAATGAGGAATTTATAAATTATTTGCAGGAATGCATTTTAGGTGACTAATGTACAAAATGCTGTGCTCCATTTTAGTCATATTATGCTCATTTTCCATTTCATGAGAAATTTCTGTGCTTGTTTTGATTACATTGACGAGGTAACACAAAAATTATGCAGCTCTGGGACAAAACTACCACTCTGTAGATCAATAAACTTTTCAATCCTCTTGATTCATTAATCTGGCATTCAAACATTTCACATTTCATCGAACCTCATGACCTCATACTTTCAATTCCTACAGGTTTTTGGTCTTCTCCTACATGCAGACCAGCTTTCTGAAGATTGGCAAAGAGAAGGTGATTAGTTAGGAGGATGAGTTTCCATTAAGCATCTTAATGCAACCGGATGCTGGCATTTTGCTGAAAGCTGTGGAGGTTTCCTGCAGTTCAGTCATTTTCAGAGATTGGGGCTTCTCAATTGAACATGGCTATGTCTGCATATTCAATTAGCCTGTAGCATCTCAAGGTGTCATCCCATTTATTATACTCTACACTGAGTTCTGGAAAAACTGATTAACTCAAATATATTGGCCCAGATTGCGAGGTCAGCAGCAAAGCGACAGTGCATGTCACTGACCGAGAAGAAGGCTGCCTACAAAGATCTAGCCATCTCTGTGGCGTATATTTCACGGTTCTCAACATTAATTTGAATCTGGCCCGAAGTCAAGGGAATCTCCAGGCATCCAGAAATAGTGATGTTCTCAAGAAGAATTAGCAGCCAATCACATTGAAGTATTCTCACAGAGAACAAATCAGGATGCTAAAAGCACTGATTATCCTTCACTTTTTTATATCATTTTACAGAGAGTTAAATAAATAATTGGGACACACATGAGATTAAAGTAGAAGCTAAAGCACATTAAACATTAAAAAATGTGGATTTTTTTCTCATAATTGAAAAATTTGATATTCCACAAACATAAAATTAGTTTTTCAGGGCCATTGAGGCTGTTCAGCAGTAATTATGTGCTTAGCATGCTGTTAAAAACCTAGTTACACCTCATTCCACAACGTGTAACTTTGTAACTTTTTAACGCATTTTTACAGTGAGACTTATAGCGTGGAAGGGCGAGTTCTTGTCAGTTCAGTGATTTCTAATTGAGTGCAGTCTGGTGGATCTTCAACAGAGCACTCAATAGAGAAGCATAGAATTTCTGTGTTCAACTGTGTATGTGCGGACTCCATGGACTGGATTATCCCTCCAGGGGTGGGAGGCAGACGTCAGGACTGTTTCCAGGTCCCGAACGTGCCCCCATGGGGGAAACAGTCACTCATTGGGATTTTGATGGGGGCACCACCTTAATTGGCATGGAGACAGGTTATCTGTCCAACTAAGGGAGGTGGGCGGGCTCTCAAAGTTGGAGGGCCAATCAGTAGCCTTCCAGTTTGAGAGCAGAAGCAGCCTGCAATGGACGATAAGTAACTGAGAGGGCACTTCAACATGGAGGTGCCCTCTGACCATCTTTTTTCAAACTTAAATCAAAAAACACATACAGCAGCTAGGCCAGCACTGCGGGGGAATCCCGCTACAGGGCAGCCTGCGGCTACATCTGCACCCATGCAGGCCTGGAGGGCCTCTAGGCCTGCCTGGCACATTGACAACTCAGCCAGTCACTGAGTGCCAGCTGGTGCGGGGAACTGGAAACTGACTGGAAAATCCCAATCAGCCTCCTTTAATTGGCCTTAACCAGGCAATTAATGAGCCTAATCTGCTACCTGCCGAGTGGGGACAGGTAGTCCTACCAATCCCAAACCCACCTCTGCCAAAATAGCTGGCGTTAGGAAACCAGCACATCAAGTGGCGCCAGTATTTTTGGGACCCGTCTGTTTCTGTTCCTGCCTTTGGCGGGGCCCAAAGAGTCAGCCCCAGGTGTGACTGAGGAGTAATGATGGTAAATACTAACGGTTTTGATGTCATTACTGCCACAAAATTCAAGCCATAGGGCTGAATTTTATAGAGCCCTTGATGTCGGGAGTGGAGGCTGGGGGGCGGGGGGGACATGAAGATTGCTCTGGATGAGGCTCGCCACCGACCTCGACGCTAGCAAGGCCTGTCCCTATCTTGGCGGCGAGACCTCGTGTCGGCCCCCCCCCCCCCCCACCCGCTGCTAGGTGACATGACTCACATTATAATATGCTTACCATTTATTAACATGCTGGCTGCTGCGATTCAGCCAGCGGGTTGAGATCTTCATCCTGGCAGCCGGCATCGACGCGCCTTCAGATCCCCGTCCAGGGAAACGAGGCGTGTTGATGCCGGCGAGGTGGGAGGAGGCACTTTTCTCAGTGCAGGAGTGGGGAACGGGGTGAAACTCTTTGGATTGGTTGGGAGGATGGTGGGAAGGGGTTGAGGATTAGCGGTTGTGAACTTTGGTGGGGGGAAGGTTGCGTAGTGAAGTTAAGTAGTTTGGGGGGGCGGGTACGCAAGGAATTAAATGTAAGGCTATTGTGGGGGGGGGGTGGGATATGGGATGAAAAGACTTTTAAGTGAAATTTGCCTTTAAGATTTGAAACGGTCATTTGGGGCTCTAAGCCCTTTAAAAATGGCGCTGGCGCCTGCGCAGTGGCGCCGGATGCCGTTGCCGGGGACGGCATACCCGCCCCCAACCCCTCCACACCACTGGGGTGGGGGTGGGGGGGGCCGGCTGCCCCAAGCATGTTAATGAGCTGCCACATTTAAGATCGCAGCAGTTCTGCAGAATGAATGTCGCGTGGCAGCGGCCACGCAAAATCCAGCCCATTTTGTTGTTGCAAATTGAGCACTGGATATTAAGAGCCCACCACCGATCTCAGCGGCAAGCTCAAAAATGGAGGCCTGCACATGCGGGCCATACGCCAAAGAACCATAGCAATCTCCCGCGCTGCGGCTCATTTAAATAGCCGGGTGGCCCACTCCCCCCAATCATGTGGAAGGGGTGAGCTGTCTGTCCCCAGCACTGGTGTCAGCTGTCTGTGTGCAGGCGCTGGCACCATTTTTGAAGGGCAGCCAGCCCAGCTGGCATATTTAAATTTTTAAAGATACACCCACCCCCCAAAATTTATCAAATAAATTTCTATCACCCCTTTCCCACCCCCAATAACAATTACATTAACCATTTGCCCTTTCCCCCCAAAATGTTTTTTTATCCAAAATATACTTTATTCAGAAAAATCTGTAAAAATGCATTACAAACAGTTCAAAAGAGCACCATGTTGACATTCCAAAAAGTGCAAAGGAAATCACTTTTCTTCAACACAGGAGTGAGTTGCCTCACAACCCTTCCATTCCATTTTACCTGCCATGTACATTTTACAGCAAAACCATATTTGGTGTATGCAGCTCGAGGGGCTTCCCATGGATCCAGCCCCTCAGTTCACTTTGGTGGGAGGACCTTACACAGTGGTCTTTCCCAATTGAGCCTTTTCAGCAGCTACCCCAAGCTTTAGTGCGTCCCTCAGCACATAGTCCTGGACCTTGTGTCAGTCTGCAACATTCAGTCATAGACAACTCTTTGAGCTGGAAGACCAGCAAGTTTCAGGCAGACTAAAGAGCATCTTTCACCAAATTGGTGGTCCTCCAGCAGCAGTTGATGTTTATCTCAGTGTGTGTCCCTGGGAACTGCCCGTAGAGCACAGACTCCTGTGTTACAGAGCTGCTTGGGATGAACCTCGACAAAAACCACTGCATCTCTTTCCACACCTGCTTTGTAAAGACACATTCCCCCTAAAACACTTACCTTTTAAATCTGACCTTCCCCCCCACAGACTGCACAAAGTTTAAAGTTCACCCCTTCCCACCATCCCCTACACCCATTACGTTTATTTGACCCCTTTTCCCCCCACTGGCACTGAAAATCTTAACCCCTACCCACCAGTGTCACGTCGGCTTTCCCCAGACAGGGAATTGAAGGCACGGGAGTGCCAGCCGCCATAGTGAGGATCACAACGGGCCCGGTAGATTAAAGGTAAGTTGATTTAAATCTATTCATCCCGTTCATTTAAATATTGTAATTCAGTTCCTGTTGTCCAGCGGCAGGGGGGAAGCCACGGAGCCTCGCTGCCGCCGGGAGGATCGGGCCAGGCCCTCCTGGCATCAGCCTTCGTGGCCAGCCTTTTCTGGAACACTCTTCTGCGCACCCCACCCACCGCCACTGCCACAGAGCCCGACATCGTGGGCTTGGTAAATACTAGCCCTGAATGTCTGACATTCAGGGCTAGTATTTACCAAGCCCACGAAACTAATTATGCGAAACAAAAAAAATGTACTAATTGCATCATCTCTTGATATCGCTCTTGATAATATGAAACAATGCACATATACAAACAAACAAATTAAAATAAGTCATGAAAATTAATGGGAAAAAAGACTCCAACGTTAGTTTTTTTAAATAATTCATGACTTAAATAGATCTTCTGACTTAACAACATAGTGCTTCTGAACCTAAAAGTATTGAAAACAATTCTATAGTAAATCATACTGCTCATTTATTTCTGAACACAATAGGACATAACAGCACCAAAAGGAAAAAAAATGGAGAGAAAAAACTCCTGAAGATTAGTTGATAATGGTTATGAGGTGAGAGCAGGGCAGCGGGATTAGTTTCACTGATTTAGCAAACAACCCACACAGCCACAAAGGGCCATCTTCTGTGTTTCTATAAGCTGGACTGCATGGGTTCTGTTGTTGTCTCTAATTTTCTATGTTCTGCTCAATTACCCACTGGATCTCATAGACTGGTTATGGAGTATTCTGGAAACAAGGTGCCATAAAAATTGAAGACAAATCAGGATATGGTAATTAAACGAGTGAGAGTTTCTGTTTCTGCATCCAACTACGTCTGTTATCTTCATACAAAATAGCACACCCACGATAGGCAACTTTCAAGGTTATATCTAAAGACAGATCAATGGATTATTTACTGTTAAGTTGGAACAGCAAAAATATCCAATGAAAAAAAAAATTGTACTCTCCTCCTGATATTGCACACGCTTACTGGAATATGAAAGGAAGGCAAAATTGCATTGAGACTTAATTCATGAACACTGAATCTAAACTATGCATTCTTCCATTGCTAAATACCATGTTCATTCTCAAGTAGCATTTCTGAACAAATATATATCAAATGGCCTACTATATTATTAAAAATGTACAACAATGTTGTCTGTGTGAATTCTTCTTAAAAAGGTCTTGTATATTTAACAATGAAACTCCTTCATCAAATTCACCACAGTTCTCACACTCTAACCAAAGAACATTCAAAAAAAATCATGCTTTGAGCAATACTCACCTAAAAATGTACTGGATATGAACTCAGAGACCTGATTGCCAGATCGGCTCATCTCAGACAGGTGAGTAAGCTCTCGATTGAGCATCCTCTTGAACTATAAAAACAATAAAGAAATATTAATAAATCTCAATTTTCCATGATGTTTTGGTGTTTGATTTAAAGTTAAAATAGATTTTATTCAATGTGTTTGCAATAAAACATTCTGTACATATTATTTGGATGCACCCTTCGCAATGGCCATAATAATTTTTTTATCAATATACACTTTACCTACTCCATTTTCTTTACATTCTCTATGTTCTAGTTTCTTGCTGTTTGTTTTGTGTTCAGACTTCATAGGTCATTGTATAACTTAATAAGGGTAAATGTTTTGCTCCTGGCAAAGAATCTCTAAAAATCCATCCTACAGTCTGTCTAGCTGCTTTGTGATTATTTTGGTGCCTTCATATAAGGTTTTAAAGTTTTGGTGTTCTCTGCTAATTTCATCCACTCCTATGGGTAGATTGTATCTGATGTGAGAAGGCCTTGACTTCTTCCAGGGTGATGGTTCCTACAGCCATCTAGTACTCCACCCAAAGGGGGTATGTTTTGAATGTGAGGTCAGAATTTTCCTGGCCCCGTGGTGGCGGGTTTGGAGGTGGGGCGGGTTTGGAGGTGGGGTGGGGGGGATTGGCAAGCTCGGACGTGACTAATTAGGAGCTGTCTCTCAGAAAATTACTGAGCTCTCGCTGCTGACAAATGTATGCTCGGGACCCCAATTTGGTCCTGACGTCAGGGTCCTGCAGGAAAATCCAGCTTTTATTGTCAGCAGGATAGTTGGTTGCTAGGGAGCTGGATCACTTCAGGGCCCAATCCTAGTCTCACTTGATGTCCTCACTTGTATACTTCCAGTATGAGTCATTGGATAATGATTAGGAGCAGAATTTCCATAAATTCTTTTGCTCCAAACCCAGAGCAGTGAGGCTAACTGCAGGCTCCCTCCCATCAGCCTTGCTGAAATCACTTAAGTTAGCAGGTACCTGAGATCAAACCTGGAATCTTCTTAGACTGTATGACTCAGATACTCACTGAATAGATTCACTGAGTTATTGAGGTAGCCTCAAAAGATTTTACTTTTTAAAAGCGTAATAGATTTTAATGTAACAATCATTTTAATCATCAACGTTAAAATCATCCAATTGAGACTGGGGGGAGAAATGGGTTCGTGAAGCGTCTACGTTGATTCCCGGGGGGCAGGCAGCTCCATGGGCTGCTACCTCCTTGGGTTTCCTCATTGATATCATTGAAGAAACATGCGTGGACCCCACAGGTAGCAGTTCGCGGCACTATCTGCCCCTGGGGAATCAATGTAGTCTGTGTAGCTGTACTTGAAGCGGTGCTATGCAAACAAATTTCTCCCCTTAGGTCTTTAAATCAAACTGAAATTTTTAGTATGGATAATTCAGAAACAAATATCAGCAATATCTAAGAAAATGGCTCACAGCTTTTATAGGCTTCAAGTTCATCTTACTGATTTCTTTAATAGTTTGATTTTGTGGTTATTAGGACGAAACAGTAAACTCTGCATATTATGATCATTTTTGGTCACTTTCCACCTTGTCTCTTTTTTGAAAGTCTTAATTTGTCCAACCAATTTAGATCCTATAATACATTGTCAAGTCATGTATAGTCAGTCAGATATATTATATCTCATTGTAATGCACATTAATATGCTGCATCAACAATATCTACTTAAGTTAATTATATATCATTATCAAAAACATATAGATGGATCAGTTTTATACCTTTAAGTTTTGTGATTATCATAAGCTATGGAATTGTGAAAATAGATGTCACAGTTCCACAGGTTCAGTTTCTGCAAGGCTTTAAATGGGAAACCCAAAATAACTAACTAATTTGCAAGTTGAGTCTGCATAGTTCTGCAAGACTGTACAACTTTTAAATTTTCATCTTTAGTTGACAGTTAAGTACTTATTCAAAGAGAAGTCTCGAATTCAGAGATCCCTGCACCTAATACAAAGGAGCATTTATAGATCACTGAGAAATTGTAATGTTTCCTTTAAATGAGAAGGTAATCAAAATGTTGAGCAACTGTCAGTGTAGTTACAATATACCTACAAACTAATGCTTATGGACTGTGGGCATGTCAGCTGGCACACATAATTTCCCACAAGCTGAGTCTTTGATATTACTCAGAATATTAACAGATGGACAGAAATATCCCACAAAATGCAAGGGAGGGAAAATTAGAGAGCAGGTCACAGTCATGTATCACTGTGTCAGAGGCCAAGGAGCATGTCGACTGTTTGGAAAGGGGGAAACAACACACAGCACACCCAAAGAGAGGAAGAAGAACTCATTTTAAAATGGGATCAAATAATTGGACTTTGTTTTCCTTAGAAGACAGTTTAGGTACTGCTCGTTCTCTTTTTTTAATCTTTCTACTAATTTACTCCTTTCCAGAAGATGCCAACTCTCTTCGAGCACAGTTCCAAGGGCACCAGCCACTTTCCCAACCAGTCAAAATGGCCCCTCTTCAGGCTGAATTTTACCAGTCCCCTGACTTTTTTTTTGTTGTGATCTCTTTTTTTTAATTTCCAAAATATACTTTATTCATAAAAATCTGTAAAAAATACATTACCAAACAGTTTCAAACAGCAACAAGTCAAAAAATACAAACAGTGCAAAGGTGATCCGTTTCCTTCAATACAATCATGAGTTGCCTCACAACCCTTCCATTTCATTTGTCATGCATATACATTTTTACATTTTACAGCAAACAAAAATTTTCCCGATACAGTTCGAGGGGTTTTCCATGGATCCAGCCCCTCTGTTCAGATTTGTGGGGGGACCTTACACTGTGGTCTTTCCCCATTGAGCCTTTGCTGCGGCTGCCCCAACCTTTAGTGAGTCCCTCAGCACGTAGTCCTGGACCTTGGAATGTGCCAGTCTGCAACATTCGGTCGTGGACAGCTCTTTGCGCTGGAAGACCAGCAAGTTTTGGGCAGACCAAAGAGCGTCTTTCACCGAACTGATAGTCCTCCAGCAGCAATTGATGTTTATCTCGGTGTGCGTCCCTGGGAACAGCCCGTAGAACATAGACTCCTGTGTTATGGAGCTGCTTGGGATGAACCTCGACAAAAACCACTGCATCTCTTTCCACATCTGCTTTGCAAAGATACATTCCAGAAGGCGGTGGGCAACTGTCTCTTCCCCACCACAGCCACCGCGAGGGCATTGTGCGGAGGGGGTGAGACTTCGGGCGTGCAGGAAGGATCTGACGGGGAGGGCTCTTCTCACCACCAGCCAAGCTACATCTTGGTGCTTGTTTGAAAGTTCACCAGTCCCCTGATGCTGGGAATCGTGGCAGGGGGACCCGGAAATTACTTCCGGGAGAGGCCCACTACGGGCCTCAAAGCCGGGAAGGCCCTGCCCCATTTTAGCGCCGGCGGCGAGGCCTCAGGGCAACCCCCCCCACCCCTGCTGCTTGGCGATGGAGCCGTCATTTAAATATTTAAAAATTTTTTAATCAATGCATAAACACGTGGTCCTGACGGCCGTCCCATGCCGATGTTCCGGCCGGTGACTGGAACTCCCGTGCCTTTAGATCTCCGTTTGGAGATCCGAGGTGTGGCACTGGTGGGGAGGGGGGCAGGAGTGAATTTTTCAGGTTGGGGGAAAGGGGCAAAAACGAATGTGATTGGTTGAGGGGATGGTAGGAAGGGGTTGAAGGTTAAAGGAAAGAACTTTCGGGAGGGAAAGGTCATGATCGAAAATTTACTTTTTTTGGGGCGATAAGACAAATCATAAAATTATTATTCTTTGGAGAGGTGGGAGAGGGGATTGGTAGTGTGAATAAATTTTTATTTTAATTTCTTTCCAAACCTGTGCCTTTAAACATTTCAATGAAACGGAAGGGCCTGAAGCCCTTTAAAAATCACGCCAGTGCCTTCGCGGTGGCGCCGGACGCCGTTGCTGGGGACAGGTCACCCATCCCCTTTACATCATTGGGGGTGGGCAGTCTGCCCCCTCCATGTAAATGAGCTGCCACGCTAAATATAGTGGTGGTTCAGCGGCGCACATCTTGCACGTGCACCGCGCCATTTTTGAAGCTCGCTGCCAAGATCGGTGGGGAGCTTTCAAAATTCAGCCCTTCATGTGTACACTTAGATGGTGAGATAGCTATCTAGTCTGCTATGAAAGGTATTACAGGCAGCTATCTACATATGTACTTCCAGTGGGGAGTAACAGGATAGCAATCATACTTCCAGTGGGGAGTAACAGGATAGCAATCAGGAGCAAGATCCTGGGCCAATCTTCCCAATCCTAACCAAAGGCTGTTGATGCCAAATATAACACCCCTACTGTCTTTAAGTCTGAAAGCAGGTAGCAAATCTAACACCTTCTTGGTCCGAATGGCTCAGGTACTCAAAGGTTAACCAGTTTAAGCTTAATCAGGGAAGATTAGGTATTGCTTTAAAGTGAATTAACTTGCAGGGAGGCAAAACACTAGGTCGACAAAACACTAGGTCGAAGGAAAATTGGCAGAGGTTTTGCCATGGTTTGCATTTTAGAACTAGCAATCACAGAATTATTGATGGCCATGTGCCTATCTTCTCAGGTAGAAACATAGATCTGGAGCCTGAGAAGCTAAAAATGGGAGTAAAATAGAAAGAAATCTACCTGAAGATAAAAGGCAAGATAGAAAATGAGTGGTAACTATTGTATAGTTCTTCCATAGTTTCACAAAGTAAATGTAATTTCAATATTTTTACACTGTTCCCTGAAAAAAATTCAACTCATGTCATACTAGATGAAAGCTTCATGTTTATTTTAGATTAGATGTGGCTCTTTAGAGCCAATTCAGTATATAAACTTAGCAAGTAAACCAGTTGCTTAAGAAAGAATTAACTTAAGGAACTACTATCTTTGTGATAATATTTTTCAGAGTTATTATCAGACATTAAATTAATTAATATTTAGAATTCAAGCCAAAGTAATTGGACACATCAATACACCTGCTGCCTTAGTGCCGTCATACTCAACCACGATTGCATTTTGACAAAATACAAGCAGCTGGTCTATGGTTGTCTGATGAGGCTTGATAACACGTATGAGCACATTGCCATCACATGATAAGATAAGATGGCTTGAACAAGCAAACTACAATGTCAAAATGGTGGTAGTGAATGGTGTGTGGGAAAAGGAACTTGGGAATATCACAGTAACTATTTTAGGTGCATCTTAACACAAAAACTCATATTTAAACCCATTATTTTTACTGGAAAACATTGTGGCACAAAATGCTTAATTAACAGCAATGAAAAGGGTTAAAAAGATTGAAGTCTTATTTTCATAGATCTGAGGAATGTTCGCTATATGTGATTATATTGTGAAAGAGAGGTCAATAGAAAGGAGTTTCCAAAATGCGGTTCAAAAGATAAAATGCACTGAAAACAAGGAAAGTCAGCTAATAGAAGAGTTGCTTATATGATCTGAGGGCTAGCCATTAAGAAAGGAGATAATCCCTTCATAATCAATCCTGATTATCTAATAATTTACCTAGTTATTAATTCACCAGTTGGTTGAATGGAAACATTTTTCATTTCTGTTTTTCTTATGGATTTTACTCTTAATCATGCTAGATAAAGGTATTCCTGATAATCATTAGGCTTTAATATGTTTGATTTTAATATATTTGGTTAAATCCTCATTAAAAGACCTTGGGAAAGCAGAGTACTCATGTATTGCTGGGAGGAAATTTTACAGATTAAACTGGACAACAACAAATGGGTTTCATGTCAATAAACTTCAAGCTGGTGGATTATTCTATTCTGAATAACGGTACAAATATGTCAGAGATTACTTTATATTGATATTCTAATTGTCATGTCCATTGCTAAGCAAACTATACTACTGACTGAATCCCATTTATACTTACTTCACTAAAGAAAAATTCACAATACATCATAAAAATGATATAAAAAAGCAAATTTAAAAAAGAAAATTCTTCATTTATTGATTCAAAAAGGAACCAACACCATTGAATCTCAGAGGGCCCTCGACAGAAATTTATTTCAGCAGTTTTGCAATTACTATCATATTCGTCTGAATTAACAAAGGCAAGTGCAAAGCCAGAGCCAATACACACAGTAAAGAAAGTAGCTGCAGTATAATCCCTGCAGTTACATTTACAGCAACACACATTCAGATATATAGATAACGTTAAAATTAAATAGTTAAAAAGTAAACATCATTATAATAATAATAATGATGATGGTTACTTTAAATTCTATATCTGGATAAAAGCATATTTGGTTGACATACCTTTATGTAGCCCCAAGAAACGGAAAGCAAATAATTAGCTTCAGGCATCTTGCAAATGTTCTCACAAAAAAACACTAAGAAACGGATTAAAATCTGAAGTTCCCAAAAGACTTGGTTTGAAGCAGTTCCAGAAATCAGTAAATCAGATTATTCATACAGCAGGTATATCTGGAAAACATGGTTTGTAAATTCCAATGCTTTGTCACCTGTTTGGTATAAAGGGGCCATATGTGGAAATCCAGTTTGGTATGATAGAGTTCACAAAAGCAATGGAAAATCCTGATCAAAAGGAATGCTTTGGAGAGGTATCTAAGGACATGAATCTCCTTGGAATATTAGTTAATGAATAATGCATGAGGATGCTTCACTGCTGGAAGGACTGGTTCTGCTAACAGATACCAAATAAGGGCTTGAACACACAGCTGCCATGTACGTTATTTGATGAACCCACCTACTTCCAAGACATGACAGCCAATGAATTTTTACTCTGAGGAACAGAGACAAGAGTGTGCTTCTAGCAAAGCTAGGTACCGGCTGCTGATTGGCCAAATGGACAGCATATCCTCGGGGATTAGGGGTTTTCTTCATTACTCCATTAAATGCCATTTAATGATAATTTTCCTTCAGCTTCAGCTCTATGCAAATAGTTGGTAAAGCTTCATATTTAATTGCCATCTAATAATAAGGAGCTCAGTATACCTCACACCTTTTATTCTTAAATCATAAAATAGGAGTAATATGAAATGTAGTGAATTATTTCTGGTTTCTTCCTGCATTGTTTAAGCACGCCTTAAGTGAATTCACTAAGCAGCTCCACTGACGACATCTGCAGAGATGCCTGCAGGCTGTCCCTTTCCAGGGAGGATGAAAGGGCAAAAATTTAAACAAAGGCAGCAGCTGAATTCTTGTTTCCCACCTTGAGGCTTACTTCAATTTCTTTCATCAAGTGGGCTTTTCCTTAATTCAACCCATTGACATTTAGATTGAGCAAAGGTTTTGGATCTAGCATTTACGTCAATGCTTCAATCATGGGAAGAATGAAATTCTTACTGAAATGTTACTGCTTTCCAATTGTTCTATGAGATTTGTAAAATGTTTTGTTGCTTCAAACAGATAAAAAAAAAGTCAGAAAGAAGCACTGCATGAACAGGGCACAGCCTTTGTAAACAATTATCTTTTTTGCCATATTAACATGACAAGGTAAAAGTTACAGATAATAACAATGAGGACAGATGTTTCACAAGTTTAGTGACTGCTGGAGGCCAAGAGATTACGAAAAGTTGCATTGGGTAAGCCACAGATTTCATATTGTCCACTGTATGCTCGAGCTACCTTTGTTTAGCAAATAATTGTTAACCCTACATTTAAATGTTTGCATATTGCAGCATCGCTTTATGTAATGATACCGTATGGAAGGGAAAACTACAGACAGGAGAAACAACTGGCTAAGGTTAATTGCTGATATTCGATGCACACCACTACACAAGAACATTCTTTTGGTTATATCAAGAGAAATGATGCAATCTCATTGAAAGCTACCCGGTAGGTTTTATGTGGCTCTGGCCCCAGAGTGAAGCCTCACCTGAAAAAAGTGCAGAAGGGATAATCTGGCATACAGGTCAGCCTGCCATGTTCTTTGGGAACTGGGCTGACCGATCCTTTGTCCCCTTCACCGTCAGGTCAGACTACCTGAAGGTGCTGGGGACATGGTTCGGAAGGGCCGGGGCGTGCACCAAAACCTGGGAAGAGCGAGTAACCAAGCTACAACAAAAGTTGAGCATGTGGGGGCAGCGATCTCTCTCCATTGTGGGTAAGAACCTGGTCATCAGGTGCGAGGCGCTCACGTTGTTGCTGTACGTAGCGCAGGTCTGGCCCATACCCCACTCCTGCGCTGTGGCAGTCACCCGAGCCATTTTCCGTTTCATCTGGGGATCTAAAATGGACCGGGTCCGGAGGGACACGATGTTCAAACCTCTGGATAAGGGCGGGAAAAATGTACCCAACATGGCCCTAATCCTGATGACCACCTTCGTGTGCGGCTGCATCAAGCTGTGTGTAGACCTCCAGTACGCAAACTAAAAGTTTCACTACGTTCTGAGGTTCTATCTGTACCCGGTGTTGCGAAGGATGGGCCTGGTCACATTGCCGCGGAACGCTCCATGCAGTTGGACCGTGTCGTACCACCTATCCTTCGTGGAGCAGTTTCTGCGGGAAAACACCTTTGACCACCGATCCATCAGGCAGTGGTCTGCACGGAATGTCCTCAAGGCCCGACGGGAAAAGGAGACAGTGGATCCTGTTGGATGGTTCCCCAAGCAGACTGCCAAAGTCATTTGGCGGAATGCCTCATCACCAGAACTTTCAAACAAGCACCAAGATGTAGCTTGGCTGGTGGTGAGAAGAGCCCTCCCCGTCAGTTCCTTCCTGCACGTCCGAAGTCTCGCCCCCTCCGCACAATGCCCCCGCAGTGGCTGTGGTGGGGAAGAGACAGTTGCCCACCTCCTCCTGCAATGTGTCTTTGCAAAGCAGGTGTGGAAAGAGATGCAGTGGTTTTTGCTGAGGTTCATCCCAAGCAGCTCTGTAACACAGGAGTCTGTGCTGTACGGGCTGTTCCCAGGGACGCACACCGAGACAAACATCAACTGCTGCTGCAGGACTATCAATTCGGTGAAAGACGCCCTTTGGTCTGCCCGAAATTTGCTGGTCTTCCAGCGCAAAGAGTTGTCCACCACCGAATGTTGCAGACTGGCACATTCCAAGGTCCAGGACTACGTGCTGAGGGACACACTAAAGCTTGGGGCAGCCGCAGCAAAGGCTCAATGGGGAAAGACCACAGTGTAAGGTCCCCCCACCCAGCTGAACTGAGGGGCTGGATCCATGGGCAACCCCTCGAACTGTATCAGGAAAATTTTCATTTGCTGTAAAATGTAGAAATGTAATTGGCATGACAAATGTGAAATGGAAGGGTTGTGAGGCAACTCATGATTGTAATGAAGCAAACGGACCTCCTTTGCACTGTTTGTATTTTTTGACTTGGTGCTGTTTGAAACTGGTAATGTAATTTTTACAGATTTTTATGAATAAAATATATTTTGGAAATAAAAAAAAATACAGGTCAGCCTGCCCAATTTGTGGGGCTCCTGATTTTCCAATGATTGAAAGAGTAAATTCAGTGAAGATGCTCTTCAAGCACAGAGCTTTGTTGGTTGGGGGCATAGGTCAGATGTTGGCCTAGAATACCATATTCACAATTACCTGTTATGTGCTCCCATTTCTGCTTGGGAGGAGCAGGTGACTTTGGATCTCTGGGACTGAATTCTACCAGCCCCTTGGCGTCGTGGGTTGTGGTGGGAAGGCCCGTAAAATGCTGGTGGGAGTGGCCCACCACGACGCCAAGGCCCCGCCGGATATTAGCTGCTGCAGCAGTGAGGCCTCGGTGCGGCCCCCACCCTTCATTAAAGTATTGAAATTAGCCACTTTAACATGCAAATGAACTCACCTGCTGCCGGCAGCTGTCCCACGCCGATTTTATGGCCAACCGGGGGCAACTCGCACGCCTTCGGAACTCCAGTTCTGAGGCGAGATGCTGGTGGGGAGGGGGGAGGAATAAAATTATCAGGGATGGGAGGGGGGAGAGCAGGGAAAACTATTCCTATTGGTTGTGGGGATGGTGGGAAGAGGATGAGGGTTAAGTATACTGAAGAGCGGGGAGGGGGGGGGGGGGAAATTCAGAATTTCAAAAAGTGTATTTTTGGGGGGAGAGGTCAATTTCTCTGTTTAGGACTCAGTGGAGGGGGGGTGTGACAGGTGATTCAATGTTACATTAAATGTTTATTAATGTTTTTAAGCTCACTGGCACCTTTAAATATTTAAATATATCCAGAAGGGCTTGAAGCCTTTTTAAAATGTCGGCGGCACCTGCGCAGTGGTACCAGACACCGTTGCTGGGGACGCGGAGGCCGCCCCCTCTATGTCGTCGAGGGCAGACACTCCGCCCCCTCCATTTAAATCAGCCCCCGCGCGTAATATCACGGGGACTATGCAGCGGCACTTCCGCCGCAGAGCATGGCGCGCTGATAAAATTCAGCCCATGGTTATCAAAGCTCTCCACGACTGGAATTTTCCTCACATCACATCTAGGTCTGTTGTACATTAATTGATAGAGATAGATTGCTAAAATTAGTCAATAACTCCATGATTGCTGTATCCAGTAACTACCATAATGGTACAAGGCAAACTAGATGAGCATTGGTGTCATTTTTACTTCTAATCAATGGCAGGTGCATAGCAGATACTATTCATCTTTTTTAAACCCAAGCTGACTCAACATCAAGCTTGTCGTGGTTGAAGGTTTCAAAGCTGAATTGGAGTCTAGCAATATTAACTCTAGCAATTCCTATGTTTTTTTCTATCTACAGTTCCTCTGCCCTCTTCCACTGGAGCGATGCTAGGAAACTGTTTTCTCTAAAACTGGAATTTTCCATAGAAGTTGTCACTGAAAAACTAGGATAGTGAATTCCCCATTAAACATCTGCAACCAAAAGATGAGGCTTTACGGTGTGATGGTTCTCTTCCATGATCTACCCTAACATTTATTAGGGAGATAATTCAAGTTGGTTTCTGTGCTGGCAGATCTACTGTGGGCATGATCTTCTCCATATGCCAGTGGCAAGAGAAGCGTAAGGAACTAAGTATACCCCTTTACCTTACTTTTGTAGATCACATGAAGGCACTCGGCACCATCAGCAGAGCAGGGCTATACAAGATTTTAGGAAAAATTGGCTGTCCACCAAAGCTCCTCAGTATCCTGCATTCCTTCCATGACAACATGCACTGCACTGTACAGTTTGATGGCTCCACTTCTGACAGTTTTGGAGTGAAGAATGGAGTGAAACAGGGTTGTGTCCTAGCCCCCACTCTGGTTGGCATCTTCTTCTCCATGTTCCTTACCTTCACCTTCCCTGCAGATATTGAAGGAGTCTACTTGCACACTAAGCCAGACAGCAAGCTCTATAATCTATCAAGGCTGAAAGCAAAAAAAATCACGTCTTGGTCAGAGAACTCCTCCAAGCTGATGATACTGCGCTAGTCGCTCACATGGAAATTCAGCTACAAAGACTCATGGACTGTCTCGTCCATGCCTGTAACTTGCTCTCCTTGACTATACACGCCAAAACAACCATGGTCCTGGGACAAAAGGTTGCATCTATGCCCCTGATCACATTAAATAACAGCCCACTGGAAGTGGTTAGCAAATTCTGCTACCTTGGGTCCACGGTACAGACAATCTGTCCCTTGATGCAAAGCTCGATACACACATAGGGAAAGCAGCTACCACCTTTGGCCGACTCATGAAAAGTGCATGGGATAACACCAAGTTGACCCTTAGGATCAAGCTGATGGTTTATAAGGCCAGTGTTCTCAGCATCTTGCCGCATGGCTGTGAAACATGGGCGAGGTAGCCAGGGCTAGACAACTGGTGAAGCACCCTAAGCTCCACTTCAAGAATGCGTGCAAGCATGACATTTTCTTTTATTCATTCATGGGATGTGGGCGTCGCTGGCTAGGCCAGCAATTATTGCCTATCCTTAATTGCCCTTCAGAAGGTGGTGGTGAACTACCATCTTGAACCGCTGCAGTCCATGTGAGGTAGGTATACCCACAGTGCTGTTAGGAAGGGAGTTCCAGGATTTTGACCCAGCAACAGTGAAGCAACGGCGATATAGTTCCAAGTCAGGACGGTGTGTGACTTGGAGGGGAACTTGCAGGTGGTGGTGTTCCCATACATTTGCTGCCCTCGTCCTTCTAGTAGGTAGAGGTCGTGGGTTTGGAAGGTGTTGTCTAAGGAGCCTTGCTGCTT
Source organism: Heterodontus francisci (assembly GCF_036365525.1). Lineage (NCBI taxonomy): Eukaryota > Metazoa > Chordata > Chondrichthyes > Heterodontiformes > Heterodontidae > Heterodontus > Heterodontus francisci. Next base: position 101,770,108 of record NC_090371.1, read on the forward strand.
TAAATGTCCTAAATGCCCTAAATGTCGACTATCGCTCTTGGGAGTCATCAGCTGGTGAAAGAAGGAAATGGCTACACATCCTGTGGACTGGCGTGCATTACCACGATGACCAATGGCTACAGCAGCTTGGCAACCAGCGCCAACACCGAAAACAACAACTCACAGTGCCACTTGGCAGCTTCACATGCGGCACTTGTGGCAGAATCTGCCTCGCGAGGATTGGCCTTCACAGCCATCAGCAAAGGTGCATCAAGAGAAAACACCCCATCTAAATGGATTGTTTGCTGCATGTCCATCATCTTTTGTAGATGGCAGGATACCGACCAATCAAGTCATGTTGGAGAACAACTCCCACTAGAAAATTGCAAATTGAAGCTCCAAAGCAAACCACCAATCTCCCCTTTTTCATTTGGTTTGCCTGAGCCATTCAGTCCAAGGGGCCAATTAAGCTATCCGCTCCCAAGTGACAATTATTTGATATTCTCAGGCTGGTCATTAGGAGGAGACTTGATAAATATTGTCCCCTCTCCCCCATGACAGTTTTCAATTTATTTTTTTATAAGGCTACAAAAATGCAAAGGAATTGTTCCAATAAATGCTTAAATACAAATCCCACGCCATCTCAAACTAATTTTTTTTTAGCTGCGTCGTGTCAGTAGGCGTTCAAACTGCATGACAGAACAGGGAGTCACCACTGAAACTCATATACTAAGACTTCTGTTACTTAAATTCTTGGGCAAAATAAGGAGGTTGTTTATTTCTAAAATTCCTGTGAGCACAATACTCACACATCGACAACATGTTTCACTGTAACTAAATTAGCAAATGTAGCAAATGTAAATTCGCACACTAAATTCTTCAAACATGCAATGTTTTAGCATTATTATTCAGCAAGCTTCATAGAGAAAGAAGGAAACTGATCCAAGTGTTCTTTTACAAGATTTGAACCTAACAATCATATCAGCTGACTGAGTAACCATGGTGTCAGATAATTTATTCTAGCCAGCCTTTGTTACCAACTCAGTAACTAAAATCTAAGCAGACATCAAACTGTTTTCACGCCAAGGATATTGCAACTGTAAAATCAAAATATAAGAAATACAGAAAATATTCCTGCTGTAAACCTATCAAGTATCAAAGAGAATAGCTGTTTAAGTAAAAGAGGCTTTAAAAAAGATAATCTGATGAATACTGTCAGAAATAAATTGGGACACTGGCATTACCTGATGCATTATTAAAACTATATTTAAGACCAATTAATAACCTATGGTGTTGCACAGTGGTCGTGTAAAGTGGAATTACAGGGTAGGGGATAATTGGAGAAGAAAAAGAAAGGGTGGGAGCTGGAAAGATTGAGCGACAATGGGGAGGTGGGGGAGGGAGAATGGGGAGGTGGGGAGAGGAGACAATGGGAGCAAGGGAAGTGCATGGAGAAAGGGTGACAGGGAATGTACTCTCTAATTCTTTTTGTGGAGTGCTCAAGCGATTTGTTTAAGTACATGGACTTTTAAATTTTTTGCGCAACCAAGCACGCACAGTAATTCAATGGAACCAACTTGTGTGTGGCCTGAGTGGGAACTGTCGGTTTGCTGTGCAGCTACGCATCTGCACAGCTTAGAATCTACTTCAACCATACTCTCAGACAGTGCATTCCAGCTCCTAACCACTCGCTGCTTAAAAATGTTTATCCGCATGTCACCGTTGGCTCTTTTGAAAATCACGTTGAATCAATGTCCGGCAGCATCTGTGGAAAGAGAAGCAGAGTTAACGTTTCGGGTCAGTGACCCTTCTTCAGAACTGACAAATATTAAAAATATCACACGTTATAATCAAGTGAGGTGGGGGTAGGGCAAGAGATAACAAAGGAGGTGTAGATTGGACAAGGCCACATAGCTGACCAAAAGGTCATGGAGCAAAGGCAAACAATATGTTAATGGTGTGTTGAAAGACAAAGCATTAGTACAGAAAAGGTGTTAACGGACTGAATATTGAACAGCAGCAAGTGCAAACATGAAAAAAAACAGTGGGCAAGCAAACTGAACAAGCTAAGATGAAATGAAATAAATGTAAAAAAAAGGGTTGTAAAAAATGTAAAATAGAAAAAAAGAAAAAAGAAAAAACAACTAAAAATGAAAGTAAAATGAAAGTAAGACAGCCCCCCATTTTACTTTCATTTTTAGTTGTTTTTTCTTTTTTCTTTTTTACAATTTTTACAACCTTTTTTTTTGCATTTATTTCATTTCATCTTAGTTTGTTCAGTTTGCTTACCCACTGTTTTTTTTCATGTTTGCATTTGCTGCTGTTCAATATTCAGTCCGTTAACATCTTTTCTGTACTAATGCTTTGTCTTTCAACACACCATTAACATATTGTTTGCCTTTGCTCCATGACCTTTTGGTTAGCTATGTGTCCTTGTCCAATCTACACCTTCTCCTTTGTTATCTCTTGCCCCACCCCCACCTCATTTGCTTATAACCTGTGATATTTTTAATATTTGTCAGTTCCGAAGAAGGGTGACTGACCCGAAACGTTAACTCTGCTTCTCTTTCCACAGATGCTGCCGGACCTGCTGAGTGGTTCCAGCATTTCTTGTTTTTATTTCAGATTTCCAGCATCCGCGGTATTTTGCTTTTATTGAATAAATGTCCTCTGGCTTTCAACCCTTCCGCAATGGGAACAATTTTTCCCTATGTACTCTATCTAGACACCTCATGATTTTTGACACCTCTATCAAATCTCTTCTCTAGGGAGAAAAACCCCAGCTTCTCCAATCTATTTACATAACTGAAGACCCTCAGCCCTGGAAACATTCTCATAAATCTTTTCTGCACTCTTTCTAAAGTCTTCATATCCTTCCTGAAGTACGGTGCCCAGAATTGGACACAATAGTCCAGTTAAGGCTGAACCAATGTTTTAAAAAGGTTCATCATAACTTCCTTGCTTTTGTACTCTATGCCTCTACTTATCAAGCCCAGGATCCCGTATGCCTTTTTAACCGCTTTCTCAACCTGCCCTGTCACCTTAAATGATTTGTGCACATATACCCTCAGGTCTGTCTGTTCCTGCATCTCCTTTAGAATTGTACTCTTTATTTTATATTGCCTCTCTTCGTTCTTCCTACCAAAATGTATCACTTCACACTTCTCTGCATTAAATTTCATCTGCTATGTGTCCACCCATTCCACCAGCCTGTCCATGTCCTCTTGGAGTCTATCACGATCCTCCTCACAGTTCACTGTACTTGCAAATTTTGTGTCATCTGCAAATTTTGAAATTGTGCCCTGTGCACCTGTCATGTTAACATATATCAAGAAAAGCAGTGGTCCTAGTACTGACCCCAAGGGAACCCCACTGTATACCTTCCTCCAGTCTGAAAAACAACCGTTCACCATTATTCTCAGTTTCCTGTCACTCAGCCAACTTCATATCCATGCTGTTGCTGTCCCTTTTAATTCATGGGCTTCAACGTTGCTGGCAAGCCTGTTATGTGACACTTTGTTAGATGTCTTTTGGAAGTCCATGTACACTACATCAATCGCATTACCCTCATCAACTCTCTCTATTATCATCAAAAATCTCAATCAAGTTAATTAAACATGATTTGCCTTTACAAAATCCATGGTGGCTTTCTTTAATTAATCTGCATTTGTTTGAGTGACTGTTAATTTTGTACCAGATATCATTTTGAAAAGCTTTCCTATCACCAGGTTGAATTGACTGGCCTGTAGTTGCTGGGCTTATCCTTAAACCTCTTTTTTTGAGCATTTGTAATTCACCAGTTCTCTGGCACCACCCCTGTATCTAAGCAGGATTGGAAGATTATGGCCAGTGCCTCTGCAATTTCCACCCTTACTTCCCTAAGTATCCTCAGATGCATCTCATCCGGTCCTGGTGACTAATCAACTTTAAGTGCAGCCAGCCTATCTAATACCTCCTCTTTATTAATTTTTAGCCCATCCATGGTCTCAACTATCTCCTCTTTCACTGTGACTTTGGCAGTATTTTCTTCCTTGGTAAAGACATATGCAAAGTATTCATTTAGTGCCTCAGCCATGCCCTCTCCTGCCATGCATAGATCTCCTTGATACTCTAAATGATCCCCTACTTGGCCCACCTCACTCCCCAGAACCAGATGCAGCAATGCCTCCTTTCTCGTTGTGCTGGAAACATAATGATCAAGAAAATTTTCTTGAACATGCTTCAGAAACTTTTCCCCATTTCTGCTCTTTACATTTTTTATTCCGACTAAAAATTGGAAACAAAACGAATTTGGATGCAGGCTGTATTTAAAAGCTTTCATGCTGTAGGTGAAATTCAACTTCAGTGGAGGTGTGGGGTTGTGTGCAAAACAGGCAGTATCGGTTCAGCTGTCCATGACACCCCACATGATTTTCCCCTCCATTGAAATAAAGTGAGAGGCTACTCAAATCATTAAAATTTTAATATTCCAACTTAATTTTTTTGAAATTAAGATTTTAAAATCATACGTTCCTATTTTAAAAGAAAAAGTTAAAAGCTTATAGGGTTACTTAGAAACTAAAATGCTCATTTTCTGGTAATTTTAAATAAAAAGTTAAGCCGGTATCTAAGCTGTGAGGAACTTCCTTCACGGTCATCTGACTGCGCAATTATCATTTACATGGGCAGTTCCATCATAAATGTGGACATTGGAATTTATAAAGGAAATAGTTGACAGAAACCTCCTAATTTTAACCTAACATGCCAACGCGAACAGGACACAGTCAGACGCCTGTTATACACACCACACGATTTTATGTCCCAATGAAGTCAGTGAAGTGCAAAATTGGGTGGATATAAAACAGTTCAGTGCGAGCAGGCAGGGACTCATTTTATTTTAAACTTGAGGGTGTTACCAAAAGGCTATGAAGCAGCAATAGCATAAAAAGGATGATAAAAAGTATAAAAATTCATAAGTAAAATTGTTAAATTTAAAAGACTTCCATAAATGGGAAACAGATATTCTGAAAATTATGAAAAACAGAGGGCTGGAAATTATCTGGGGTCCGCTGCACCAGTGTAAAAGCAAAACTCCCAATTACCCTTGCCCAGATGCCCTCCCAAATTCCAGTCAGTTATATAGCCGGGACAGGCTGCCAGCTCTTCTAAGGGCGCATCAGTGGCAGCTAGAGTTGTGATGAAAGAACATATGAACAAGGAGCAGGAGTAGACAATTCAGCCCCTCAAGCCTGCTCTACCTATTAATACGATCATGGCTGATCTCATCTCGGCCTCAACTCCACTTTCCGGACCGTTCTCCATAACCCTTCAACCCATTAATAATTAAAAATTTGTCTTCTCCTCCTTAAATTTACTCAATGTCCCGGCATCCACCCCACTCTGGGGTAGTGAATTCCACAGACTCACGACCCTTTGAGAGAAGTAATTTCTCCTCATCTCTGTTTTAAATTTGCTACCCCTTATCCTAAAACTATGACCTCTCGTTCTAGATTGCCTCACAAGAGGAAACATCCTCTCTACGTCTACTTTGTCAATCCCCTTAATCATCTGATATACCTCAATTAGATCTCCTCTCATTCTTCTAAACCCTAGAGAGTAAAGGCCTAAACTGCTCAATCTCTCTTCATAAGACAAACACCTCATCTCTGGAATCAATCTAGTGAACCTCCTCTGAACTGCCTCCAATGCAACTACATCCCTCCTCAAGTAAGGGGACCAAAACTACGCAATACTCCAGGTGCAGTCTCACTAATGCCTTGTACAGTTGCAGCAACATTTTCCTATTGTTATACAAATCTGTATACAGATCTGAAACGTTAACTCCATTTTCTCTGCCCAGATGCTGCCTGGCCTGCTGAGTATTTCCAGCATTTTCTGTTTTTGTCCTTTTTGGTACTTCTCTTTGTTTGAACTTCACCAAAAACAATTGAATTTTATCTCATTGCTGCTTATAGGATCTTGCATGGATTGGCTGCCATATTTCTTGCAATACAACACGTTAGAAGTACTTCATTGGCTGTGAAGTGTTTTGGGACGTCCTGAGGTCATGCTATATAAAAGCAAGTTCTTTCTTTCCTTCCATTATCAATTAATGGCTGGCAAATCATGGCCACATTTATGCGATGTGGTTCAAAAGTTTAAATTCAGAAAATTACACGACTGGTGTATATGAAGTTTTTGTATGAACTCAAAATCCAATTTTAGGACAAATGTTGGATGGAAGCTTTCTGTCTTTAATATTTTTCTTCCATTGGGGACAAATGCGAGTCCGAACCCTGATGATGTTGGCTGCCTGAACAGCGTCGAGATCTTCCTGGAGGTGGCCAATTAAGAAGCCGCCTTTGGGAGCACCGCCAATTAGGGATGGCGGGCGGACCAAGGAACCAGTAGGCCCTATAGGAGGGCCTGCAACGATGTCCGGCTGGCAGCCCCATCGGAAGGGCCAGGAGTTGTTGAGGGAGACAGGAGACCGTCAGGGCGCCTGAAGATGGAGGCGCCCTCTGAAGAATATTTTAAGAGATTAGTGTGGCCACAGCTGCCAGGCCATCAGTGTGGAGGGGCAACCGCTCCAAAGGATGGCCTGCGGCCATGGCTGTGGTCCAAAGCTCAAAATGGCTCTGGGAGGGGGATATAAAGGAGGCTCAATGGCACCCTGGCCTGCTGCCTTGAGGTCGCCTCCACTTATATGCCAGGCTGCAGCCTCACCCGGAGGCAAGTCCACCGTTGGAAAGATCCCGGCAGCTCCATAGACATGATCCTAATTGGCCCATTAATGTGTCAAATTGGCTATCACCCTCTGCCAAGCAGGCTGCCGCACTCGCTTTGACCCCACCGCCTGCAAGATCACTTGGAAGCAGAAAGGCATCGGATAGCTGACCCAAAGTGGAAATTCACATGTTTTCTCCCTGATGGGAAGATTCCGGCCACAGTGAACTAAAAACTAAGTAGTATTGCAGTGGAAAGCATTTCTAAACAGACTCAACTTACCAGTTTTACATCTGATCCAGACATTTACACACTTTAACATCCCTGTTACAACCAGGTGAGAAAGGTGTCAAGGGGTGTCTCTCAGCCTTCACCTGGTCTTACTATAATAGGGTTTCATTTTAAACACACTGTGCTTTGAGCTCCCCCAGCACAAACAGGCTTTCTTGGGCTTAAAGAAGAAAAGTGAAATTTATTAATTTATTAAATCTTAAACTTAAATTCCGGTAAACGCCTACGGATGCATGACAGGCCCACACTAGCATGCATACGTGATACATACATGCAGATAGGGACAGAAAAGAGCAGAAGAAATCAAATGGAAAAGTTTGAGGTAATATTTGAAGAGTTTTTTGTTACGGGTCTTCGAGCTCACTGTATAGTCCTTGCTTGTAGGTAGATCTTGCTTTTCGTGGGGCCCAGTATTCTTCTTAAACCTTGTTTACCGCAGGAGACTTTTCTCTCTTGGGGTTCATGTGTCTTCACTGGATTCCGAAGCTGGTGAGAAAGAGATGGGAGCAGACAGGAGAGGCTCTTTTCAATCCAGCAGCCAAGAGCTTTTTGCCAGTTCAAAAAACTGTCTCGACAATTTAAAACTCCCCAAGTTGGTCAGCAGGGTGGTCATGTGATCGACTGGTTTGACCGGGTCTGTTCTGTGTATTGTATGGGAGCAGGAGATGGCTCCTTTGTTCCAACACTGTCTGCTAATATGCAAAAATATCTTTCTGGCCAGGGGCCTGGCAATTCTTTGTAACAGGCCTTCTCTTCTTCCCAGCAACAATTTGGCCCCAAATCTGGTGGCCCTCTTGGCCTGACAATCAGGCTCGATCCAGCAGGGCACATAGTTGCCGGCCCTCTTGAACAAGGCATTGATCACCTCCTTAGTGCAGCAGTGGGCTGCTGCCTGGGAGACCCTACACATGTCCCCAGTGGATGCTTGGAATGAGCCAGACATGTAAAAATTTAGTGCCACTGTGATCTTCAGGGCCACTGGCTTTGGGTGACTCCCAAATCCTATAGGTTGCAACTTGTCCTGCATCAGGACTTATAAGTCGGCGATGGCCTCCCTGGAGAGGTGTAGTCTTCACTGACAATGCCGCTTGGACATTTGGAGGCAGCTTATTCGAGTCCAGTGCACTCTCTGATGCAGGTGGGCCCTTCTTGGCATGGCTAGCTGCTGCTGCTGTCGTTGTGGTGCTTCACGGGCAGGTGCAGCTGCATCTTGGCTTCCTCCATTGGAGGTGCCACATCACGTCATGGGGGTCCAAGAAGACAGGGTGTATGAGACCCATGCTCGATGAGCATGGGCCTCCAGAGCACTGTCGATGCAGAGACGATCCTGCCCTAGTAACTGAGCTGTTGCTACTTCCTCTGGCAGACTCCCTGATGGTCCTCAGTGCCCAACCTTGCTGATGACCAAGCCTCTCATCCAGCAGTATGGACAACTATACATCTGACCCAAACGTTTGTTTGTTCACCTTATACCACCACCAGAACTGAAGCCCTCCCCCTTGAAGAGTTCCCGAGACCCCAGCCCCCCTTGCACAGGCCTCAAGACCCTGACCTCCCTTGCAGAGTGCAGAGCACTGCAGTCCAAAAATGACCTCCGCACCCCCTCTTGCCCTATGCAGTGCTGTTCATGGCTACCTATCCGTCGCAGCACTGAAGACTCGCCTTGATGCCGCCAGCTTTTAATGGTTGTGAACCTGAAGGCATGTGAGTTCCGCCCACCATCCACTTAATTACAAAACCCCCATCGAATTGCGATGAATTAGATGCAAATGCATTAAAATTAACTGCTCAGCAATTTAAAATACATTCCCGTCACGGTGGCGCTTTCCTGCCGTTGAGTAAATCCGGAACCGACGTCACGAGGCTGGATTTCTGGGCAAATGCTTCCAACGCGATTCTCCATCCCCCCACGCCACCATTCCCACTTCAAACGGCCGCACAAAATTCTGTTCTTGGTGTGCAATTTTGTTTGATAAATCTCATGTGAAGCGCCTTGGGATGTTTTACTATGCTAAAGGGGCTATATATATGCAAGGTATTGTACCACTGTGTTCTTTAGTTGTAGCAATATTGCAGTGGAAACTAATGTTGAATGTTTGCTCTCCACAGTGGCAGCTACACATCTGTACACTCCCTGTTGCTATGCTCCAAAAAGCATCAAGGTTTTTGAAATATAATGAAAAGACAATCACATCTGGTGCATTTCAGAATCAATACAAAGGAGCTTAAAAGCAACTTTACGCTCAAACAATTTCTCCCCTTTCTGGTTGAACAAAAAAGGCAACTCAAAGTAGCCTTGTTTTCAAGTGAAGTAACATTCACCTGATTCATTTACTTTAATTAAAAAAAAGGAAATGAACAGTCCTACTCATTAATTGCAAATAACTTCTTATTAGAGGTGAGGTAACGGGTTCTATCAGTGATTCAGTGGATAAATGGCTGGTGTGGCAGAGACATAGAGGCCAGGAACACCACAGATTTGGTCCTTGGTTTGAAGTCAGATCTGTACTGAGCCACAGAAGCAGCAGGTTTGTGCTTCATGCAGCCACTGCCACACCCTCAAGGCGGCACCACAATAATTTTAGTAATTTGTTGGAGGACAGATTGCTGGACTGTTGTGACACCCTACAAGTGCCTTTGCATACTGGAATCCACAGTCTTGATGGCAGCAGTCTGAGCTTCCACTGCAGCACTCAGGTAGCTACTGTTTATGCTGCAATGGAAGCTGCAACATTGGTCATCAAATTCTGCATCATGGTTAGGTTCTCAAGTGTGTGAATGGAGTTGCTGCCACTTCCACACTGCAAAGGATCGGCTTCAAACTCTGCAGAAAGCCCAGTGCCAAGTTTGTGCTCAACTCCTCCATTCTCCTTGACGTTGACCACAGGTATTTTGGCAGGCTTCCCAATGCACCAAGCATTTCATTGTGCATACCCTTCAATGTTCTTCTGTCGGTTGCCCAATCAAAATGATCACCTGAATACTCTGCAACAGTACTTGTGTGCTACCTCAATCTCCGGCGAGCTGGCATATGCATTATCCTTCACCCCTGCTCGAGCTGCAGGCCACTTGTGCCCGTTGTCTCCCCATGTGCGGAGCCCGTCTCTATGCTACCCTCTAAATTATGCAGTGTCAGTATCTGAGCTAGTGGCTGCAAGTGTGAAAGAGAGTGACAGTGCTTCTTTGTCTTCGCTGTCTTCTTGCTGTTCCTCCACTGCCTGGCCAGGTTACACTTTTTGGGTATCCGAAAGGAGAAAGGCACAAGGGTAACGTTGTGGTGAGGGGAGTAGCGGTGGGGGTGGTGTCAGGAGGAAGTAAGAGGTGCTTGCTTACATCATCTGCAGCTTGTAAATCAGAAGAGAGTGTGGGATGTGGGAGAGGTGGAATGTGAGAAGATGGATTAGGTATGAGGATACCATCATCTTCACTGGCCACAGCCTCAGCATTGTTTGTCCCATTAATGGCCAGAACTGTCTTCTCCATTGGGGTTAGGGTATGCAGGCATGCCTGTCTCCCTTCAGTTAGTTCCCGCTGCTTTTGGTTGTGTGCCACCTTGTCCTGCAAAAGAGAGGGAAGCCTATCAGTGATTGTTGTGCAAACTGTTCGTGTGATGTGGCTGTCATGGTTCAATAGCTGGCAGTGTGTACAGCTGTAAGATGTGAGTGTGAGGCTTGTAGCAGTGTGAGGGTGGGGTGGAGCATATGAATATCAGGAATGAGTCCTATTTCTTAGAGATTGTTGGTAGTGAATGATGAGGGAGTGGTGAACTAAGCAGTGTCTGAGGCTTGTAGTGCAGTTGGTGGGATATGGCATTTGAAGACGCATTCACTGATCTTGACCAATTGTGTGAGGTCACTGAAGGATTTGACTCCTTCCGTGGCCTCCACAGCTCTCTGTCCCCACTGCCTTCTGGGCATGTGTCTGGTGGGCCGGGGCATAGAGGCTCTTCCTTTCCACCTCCTCCACCAAGGCCTCTAGTGCAGTGTCAGAAAACCTTGGAGCCTGCTCTCTCCAATGTTGTGCCATTCTTCAATCTTTCCCAGGCCAGAGTAATTTCCTGCATGACTGCCAGCTGCTGCTCCAGCCACAGAGCACCTCCACTTTAAGAGGTGCCGGCTGGCCTTAAGCAGTGCTGGCTAGCTTTAAGTGTGTTTGCCACTCACAACATTGGCCCCCTGCTGATGTGTCCAGCCAAATAGTACAGTTAGTGCTGGCTGGATGCTGAAATCATTGAAATGAACAGCAATCAACGGGCAGGGGTAATTGTGCAACATGATCTTGTGTCCATTTTTGAAGGCTATCAAGTTTAGCCCCACAAAGTGTCTACACAGAAAGTCACTTACCACAAATTTGAACAGTTTTTATTATTAGGCAGTCTTTGGTGTCGAACAGTCACACCAATAGATGGCTTTTAAATTTAGGAAATCATCTGAACCTCTTGATGAGCATGCTTCTTTGGAATTACACTGCAGCATCTATTGTTCAATGGTTTTGCCCATTTAAGTTAAATTTGTAACATTTAATGCAGGCTTGATTCTACTAAAATACTTAATCAATGCAGCAATCTCCAGGAACAATTGAAACTTATACTGAAGTGCAGTGGAGTGGAAGTTTCACTCATTGGGCTGAATTTTGTTGAGCTCCCGACGTTGGGCTCCATGGCAGGGGGCAGGGGGGTGCTGGAAGATCGCAGTGGCCCGCCACGGAGCCCAATGCTGGGAAAGCCGGGCCCTATCTTCCCAGTGGCAGGGAAGCTCTGTGCCGGCACATCCGCCGCTCTGCGGCAGGACCCTGATTTGAATATTAAAATTAGCTATTTAAATGCATTTAAAAGGAAGCCGGCGCGATCTTACTGGCAGTTCCTGATCTTCTGAGTGACGTGCGGCACTCCCGCGCCTTCACTTTCCTGTCCAGGGAAAACTGGCACCACCGAGTTGGGGAAGGTGTCAACTCTGCATTGTCAGGGTTGTTGGGGGAGGGGGGAAGGAAGGGTTGAACTCTGCACAGGTCAGTTGGGGGGGGAGGGGGTGAAAGGGGTCAACTCTGCACTTAGTGCAATTGGGATGGAAAAGGGGTAATCTGGGTTTTTCTGGTGTAGTTGTGGAGGGGGTGGTGGGGGGTCAAACTTTATTTTTTGTTGCAGTTGGGGGGGGGGGCAGACAAGGTCAACTTTGATCTGTCAACGCAGGCCTGGCAGCCCTTTAAATATGGCACCAGAACCTGCGCAGAAACAGGCAACGCCATTGATGGCGTCACCGAGGCTGCCCTCGCCACGTGATGATGGAGGGGGAGGGTGGCCTCCCTGCTTATTATAATGAGCTGCCACGTGCTAGATTGCCACGGCATGGCAGCACGCGACCCTCATATGCATTTTTTTTGGCGGCGGGAAAATAAAATCATTGGCTCTTTGAGCATGCAAGGATCTATAGGGTTAAAAATGGAATTTCTTGAATGGGTTGAACAGATGAACTTGGGTTGCCTAGTAACAGAACATGTTTTGTTTTGGGCTGTAACGTAGTAGGCAACTCTCCAGTTACTTAAAATGTACAGACACTTTGTAGTTGACATTCCTGATTGGTCTGGAATGACATGACATTTTAAAATCCTGTTAAGAATGTCTACTGCGTGACTGCTCGAGAGTATCAGCTCCTGTCAAATGGCTATCACTGGATGTTTTCCAACCCAGGTATAGGTTGAGCCCAAATTGTCAGGGTGACGTAAGGGTTTATAAACTCTTCAGTAAATGTTTTCACACATTTGTCACATTAGCAGTCGATCGATAAAAATCAAACTTTTATTGCTTTCAATCAGTATAAATCAATTCAATGAATGAGTCACTGCGAGGTTTACCACACCTTCAGAATTAAGACCTTTTACAGTGCTGCTTTCAAAACGTCAGGCCCCACTAATGATGTATGATGTGAAATTCTTGGCAGACAGATGGCAGACTACAATTCAACTCAGATCACAAGGCACTGCACACACAGAACTGACATTACAAACATACATGCTCTTCAGTGAATAGCTAGTGCTTTCACTAACAAAAGAATGCAGTATATCCACCATCATCTGTAAAAAGTGACAGTCAGAAATCTGATGAACCCGTGTTTTCCCTTTAAAGATGCTGATGGACCTTGGTATGTTTTTGCTTCAGATTTCCAACATTGGTGTACATTTTCTATCTTATCTGTAATACTTACACAAACTGAAAAAAAGAAATATATACAATATTTTTCATACATAAGGAAAAAAGAAATGTTCATATTGCTTGCAAATATAAGTTGCTATATTAGCTGTTCTTTATGTATGAAAACAAAGCCATAACTATACAGTAACACTCTAAAATTCAAAAAAAAAATGTGGAAATCATTTGAGCCACTGACATAATATTAAATTCAGTTAAAACACTAAAATAACAAACTAGTGCTGACAGTGATCTTCACTGAGCCTTCATTTTAAAAGCAATGAGGTTGAATCAGTATTTACACAGTCCTTTACATGATTTTTTAAAAAATTGTCAAACCTGTCTGACAGACTGTCAAACAGACTCGGTGGGCCGAAGGGCCTGTTTCAGTGCTGTATCTCTAAACTAAACTAAAAAAAAAAGAGAAATGGCCCATGGTACTGGACAATATCAAGGTTGAAGAGTAGAAGAGATGATGAGTTAAATCAAGTGGTGGTTAGGGGATACCAAGCTGGGACTTTAAAACTGGAGATTGCTGGAGAAACTAGGAAGAATAAATTAATTATGTGGCAAAAGTATTGCCTGACTCTCAGACCAGGGGCGGAGTTTTCACTTTGGGAGTGGGGAACAGGAGCTAGGACTGTTTCTGGGTCCCAACCCGCCCCTGGGGGGAAACAGTCATGCTGGAATTTTGACTGGGCGCCCCCTTAATTGGCATGGAGCCAGGTTCCCTATCCAATTAAGTGCAGTGGATGGGCTCTTGAAGCTGGAGGGCCAAACAGAGGCCTTCCAGCTTGAGAGAGGCAGCTGGCTGCAGTAAAGGGTAAGTAACTGAGAGGGCGCTTCAACAAGGAGGTGCCTTCTCACCTAGATTTTTAAAAACTTAATTAAAAAAATATAAAAGCAGCCAGTCCACCACTGATGGGATGGGGGGGGGGGGGGGGGGGAATCCCTCTACAGGGCGGCCTTTGGCTGCACCTGCACCCAGGCAGGCAGGGAGAGCCTGTACGCCTGCATGGAGCATTGGCACCAGGGTCTGCCAATGGGTGCCCGCAACCAGGCAGTTGATCTGCTCCCAGTGGCATTAGAAAATTGGAGGCCGACTGGAACTGTGTCGGGAAACCGGCACACTGGCCTGGTCCGATATTTTCGGGCCCCATCTGCCTCTGTTCCCAATCTTGGCAGGACCCGAAAATCCTGCCCCAGGTTTCTTATGTAACAGCTGATCCATTGAGGGGAGATTCAATTGCAGGTACCCAGAATTGGACACACTACTCCAGTTGAGGCCAAACCAGTGTTTTATATAGGTTCATCATAACTTCCTTGCTTAGTACTCTTTGCCTCTATTTATAAAGCCCAGGATCTTTAATAATCACTTGCTCAACCTGCCCTGCCATCTTCAAGGATTTGTGCACATAAACCTTAGGTCTCTCTGCCCCTGCACCCCTTTTAGAATTGTACCCTTTAATTTGTATTGCCTCGCCTCGTTCTTCCAACCAAAATGAATCACTTCACACTTCTTTGCATTAAAGTTCATCTGTTAATTGTCTGCTTTTGCTTCTTTTGCCAATCACCTTAAATCAGTGTCCTCTGGTTCTCGACCCTTCCTTCAACAGGAACAATTTCTCCCTATCTAGTCTGTCCGGACCCCTCATGATTTTGAACGCCTCTATCAAATCTCCTCTTAATCTTATCCATTCCATGATTCTATGTTTCCATTCCCCTTGCTGTCTGACTCAGTATCTGTACTAGTGGATTGCATAGGGCCAAATATAATGTCTCATTACTATGACCATCCCTTGAACAAATAGGAATATTTTTTATGAAAACATATTTACAGGTAATCATAGTGCAAAACAAAAGGCCATTCAGATAAGGTTTCCATTTAAATTTTTGACCAAAGGAAAATGAATCCAGCCCCCAATTAAGCCATGATACAGCTCTTTCAAAGACAGCAATGGCATTATAGAAATATATGCGCTAAGATAACTATGTAAATCATACTTTTTAAATACTGCTATATATGTACTTTATGTATTGCTAGCTCATGTGCATTCAGAAAGCCAAGATAGAACCTAAGTCAAAAACAAACAGAACCAGTAAATGAACAGGGGACAGCACAATTCATATAACAATTTAATTAAAAAATAGAAAAAGCAGCCAGGCCACCACTGATGGGATGATGGGGGGAATCCTTCCACAGGGCTGCACCCACACCCAGGCAGGCAGGGAGAGTCATAACAGCACAAAAGGAGGCCATCAGTCCATTGAGTCCATGCCAGCTCTCTGTAGAGCAATCCAGTCAGTCCTATTCCCCCATATATGAAAATCCTCTGAATCCTTGCTTAGCCAGCTGTCTATACAACAAGTATTTTCAGCATTGGATCTGGACAAGGGTTATACTCAGTAATTCCCAGTTCATGGTTTAATTACTTAATCAGACAAAACTTTGTAAAGTATTCCATACCTCAGCTTACTTTAATTCCACATTGTTATATTGGTTGGTGTTGTCAGCGCACTCAGTAACAGTCCTATCTGAAACAGTAGTCTCACAGGATGCGTCTTGTTTCCATGGACAACTTTCCCCCCTCCTTTGAAAAATGTTTTGGGCCCTTAGTGATAATTAATTTTAGTTTTACAGTAACCTTTTAATGGTTAGGAAAATTCACAAATGAAGTGATTTCAGAAAACCTTTTAATGCTACATCGCTGCTTTCCTCTATTTTCAGCAATGTGCTATAATTTCCCTGCCATATGATAGAATTGCAAAAGTCCAAGGGAAGATGTCTGGAGAAGAATCTTACAGCCAAGTATCTGTGCGTGATGTTCTGAAGTATGCACACCCACATTAATAGAAAGATAATGATATGAGATTGGACTATATGGTAAAATGTTATGGTGTTTGCTGTTGGAATTTACAACCTTCATTACTAAAGCTTCAGAAACGGTTAAGAAAAAACAATCTGCTGTGGTGAACTTATATGCACTGGAACAGATTTGCAACTGAACTCATTTTTCTGAAGAACTTTTAAGAGCTGTCATCATAGGGCAGATTTCCCTAAATGCACCTGAGCTAGCAGGTCAAATCCAATATATCTGTATATAATTTAAAAAAACGAAATAATGTATGTTTAAGACATAACACATTTCCAGAATTCCAGTAACCATGTAAACAGCTCAAGCTACTCTCAATATGATCTGAACTCCTGCAGTTGATAAAAGCCTATAAAACTTTCCCAGTCAGTTTCCTCTCAACCTGTATATCCAGGTAACATAATTACTCAATAATAAAACTCCAGAATCATTTCTCAGTAACTTTGATGTAATAGTCTCATATTTGTTGGTCAAATGAACGACAGTGTCCATGTAAACAATCATTTCTACACAAAAACTGACCAAAAGCATATTCAAAACCCGTCACAAAAAAATGAAAGTATAATCATTTATAGTAATGGAAAGTTGGGAGTAATTCTGAAACAGTGACATAACCTCAAAGGTTCAAGTGATGGTTATAAATTAATTGAGCTTTAGCTTCATAGTCTGTTCCTCCATTACTGCTACGCATTTACTTCCAGGTGGCCCTTAATTATACAAAATATAGAAAATTTAGATACTGCCAGATTAGTATTACAATCAATAATTGTGACAGAAAAAATGTTTCCCCTGAACTACGGTTTCACACCAGTACCACAATCTTAATAAGAACACCTGCCTCTGCAGTAATACTACAGTCATGCTAAGAAATGTTGAATATTTTCAGCAGAATATGGTACCTTAAAATTGGGTACAGGAAGAAGTAGGTAAGTCCTCGGTTACCCTTAAAAAAAACTGTTGGAATTAAGATGCAAGAAATCACAAAGCTGTGACGGACATAGCTCTTAAAGTTCAAAGCCTGATGATGTACAGGCTGCCATGACAGGACACCTTTGAGCACACATTGGGCTTGGCATCAGGATATGAATCACTAACATGTAGTTTGAAATGTTATTTTACACTTCATTTCCAATCAGAAAGTCATGATCCTGAACGGCTGTTCAATGAAGATACAACATTGAGAAGTTTACAAGGTAAACCATACAGAAAGGGAGAAAAAAAACTCCAAATGCGTTATAATAAATACTAACTGTCTGGTAATATTAACTCTAAGCAGTGAAATTAAAACACTTGCATTATGAGTTAGTTAGTTAGTTAGAGATACAGCACTGAAACAGGCCCTTCGGCCCACTGGGTCTGTGCCGACCATCAACCACCCATTTATACTAATCCTACACTAATTCCATATTCCTACCACATCCCCACCTGTCCCTATATTTCCCTACCACCAACCTACACTAGGGGCAATTTATAATGGCCAATTTACCTATCAACCTGCAAGTCTTTTGGCATGTGCGAGGAAACCGGAGCACCCGGAGGAAACCCACGCAGACACAGGGAGAACTTGCAAACTCCACACAGGCAGTACCCAGAATTGAACCTGGGTCGCTGGAGCTGTGAGGCTGCGGTGCTAACCACTGCGCCACTGTGCTGCCCGGAGATAAACAACGTGGAATGATTTTTTTAAAAACATGAATGTTGGAGATCTCCATTAAAGACAGCAATTGCTGGGAATACACAGCACGCCAATCAGCATCTGAAAGAGAAACATAGGTGAACACTTAAGGCAGAACCCTCTCTTGAAGTGTCCATCTGAAAAGTAACCTGTCTTTTTTCGTTCAGACGCTGACAAACCCCGCTGTGCCTTTACTGTTTATATTTTAGATATCTCAGAAGTACTTTAACATTTCTTTGTGCTGGAGATGGAAACATATATGTGCCAATGTATGGGACAGTGGAATCAAAAACACAAACAAAAAAGGTGAGATTCACTTAGCAGGTCAGGCATCATCCTGAGCAAGGGCTTATACCTGAAATAACAAATGACTCATGATTTGTAGATGGGCTCTGCCTGACCTGCTGACTGTCTCTGGCATATTCTGTTTTTGGTTCAGATTTTTCAGCATCTGCAATATTTTTAGTTTTGTTCAATGGGAACACAAGATGGAACCTGCTCTATGTGGCATACAATAGCTGCCTCCAGTATCGCTTGGTTCACGAGCAGTGCTTGCATGGTGATGGTTTGGTTCCCTCTTAGTCTGACAGTGCCCTACAACCATAAGTACAGAATGCATCTGACATCACCAACATTGTGCATAATCTCAAGGGATATTGCCAAGTTAGTGCAATAGAGCCAAAAAGATGAGTTTTCTGTTATGAACTCATGTCTGCGGGATGTTAAATTGCAACAGTGCACAGTAATTCCACTGACGACATTAGCAGTGGGGGAGACTACAATGTTATCTGCACTGCATTGTTAAAGGCACCAGTGTTAAAGGTTAATGCATCATGACATCAGTCTCAGGTCATTATTTCTTGCACAAAACCAAACTTGTAAGGCACAAATGACTGCACAGGATGCAGGTGGGGAGACATCATCACCCAGAGGATTTTGTGGTGACCTGAGTCAGGGACAAGTTGGCACTCTGGTCAGCTATTTAGCAAATCATTCTTTGCAATAATTTGATAAGGTCTTTTTCCAGGTGCGGGCTTTGCGATGCGTGAGAGAAACATAGAAAATAGGAGCAGGGATAGGCTATTCGGCCCTTCGAGCCTGCACCGCCATTCAATACGATCATGGCTGATCGTCCAAATTCAGTACCCTGTTCCCGCTTTCTCCCTGTATCCCTTGATCCCTTTAGCCCTAAGAACTATATCTAACTCTTTCTTGAATATATTTCATGATTTGCCCTTAACTGCTTTCTGTGGTAGAGAATTCCACAGGTTCACCACTCTCTGGGTGAAGAAATCCCTCCTCATCTCAGTCCTAAACGGCTTACCCCTTATCCTTAGATTGTGACCCCTCATCCTGGACTCTCCCGCCATCAGGAACATCCTTCCTGCATCTAGCCTGTCCAGTCCTGTTAAATTTTTGTAGGTTTCTATGAGATCCCCTCTCATTCTTCTAAACTCTAGCGAATACAAGCCTAATCGACCCAATCTCTCTTCATACGTCAGTCCTGTCATCCCAGGAATCAGTCTGGTGAACCTTAGCTGCACTCCCTCTACAGCAAGAACATCCTTCCTCAGATAAGGAGACCAAAACTGCACACAATACTCCAGATGTAGTCTCGCCAAATCCTTGTATAATTGCAGCAAGACGTCCCAGCACCTGCACTCGAATCCTCTCGCTATGAAGACCAACATACCATTTGCCTTAACTGCCTGCTGCACCTGCTTGCTTATTTCCAGCAACTGGTGCACAAGGACACCCAGGTCTCGCTGCACCTCCCCCTTTCCCAATCTATCGCCGTTCAGATAGTAATCTGCCTTTCTATTTTTGTCACCAAAGTGGATAACCTCACATTTATCCACATTATACTGCATCTGCCATGTATTTGCCCACTCACTCAACCTGTCCAAATCACACTGGAGCTTCTCTGCATCCTCTTCACAGCTCACACTACCACCCAGCTTTGTGTCATCATGTGATTACCCGTGTTCGATGGAAGTGATGTAGGCAGCATGCACACTTCCTGCAGCCTGCTCATCTTCATGATTGTGGTGTGCAGCTCCTGATGGATGCACACTCAGCAAACGGCCCAGGTTTATTGGAAGCTAGCACTAATTAAACTCAAAATAAAAACAAAAAGCGCTGGAAATACTCAGCAGGTCTGGCAGCATCTGTGGAGAGAGAAGCAAAGTTAACGTTTCAGGTCAGAGTCATACAGCACTGAAACAGGCCCTTCGGCCCACCGAGTCTGTGCCGACCATTAACCACCCATTTATACTAATCCAACATTAATCCCATATTCCCTACCACATCCCCACCTTCCCTCAATTCTCCTACCACTACCTACACTAGGGGCCATTTACACTGGCCAATTTACCTATCAACCTGCAAGTCTTTGGCTGTGGGAGGAAACCGCAGCACCCGGCGGAAACCCACACAGTCACAGGGAGAACTTGCAAACTCCACACATGCAGTACCCAGAACCGAACCCAGGTCGCTGGAGCTGTGAGGCTGCGGTGCTAATTACGGCGCCACTGTGCCGCTCCGAAGTGACCTTTCATCAGAACTAGCAAAGGTTCGAAAAGAATTAGGTTTTAAGCAAGTGAAGGGGAGGGGAGTCAGGGAGAGAACAAAGGTATCTGATAGGGAAGAGGAGATTAAATAACAAAGCTGTCCTGGGACAAAGGCAAAGAGTGTGTTAATGCTTGTGGTGAAAGACAAAGCATTAGTCCAGAGAGAGTGTTAATAGCAGAATAATGAGCAGCTCTGACTACATGAAAAGCAGGCACACGGTTAAAAAAATAAAATATTTTTTAAAAAGGCCAGTCATGCTCTGAAATTATTGAACTCAATATCCCTATCACTCAACCATCAGCAATCTCTAGCAATCAGGATTCATACCTAACATTCATATGCTTCACCTCACCCTCACACACTTATCACTGCTGCAAGCCTCACACTCACATTTCAGTTTCCACATACTTCCAGCTATTCAGCTATGAAAGGCACATTACCCAAACATATTGCAATACATTCAGTGACACTCTTCTCTCTCTTTTGCAGGAAGCGATGTTACATAACAGAAGGCAGCAGCAAAGTACTGGCAGGAACAGGCACAGCTGCATGTCCTCATTTGCTTACAGGAGACAGTTTTTGGCATTATTAGTGCAGCAATCACTGAGACTGTGGCAACTGGTATCGCTGAAGCCACCCAGGTTGACGATATACACCTTATGCACCTTCCGAAATCCCACTTCACCATCATCCTGTAATCTGATATGATGTACAAGCTGCAGATGGTGTAACCATGCACTTCTTGCTTTCCACCCACCCCCTTCCCTCACCCCAACACTCCCCTTGTGTATTTATGCTCTCAGATACTTGGCCAGCTAGTGGTGCCTGAGCATGATGGCCTAGAGGAAGAGCAGACTTCTGAGGAAGAAGCACTGTTATTTGATCTGACACTCGTAGCCACCAGCTCAGACACTGGCACTGCACATAGCTTAGAGGTTAGTATAGAGGTGGGGAAGTGTGGAGCAACGTTGATGTGGGCATTTTTTTCAGAGAAACTGGAGTCTAATGAGAAGCTCAAGGACACCCCTTCGGGAGCGATGATGTGTCAGATGCCTCCTCCTCTTCCACCTGCTCCTCATCCTCCTCAGGTGGTCACTGAAGGCCTGGTGGCAAGAGTTGCACCCTCACAATGACTAAGTTGTGCAGCCGACCACCACGAATTAGGAGACATGCTTCACTAGGTGGTCCAGGCAGTGGCTCTGTTGCTTCAGGATACTCCAGGATACTTCAGGATCTCAGGATCTGCTCCACGATGTTCCTAGTTGCAGCATGGCTGTCATTGTCAGAGACAGTTGACAGAGGGGAGTCATCAGCCAAGTGTACTATAGGTAGCCATTGTCACCAAATAGCCACTCTCTGGTTCAACGTGGTGGCTAGAACAACTGACTGCTACAGGTTGAAAGCATCAGGAATGCTGCCAGGATATCAGGACTTCACAAACATGATGGTTTGGGTTTGGTTGCACACCAAATGTATGCTCAGGGATTGGAACCCTATGAGGTTAGGGAACATCTCCCTATTGAGATGCAGTGACTGAAAGGCCATGTACGTGCAGTCGATGGCTCCCTGCGCCATGGGGAAGCCTACCCTCCTGGCAAAGCCGCGTGCATGCTCCTCCTGTTGCTCTCTGCTTACAGAGAAGACAATGAAGTCCCTTCTCCTGACGTACAGGGCTTCCGTGACCTCCTAGATGCAGCAGTAGACAGCAAACTAAGATATGTTGTTGACATTGCCAGCTCCAGCATGGAAGCACCGCTAAATTGAGGGCCACTGGCAATGCTGTCCTCACCCTGCTCTGTGGCTGCGTCCAGTTGGAGGAGGTAGCATAGTCCTGTGACCATTTTCTTAGTGAAATGTAGTTGCTTCAGGCACTGCACCTGGCTGAGGTGCTGGTAGAAGTGTTCTCTGAAGACCCTAGCTAGGTAAGGCCTTCTGCTGAGAGCCCTCCTCCTCTTCCTCCCTCTGCAATCATCTTGTCCTCTTCTCTGCTGCCTCTGATCCATCTCCCTGTCATGCTGTAGCCCAAGAGGAACTGCAACTATAGTCCCCATGGCCTGGAGAAAGTGGTGTACTCAGCGGCCTTTCAAAACCATGCCACTCCTTCGAAAGGTCCAGCACCACTCCCTTCTGACTGAAAAACCTTTGTCAAATCCTCCATCAACATAATAACTGCACTAACTCTACAGCAGCAAAATGATAGTCAATAGCTCCTCACCTGAAAGTTGAATGGTGATGTCTTTAAACAGCACTGGATGGGGAGGTCCTGCGTGCAGCTGAATGTATGTTCAGCGGTTCGTGTTCAAGACAGAGTGTCAACAGTATCAACAAGGCGACAAGGCCAAAAATGGCAGGTTGTGGGCCAAATTAGCGTTAGACGCCGACTGACATCACGATCTACCCACGCTTCTGGTGCATGTACAGGACGCCCGCACTCTCGCCATTCAAAACATGGTAATTGGCGTGATCTACACCGGACGTCGTTGGGAGAGAACCCACTCCATTTTTTTCCATCAGCCAACTCTTGTAGTGTCAAAAAAAGTGGTACTATGGAGTCGAATTTTATGGTCAGTATGTATTACATAATCATGACTATGTAATATAGACAATGTGTCCCTTTGTAAAATGCAGGTTGTTCTGTGAAGTTGTAATGTGATTGTTGAACAGCTCTGAAGTATATTGAGAAACTACAGTCAACTAAGAAGCAGTGACTTCTGTATAATGGACACAAGCATTGACAGAACTGCACATCTCTGAGATTTATCTGTTCATACAATCCAGAGAAAACTATTCAACCTAGAGTGTTTGCTGCCCTCTAGAGTTGTAAACAATTTTCAGGAGTGATCTTAGTTAACATAAGAAAGGATTTCATTTGCTTTCAATTATTGCAACAGTTATGTGCCTATTTAATTGTTTAACGGTTTGAAAAGAACAGAATCAGGGAAGCCGCAATTATCCTTTTTGTGCAGATGATCATCCTTAAGAAATTATGAGAAATGTTCACGTCAGCTTACAGTAGGCACATAACTGAAACCAAGCTGTGGAATCATTTTCTTCATGAAAAAATTAGGTGACTTAATTTCTCAGCCTCAGTAGGTAGTCAATATCCTTTCTATTGGCCTTTACTTAATGTAATTTCCTCTCCATGCCATGATTTCTTCCAACAAAATTGAGAACTGGAAATTTAAGATCAGAGTGTAATTATGTTCAGTGCAATGCTTTTTTTTTACAGTTCGCTTTACACCTTCTCAATGCTCTCCTAGCCAGCGATGCCCACATCCCCATGAATGAATAAAAAAAACTAAAATTATAATGTTTACAAAATAAATGAGTATATTTTAACAGTTTATTTTCTAGATACGATAGAAATGTGGGACTGAGCAGTTGTTTCAGAGCATCGAAAATCAATGCCCCTAACTGGTATTAAAAATGTAGCAATTTTCTATATCCTTTTAAAACAACTTTTCACTCATTGTAGATCTCCAGGAGTCAGCTGCCATTATTTTGGAAGACATGAAAACATATACAACTATCTGCGGTGATGGGGGTGTACTTACAATAGTTTTATTATATATTTCTTGCAGATGAAGAAGGTGTATAGATTTTGTTCTCTTGTAGCTCTATCCACAACCGGCACCATCCCTTTCTAAACTACGGGGCAGGTGATTTGCTTGCAGGCCTCTGTCAAAGCAGATCTGTCAATCGGTGCTTGGAGGTGCATGAGAATGGCCTGATGTGCCTTTCTCATCGATTTTCTCTTCCGATGGGAGAAACACCTGGTCTTCCATTGCCATCTCCTCATTTCAACACAGCTGAGATTAGTTTTATTTGTGCATGATGAATAAATGTCTCTTACAATCTTTCAAATTAGTCTTCAGAGAAGACTGTACCTTGTATTGTATAACACCATTATTGGTTTTCTTCAACATCCTTTCTAGAATTATAATAGTGGTGTCAAAAGAAACAAGTCATTTGTACTATTCCAACTCCATACCATTTCTCCACAAAACACTGTATCCAACTAGGATCATGCTTCGTAAATATTACAATGCAACTATTAATTCCATTCTTTCTGAAATATTGATTTCAGAGTTCACCTGCATATACTGCTGATAGTATTCAAAAATAGGAATGCTACTTGGTAATAGGTCATTTCACACAAAATCATCAGGTCTCCAGCTCTGACCTTACTACTATGTTAATGCAGCAAAGCCCAAGGTTCAATGTGGAACAATACAGAGTGACTTCACTTCTCTGGTGGAAACACAGATTTAGAAAGAAGTTGGAAGCTGCTTCTGAATACAGAAGGTGACTTTCCCTCTGGATGAGACTTTAGCAATATAATGGCTTGGGGGAGTACTTCCAATGAGTGCATGCACACCACTTGCCATATTAGACCCTTAGGCTCCACTGAATTTTTGGGCCACTTTTTTCTCATTCATTCATAATTTTGAATCTTCTGGGGCTCTAGGTTTTGAATGGATTGTTTTTAGTACTGTTGCCCCATTAGTGAAGAAATCAGAACATGCGAACCTGTTAGCGTCCACAACTTGAGCCATCTGCAAATTGGTTGAAAAATTCCACAGTATTCACCTAAACACCTCACAAATTAGGTGAATTAGTTCACCCAACTGCCAGTCTGCAAAAATATGTTTAAATTTCACTTCAACTAGTAGAAGGTTTTTACCCAACTATTTAGCTGTGTATATACAAGAATGAGGGATGAACAAAACATATTTACCCTGGAAATCTGATATGCACAAAAACACATTATCATGTTTAAGCCTTTTCAAATTACGCTACTAAGAGATTTACATGCAATGTAGTTTTTCTGTTTGCTGGATATGGAGAGCACACACTCTCCCCGAAGAGGTGCATTCCATTTACCAAGGTCCAGAGAGCTTAGCAGCAGATTGGCAAAGTAAAAGCTTTTAAAAAAAATTCATTCTTGGGATTTGGGCATCGCTGGCAAGGCCAGCATTTATTGCTCATCTCTAGTTGCCCTTCAGAAGATGGTAGTGAGCTGCCTTCTTGAACAGTATGTGAAGGATTACTGATAGAATTCAAACAAATGTGATACTGGCAAATGTCTTAAAAAAAAAATTCTTGGGATGTGGACATTGTTGGCACCCCAAATTTATTGCCCATGACTAGTTGCCTGGAGACGTTAGGCAACTGGTAGTGGTTTGGCATAACTGACTGGCTTGCTAAGCCATTTCACAGTGCAGGTAAGAGTCAACCACGTTGATATGGGATTGGAGTCACATTTAGGCCAGATCAGGCAAGGACGTCAGGGTTCCAGTTGGGTTTTTATGATAATTCAGCAGCTTCATGGTTGTTTTTACTGGTGCTGTCTTTTTTAAAACAATTCAGATTTTTAAAAACTGAATTTAAATTCTCAAACTGGCATGGCAGGAATATAATTCACATTTTCTGGATTATTAGTTTAGGCCTCTGGATTTCTACTCCTGTAACATAACCACTACATTACCATACCCAACGGAGTAAAGGTTGCCTGCCCTTGCAGCTATGGAATACCATGTAACACACATATCCTTATTCACATTCCAATTTCCTTCTGTCTCTTCACGGTATGCAGGTGGGTGCCATGCTCTCCTACGTCTACTGATAATGTTACAAGGCTGCAATTAGGAGGTGCATTACAGCAGTGATGGATTAATATCTGACTTTGTTCTCTTTGTTTAGCAACTCGCAGAGCTGAGATGGAGAGTTTAACATGTGGAAGATCACAACGGCAAACACACATCCTATTGATTTGCAGTGCAGTGTGCTGGTACAAGAACCTTTAATGACCAATAGATGTCTTTAGTCCACTCTGAGCATCTATACCTTTGGTATCCAATAGCAAAAAACTTTTCCAGTAACAAGAGAACCCCCCCACCCCTCCCCTCCTCAAAACGATTCAATGCTATTTAACATCAACCTCATTAGGAAAAAAATTAACTGATTTCAAGACTCTGCTCTATATATTAGAAGTAGATAAGAGAATGCTGGCTTAGTTTCACATTAAAGACTTTGGAAAAGTACTTGGAATCTGGTTTGATATAAATCTGA
Organism: Heterodontus francisci; assembly: GCF_036365525.1. NCBI lineage: Eukaryota > Metazoa > Chordata > Chondrichthyes > Heterodontiformes > Heterodontidae > Heterodontus > Heterodontus francisci. The sequence goes on from NC_090371.1 coordinate 101,796,458, forward strand.
AAATGCTGCCAACCCTGGTGAGTCACATCATTCAGAAGAAACAGGGAAAGCCTGCTGCACAGCAGCTGGTGCAGTTGGCTAAAATGATTTCTGATGACGCATGGAATGACAAAGGAGGGTGACACAAGCAAGCAGTTCATATTGCACAATTAAGATGCTTTCTTTTTCCTGACCCATGTCAGACACACTTCCGCATAACATCCTCAGCTAAACCCTCTTTTACTACCTCCAGCTTAATTATATGTGGAACCACAGATATAACAAAGTGTTTCGTGTACCATGCTTATTTTAGGAAAATTAAGATATTTCATTTGTCACATCCTAGAGGTATATCCTGGAGGTGGGATGCAGTGAGACAGCAGGAGGAGGGGTGATTGTGGCCAGCAGAAGCATATTAAAACAAAAATATACATTTGTATGCATCTAATTCTGCGAAATCACCTCAGCTTCTGCAATATTCAAAATTATTGGCAATGTGATTTTTGTAGCTAGCTTAGCAAGAATTAAGAACATTTGGATTGAACAAATAATCAGAAATGCAGGAACTTTCAGCAAAGGAGAGATTTCTTCTGCCAACTTTATACATGTGCACTGAACAATATGTACAGGAACAATAAAGTCCCAACAGTTGCCATCAAAATGACGAGAATTTTTACTGAGGTGTTTGCCAAAATCTGCACTTATTTCATCAGAACATCTCAGTTACCTTGTTAAGATAAGGTGATTGAGTGTCTGATATTAAAGATTCTCACAGTTTCAATTGCTGGCCAGCCTCACACAGCTGCTTACCTATTCTTTTGACTGTTATTACTTCTACCCATTATACTGGCAGTGCTGGTACATCAGTGGCATTATTTGTGCAGCAGTGAAAGCAGACAGGTCATTCACAGCACTGTAGAGGGGCGGGAGGGAACTGAGTTTTTTTTTTGTATATTTATCTGACGTATCATGGCTTGCAGCTGCAGACAACTGTAATAAGGACCATTATCTCAACAAATTGGGAACACAAAAAGGCTTGGAAATACATATTCTGAACGAATTAATTTGCAAAGTTATACAACAGACCTAGTGTCCTGCTGCGTCCTATGTTAATTACACACTTGTCATTAATAAATTGATTTGTATATATTAGTTGGGTTAATTTGTGACATGAGTAAATGTATGAAGAACAAACAAAATATCCATGCAAGATTCACTTATACTTGCTCTGCCATTAGCTGTTTGTTGGAATTTGTGATGAAGAGCTATTTGGCTTGATAGGGCAGAAATTTGTCTGGGCCTTTTTTTGTATCAGATTAAGTGCTGCGCAGGCAGTGGGAACATGAACCGGGAGGCCTGAGACCCAATTTTGGGACTCAGACTTCATGTAAAAATTTTGGGTAAGTACCTGGTGCCCATCACACTTCCACATGCAACTCATGTTTCAGGAGATTTGAATTTTGGGGCATTTGGCTCGTAGGCAGCAGCGTCAGGTATACCTTGTAGGTGGGGGCAGTGAGACAGCAGCAGGAGCAGTGATAGTGGCCAGCAAGAGCAATCATACACTTCCTGGCTCCATATTAAAATAAAAATATACATTTTTACATACCTTTTGGTGACAGCTGCTTGCTAGGCCACAGCTATAATAGCAAACCCTGTGTAGAACTGGCCTGTGCTCAGATCAACCCAATTTCCTTCAGGGGTCCTAAAACAGGCGTCGGGTCCCTCCCTAGCATAGGCAAGGCCACCACGAATGCATGAAAATTGTTTAACGTCAAAATGGCATTGGGTGTCATTCAAGTGTCCTTGGCAAATTGGTCATTTTTGTCCCAGAGTTTTGCACATGACGACTGATTTCTACCCTGATGCATCTAAGCATCAGAGTTCTGTAAAACTGCAGAAGATTGCACTTTAATAGACACATTAAGCCTGCACTGATTGTTTCCAAAAGAACATAAGAAATAGGAGCAGGAGTAGGCCATTTGGCCCCTCAAGCCTGCCCTGCCATTCAAGAAGATCATGGCTGATCTGCCCCAGACCTCAACTCCTCCTTTGTGCCAGCTCCTCATAGCCCTCAACTCCACGATATTTCAAAAATCTATCTACCTCCTCTTTAAATACTTTCAGTGATCTAGCCTCCACAACTCTCTGGGGAGAGAATTCCAGACATTCACTACCCTCTGAGAAAAGGAATTCCTTCGCATCTCAGTTTTAAATGAGTGTCCCCTTGTTCTGCAACTATGTCCCCTAGTTCGAGATTCCCCCACTAGTGGAAACATCTTCTCAACATCTACCCTCTCAAGCCTCCTCAGAATCTTGTACGTTTCAATAAGATCACCCCTCATTCTTCGAAACTCTAATGAATTAAAGGCCTAGCCTGTTTAGCCATGCTTGATAAGTCAACCTCTTCATCCCAGGAATCAGCCTAGTGAATCTCTTTGAACTGCCTCCAATGTCAGTATATCCTTTCTTAAATATGGGGAACAAAACTGTACACGGTACTCCAGGTGCGGCCTCACTAACACCCTGTACAGTTGTAACAAGACTTCCCTATTTTTAAACTCCAACCCTCTAGCAATAAAGGGCAAAATTCCATTTGCCTTCTTCATTACTTGCTACACCAGCATGCTAACTTTTTTGTGTTTCATGCACAAGAACACCCAGATCCCTCTATGCTGCACTTTTTTGGAGTTTCTCTCCATTTAAATAGTAGTCTGCCTTTTGATTCTTCCCACCAAAGTGCGTGACCTCAGACTTTCCTACATTAAACTCCATCTGCCAAGTTTCTGCCCACTCAATCAACCTATCGATATCCCCTTGCAGATTCCTTATGTCCTCAACACAACATGCCCTCCCATCTATTTTTGTATCATCAGCAAATTTGGATATATTACACTCTGCCCCTCCTCCAAATCATTAATATAGATAGTAAATAATTAAGGCCCTAGGACTGATCCTTGTGGAACTCCACTAGTTACGTCTTTCCAACCTGAAAAAGACCCATTAATCCCGACTCTTTGTCTTCTGTGAGTTAAGGTGGACAAGTCCCCAGGTCTGGATGGGATCTATCCCAGGTTTCTGTGGGAAGCGAGAGAGGAAATAGCTGGGGCCTTAACAGATATCTTTGCAGCATCCTTAAACACGGGTGAGGTCCCGGAGGACTGGAGAATTGCTAATGTTGTCCCCTTGTTTAAGAAGGGTAGCAGGGATAATCCAGCTAATTATAGACCGGTGAGCCTGACGTCAGTGGTAGGGAAGCTGCTGGAGAAGATACTGAGGGATAGGATCTATTCCCATTTGGAAGAAAATGGGCTTATCAGTGATAGGCAACATGGTTTTGTGCAGGGAAGGTCATGTCTTACCAACTTAATAGAATTCTTTGAGGAAGTGACAAAGTTGATTGATGAGGGAAGGGCTGTAGATGTCATATACATGGACTTCAGTAAGGCGTTTGATAAGGTTCCCCATGGTAGGTTGATGGAGAAAGTGAAGTCGCATGGGGTCCAAGGTGTACTAGCTAGATGGATAAAGAACTGGCTGGGCAACAGGAGACAGAGAGTAGCAGTGGGAGTTTCTCAAAATGGAGACGTGTGACCACTGGTGTTCCACAGGGATCCGTGCTGGGACCACTGTTGTTTGTGATATACATAAATGATTTGGAGGAAAGTATAGGTGGTCTGATTAGCAAGTTTGCAGACGACACTAAGATTGGTGGAGTAGCAGATAGTGAAGGGGACTGTCAGAGAATACAGCAGAATATAGATAGATTGGAGAGTTGGGCAGAGAAATGGCAGATGGAGTTCAATCAGGGCAAATGCGAGATGATGCATTTTGGAAGATCCAATTCAAGAGTGAACTATACAATAAATGGAAAAGACCTGGGGAAAATTGATGTACAGAGAGATTTGGGTGTTCAGGTCCATTGTTCCCTGAAGGTGGCAACGCAGGTCAGTAGAGTGGTCAAGAAGGCATACGGCATGCTTTCCTTCATCGGACGGGGTATTGAGTATAAGAGTTGGCAGGTCATGTTACAGTTGTATAGGACTTTGGTTCGGCCACATTTGGAATACTGCGTGCAGTTCTGGTCGCCACATTACCAAAAGGATGTAGATGCTTTGGAGAGGGTGCAGAGGAGGTTCACTAGGATGTTGCCTGGTATGGAGGGCACTAGCTATGAAGAGAGGTTGAGTAGATTAGGATTATTTTCATTAGAAAGACGGAGGTTGAGGGGGGACCTGATTGTGATGTACAAAATAATGAGAGGTATAGACAGGGTGGATAGCAAGAAGCTTTTTCCCAGAGGGGGATTCAATTACTAGGGGTCACGAGTTCAAAGTGAGAGGGGAAAAGTTTAGGGGGGATATGCGTGGAAAATTTTTTACGCAGAGAGTGGTGGGTGCCTGGAACGCGTTGCCAGCGGAGGTGGTAGACGCGGGCACAATAGAGTCTTTTAAGATGTATCTAGACAGATACATGAATGGGCAGGAAGCAAAGAGATACAGACCCTTAGAAAATAGGCGACAGGTTTAGATAGAGGATCTGGATCGGCGCAGGCTTGGAGGGCCGAAGGGTCTGTTCCTGTGCTGTAATTTTCTTTGTTCTTTGTTCTTAACCAATCTTCAATCCATGCTAATACGTTACACCCAATACCGTGAGCTCCTATCTTGTGCAATAATCTTTTACATGGCCCCTTATCGAGTGCCTTCTGGAAATCCAAATACACTACCTCTACTGGTTCCCCTTTATCAACTCTGCTTGTTATATCCTCAAAGAACTCTGGCAAATTTGTCAAACATGATTTCTCTTTCACAAAACCATGTTGACTCTTTGATTGTGTTAAGCTTTTCTAAATGTCCTGCTATTTCTTCCTTAATAATGGACACTAGCATTTTCCCAATGACAGATATTAGGCTGACTAGCCTATAGTTTCCTGCTTTTTGTCTCCCTCCCTTCTTGAACTGGGGCGTCACATTAACGGTTTTCCAATCTGCTGGGACCCTCCCGGAATCTGTTGAGTTCTGGAATATTTCGACCAATGCCTCCACTATCTCTACAGCCACTTCCTTTAAAACCCTTGGATGCAGGCCATCAGGTCCTAGTGACTTGTCTGCCATTAGACCCATTAGTTTGTCAAATACTTTGTCCCTCGTGATAAAGACTGTTACAAAATCTTTCCTCCCATTAGCTCCGTGCTTATCTGATATCTGTGGGATGTTTATAGCGTCCTCCACCATGAAGACCGATGCAAAATATTGGTTTAAATTATCTGCCATTTCCCTGTTCTCCGTTATCAATTCTCCAGTCACATCCTCCAAGGGTCCCACGCTCACTTTAGCTACTCTCTTTTTTTATATACATACCCGTAAAAGCTCTTGCTGTTTGTTTTTATATTTCTTGTCAATTTACTTTCATAATCAATTTTCTCCCTCTTAACTAGCTTTTTAGTCATCTGCTGCTGGTTCCGAAAAAAATCCCAATCCTTTGGCCCGACACTAGTTTTCGCCGCTTTGTATGCCTTAGTTTTTGATTGGGTACTCTCCTTGAGCGCCTTTGTTAACCACGGGTCGTTCATCCTTCTCATCAAGTCCTTCTTTTTGACCGGGATAAATTTTTGCTGAGCGTTATGAAATATCTGCTTAAATGTCTGCCACTGCTCATCCACTGACCTTCCCCTCAGTCTATTTTCCCAGCCCACTTTAGACAACTCTTTCTTCATACCTCCCTAATTGCCCTTGGTTAAGTTGAGGACACTGGTTTGAGACCCAAGTTGCTCGCCCTCAAACGGAATTTGAAATTCTACCATGTTGTGATCGCTACCCCCTAGAGGATCCTTAACTACCATATCTCTTATTAATCCTACCTCATTACACATTACTAGATCTAAAATAGCCTGTTCCCGGGTAGGTTTTGCAATGTATTGCTCTAAGTAACAATCCCTGATACACTCTACAAATTTGTCTTCCATGTTACCTCTGCCAATCTGATTTGTCTAGTCAATATACAGATTAAAATCACCCAGGACAATTGTAGTGCCCTTCTTACACGCCTCTATTATTTCCCGATTTATACTTTGTCCTACAACTCTTCGGGGGCCTATAGATGACTTCCACCCATGACTTCTTCCCCTTGCTATTCCTTATTTCCGCCCAAACTGATTCCACATCATGATCTAATGCACCTATATCACTACTCATCACCGCGCTGATACCTTCCTTTATTAACAAACCCTCCTCCTTTTCCTTTTTGCCTATTTTTCCAGAACGTCGAATGCCCCTGAATATTGAGTTCCCAGCCAAAAGGCACAGATAAATAATGCACTGAATTGTGACAAGGCTGTTGCTAAAAGATTTTGCTTTAATTTTGTTTAGATGTGCGTGTATATATTGTCATGCTAGGCCCCCACCTGCCAAGAACAGGAAACAATGATTTTGTCATGAACATTGATTTTAAACCATTACTGGAGTTAAGAGAGAACTTGTTGAACAGATCTGCCATGGCTGGAAAGGACATTTGCATATCAACAGATGGTGTTTGGAAGGACAAAGCAGCCATTCCCTGACATTCCACCCATAATGGACTTTTGATCACCAGACGTTGAAGGTGGCAGAGCTTGCATTCCAGGTTGACTGCTCAGATGGCTGAATACACAAACGGTCATAGTCAAACCAGCTAGTCACATGACTAACCTGCTGGGCAACCTGAGTCTTTCGAATTTGTACAAACAGTTTGGGCAGAAAGCAGAATTTTCCTTGACTAAGAAGATCTCTCCTAGCTGGCTCACCACAGCCTCTCCTGTCTGTCTGCTTCCATCTCTTTCTCACAAGCCTCTGAATCCACTGAAGACACATGAACCCCAAGAGAGAAAAGTCTCCTACAGCGAACAAGGTTTAAGAAGAATACTGGGCCCCAACGAAATGCAAGATCTCCCTGCAATCAAGGACTTTACAGTGAGCTCAAAGAACCGTAACAACAATTCTTGAGATATTGCTTCAAACATTTCCACTTTATTTTTCTTCTGCTCTTTTCTGTCTCTATTTGCATATGTGTATCACATATGCATGCTAGTGTGGGGCATAGCATGTCTCCTTAGGCATTAACCGAATTAGAGTTTAAGTATAAGTTTAATAAATTTCAACCTTTCTTCTCTAAACCTAAGAAAGCCTGTTTGTGCTGGTTTCTTTGCCTTATAATTGGAAAGCGGTGAACAAGGATTCACTAAGGGGGAGCTAAAAACAGTGTGTTTAAAATTAAACCCTGTCACAGTAAGACCAGGTGAAGGTTGAAAGGGAACCCTAGACCTCTTTCTCACCTGGTCGTAACAATATGTTTATATCGGTGTATGTATATATATACATTTCTTTGACGTGAAAAGTCTTTAAGCAAGAACTTTATAATGAGTAATTGAGGTGTTAATCAAAAATAAACTATGCCACAATCTAGTTAGAGGCTTATTATCCAAGTTTTCTAGAACAAACTCATTCGAAAATTCACTGGGCTTCCAGTAAGAAAATCATTTTTATAAGTCTTGTTTCAATTCCTATCATTAAAACCCCACTCCAGAGATTCCAAAAACAGAGTAAACAAAGGTCAAGGAGCTTTGATTACAAATTAAAGGACCCGAGGTTACAAATGGTCTCTGTAATATGGCATTGTTGAAGCACAGATGTTCATCTGCTCAATTTCACGGAATGGATTTAATATGCAACATTTGGGTTTTGAATAGCCAGGGAAAACTGTTAGAAGAACTTCCTCTGATGTCCCTTCATTAACATTCAAATAGGCTTTAATTTTATTGGTGGTCTTGAAATCTCTCCTTGAACCTCTCTAGCTACTTTGATCTCCATCTGCAAAAGCCTCTTCTAAACCTCTTTTAACTCATGCTTTCAGTCCTGTACCCTAGCTATTCTCTACTACTTGGCATCAATTTCCCCTCTGTTAAGCACTTTGGGCATTTACTATCTTGAAAGCACATGAATACAAGTTACTGAATGATCAGCAGAGGTTGCTAAATATTGTGGTATGATCTAAGTAAATGACAGCTTGCACTGGTTGAAAGTAACAATAAATCACATTAAAATTAGAATGGATTTCACCAAGTTTCTGTGCAAACCCAAATATAACCAATTATCTTCATAATACAACACAGCTCGCAATAAAATCAAAACAATTTACTTTTAAAAAGTTTCTCCACCTCTCCTAAATGTGCTGATTCATGCTGGGCACAGTTCTAAGCCATCCAAACATTATACAAGTATCCGTTCTTTGCGAGTTAGACAGTGAGGGCCCAAGTTTAAGTCTATAGAGGGATTTGGCTTAATTTGTTTGCAAAGAAACCTGCAATAGGCCAAATGACTGCATGATTTACAGTGATACCAGCCAATGTATTGTAAATAGTACACAGTGTTGTAATAACTTACATTTCAGTGCCGTATCTCTAATCGATACGGGATAACTCTACCAAATTAGAGAGCTCCATCACGCAGTAATAGATGGAAGATTGAGTCCGGTAAAGTTCAACAGTAATATACATCTCTGCTTGCTAACTGCTTTGTATTTGTTTATGTTGAATTAATACAGAACTGACATAAAATTGTTGTATCTTAAATTAGGTATATTTTGAATGGGGAGAAATTAACACAGAGTGTGGAACCACTCACTGATAAAAACCTTGCCTGCCATGCATGTGGTTTTTTGGTTTTGAATTACCATTGGTGTGTGATGCAGCAGGTGGTGAGCAGAAATTATCTATTCATGTCATCTTTTATACTATTTTAATGGTATGAAGTGACACTCCATTCTTTTAGTAGTTTTCACTTCTCAAAAAAATTGCCATGCCATCTGTCAGTGCACACACCCAGATATAGGCCTGGAGTTTCCTCCATATTTGCACCCAGATACACCAGAAATCTGGGCACAAACCAATTATGTGGCTTGAAAGATTATGGAATTTTGGGAGTACGTAAGTTAGCCGTGCAACACAACAACTTGAATTTATATATCACCTTTATCATAGTAAAACATCCCAAGGTTTAATTACAATTCATCCAAGTCTCCTTGATCTTTTATGTCCATCCATCAAATCTTCTGCCCAAATGAATCATTGCCAACAAATTGAGCCACAGCCCTGACTCTCAAATGTGGTATCCTCCCATTGCACTTGTTCACAGATCTCTCAATATTTTAACCAGATTTTCAAGTGTGGTGGGAAACAAAACCTTTTTTTTGATCTTTTAATTGTACTTTTAAAGTGCTTTTTAGAACTTTATCCGCACCAAGACCTGCTCTATATTTCCTGTTGCTTTTAATGTATTTTTACGGCATGGAGCATAACTCACATTAAAAACTGAAATGTTTCCCTGATTTTAGGTTCTGGCCTAATGTACATGATTGCAGAATGAACAAGCTAAAAGTTAAATTTTAAGACTCAATTAAGAAATATACTGGCGTGGGGTCAGCATTGCCTGGGGCCCTGATTGGTTCTGCAGATTTATGGCCATTTAAAGTTTAGGTGTATTTTAATAAGATTGAGAGGACATTTGGGTGTAACTTGACTTTGGCAAAATGAGTGCAATATTGGGTGCATATTCTGGTCTAATTTCCAATTTACGCCCATGGAGGAATCTCCAGACCATACTTTTCAACCTTTGATGTGTGCAACGCTAATGATTTAGGACACAAATTTTGAGTACTGGTTCTTGTTTGAAAATGAATTGTATTGCGAAATGGAATTGGGAATCCACAGGCAGGATTTTCCCAGCCCCAGGGTGGCAGGCAAGGAGACAGGGGGGAGCAGGAAAATAGTGGGGAGCTCCGTGATGTGGGGAATTTTTCTGGGAGTGGGCCAGCAGGTGAGGGGGGGGGGGTTGCCTGTTCAATGGAGTGGGGTACCAATTGAACTCATCAAAGCCCAAATTAGGGAGCAATAATACCAGCTCGCTGGCATTTTTCTGGCAGTGAAACGGCCCCCAGTCCAGGGGGGTCGGGGGGGGGCACCATTGGAACCAGAGGCTCCATGGAGAAAAGAAGGGGCCGCAGGCAGGAAAGACCGCCTTCACAGCTCAAGTGGGCCATCCAGAAGGGTTTTCCCTCTGATCTCTGAAGATGTCTCCATGTTGAGGCACTTTCTCAATCCCCGACCTGCCTCAGCAGCACCCACGTCTGCCAGTGGAGCTGCTGAGGCTTCAGAGCTGCGGGCCCTGTAATTTGGCTGGCAGCATCACGAGCCTGCGCACTGTCCTTAATTGGACAGTGAACTTGGAGACAGTCAATTAGGAGGCCGCCTCCAGGAAAATAGCGCCACTGGTCTCACTCCTGGCAAGTGCAGGCTCCGGACCCTCATTTGGTCTGGACGCGGGGTCCCAAAGTCCACGGTAGAATTGCACTCTTCCTTTCATGTCCAATGTATTTTTTTTGCCTTGGCTTAACTATTTGCTGTGGTTTAAAAATTATCAGTTGTGAGGCCAATTCTCAGATTTTTTAAAACACTAAACTATTCACAGATTGTAAAGTAACAATATCCATATGCAATATATAAGCAGCTTACAATAAAATCGGTGACATATTATACCCTTTACAGTGAAAATTTTATGATGCAACTTTTGCAATGAATCCTTCAATAATTCTTGTTTCCTATAGTTAGTGTTCAGTTTTGTTGAATTCAAATATAATGAGAAATTTTTTAGAATGTGTTATAAAACAATTGCAAATTGAATGGTTTTTAAAATGATCCTTTGATTGTGCTGACGTGAAACAAAACTATGCAACATGCAATATGCATTACTAGATATGCACAATATGCACTGCTAGAACATTCACACTGTTGTGTTAAAAAGCAGTGTTGCCATCTGGAATACTCATTTGACAGGATGGTTGATAACCTGATTTTACTCTGAACAGAAAAGTCCCTACCAGTTGAAAGCGGAGGAGCATCTCCACCACTTTGCCTAGGCAATTCCTTTCAATGTGGGAAGGCTGCATATGTTCTCACTCATCAACAGGCTCACTCTGTTTCCCAGGCAATGCTTCCCACAGATGCTGTCGCCCACTACCCTGCTTGTCACTGTACCTAACCCTGTGATGATATGGAGGCTGATAACACTTTTCATAAATCTTTTCAAAATAATTAAAAAGCTACTTCCATTCCTCAATTTTAATTCACAGTAATCTATTGAAGATTAAGTTCCAGTAATCTTCCAGTGATTATATTTCAAATTTAATCTTGCAATGAGGAGGGGATTTCACATCAATTTAACATATTGTTATGAAAGTACTTCAATTTTTTGTTAGATTTTCAGGACATTGTTTTATTTGGGAAAACTGAAAAGGATTCCTTGGATTTTTTTTCACTGGGGTCATTGAAAGGACTGAGAGGTCTTGTTTGCAAACAACATGGACTGGAAGTCACCTGTCTTCAGATAAATACCCAGCAGGGGCTTTTTGCCTTGGAGAAGATGTTCACAGAGAAGTGACAGGTCAAGATTTATAGGGATCAGGAGGCTTGATTCTTGAGATTGTTTTTGGTTTCACTTTGGACAGTCAGTTGGAGTTTTAAAAACCAACCTGAAGGACAAAACCCAGCTCAGCCTGTTCCAGCTTTTTGAAAAGCCTGCCAGGTTTCCATCTCGTTGAGAAACTCTTAGAAGCAATTGTAAGAAATAGAGAAATTGATGCTACATTCATCTTGAAAGGCCTGCTTAAAACCCCTGTTTCCACATTTGTCCTGAGATGCTGGAAAAACCTGCCGGATAAATCCTCGATGCCGCCTGAACGCCGCTCCAGAGAAAGATCCCAGTGACAGCCGTCTACGTGAATTTGGGACGCCAAACCAAAAAAAGGACAACTGACATCTTTTCATTACATCTCTTTTTTCTTCAAGAACTAGCAAGTATTTGGCCAAAGATTTTATTTTGTCTTTTTTTGTAACAGAGCTCTAAAAAGAAAATCTATTTTTTTCGGTTAACCGGTGTGCACGTGTGTGTGCGTGTGAGGGGCTAAGGTAAAAGGGAACGTTTAAATTTCAACCTGTGTTCATGCTTTGCTCGTTACTAGTTATATATTGTTTTATAATAAACTGATAATTTTGTTGTTTATTAAAAAAACTTGGTTGGTGTATTTTATTCTGGGATAAAGAGTAGAGTCTATGATTGACCGTAGCGGTAACTGTTTAAATATATGTTGTGACCTGTGGAAAAGTGGAACTAGAAAAGACAGTGCACTCCTCCCACCTCAGTCATACCAAACCCCACAGAGCTGTTGGCAGAACACCACACACCAAAAGACAGGCAGCAAGAGATTGGGTCATAATTTTTTATAAATAACACTGCTTTATGTATGTATGCGTATATAAAGTGTTTCAGATCTAGCATATATCTGACCCATTGCCGAAGTCATTCTTCAGACCTCACACTTTGTTACAGGTGCAAATTAATATTAAAAATGAGAAAGAAAATTAGATATTTCATCCTAGGATAGTGAGAGTTGAAGCCTGAAAGTTAGCAGTTTATTTTTGACCTCAGGGCCTAGAAATTGGATCACACCAGAACTGAGGGATGATCCTGTTGCAGTGCATGCTGCATGGGTTTACTGAGGCTTGCTGCAGGACCGCAGAAAGATGGTCCACCAGCCTCTTTCGGATAGTACTGGTGAGCAGTGGGTGCCAGTCGCTGCCACAGAGGTAGCTCGCTGTTTGTGAGGGAAGGAGTGAATTCAGTGGCTCAGACGCTGACCGAGGTTCTGAGGTGCGTCCAACAGCAGCTTTAATGTGGAGCCAGGAGAGGCGATCCTGCTCCTTCTGGCTCTACACTCAGTTAAATAAAAGGCTTTGAACTTACTTGATGGGTGGAAGCTTCTAGAGGTCACTTTAGCGACTGATGATTTGGTTGTTATGCTCCTGAAAAAAACTGACGGAAGCATGCATCCTGCATTTGTTCGTAGTCACAAAAATTTTTGCAAAGAAGCCCAATAAAGGCATTTGGTATTTTCGTAAGCAATGGGCCAGTTTCAGATCAACACCCTGGATGACAACAGGACACCCTAACCGATATGGTGTGTGATGCACTTCCAGTACGATATCGAACAGCACCTGGTTTTCACTAGAAGGCAGGGATTTATTTTTTCTTCTTTCTTGAGATGTGGGTGCTGCTGGCAAGGCCAGCACTTGTTGCCCATCCCTAATTTCCCTTGAATTGAGTGGTTTGCTAGGCCATTTCAGAGGGCAGTTAAGAGCCAACCACATTGCTGTGGGTCTGGAATCACATGGAGGCCAGAACAGGTAAGGACAGCAGATTTCCTTCCCTGAAGGACATTGGTGAACCAGATGGGTTTTTACAACAATCAATGATAGTTTCATAGAACAATTACTGAGACTAGCTTTCAGTTCCAGATTTTAATTAATTGAATTTAAATCTCACCAGCTACCAAGGTGGGATTTGAATCCATGTCCCCAAAGCATTAGTCCATGCCCCTGGATTATTACCCCACTGACATTACCACTACACCATCGTCTCCCCTAAGCAGGGAAACAAGTCTAAAGAGGCAGTTGGTAGTGGAGAAAAGAAATTGGAGGTTTTCTTTGCTTTACAGGGTGATCCGAGAGTAGTGGGTAGATTTGACAGAGGAGAGTGAGGCTGTGTAGAGCTACATCTGGTCCACCCAGATATGGTGATGGATGGCTAAGTCAGTTGTGTGTCAGATATGGCCAAGTCGGTGCACTATGGATTGAGGAAATGGAGATGGAAATACAGTAAAATGTAATACTTCAGTTTCAGGAGATAGAAAATACAATTTCAAGATTGTAAGATGACAGTAAAACCCCGGAATATTGGGCTGAATTTTTCTGGTCCCGCTCAAGCAAAGTTGTAAACAGTGCAACGGGACAGCCACCCGATATGTTCTTGACTCCAAGTGATCTTTCCGGAGGCGGGGTCAGCGCCACCGTGCCTACCTGCCCAACAGTGGCGTGTAGCCAATTAGGTCCAATAATGGGACAACTGGGGGAAAGGTGATAGTTCCACCGCATTTTCCTGACAGCGGACGAGCCACCTGCTGAGGCCAGGGCCTGTTATTTCACTGGAGGAAGCAGTCCCGGGGGCGGAGGGGGGGAGGGGTTGGGCCATTGACACCTCCTCTCACTCAGTTCAGCACAGACCTGCTGGGATGTGCTAATTACAGACGCAAGCAATCCTGCGGAGGGCTTCCACAAAGATGGCCTGACAGCTGTGAACAAAGAACAAAGAAAATTACAGCACAGGAACAGGCCCTTCGGCCATCCAAGCCTGCGCCAATCCAGATCTTCTATCTAAACCTGTCGCCTATTTTTTAAGGGTCTGTATCTCTTTGCTTCCTGCCCATTCATGTATCTGTCTAAATACATCTTAAAAGACGCTATCGTGCCCGCGTCTACCACCTCCGCTGGCAACGTGTTCCAGGCACCCACCACCCTCTGCGTAAAGAACTTTCCACGCATATCCCCCCTAAACCTTTCCCCTCTCACTTTGAACTCGTGACCCCTAGTAATTGAATCCCCCACTCTGGGAAAAAGCTTCTTGCTATCCACCCTGTCTATACCTCTCATGATTTTGTACACCTCAATCAGGTCCCCCCTCAACCTCTGTCTTTCTACCTCCGTCTCTCAGACCTCCATCTGTGGCCATGGGTTGTTTTAAATTTTTCCCACTGCTGCAGAGAGTGCCTCCATTTTGAGGCACCATCATGGTCTCCTACATGCCTCAGCAGTGGCCACCTCCCCTGGTGGGACTGTTGGCCAGACATCACTGCGAGCCCTTCCATTGGAGCTCCCACTTCCATAGTCCACCCACCATCCTTAATTGGATGGGTGTCACAGAAGTGGCTTCTTAATTGGCTGCCTCCAGGAAGATCGTGACCAACGTCCCGCCACGGCCACTTCCGGGTTCCCAACCTGGAATTGAGGCCAATGCTGGGTCAGACCCAATCAGGAAAATTCAGTCGTTTTTCAAATAGCCTTTCTACTCAACCTACCAAGAAGACTATTTTGTGGTAATCACTCCACCAGTATTTATTTGCTGCACAGCTTAAATAAATTTTTCAGATTTTAATCTTTAAACTTCACTTCATGTATGAAAATGGAACTGCCCCATTGCCACCATTTTGCAAACATTTGAAGAGAGGATTTCAATTCCAAAATAAAAATGACAGTGTGCCTATCTATGAAATAAACCAAGTATTTAATGGCAGGAAGTCATTTAATAACTTTGGGGGAGGTGCCAGAGGATTGGAGAGTGGCAAATGTGACATCCTTATGGTGTAAGGACGATCCTAGCAACTACAGGTCAGTTAGTTTAACATCAGTGGTGGGTAAGGTTTTAGAAACAATAATCATGGAAAAAATCAACACACTCTTGGAAAGGTTTGAGTTACTTAAGGATGGCCAACACAAATTTGTAAAAGGCAGGTGATGCTTGACTAATCTAAGTGAATTCTTTGATGAAGTAACAGAGAAGGTTGCGGTGTATGCTGTTTATATGGATTTTAAGAAAGCGTTTGATAACATACCACATAAAAGGTTGCTTAACAAAATTGAGGCTCATGGAATAGGAGGGTCAGTGACAAATTGGATAAAAAATTGGCTTAAGGACAGAAAACAGCTAGTCATAGTCTATGGCTGCTTTTCAGACTGCAGGAGGGTAGACAGCGCTGTTCCCCAAGGTTCAGTGCTGGCACCACTGTTTTTTTAACTACATATAAATGACTTGAATCTTGGAATACAGAGTATAATCTCAAAATTTGCCGATGCCACCAAACTTGGAGGTGTGGCAAATAGCAAGGATGATGTGAACCGCCTGCAACAGGACATAGATAATCTAGCAGAATTGTCAGAAAGGTGGCAAATGGAATTCAATACTGACAAGTGTGAGGTGATGCATTTTGGCAGAAGGAATAGGGAGAGGCAATATATATTAATGGCACAGTTCTAAAGAGTGTGCAGGAACATTGGAACCTGGGGGTGCACGTGCATCGATCTTTGAAGGTCACAGGATATATTGAGAGAGTGGTTCGTAAAGCATATGGGATCTTGGACTTCATAAGCAGAGGCATTGAGTATAAAAGCAGGGAAGTTATGCTGATCCTTTATAAAGCTCTGGTTAGGCCCCAACTGGAGTACTGTGTCCAGTTCTGGTCATCACACTTCAGGAAGGATATGAGGGCCCTTGAGAGGGTGCAGAAGAGATTTACCAAAATGGTTCCATGGATGGGGGATTTTAGTTACAAGGTTAGGTGGAAAAACTGGGGTTGTTCTCCATGCAACAAAGGAGGTTGAGGGGAGATTTTACAGAAATGTACAGGATTATGACAGGCTTAGATAAGTTAGACAAGGAAAAACTGTTCCCATTAACAAGATCTAGGGGAAACAGATTTTTTTATTCTTCCATGGGATGTGGGTGTCACTGGCAAGGCCAGCATTTGTTCCCCATCTCTAATTTCCCTTGAGAAGATGGTGGTGAACTGAATTCTTGAAGTGTTGCAATCCATCTGGTGCGGGTACATCCATATTGCTGTTGGGGAGGGAGTTCCAGGATTTCGATCCAGTGACAGTGAAGGAATAGTGATATATTTCCAAGTCAGGATGGTGTGTGACTTGGAGGGGAACTTGCAGGTGGTGGTGTTCCTATGCATTTGCTGCCCTTGTTCTTCTAGGTGGAATAGCTCACAGGGTTTGGAAGGTGCTGTCGAAGGAGGTGTGGTGAGTTGCTGCAGTGCATCGTGTAGATAGTACACACTGCTATCACTGTGCATCGGTGGTCAAGGGAGTGAATGTTTAAGGAGGAGAATGGGTTGTCAATCAAACGGGCTGCTTTGTCCTTGGATGGTGTCGAGCTTTCTGAGTGTTGTTGGAGCTGCACTCATCCAGGCATGTGGAGAGTATTCCATCATACACCTACCTTGTACCTTGCTGATGGTGGACAGGCTTGGGGGAGTCAGCAGGTGGGTTACTTGCCGCAGAATCTCTAGCCTCTGACCAGCTTTTGTAGCCATGGTATTTATGTGGTTGCTCCAGTTCAATTTCTGATCAATGGTAACCCCCCAGAATGTTGACAGATAACCACAGAAACCATAGAAAAGTTGTGGCACAGCAAGAGGCCATTCAGTCCATCGTGTCTGCACCGGCTGACAAAACTAGCTGCCCAATCTAATCCCACCTTCCAGCACCTGATCCGTGGCTTGCAGGTTACAGCACTTCAGGTGCAGTTTCGGGTACCTTTTAAATGCGTTGAAGGTTTCTGCCTCCATCACCAATCCGGGCAGTGAATTCCAGACATCCACCACCCTCTGGGTGAAAAAGTTTTTCCTCATGTCCCCTCTAATCCTTCTACCAATCATCTTAAATCTGTGCCCCCTTGTAATTAACCTCACCACTAGCAGAAACAGGTCCATCCTATCTACTCTATTACACCCCTCAGCCTCCTCTGTTCTAAGGAAAACAACCCTAGCCTATCCAATCTTTCCTCATAGCTGCAATGTTCAAAACACAGGCAATATTCTTGTAAATCTCCTCTGTATTCTCTCCAGAGCAACTATGTCCTTCCTGTAATGTGGTGACCAGAACTGTATGCAATACTCCAGCTGTGGCCTAACCAGCATTTTATACAGTTCCAGCATTACATTTCTGCCTTTGTATTCTATACCTCAGCCAAAAAAGAAAGCATTCCATATGTCTTGTTTACCACTTTATTTACCTATCCTGCCACCTTCAGGGACCTGTGGACATGCACTCCAAGAGGTCTCACTTCCGCTATCCCTCTCAATATCCTCCCGTTTATTGTGTATTCCCTTACTTTGTTTGCCCTCCCCAAATACATTACCTCACACTTCTCCGGACTGAATTCCGTTTGCCGCTTTTCCACCCGCTCAACCAAACCAGTGATATCATTCTGGAGTGTACAACTATCCTCTTCACTATCAACTACATGGCCAATTTTGTGTCATCTGCAAATTTCCCAATCATGCCTCCCACGGGCGGCACAGTGGCAGTGGTTAGCACCGCAGCCTCACAGCTCCAACGACCCGGGTTCAATTCTGGGTACTGCCTTTGTGGAGTTTGCAAGTTCTCCCTGTGTCTGCGTGGGTTTCATCCGGGTGCTCCGGTTTCGTCCCACATGCCAAAAGACTTGCAGGTTGATAGGTAAATTGGCCATTATAAATTGCCCCTAGTATAGATAGGTGGTAGGGGAATATAGGGACAGGTGAGGATGTGGTAGGAATATGGGATTAGTGTACGATTAGTATAAATGGGTGGTTAATGGTCGGCACAGACTCGGTGGGCCGAAAGGCCTGTTTCAGTGCTGTATCACTAAATCTATAAATCTAAAAACATCTAAATCCAAATCATTAATATATACCACAAGCAGCAAGTGACCGAACAATCAGCCCTGTGGAACGCCTCTGGAAACCGCCTTCCATTCGCAAAAACATTCTTCGACCATTACCCTTTATTTCCTGTCACTGAGCCAATTTTGGATCCAACTCGTCACATTCACCTGTATCTCATGGGCTTTTACTTTTCTAACCAGTCTGATAGTGAATGAAGGTTTTATGATAAGAGATGCAGGGGGAATATGGGGAAGAACCTTTTTATGCAGTGCGTGGTAATGACCTGAACTCGCTGCCCACAAGGGTGGTGGAAGTGGAGACAATCAATAAAGAAAATTGGAAAAAAACAAGAAATGCTGGAACCACTCAGCAGGTCTGGCAGCATCTGTGGAAAGAGAAGCAGAGTTAACGCTTCGGGTCAGTGACCCTTCATTGGAACCTGAAAATTGGATGGCCACTTGAAGGAAATAGACTTGCAGGGCTACTGGGATCGAGCAGAGGAGTGGGACTGACTGAATAGCTCCGTGGAGAGCCAGCATGGACTCAATAGGCCGAATGGTCTCCTTCTGTCCCGTTGATAAATGACTCTATGGTTAAAATGTAATAAAGTTATATTGAATTAGATTTTAAATTGGGCATATCTGCATAAACAGTGCAGAAGCAGCCGTCAAATGGTTTTATGGCCCGTTTTGTTTATGATGCTGCTGTGGGTCATGCTGTGTACAAAGAGGCATACTGTTTCAGGAGGTCCTTTGACATACAAAGGACCCCAATTGCTATTTCAAGATGTGTCGGGGCAGGGGGAGGCAGGGTTGGGGTGGTTGTGGTGAGTGTGTGTATCTGAGAGTGAGTGTGAATAATTAGTGAGTTGAGCAAGCTAGTTCTGGGAGGGACTGAGGCTGACAGAGCTTAAGTGCTAGTGAGTCATTTCAGTAAATGCTATTTGTTTATTTAGTGGTGTAAATTTCCATACAGATGCCTGAAACCAGTCAGAACTAATAGGGAACAATATTAATGTCCTTTGGACTTATCAATCTGTGCACAACTCACCGCTGCATTGTAACACCTTTGCAGTGTATGGTGATGGGAGCTTTAGATATCTCTGTCTTTTGTTCTGCTTCAGTCCCTGATACTTCACTTTATTTTTAACATGTTTTATGTGCTCATCTTCATGGTTATTTGTTTTGATTAAAAATATAAAACAGCCAAGATGACTTTAATTTTTAAATAAATTCCCTAGAAGTTATGATGAAATGAATTGCTGTTTACCACAGTTGAAACCTACTCAATAAATCTTTGGTGTTGATAACCATTGGTTACCTATACAGAAAATAACTATACAGTACTAGAAAAAAAACTTTTTGTCATTGCTGAAGATGTGAAATATCCTTCGAATGTAATTTTACCTAATTCTTCACAAATTAAATTAAACAAACCATCTAATGCTTATTTGAAATGCTACAGCCAAAAAGCTTCAGATAAGATTTTTATTTTCTGTATGTTTGCCGACATGCTTGTCTTCACCATAATTACACTTCAATTTCATTCCATTTAATTCCATTCGCCCAGTTTCTCCGTCTCCATTCCATCTGTTCATACGATGCAACCTTCCATACCAGCGCTTCTGATATGTCTTCCTTTTTCCTCCCCACTTAGTTGGCAGGGATCTAAATTCGTCCATTTTATTTCATGTACTTCTGCTCTCACCTCTTGCCTTCCCTCCCAGAACCATGATAGGGTTCCTCTTGTCCTCACCTTCCACCCCACCAGCCTCTGTATTCAACAAGTCATCCTCTACCATTTCTGCCACCTCTAGAGTGAAGCCACCACCAAATACATCATTCGCCTCCCCTTTCAGCATTCCATAGGCACTGTTCCCTCAGTCCAATCCTCAGTCACCCACTAACACCCCCTCCCTTTCCTACTGTCTCTTTCCATACAAGCACAGGAGATGCAATAGCTGCCCTTTTACATCCTCCCTTCTCCAAGGCCCCAAACACTCCTTTCAAGTGAAACAGCAATTTACTTGTACTTCTTTCAATTTAGTATACTGGGCTGGATTTTAAGAGCGCGCTGCCGATTTCGGCGGTGAGTTCATAATATTGCCCTTGCGAGCCGCATGCCAAACAGCCACCGTGATCTTAAGTGCGGTGGCTCAGAGGGGGTGGGTTGCCCGTCATCAGCAATGGCACCAGCTGCCTGTGCGCAGTTGCTGATGGCCATTTTTAAAGGGCAGCTAGCCCTGCCGGCATATTTAAATTTTTAAAGAAAGATCCCCCAAAACTAAATTAATAAATTTCTTATGCTCCTGTCCCACTCCCCAATAACAATTACAATAACCATTTGTCCTCCCCCAAAAACTGCACAAAGTTTAAGGTTCAACCCTTCCCACCATCCCATACACCCAATACATGTATTTGACCCATTCCCCCCTCCCACACTGATTAACGTACCTCCTCCACACCAGTGTGGCGTCTTGTTTCCCTGGGCGGGGATCTGAAGGCGTGGGAGTGCCGGCCGCCACGCCGAGCCCTCAAGATCTCAGCTAAGTGTATTTAAATTTATTAATTTTATTGATTTGCACATTTAAATTGTGGTCCCATCGACCAGTGACGGGGGTCCGCCATGGAGCCTCGCTGCCGCCAGTAGGATCACGACGGGCCCTGCTGGCGTCGAGGTCCATGGTGGGCCTTATCCGGAGCCATCTTCAGGCTATGGTTCATGACATCGAGGCCTTGTTAAAATCCAGCCCACTATATTCGCTGTTCAAGATGTGGTCTCTTCTACACTGGGGAGAGACCAAACACAGACTGGGTGACCATTTTGCGGAACACCTCCATTCAGTCTGCAAGCATGACCCTGAGATTCCAGTCATCTATCATTTTACTTCTCCACCTTGCTCCCACTCTGACATTTCTGTCCTTGGTCTGGTGCAGTGTTCCAATGAAGCTCAATGCAAGCTCGATGAGCAGGACTGCATCTTTCAACTGGGCAGCCTCAGGACTCAACAAAGTTCAACAATTTTAGATCGTAAGCCTCTGTCCCCATTTCGTTTTTTTTTTGTTTCTGATTTTTTTTTCTCTCGTTTCCCTCATTTTCTTTAATTTGCTTTCGGACGGCAGCTATTCAGGAGTCTGCCATTTACAGCAACTCCAGACACATATTTTGGCTCTTTACTTGTTCCATTAACACTCCCTTTGGCCTTGCACCATGCAAACATTTGTCATTTACTCTCGCCTGCCCTCCACTCTATCCCTCCCCTTCTTCTTGCTCAAAACCTATTACATTTCTAACTTCTCCCAGTTTTCATGAAAGGTCACTGACTGAAATGTTAACTCTGTTTCTCTTTACACACATGCTGCCAGACCTACTGAGCATTTCCAACATTTTCTGTTTTCATTTCAGATTTCCAACATCCGCGGTATTTTGCTTTTGTACACTTTAATTTTTTTAAAATCTCTATCCCTGTGATCAACATTTCAAAATGCAGAAGTTTCTGCAAAGTTCCAATTCCAAATTAACTGAAAATAAGAAATCTATTAGAACTTGTATTTGCAGTTCTCACTAAACAAAGATTTCCCTTGTAAAAATGCAATGCAATTAGTTTTCTTTAAGGACAAATACACAAAATGACTTTAGTTCTTATTGCTTGTTAACCTTTGGTTAACAATTCCATCCAATTTTTCACAATGATACAAACTAGAATAATAATGTATGTCAACCTATTCCACAATGAAGAATCCTTTCTGAAGAAAAATATTTTGCCTTTTGTGATGTTCAGTTGGAGATCTGGCTCTGTTTATGATGCCTTTTGTTCCTTTTTCATGTTCCTTCTGGATTGAACCATTGAATTCTGCAGCCAAGAATTTCTACATCTACCAACTGCTACCAATTTCAGTTTTTTATATTCATCACATTTTGATGATGAGTGTCATTCTTTGGACAAGACTCTCTTTCCATTCAAACATTGCGAGGTACATACAGTTTTTATTTGCATCTGGGATATTAGCCTGGAATCAGTAGTAGCATTCTTGCCGCTGAGTCAGAAGGCTACGTGTTCAAGCCTCATTCCAGGATTTGAGCATGTAACCTAGGCTGACACTGTGCAGTACTGGTGGAGATGCCATCTTTTGAGATGCTAACCCGAGGCCTATCTGTCTTCTAGGGTAAACCTAACAGATCTTATGGCACTACTCACAAAAGAGTAGGATAATTGTCCTGGAGTTCTAACCAACATTTAAAATAACACTCTAAAAACACATTATCTGGTCATTTATCTCCTTAGAACCACAGAAAAATTACAGCACATAAGAAAGCCATTCAGCCCATCATGTCCGTGCCGGCTGAAAAAACTAGCCATCCAATCTAATCCCACTTTCCAGCACCTGGTCCATAGCCATGCGAATTACAGCACTTCAGGTGCATTTCCAAGTACCTTCTAAAAGAATTGAGGGTTTTTGCCTCCCCCACTGTTCCTGGCAGTGAATTCCAGACACCCACCACCCTCTGGGTGAAGAAGATTTTCCTCATGTCCCCTCTAATCCTTCTACCAATCACCTTAAATTTGTGACCCCTGGTAATTAACCTCTCCGCTAGGGGAAACAGGTCCTTCCTGTCTACTCTATCTAGGCCTCTCATAATTTTGTACATCTCTATTAAGTCACCCCTCAGCCTCTCCTGTTTGAAGGAAAACAACCCTAACCTATCCAATCTTTCCTCATAGCTGCAACTTTCGAGCCCTGGCAACATTCTTGTAAATCTCCTCTGTACTCTCTCCAGAGCAACTATGTCCTTGTAATGTGGTGACCAGAACCGTACACAATACTCCAACTTTGGCCTAACCAGCGTTTTATACAGTTCCAGCATTACATCCCTGCTTTTGAATTCTATACCTCGGCCAATATAGGAAAGCATTCCATATGCCTTCTTCATCACTTTATCTACCTGTCCTGTCACCTTCAGGGACCTGTGGACATGCACTCCAAGGTCTCTAACTTCTTCTACCGCTCTCAATATCCTCCCTTTTATTGTGTATTCCCTCGCTTTATTTGACCTTCCATGCTGTTTATTGGACCTTGTTGTGAATAAATTACGGCTGTAACTACACCTCAAAAGTACATTATTAGCCGTTAAGCACATTGACGTATCCAAAGGTTGTGAAAGGCGCTATATTAATGCAAGTTTTTTTGTTTCTAGGCTACTGAGTTAGACACAATGGGACTTTCATATAAATCAAAAGAGCAATAATTCAAAATTAGAACAATTTACCTTCTTTTCCTTAGGCCGGAATGTATCTGCATGCAGTAAGGTGGCCAGCAAAACGGGGAATTTTTGTATTAGATATCGGAAATAATGCACCGGACAAACATTAAATCTCCATGAAAATGAGAAACAACTTGTATTCACACAGTGCCTTTAACATAGTAAAATGTCTCAAATGCTTCAGAGGAGTGTCGTCAAAAAAGATTTGACACCGAGTGACAAAAGAAGATGTTGGAGCAAGTTGGCCAAAAGCTTGGTCAAATAGGTAAGTTTAAGGAGCATTTGTATGGGAATGGGCAGAAGGAGAACACTCCTCCCATTTTTATACTTTGTTCTGTGATTTTTTTTAAATGTACAAGACCAGATTTGATATTTAATGGTTGTAGTGCACTCCACCATATAACACCATGGTCAGACCAAGCTTTATCTCTACACAGAACATGTTGATAGTTGAGAAACAAGGACAGTCCTTGGGTCATCATGCCTTCCCTTTGCACAAAATGAAATCTCTTGTTTAATGCTCCAATGTACGAAATAAATCGCATGCACTGTAAATGTGCCAAAGCAGAACACTTTGGTCAACAAGCTTTTCAAAGATTTATAATTTCATACCTCAGGACGAACAAAAGATAATGAGGAGGTAATGAGATGCTTTATTGCTGGCATGCCACTTAAAGTATGTCAACTCATTTGTAAATACATTATGTACTTACAGTTAGTTCTACCTATTAATTTCAGCACTTTGTGCGTAGTTTAAACCCTGGTGTTTCTTGCATTTCCTGGAAATATCAGGGGAAGCCATAGTAGCAATTTAACTATACGTAAAGTACATTAGTCCAATGGGATTATCTGTGATTATATAAAGAACAGCCTGTCACAGAGCATGGATAAAATAATCAAGACATTTGTTCTTTCATACTTCAGCACATCAGTAAATTTTTGAGCTAATTCAGTAAACGATCAACCCAACTTCAGATATTGAATAAAAAATCCACTGTTACTTCAGTTTTATATTCCTAACAAATATCTTGGCACAGAAAGATTTGCCATCACAATGATGAATGACACTTAAATCCAATTTAAAGGATTATGTATATTATTGGAAAGAGGACAGTTTAATCTACATCTTTAAGGAAGAGGTGAAAGCTGAAGTCACATACAGTGCAAGCAGAGGATTATAATTAAAGTGTGACAATGCCTGTTTACCATCTAAGTTATGAGCTGAAAGCATGATTTTCAAATCCAGCTATCATACTGAATTTTATAAAAGTAGCACGTAGCATTATAATAATACAATCGCCTGTGCACGCTATCATTTATTTTGTGGTGTCAGTCACGTCTCAGTTGGTAGCACTCTTGCCTCTGAATTAGAAGGCTGTGGATTTAAATCCCACTCCAGAGACCTGAGCACAAAAATCGAGACTAACACTCTAGGGCAGTACTGAGAGAGTGCTACACTGTCGGAGGTGGCAGCTTTTGGACGAGACATTAGACTGAGGCTCCGTCTGCGCTCTCAGAAGGATGTAAAAGATCCCATGCACTATTTTGAAGAGAAGGGGAGTTATCCCTGGTATCCTGGCCAATATTTATCTCTCAATTAACATTCCTAAAAATCAGATCATCTGGTCATTATCACATTGCTGTTTGTGCAATCTCACTGTGTACAAATTGGCTGCCATATTTCCTACATTACAACAGTGACTACACTTCAAAAATACCTCATTGGCTGTAAAGCACTTTGGGACATCCTGAAGTCATGAAAGGCACTATATAAATGCAAGTTTTAAAAAATCTTTTGCAATGTTCCATACAGAATCCACAAAATGTCTAACATGAAGAGTGGAAAAGATCCTCAAAGTAAAAACTGGCAAATTCTGACAGTTCACACAGGCGACTGAATTATGATCGTGAAGGATTGATATTGAAATGTGACCTTATTATTATTTTGCATTAGGTGGGAAGAAATTATCTGACACGACTTCATATATCTTTTCAGTTTCATTAAAAATAAACTTTGCTCACAGAAGCACAAGAACAAAGGAAATGCACATCATCTACAAATACCATTTTTTAATTTGTTTTGACACAGTATCATGTATTGGCCCTGTATTGTGATGTTTATATTACAAAAACCCACTATCCCATACTTCACTATAGTGACTGAAGTGGCCATATAGCCACCTTAATAATATGGCCTGTCACCTTTTTCCACAAAAATTGAGATAATTTTAAGTTATGGTCTGTAAGCCACCTAAAGGGATATGATTTCCAAAAGAGCAGGCTGGAAAAGCCCTGTCTGTTGAAATTTCTCACTTACTGAAATATAACTGCACCGTAATCCTAAATGCAGTGTTAGACAATCAACAATATTTGCATTCATTCTTGGTACGTCACAGAATGCATTCGATTTATGATTCGATTATGAGACTAGCTTGTTGAAACTGTAAATTTGTCTCGGAAAATGGACACAATATGATCAAGAGCAATTTAAACACTTCATATTGCAACAGGCTAGTGATACTATTGTTGAAATCACTAACTGAAAACACATTCTTTTTATCTGAATGACAGAGGATAAACAAGGCCTGCATTCATATAAAAAAAACTGTACCTGTTTTGTGTCTGTATTCTTACCTGAAGACATGCAGTATTTTGCTGCAGATACATTAATATGTTTCAAGTTGATTCCTATGCAATAGACAGAACACAGAAACATTTGATCTTAGACGATTGGTATGGGGAGTGGGCCACCAATTTGAATCCCGACTTACTACGTGGATCGATTCTTGATGAGAAGGGTTTTTTTTAATGTTTGCTGAATATGATTGTGTGGTATTGCACAAGATACATTGTATGCAGACATTTTCCTTACCTAGATCAATCAAATTCTGATCACTCCTCTCGCTCAAACTTTTATAGGATTGCCAGTGTAAACACAAAACTTTATTCATGAAGCTCAGTGTTACATCACGACAGACCTTATCAACATATCAAAGGTTATCAAAACAGATAAACCAGTTGATAACCCATAGCACCACAGTCCTACCTTGTTGGAGGCCATCTCACTGACAGAATTCCTGGTCTGCAGGGTCTCCAGCTGGTCCAGGCACCAGTCAAGCTCCTCCAGGGTCTCTGTTGCAAGTTTTTGGTAGGCCTCCTCTGCGAACAAACAGATGAATGGGAGTTCAGCTTTTGAACTTTTTACAGGGCTAGCAGTGATATTGAAAGGGTCCACCATGCCACACAAAGCCATGTTCGAGTGACCAGAGCTCACACATGAGTTGTCCTTCATAATGTTTTTTCAACAAAAAAAACTCGGAAAAATATCTTTTCTGTCGTCAAACCAAAGCAGCCACAATAGTTTTGAGATCTTCTGCTGCAGGAGAGGAAAACAAAGTTGTAGAGCCGTCAGTCAGAAACACAACATGATGAATGAAGAATTCTCTCTTTGTCCACCTTTTGGTCTACTGGTATTATTAAACCCATAAATGAACACACTTATTCAGTCTGCAGAATATTTTCCATAAAATAAGTGAAAGCCTTTATCCCGAGCCAGGTAGTTGAGTCAGTTTCCCATTGCCCATGAAAATCTCTCCATGACGATTTCAAATTATTTTTTTCTAACCACACCAGTAGTACACAGCTGAATGCATAAAGCCAAATAAACGAGCCAGTAAGTCCTCTCAATAGTCACTCATAGAATAGACAATTCAATTCTAATAAGACAGGGTTTCCTGTTTTTGCTTAGTTTTAATTGTGACATCTAAACCGTCACATCTTTTTATGAAAATCTGATCATTTTCATCTTCATAACACTTGGGTCAGTTACTGGACTCTTATGTGGCATCACACAACTAACAAAGTCTGCCTCTTTCTTTGAACCAGAACCAGAAGCGCCAGTACACTGTACAAGCAAGGGCCAGGCTGAACAGAAATCCTGGCATAGAGCTCCACAGAGGATCAGGACCTGGCAATGCTCCAGTAAGAGGTGAAGAAGCCACATCAGCTTTCTATGAAATTTCTGCCAAAAAGATTTCAGGCTTCAGCTAAAGTAGCATTTGATGTATACTGAATTAATATATGAATATTTCTATTTATTATTGTTTTCTTAGATTGTATAGAATTTGGAGAAATAAACTGCAGGGGCAGGGGGCATTCATCAGGCAATCTTCACATTACAAATATAGAAATGCTAGAAAAATAGCTGTGGATCAATAATTCCATACCAGGAAAGACAACTATTAATAAAAATATGAAATAAAAATATCAAAACTCAATTGACATTTAACAATAATTAGTAGTCATAAAAATGCAGCTTCTGTTTCAAAATGGGACAGTTGGCTCTTTGGTTAAATGTAACAGAGGGCCATTGAACATTTTGAACATTTTTAAACTTTAGTTTGCAATTGTACTGAAAATGAAACAAAATGGAAGTGATACAAGATCACCCATGCACCTGATGGAAAATATCAAATTGACGTTGACTTGGTTGCAGCTATACCTGTGCATCTTGCATTATTCTGAAGCAGAAATTGTTCTGCAACAGCACGAGATGTACAGTATAACTGCATTATTGGACAGTTTTTCCTGATTGAACATCTGGGGCTAAAAATCTGTGTGTCCTGCAAACCCCCAGTGATACTTTGCTAAGTGTTACTTTGCCAGTATTGCGCCAGAAAGGCCAGAAATTAGGTCAGGACCCAGATACGTTGAATCTCGGCCTAAAATCCAAGAATCCAGGATAGCCTGTTGGAGTGTAGCATCTGCTTTCTCCAAACAAGGTTATCAGAGTAAGAGGTGGCAGAAACTCCATTTGTTAAGTGTTCCCATAGTTTTGGTCCTCAGAGGGACCTGACATAGGGTTAAAAGAGGTAGATCAGGCATACCATGTTGACCACTTGTGGAAGTGGGCCCACCAAAAGGACTGGGATAGGATTGTTGTCTAAACTACTGAAGAAAAGGACTGCCAATTTTATAGAAGTCCCCAGCACCCCCACCACAGCTTCCGAGGTAGCCACTCGCCTGCTGGATCTTGGTGGATGTCCTCGCTGTGTCACCCGAGGCATGGGTGTACCTTTCAAATGAAGAGACCTCCTCCTGACCTTGCAAACTAGTAGGGTTAGCACGAGAGGTCCCAGAGGGCAGTGATGCAGCCCAGCAATTCTGCCCTCCCCACCCCTCATGTATTTACACCCCCACTGACTGCTGAGATTTATTTTTGCACTCATGGCAGAATGGGGATAAATTCCATCTTGGGCAGTAACACAAAACAGGAATAACCAGGTTGGTAGTCCATTTTACACTCCACTTGATTTGCTGTTGTCCATTTTAAGCTACTACCTCAGTCCAATTTCACTTCCAATATATTTCCAACGTCAATCTGTAAAAAGATCGTGCAGGACCACATTGTGCCCAAACTTCAATACACTAATTTTAACCCAGCCTTGTGGGAGTGGGGCGTGTGAGTGCTGAAAATGGCAGTCGGGTGCTATGTATTTCATTCCCTTAGGAACATAAGAAATAAGATTAGGGGCAGGCCATTCGGCCTCTTGAACCTCCTGGATCTGATTGTGGCCTAAACTCCACTTTCCTGCCTGCCCGCCTGAAATGTTTGTGCCTCCTGTCATTTTAACTATAGGGTTTCCAGGAGTGGCGGGCCACCTGACTCAGGCAAGCAGGGTCTCATAAATAGTTAAATGTCGAACTTCAGGATCCAATGATTTCTTTTGGAACCCAGTGCAATCTTGCACGTATGCTAGTGGCTAGCTGTGTAGCAGCATGGTGGACATGTGGAAATACGAATATGACTGAACAACAGGACAATAGCTTCAGGTGGGTCAAGTGCCATGTGAGCTCAGTCAGACACCATGGAAAAACCTGTGCTAAAAAGGACAAAGGGGTGGATTCAAAAAAGATAATTTTGAGTTTTCTATCAATCAATAAAACAAATATTCAGAGCAATGTTTTTTGATTTGTTCATGGATGTGGGTGTCACTGGCAAAGCCAGCACTTATTGCCTATCTCAAATTGTCCTTGAGAAGGTGGTGGTGAGCCACCTTCTTGAACTGCTGCAGTCCTAGTGGTGTTAGGGAGGGAGTTCCAGGATTTTGACCCAGCCATGATGAAGGAACAGCGATATAGTTCCAAGTCAGGATGGTTTGTGGCTTGGAGGGGAACTTGCAGGAGGTGGTGTTCCCATATGCCTACTGTACTTAAATAAAAGCAAAATACTGCGGATGCTGGAAATCTGAAATAAAAACAAGAAATGCTGGAAACACTCAGCATGTCTGGCAGCATCGATGGAAAGAGAAGCAGAGTTTAACGTTTCGGGTCAGTGACCCTTCTTCGGAACTCCGAAGAAGTTCCGAAGAAGGGTCACTGACCCGAAACATTAACTCTGCTTCTCTTTCCATCGATGCTGCCAGACATGCTGAGTGTTTCCAGCATTTCTTGTTTTTATTTCAGATTTCCAGCATCCGCAGTATTTTGCTTTTATTTAAGTACAGTAGGCATATGGGAACACCACCTCCTGCAAGTTCCCCTCCAAGCTGCCAGATCTGCTGAGTATTCCAGCATTTCTTGTTTTTATGCCTACTGTACTTGTTCTTCTAGGTGGCAGAGATCCTGGGTTTGGAAGGTGCTGTCGAAGGAGCCTTGCTGAGTTTCTCCAGTGGACTTTGTGGATGTACACACTGCTGCCACTGTGTGCCAGTGGTGGAGGGAGTGAATGCTTAAGGTGATGATCAAGCGGGCTGCTTTGTCCTGGATGGTGTTGAGCTTCTTGAGTGTTGTTGGAGCTGCACTCATCCAGGCAAGTGGGAAATATTCCTGATTTGTGCCTTCCAGGTGGTGGCAGACTTTGACGAGTCAGGGGGTGAGTTACCCATCACAGAATTCCCAACCTCTGACCTGCTCTTGTAGCCACTGTATTTATGTGGCTGGTCCAGTTCAGTTTCTGGTCAATGATAACCCCCCAGGATGTTGATGGTGGGGAATTCATCAATGGTAATGCTGTTGAATGTCAAAAGTAGATGGTTAGATTTCTCGTGTTGGAGATGGTCATTGCCTGGCACTTGTGTGGTTCGAATGTTACTTGCCATTTATCAGCTCAAGCCTGAATGTTGTCCAAATCTTGTTTCATGCAAGCATGGACTTCTTCAGTATCTGAGGAGTTATGAATGGGCCTGAACACTGTGCAATTATCAGTGAGCATTCCTACATCTGACATTATGAATGTGATTGGGCCTTGAACATTGCCTTGGAACTCTTTCAGCGATGTCTTGGGGCTGAGATGATTGGCCTCCAACAACCACAACCATCTTTCTTTGTGCTAGGTATGACTCCAGCTGGTGAAGTGTTCTCCTCCAATTCCCATTGACTCCAATTTTACGAGGGCTCCTTGATGCCACACTCGGTCAAATGTTGCCTTAATGTCAAGGGCAGTCAGCTCTTTTGTCCATGTTTGGACCAAAGCTCTACTGAGGTCTGGAGCTGAGTGGCCTTGGCAGAAACCAAACTGAGAATCTGTGAACAGGTTATTGCTGAGTAAGTGCCACTTGATAGCTCTGTTCACCACACATTCCATCGCTTTGTTGATAAGTGAGAGTAGACTGATGGGACGGTAATTGGCCAGATTGGATTTGTCCTGCTTTCTGTGGACAGAATATACATGGGCAATTTTCCACATTATCAGGGAGATGCTAGTATTGTACCTGTACTGGAACAGCTTGGCTAGGGGCGCAGCTAGTTCTGGAGCACAAGTCGTCAGCACTACAGCAGTCCGGGTCCATAGCCTTTGCTGGAACCAGTGCCTTCAGCCGTTTCCTGATAACATATGAAGTCAGCAGGAGGCTGAGATAGATCCTCCAGGGCACTTCTGGATGAAAATGGTTACAAATGCTTCAGCTGGGCTCTGCCATCATTCAAGAAAGGGATATTCAAAGAGTTCCTCCCATCAGTTGCTTTATTGTCCACCATTATTCACGACTGGGTGTGGCAGGACTGCAGAGCTTTGATCTGCTCCTTTGGTTGTGGCATAAGGTAAGGCTGTTGGTGTAAGGTACTATAAGATGGAGCACATACCAGACAATATATCAAAATTATATTTCTGGATGGAAATTAAGCATATTATTGAATTTTACACTGTTAGTTAAGGAAATAGCTTCTTGTTAGAACAACATTGTCTGAGTGCTGGTTCACCACTAAATTCCTGTCATTATTCAGTGGTTTCATGCGTAACAGTGGTTCAAAGTGGGAGTTTATTTTGGTAACAGGTATCTTTTAAATGCGTCATAAAATAATTAAGGTAAAACGCAATAAAATTACACTGTAACCTGACCTTCATTCCTTTATATGGTAAGTTACTATTAAAAACATCTCAGCATTAAAGACCTTTTTTTGTAAGCATCTTTTTAAAAGAAATGTAAAACACTCTTTGCATCAATTGCATTGAAATTTAGTGAATATGCAATGTAATTCAGGTATTTTAGATAGCTCAATTTTATTTTGGGGGCTGGAAATTGACTACTGCAGCAGCTTATTCGGGAGCAGAGAGTGCGAGCGAGTGATCAGCTGGGAAGGTCAGTTTCAAAGTAAACTTAATTTCCTTTTGTTTTCGGCGGAGACCAGGAGGCTGCGGGGTAAGTAAAACCCTATATATTTGGGCCGTTTCTGAACCCGAGACACTACACCTGTAGTGTCTCCCACCCGCCCTCCTCCTCCAACCAAAAAAAAAGGACTCGGTGGTGTGCAGATAAGGTAAGGCTTTTTCTATTTTTCTTTTTCTTTATCGTGTGATTGGTAAAAACTTTTCGTTCCTTTTTCATTTAACTAAGTTAAAAGCTTAAGATTAAAAATGGCAGGAGATCTCAGACCCGTGTCATGCTCCTCTTGCTCAATGTGGGAGCTCAGGGACACGGCTGATGTCCATGACTCGTTCACATGCAGGAAGTGTGTCCAGCTGCAGCTCTTGTTAGACCGCATGACGGCTCTGGAGCTGCAGATGGACTCACTTTGGAGCATGCGCGATGCTGAGGAGGTCGTGGATAGCACGTTTAGCAAATTGGTCACACCGCAGATTAGGATTGCTGAGGGAGAAAGGGAATGGGTGACCAAAAGGCAGAGAAAGAGCAGGAAGGCAGCGCAGGAGTCCCCTGCGGTCATCTCCCTCCAAAACAAGTATACCATTTTGGATACTGTTGAGGGAGATGGCTCACCAGGGGAAGGCAGCAGTAGCCAGGTTCATGGCACCGTGGCTGGCTCTGCTGTTCGGAAGGACGGGAAAAAGAGTGGAAGGGCTATAGTCATCGGGGATTCGATTGTAAGGGGAGTAGATAGGCGGTTCTGTGGTCGAAAACGAGACTCCCGAATGGTATGTTGCCTCCCAGGTGCATGGGTCAGGGATGTCTCAGATCGGCTGCAGAACATTCTGAAGGGGGAGGGTGAACAATCAGTTGTCATTGTGCACATAGGCACCAATGATATAGGTAAAAAACGGGATGAGGTCCTACAAGCAGAATTTAGGGAGTTAGGAGCCAAGTTAAAAAGTAGGACCTCAGAGGTAGTAATCTCAGGATTGCTACCAATGCCACGTGATAGTCAGAGTAGAAATGAAAGAATAGTCAGGATGAATGCGTGGCTTGAGAGATGGTGCAGGAGGGAGGGGTTCAGATTTTTGGGACATTGGGACCAGTTCTGGGGGAGGTGGGACTATTACACACTGGACGGTCTACACCTGGGCCGGACTGGAACCAATGTCCTTGGGGTAGCTTTTGCTAACGCTGTTGGGGAGGGTTTAAACTAATGTGGCAGGGGGATGGGAACCAAATGAGGAGGTCAGTGGACAGTAAGGAGGTAGTAACTAAAGCCTGTAAGGAACTAGATAATGAAGTCAGCGTG
Organism: Heterodontus francisci; assembly: GCF_036365525.1. Classification (NCBI taxonomy): domain Eukaryota; kingdom Metazoa; phylum Chordata; class Chondrichthyes; order Heterodontiformes; family Heterodontidae; genus Heterodontus; species Heterodontus francisci. The sequence goes on from NC_090371.1 coordinate 101,829,944, forward strand.
ACTAAGGGAAAGAGTAGGCAGGGAGCAGATGATGAACGCAAAGGGACTGGTGGTCTGAGGTGCATTTGTTTTAATGCAAGAAGTGTAGTAGGTAAGGCAGATGAACTTAGGGCTTGGATTAGTACCTGGGAGTATGATGTTATTGCTATTACTGAGACTTGGTTGAGGGAAGGGCATGATTGGCAACTAAATATCCCAGGATATCGATGCTTCAGGCGGGATAGAGAGGGAGGTAAAAGGGGTGGAGGAGTTGCATTACTGGTCAAAGAGGATATCACAGCTGTGCTGAAGGAGGGCAATATGGAGGACTCGAGCAGTGAGGCAATATGGTCAGAACTCAGAAATAGGAAGGGTGCGGTAACAATGTTGGGGCTGTATTACAGGCCTCCCAACAGCGAGCGTGAGATAGAGGTACAAATATGTGAACAGATTATGGAAAGATGTAGGAGCAACAGGGTGGTGGTGATAGGAGATTTTAATTTTCCCAACATTGACTGGGATTCACTTAGTGTCAGAGGTCTAGATGGAGCAGAATTTGTCAGGAGCATCCAGGAGGGCTTTCTAGAGCAGTATGTAAATAGTCCAACTCGGGAAGGGGCCATACTGGACCTGGTGTTGGGGAATGAGCCCGGCCAGGTGGTTGAAGTTTCAGTAGGAGACTACTTTGGGAATAGTGATCACAATTCCGTAAGCTTTAAAATACTCATGGACAAAGACGAGAGTGGTCCTAAAGGAAGAGTGCTAAATTGGGGGAAGGCCAACTATACCAAAATTCGGCTGGAGCTGGCGAATGTAGATTGGGAGCAGCTGTTTGAAGGTAAATCCACATGTCATATGTGGGAGGCTTTTAAAGAGAGGTTGATTAGCGTGCAGGAGAGACATGTTCCTATGAAAATGAGGGATAGAAAGGGCATGATTAGGGAACCATGGATGACAGGTGAAATTGTGAGACTAGCTAAGAGGAAAAAGGAAGCATACATAAGGTCTAGGCGGCTGAAGAAAGACGAAGCTTTGAAAGAATATCGGGAATGTAGGACCAATCTGAAAAGAGGAATTAAGAGGACTAAAAGGGGTCATGAAATATCTTTAGCAAACAGGGTTAAGGAAAATCCCAAAGCCTTTTATTCATATATAAGGAGCAAGAGGGTAACTAGAGAAAGGATTGGCCCACTCAAGGACAAAGGAGGAAAGTTATGCGTGGAGTCAGAGAAAATGGGTGAGATTCTAAATGAGTACTTTGCATTGGTATTCACCGAGGAGAGGGACATGAAGGATGTTGAGGTTAGGAACAGCTGTTTGATTACTCTCGGTCAAGTCGGCATAAGGAGGGAGGAAGTGTTGGGTATTCTAAAAGGCATTAAGGTGGACAAGTCCCCAGGTCTGGATGGGATCTATCCCAGGTTTCTGTGGGAAGCGAGAGAGGAAATAGCTGGGGCCTTAACAGATATCTTTGCAGCATCCTTAAACACGGGTGAGGTCCCGGAGGACTGGAGAATTGCTAATGTTGTCCCCTTGTTTAAGAAGGGTAGCAGGGATAATCCAGGTAATTATAGACCGGTGAGCCTGACGTCAGTGGTAGGGAAGCTGCTGGAGAAGATACTGAGGGATAGGATCTATTCCCATTTGGAAGAAAATGGGCTTATCAGTGATAGGCAACATGGTTTTGTGCAGGGAAGGTCATGTCTTACCAACTTAATAGAATTCTTTGAGGAAGTGACAAAGTTGATTGATGAGGGAAGGGCTGTCGATGTCATATACATGGACTTCAGTAAGGCGTTTGATAAGGTTCCCCATGGTAGGCTGATGGAGAACGTGAAGGCGCATGGGGTCCAAGGTGTACTAGCTAGATGGATAAAGAACTGGCTGGGCAACAGGAGGCAGAGAGTAGCAGTGGAAGGGAGTTTCTCAAAATGGAGACGTGTGACCAGTGGTGTTCCACAGGGATCCATGCTGGGACCACTGTTGTTTGTGATATACATAAATGATTTGGAGGAATGTATAGGTGGTCTGATTAGCAAGTTTGCAGACGACACTAAGATTGGTGGAGTAGCAGATAGTGAAGGGGACTGTCAGAGAATACAGCAGAATATAGATAGATTGGAGAGTTGGGCAGAGAAATGGCAGATGGAGTTCAATCAGGGCAAATGCGAGGTGATGCATTTTGGAAGATCCAATTCAAGAGTGAACTATACAGTAAATGGAAAAGTCCTGGGGAAAATTGATGCACAGAGAGATTTGGGTGTTCAGGTCCATTGTTCCCTGAAGGTGGCAACGCAGGTCAATAGAGTGGTCAAGAAGGCATACGGCATGCTTTCCTTCATCGGACGGGGTATTGAGTACAAGAGTTGGCAGGTCATGTTACAGTTGTATAGGACTTTGGTTCGGCCACATTTGGAATACTGCGTGCAGTTCTGGTCGCCACATTACCAAAAGGATGTGGATGCTTTGGAGAGGGTGCAGTGGAGGTTCACCAGGATGTTACCTGGTATGGAGGGCGCTAGCTATGAAGAGAGGTTGAGTAGATTAGGATTATTTTCATTAGAAAGACGGAGGTTGAGGGGGGACCTGATTGAGGTGTACAAAATCATGAGAGGTATAGACAGGTTGGATAGCAAGAAGCTTTTTCCCAGAGTGGGGGATTCAATTACTAGGGCTCACGAGTTCAAAGTGAGAGGGGAGAAGTTTAGGGGGGATATGCGTGGAAAGTTCTTTACACAGAGGGTGGTGGGTGCCTAGAACGCGTTGCCAGTGGAGGTGGTAGACGTGGGCACGATAGCATCTTTTAAGATGTATCTGGACAGATACATGTACGGGCAGGAAGTAAAGAGATACAGACCCTTAGAAAATAGGCGACATGTTTAGATAGAGGATCTGGATCGGCGCAGCCTTGGAGGGCCGAAGGGCCTGTTCCTGTGCTGTCATTTTCTTTGTTCTTTGTACTTTGCAATTTGAATTTAAAGAGAAATTGATATAAATCCATTGATCTGTTTATCCATCGCCTAAGACTGCTGCAAGCAGGAACTACTGCTGGCGAGTAACGTGGCTTCATGTTAAATGAAATGCAGTAACCACGGTACAGTGAAAACAAACACCTACTTTCCAGCTTCAGTAACAAGAGACACCTTTACAGTGAGCAGCAGTAATCATCATCGGCACTGTGCATGGACTGCGAGTTGAATACACTGCTAAACAAACTTGAAAAACAACAGAGATAACATTTTATATATGTATTTCTTGATGAGTGTATGACAGTTCCAAATTTGCGATGTGAATAAAATAAAAAGTAAACCTTGCAAGAATATAGTAGCAGATCTCCCATGCTCTGTTTCATAATGAGTTGGAGGTTTTTTGCATTTTACACCATGGGTCAGCAAGCTCCTAACAGCAACTATCCCCCCACTGCCTGCAACAGAGCTGGAGATACCTCACCACAACAACGCTTCTCTTCCACATCCTCCCACTCAACAAGTCATCTGTCTCTCTTCCCTTTCAACAGGTTCTTCCCCCACCAACGCTGAAATAGGTTCTTTCTCTGCACCATTCAGGTCATGATTTCTCTCTTCTTGTCTCCTCCTCCTCATCCCATACACAATAGGATATCTCTCATTCAGTGCCCCTCTGAAAAACATCCCTGGCTCTGGGGGTTCACTAATGGTATTGATCAATTTCACCCCAAAAGGATGCTTCTTCCCTCTGCCCCATCAGGGTCTTCAAAAGGACTTCAACCTTACACCCAAAAGGTTCTCTGTCTTCTCCTGTGGAATTAGATTCCTGCAAGTGTACATTGAAGAGAAGATATGGAAGTCCTTTGTTTTGGCAAGGTGTCCCAAAGGCGAATAGTTGGCTGCCACTAGGAATCTTCCGAGAACAGTTCTTTCCAGGCAATGTTGATGGTCTGCTTGGGTAGGTGTTCAAAGAGATTCAGCACAGAAGGCTTCACAAAGGTCTTACATCAGGTGTGCAGCAACAAAGATTTCAGTTCTCACACATTCAATGTAAAATTCTTTCAAAGATGCAAGGTTTCTGCAAACATTCTGGATTTCTTCAAATACAGGAGGCAACAGTACAACGTAATGCAGGATTTGCTTTTCAAGAGCAAAAGATGGGCTGGCTGGATCTTCTGTTCTTCGGGCTGGTCAATAAGCAAACTTCAACTGCTTGTTTTTAGCCAAACACCCACTGGCTTTTTTTAACAGTTCAAAATGAAGCAAAAACTTTTCCAGAGGAAAGCCCTATGACAGCCATAAATCTTGACTTGTTCCTCAGGGTAGAGTCTGAGGCCCAACCACCTTGAGCTGCTTCATCAATGACCTTCCTTCAATCATAAAGTCAGAAGTGGGGACCTTCGCTGATGATTGCACAATGTTCAGCACCATTCGCAACTCCTCAGATACTGAAACAGTCCGTGTAGAAATGCACCATGACCTGGACAATATACAGGCTTGGGCTGATAAGTGGCAAGTAACATTCGCATCACGCAAGTGCCAAGCAATGACCATCTCCAACAAGAGAGAATCTAACCATCTCCCCTTGACATTAAATGGCATTATGATTGCTGAATCCCCCACTATCAACATCCTGGGGGTTACCTTTGACCAGAAACTGAACTAGAATAGCCATACGGTGGCTACAAGAGTCGGTCAGAGGCTAGGAATCCTGTGGCAAGTAACTCACCTCCTGATTCCCCAAAGCCTATCCATCATCTACAAGACACAAGTCAGGAGTGTGATGGAATGCTCTCCATTTGCCTGGATGGGTGCAACTCCAACAACACTCAAGAAGCTCAACACCATCCAGGACAAAGCAGCCCGCTTGATTGGCACCCCATATAAAAACATTCACTCCCACTGATGCACAGTGGCAGCAGTGTGTACCATATACAAGATGCACTGCAGCAATGCACCAAGACTCCTTAGACAGCACATTCCAAACCCACGACCTTTACCAACTAGAAGGACAAGGGCAGCAGATGCCTGGGAACACCACCTGCAAGTTCCCCTCCAAGCCACACACCATCTTGACTTGGAAATATATCGCCGTTCCTTCACAGTTGCTGGGTCAAATCCTGGAACTCCCTTCCTAATAGCACTGTGGGTGTACCTACCTCACATGGACTGCAGTGGTTCAAGAAGGCAGCTCACCACCAGCTTCTCAAGGGCAATTAGGGATGGGCAATAAATCCTGGCCTAGCCAGCGACACCCACATCCCATGAACGAATAAAGTTGTTGGTTACATCAGTGGTTCTCTCTTTTGTCAGGCTGGGTCCCATTACAAATATTGTTAGAAGTAACCGCATTGAAACATTTATATAATCACACCCACTCTTCTCGATACCAATACTGGTGCTGGTAAATATATAAACAAAAGTAAAGGCTCACCCTCTATTTTCAATTCTGTTCTCTCCCCCCTTTCGTCCTTCTTCATTTCTTTCCTTCTGTACCTGTTTCTCAATATAATGTAATTTCTCAGTCTCCCATTCTTAATTTTTATCTTGTTTCTTTAGTTTTTAATTGTTTTTTGGGCTCAGTGATAGCATATTCTTTCTCAACCAGAAAGTCATGGGCTTAGGCCATGCTGTAAGCTTCAGCACACAAGCCAGGCTGACACTTCAAGAAAAGGAAGAACTTTCATTTATATAGCACTCTTCACAACCTCAGGATATCCCAAAACGCTTTATCGCCAATCAAGTACTAAAGTATAGTCACTGTTGTAATGTAGGAAATCCAGCAGTCAATTTCCACATAGCAAGTTGCAGAATTATTTTCTAAATGAATGGTTAAATTAATATTCTCTTTATTCTGGATGTAAAGTTATACATTTTATTTATCTGTGAATAATGGCAGTGAGCTGAAGGATGCTTACATCTATGTAAGCCCATTCGATAATGTCACAGAACATTTCTGTGCAAGTACAAATAACACACAGGACATGTTCAACGTTATTGTTGTTTCCCATACCTTCAAAGATATCCTGTGGATGATAGCTTCACATTTATAAGCAATTATTTCTATTTAAATAACTAGTTCATAAGAAATAGATGCAGGAGTAGGTCATGCTACCCAACGAGCTTGATCTGCCATTAGGCCACACTCACTAGATTTCATTTGTGAGGCAATTCCCACTCAGCTGTGCTGCTGTGCCAGGAAACCAGCAAGGGGAATTGTTGATTTAAGCAACGTGTTCACTGTGGCGAAGAGTTGAAATACCAGGGGACACAAGACAAAAATGAGGAAGTTAGGAGTAAGAAATGAAGTTGAACATTTTCACTTAAAGGCTAAGTGAACTATTTAGCAAGTTACCAAGGAAGCAAGACCGTCTATTTCCACCTCTGTAACATATTCCGACTCTGTCCCTGCCTCAGCTCATCTGTTGCTGCAACCCTCATTCATGCCTTTGTTACTGCTAGACTTGACTATTCCAATGCACTGCTGGCCAGCCTCCTGTGTTCTACCCACCATAAAGTTGAGGTCATCCAAAAATCTGCTGCCCATGACCTAACTTTCAATAAGTCCTGTTCACCCATCATCCCTGTGCTTGCTGACCAACATTGGCTTCCAGATAAGCAATGCCTTGATTTTAAAATTCTCATCCTTGTTTTCAAATTGTTTCATGACTCACCTCTTTAATCTCCTCCAACCCGACAACCCTCCAAGATATCTGTGCTCCTGAAATTCTGTCCTCTTCAGCATTCCTGATTTTAATCACTCCACCAATGACACCCATGCCCGCACATGTCAAGGCCCTAATCACTCGAATTCCCTCCCCAAACCTCTCTGACGCTCTTTTCTCCTTTAAGACGCTCCTTAAAGCCTGTTCTTTGACCACATTTTTTGGTCATCTGTTTTAATATCTCTATGTGGCCCGGTGTCAAATGTTACTTGCTAATGCTTTTGTGAAGCACCTTGGGATGCTTTACTATGTTAGTGTTGTATGGTTGTGGTTGTTGGCTGTCCCTCGATTCGAGGACGATGACTACTCAGGGTCACAAGTTTCTGCCATTGGTCTTCATGTGACTGATGTGACAGAAATCACACCTGCCAAATGGAAACATATTAGTTTTGTCAAATGGGACGCTACTTGAACCTTTCTTTTTACTGGACATTGCACATAACTTGTTTAAAAATACCACAGAGCTGAACAGCTGAAAACATGGTTGCACATTTACATTCTGCGAGACAGTTGAATAGAGATATAATGAGACTGCTCACTGATTCAATTAACAAGGTTGGTCTGGGCAATGGTGATAATCAACATTCTTTGTCTGTGTAAGAGCCAGAACTCCTCCCCCCACCGTGTGTGACTGAAGGGCTTTGAAATCCAACAATGCTCTCAGAAGATGCTATTTCAAACAAAGAGATGGCCACATGATTTACCTGCTGGCCAGACTAGGATTCTTTTTGAATTGTGCCACACAGAAAAGAAACAGACTGCAAGCTAAGGTCTTTTGCAAGGAGCAGCCTTGATAGAACGGGGTGCGGAGCGGACTTTCAGCTGAGCGGTCAATTTCAGTAAGTTCCAAGTTAATCCCTTTTTTGTTTCGGAGGACCGGGGACTGCTGGGTAGGGGAAAACTATTTATTTGGGCAGTGGCAGTACCCGAGACACTACACGTGTAGTGTCTCCCACCCACCCTCCTCCTCTAACCAAAAAAAAAGGACTCTAGGGTGTTGATAAGGTAAGCTTTTTATTTAAAACTTCAGTCCGTCGGATTGCTAAGCGAACAAGTTTTGACTTTTTTTTTCGTTTGGTTTTTCAGTAGATTTATTGGGAATCTAGAATAGTGGGAATGGAGGTAAAGGCAGTTGTATGTTCCTCCTGCAGAATGTGGGAGGTAGGGGTCGCCAAGAGTGTCCCTGCTGACTGCATCTGCGGGAAGTGCACCCAACTCCAGCTCCTCGCAGACCGCGTTAGGGAACTGGAGCTGGAGCTGGATGAACTTCGGATCATTCGGGAGGCGGAGGGGATTATTGACAGGAGTTATAGGGAGGCAGTCACACCTCAGGTAAAAGAAGTAGGTAGATGGGTTACCGTCAGGGGAAGGAAAGGGAACCAGCAGGCAGTGCAGGGATCCCCTGTGGCCGTTTCCCTCAACAACAGGTATACCGTTTTGGATACTGTTGGGGGGGACGACTTACCAGGGGTAAGCAATGGGGTGCAGGTCTCTGGCACAGAGTCTGTCCCTGTTGCTCAGAAGGGAAAAGGGAAGAGGAGCAGAGCATTAGTCATTGGGGACTCCATAGTTAGGGGAACAGATAGGAGGTTCTGTGGGAACGAGAGAGACTCACGGTTGGTGTGTTGCCTCCCAGGTGCCAGGGTACGTGATGTCTCCGATCGTGTTTTTGGGATCCTTAAGGGGGAGGGGGAGCACCCCCAAGTCGTGGTCCACATAGGCACCAACGACATAGGTAGGAAGAGAGATGGGGATTTAAGGCAGAAATTCAGGGAGCTAGGGTGGAAGCTTAGAGCGAGAACAACCAGAGTTGTTATCTCTGGGTTGTTGCCTGTGCCACGTGCTAGCGAAGAGAGGAATAGGGAGAGAGAGGAGTTGAACACGTGGCTGCAGGGATGGTGTAGGAGGGAGGGTTTTGGTTTCCTGGATAATTGGGGCTCTTTCTGGGGTAGGTGGGACCTCTACAAACAGGATGGTCTTCACCTGAACCAGAGGGGTACCAATATCCTGGGGGGGAGATTTGTTAGTGCTCTTCGGGGGGGTTTAAACTAAATCAGCAGGGGAATGGGAACCTAAATTGCAGTGCCAGTGTACAGGCTGTTGAGAGTAGTGAGGTAGGGGATAAGGTTACAGGGACGCAAGAGGGCACTGGCAAGCAAGAACTTGGTTTAAAGTGTGTCTACTTCAACGCCAGGAGCATCCGGAATAAGGTGGGTGAGCTTGCAGCATGGGTTGGTACCTGGGATCCTGATGTTGTGGCCATTTCGGAGACATGGGTAGAGCAGGGGCAGGAATGGATGTTGCAGGTTCCGGGATTTAGATGTTTCAGAAAGAACAGAGAAGAGGGTAAAAGAGGGGGGGGTGTGGCATTGTTAATCAAGGAAAGTATTACAGCGGCAGAAAGGACGTTTGAGGACTCGTCTACTGAGGTAGTATGGGCCGAGGTTAGAAACAGGAGAGGAGAGGTCACCCTGTTGGGAGTTTTCTATAGACCTCCGAATAGTTCCAGAGATGTAGAGGAAAGGATAGCGAAGATGATTCTCGACAGGAGCGAGAGTAACAGGGTAGTGGTTATGGGGGACTTTAACTTTCCAAATATTGACTGGAAATACTATAGTTCGAGTACTTTAGATGGGTCTGTTTTTGTCCAGTGTGTGCAGGAGGGTTTTCTGACACAGTATGTGGACAGGCCAACCAGGGGCGATGCCACATTGGATTTGGTACTGGGTAATGAACCCGGCCAGGTGTTCGATTTAGATGTAGGTGAGCACTTTGGCGATAGTGATCACAATTCGGTTAGGTTTACCTTAGCGATGGGCAGGGACAGGTATATACCGCAGGGCAAGAATTATAGCTGGGGGAAAGGAAATTATGACGCGATTAGGCAAGATTTAGGATGTGTAGGATGGGGAAGGAAACTGCAGGGGATGGGCACAAACGAAATGTGGAGCTTATTCAAGGAGCAGCTAATGCGTGTCCTTGATAAGTATGTACCTGTCAGGCAGGGAGGAAGTTGTCGAGCAAGGGAGCCGTGGTTTACTCAAGAAGTTGAAGCGCTTGTCAAGAGGAAGAGGGCGGCTTATGTTAGGATGAGACGTGAAGGCTCAGTTAGGGCGCTTGAGAGTTACAAGCTAGCCAGGAAGGATCTAAAGGGAGGGCTAAGAAGAGCAAGGAGAGGACACGAGAAGTCATTGGCAGATAGGATCAAAGAAAACCCTAAGGCTTTCTATAGGTATATCAGGAATAAACGAATGATAAGAGTTAGAACAGGGCCAATCAAGGATAGTAGTGGGAAGTTGTGTGCGGAATCAGAGGAGATAGGGGAAGCGTTAAATGAATATTTTTCGTCAGTATTTACAGTAGAGAAAGAAAATGTTGCCGAGGAGATTACTGAGATACAGCCTACTAGGCTAGATGGGATTGAGATTCACAAGGAGGAGGTGTTAGCAATTTTGGAAAGAGTGAAAATAGATAAGTCCCCTGGGCCAGATGGGATTTATCCTAGGATTCTCTGGGAAGCCAGGGAGGAGATTGCAGAGCCGTTGTTGTTGATCTTCAAGTCGTCATTGTCGACAGGAGTAGTGCCGGAGGACTGGAGGATAGCAAATGTTGTCCCCTTGTTCAAGAAGGGGAGTAGAGACAGCCCTGGTAATTATAGACCTGTGAGCCTTACTTCGGTTGTGGGTAAAATGTTGGAAAAGGTTATAAGAGACAGGATTTATAATCATCTTGAAAAGAATAAGTTCATTTGCGATAGTCAGCACGGTTTTGTGAAAGGTAGGTCGTGCCTCACAAACCTTATTGAGTTTTTCGAGAAGGTGACCAAACAGGTGGATGAGGGTAAAGCCGTGGATGTGGTGTATATGGATTTCAGTAAGGCGTTTGATAAGGTTCCCCACGGTAGGCTATTGCAGAAAATACGCAAGTATGGGGTTGAAGGTGATTTAGAGCTTTGGATCAGAAATTGGCTAGCTGAAAGAAGACAGAGGGTGGTGGTCGATGGCAAATGTTCATCCTGGAGTTTAGTTACTAGTGGTGTACCGCAAGGTTCTGTTTTGGGGCCACTGCTGTTTGTCATTTTTATAAACGACCTGGATGAGGGTGTAGAAGGGTGGGTTAGTAAATTTGCGGATGACACGAAGGTCGGTGGAGTTGTGGATAGTGTCGAAGGGTGTTGTAGGGTACAGAGGGACATAGATAGGCTGCAGAGCTGGGCTGAGAGATGGCAAATGGAGTTTAATGCGGAGAAGTGTGAGGTGATTCACTTTGGAAGGAGTAACAGCAATGCAGAGTACTGGGCTAATGGGAAGATTCTTGGTAGTGTAGATGAGCAGAGAGATCTTGGTATCCAGGTACATAAATCCCTGAAAGTTGCTACCCAGGTTAATAGGGCTGTTAAGAAGGCATATGGTGTGTTAGCCTTTATTAGTAGGGGGATCGAGTTTCAGAGCCACGGGGTCATGATGCAGCTGTACAAAACTCTGGTGAGGCCGCACCTGGAGTATTGCGTGCAGTTCTGGTCACCGCATTATAGGAAGGATGTCAAAGCTTTGGAAAGGGTGCAGAGGAGATTTACTAGGATGTTGCCTGGTATGGAAGGAAGGTCTTACGAGGAAAGGCTGAGGGACTTGGGGTTGTTTTCGTTAGAGAGAAGGAGGAGGAGAGGTGACTTAATAGAGACATACAAGATAATCAGAGGGTTAGATAGGGTGGATAGTGAGAGTCTTTTTCCTCGGATGAGGATGGCAAACACGAGGGGACATAGCTTTAAGTTGAGGGGTGAAAGATATAGGACAGATGTCAGAGGTAGTTTCTTTACGCAGAGAGTAGTAGGGGCGTGGAATGCCCTGCCTGCAACAGTAGCAGACTCGCCAACTTTAAGGGCATTTAAGTGGTCATTGGATAGACATATGGATGTAAATGGAATAGTGTAGGTCAGATGATCGGCGCAACATCGAGGGCCGAAGGGCCTGTACTGCGCTGTAATATTCTAATTCTAATTCTAAAAAAAAAACCAAGGAGAAAGGCCTCCCTCTCTCTGTGTCTCTCTCCAGCAAGGTCCCAGGAAAGCCATGGTGGCAGTATAAGCCTCAAGACTACAGAACTTTACAGGCGACCACCAACAAGGCAACTAAACCCTTTCTTCGGCCTTTTGGTAGCAGAGAAGCAAGTCTGAAAGTGTGCACTGGGCCCCAGTGAGAACTCCAAGACTTCAACTTCAACCAAGGACTTTGCATCAAAGATAAAAGACAGTAACTGAATTCCATTTATTGCCAACGCTACTTTACCACCCCCCCACAATCTTTCTTCCCCTCTGTATCTATTTGTGCGTTTATCTCATATGCATGCTAGCGTGGTTGTGTCGCATATTTTAGTAATTTTAACCGAGTTAGAATGGTAAGGATAATAAACTTACATCTTTCTTGTTTAAACCTAAGAAAACCTGTCTGATTGCTTCATTTGCAATTACAATTAGAGAGCAGTGAGCAAAGACTCACTGAGGTGGTAAGCTAAAAACACTGTGTTTTTAAAAGATAAACCCTGTTACCGCCAAACCAGGAATGGGGCAAGAAGACAGCCTGAGACTCCTTCCTCACCCGGTCGTAACACAACAGCAGATCTTTGGACACATGGGGCAGGACGTCCCACGAGGTAGGGGGATCTGAAGTGCAGTATTTGCTTTCTTTTCTTTCCTTCTCTGCTGTTGCTCTGCCTCATAATCAAGGCGTGGGACTTGAAGCATGATGCAGCTTGGTCGACAAGTCGTCGCCATTCTGAGTGATTGGTAGCAAGCTCCTCTCAGTTGTTAAGATCAATGCAGCCGCACTTCAAGGAGAGCTTCAGCATTTCTTTGAACATTTTCTTTGTTCTCCTCTGGAACAAAGGACATTTGTGTTTTGAGAGGAACAGGGCCTGGCGGGGAGACAATTTCCAGCCATGTGGACACATTAGCTAGTCCATCGGAGTTGATTTTGCAGGAGTTTTGTCTGAGATCTTGTGGATCTGGCTTCAAGAAGGGTATTAGCATGGCTTTAGGCATTCCAGAGGAACCTCTGACATGGTCTTTGTTGCCAGACAAATCCAAGAAAAATGTCAAGAACAACATCAGGAACTCTTCATTGCATTCAACAACCTGTCCAAAGCATTTAACTAAGTAAATTGTGAGGCCCTGTGGATTCTACTCCAATGATTTGGATGTCCAAGAAACTTCATAACAATCCTGAAATTGCTTCATGACGATGTGACTGCAACTGTCTTGAGTGGGAGATCTGAAACAGACGCCTTCAAAATCTGGACTGGGGTCAAGCAAGGCTGTGTGTTAGCCTCCATGCTATTCACAATCTACCTGACAGTGGCTATTCACCTCATCAAAGATCAATTCCCCTCTGGTGTAAGTATTAAATAGTACCTAGATGGAAAGCTCTTTGACCTCAGTCACCTCCATGCCAAAACCAAACTGACCACTATAGATATACATGCCCAACAGTTTGCGGATGACTGCAGTGTCACTGCCCACTCTACACCAGATTTGTAAGCCACTCTTGATTTCGTCAATTCTGCATACAAGAAATTTGGCCTGTCCTTGAATGTAGCTAAAACAAAACTTATGTATCAACCCACACCTGGTCAGCCAAATATTCCACCTCCCGTATATGTTGAAGGTGAGGGTGCTGTATAAATAAAAGTTGTTGTTATAGCAAAAGTGAGATCAAGATACATTTCGGGAAAACAAGGGATTCAGGGATTTGGTGAGGGACAGTTGTGTGAGGTTTAATCAGTAACAAAGGAAAAGTTCAAGAAACTAAAGCTCTATTCCTGTTCCTAAAAATTCCTACTTACTGTGTGATTCTTAGTAGCTGACTGAAAAGTCAGTTACAAGACAATTAAAAGGTTCAACAGAATACAGCTGTGCAATCTGAAGCACTGCTGAACAATTTTCAGGCAGAAGCCAGGGAACAATTTATCTGCACACACCTTTCAACTGCAGAAGATACCTATCCTTTAGGAAAAAGTGGGAAATAAGGATTTCATAGCTTTGATTTTAGAAAAAAACACATTCATAATGTTTCCAAATATGTAGTGAAATAAATACCTTTGACAAGTGATATGTTTACTGATTACAAATAATATGTCATTTTGATTGTCAAATATAGTGAATTGGTACATATTTTTACATGAATCCAACCAAATTTGCAATCACAACGATTCAAGGGCCAAGTGTTCTGGATTGTTCCTCCATTTGTGGCATCATACCTGGGACAACAATGAACATGAATTGTCACTGAGAAAAAACTTGGCTGACTTTGCCAATGATGAATGAATAGTAGTATATGGAGGGGTTAATTTCTAATGATATACGAAGGGTATTCTAGACCAGCATTCCCAAATGCTCACTTTCACTGAAAAAATTGTCTGTCTATTCAAAAATAATGTATTTATTGCATCAAAAATAGTGACAGCCATTTCTTACTGCCTTCTAAAGGGAAGGATTAGAACTACAAAAGCAGAAGTACATCCTGCACAGCAGCTTCAGTGAATTGTGTGATGTGAGGAGCAGGAGGATCCATTAACATACCCAGTGAAGGCTTTCAAAGCTAGTTCTGTGTCAGTTTGTAAGTATCTGATAGCACGTTTGATTTGTTTGAATACACAATGGTCCCAAACATCTGCTTATTCACTGGAGACAACTTGAACTGCAATATGATGATAATAATTGTTTACTGTTTGGTAAAATGTGTTAAGACTGAAAGTACACACTTTTCTCCTGTGACAATCTCTTCAGCAGCCCTGATTAGCTTATGTTTATTTTGAATTGTCATGTTAAATAATACATGGGGTAATAGTAAAATGTCCTGCTTATCCTATTTAAATGAGTAAGAGCGATTGATGTGAGGAATAAAGCACAGTATGTATTTGACTATATAGTTTATTGTACATTCTGTTTATACTGTACCAAACAAGTCTATTGTTTACAATTATCCCCATGACTAGCTGTTGCAAAGGGTGTTATAATACTCCCTGTGATGCTGTACGGCACATGACTGATTGCCTTTTCACTGACCTTTCTAAGCTTACATTAAGTCAGGACAGTTCTGGGAAGGGAAGCTCAGTTGCCACAGAAAAAATAAGTCAGCATTTAGAAAGGTCACATTTAGGTTACTGGGAATAAAGTGGGTAGCATCTTCTACTCCTTACACTTCATCACCAAACCAAATCACCTAATTCTGCCTATTTTCCTAGTGTGGTATCAACCAAGTTCCAAGGGCAATTTTTGTCCAAAATATAGCAGCTCACATTTTTTTTGCACAATTTTTTTTTGTTTCCTTCTCTCTTAAAGGTCTGGAGTCATCCTGGGGTACAGTTCCATTGACAAGCAGTGGTCCAACTATACCTTGCCCTGTGAGCTATTCTTCGTGTATACATCCTTACAGTTGAGTGTCAGCATGGCGCTCTAGTCAATTCCAGTCAATCGTTGTCTGATGTCCAAACATCTGGAGTCACTTATTAGCACGAGCCTGGCTGAGAATTACCTTTCATCGCTCAAATTATGGAGTAAATTATTTTTTCCCAGCTGAGATCAGCTAACACAGCACAGACTGGAGTTTGAACCTGGGACCTCCCAACCTTCCTGTCCCCTAGCACACCTGATACACCTATAGAGTTACCTAGACCATTGTGCATTGTTTTCAAACATGCAAAGTCCCTTTGTCTTCTGTGCTGTTTTGGCATGATACGCAAACTGTGGCCTTCTTCTGGTCCCAAGACAAGGGGCTGAACCATTAAAAGAATGGCACTGTGGACAAATAGCTGCTATTGCCAATGTGGTGATTTCCATATGCTCTCATAATTATAACCTCTTAACATGGATTTTGCCATCAGCAGTAAACGATCGGAGCTTACTGTTTATTACAACTGACACCAAGGCACTGCAACAACTCACCAAGGCTCCTTCGATAGCACCTTCCAAACCCATGACCTCTAGAAGGACAAGAGCAGCAGATGCATGGGAATACCACCACTTACAAGTTCCTCTCCAAGCCACACACCATCCTGACTTGGAAATATATTGCCGTTCCTTCACTGTCGTTTGGTCAAAATCCTGGAACTCCCTTCCTAACAGCACTGTTGGTGTACCTAGAACTCAAGCACTGCAGCAGTGCAAGAAGGCAACTCATCACCACCTTCTCAAGGGCAATTAAGGATGGGCAATAAATGCTGGCTTAGCCAGTGACACCCACATCCCACAAAGCTATTAAAAAAAAGGCAAAGGGAGTATAATAGTCGTAATAAAAGACAAAAGCATTTGTCCAGAGAGAGTGGTAATAGCAGAATAATGAACAGCTCTGCAACAACACACAAAACAAGTTTAAGACTGGCACATGGTAAGAAAAAAGCACAATCAAATTGGCAGTCATGGTCTAAAATCATTGAACTCAATGTTGAGTCCGGAAAGTTGTAAAGTGCCTATTTGAAAGATGGGGTGCTGTTCCGCGAGCCGTCGTTGAGCTTCACTGGAAAACTGCAGCAAGCTAAGGACAGAAATGTGGGCATAACAGCAAGGTGGTGAATTAAAATGGCAAGCAACCGGAAGCTTGGGGTCATGCTTGCAGACTGAGCGAAGGTCTTCCGCAAATCAGTCACCCAATCTGCATTTGGTTTCCCCAATGTAGAGGAGACCGCACTGTGAGCAGTGAATACAGTATACTACATTGAAAGACGTACAAGTAAATCGCTGCTTCACCTGGAAGTAGTGTTTTGGGCCTTGGATGGTGAGGAGAGAGGAGGTAAAAGGGCAGGTATTACACCTCCTGTGATTGCATGGGAAGATGCCATAGGAAGGGGATGAGGTGTCGGGGGTGATGGAGGAGTGGACCAGGGTGTCACAGAGGGAACGGTCCCTTCGGAATGCTGACAGGGGAGGGAAGGGGAAGATGTGTTTGATGGTGGCATCGTGTTGAAGGTGGCAAAAATGGTGGAGGATGATCCTTGGATGTGGAGGCTGGTGGGCTGGAAAGTGAGGACAAGGGGAACCCTGTCGCTGTTCTGGGAGGGAGGGGAAGGGGTGAGGGCAGAAGTGCGGGAAATGAGTCAGATATGGTCGAGGGCCCTGCCAACCACAGTGTGGGGGAATCCTTGGTTGAGGGAAAAGGAAGACATATCAGAAGTGCTGTTGTGGAAGGTAGCATCATCAGAACAGATGCGTTGGAAATGGAGAACCTGAGAGAACGGAATGGAGCTCTTACAAGGGGTAGGACGTGAAGAAGTATAGTCGAGGTAGCTATGGTAGTCGGTGGGCTTATAATGAATAATAGTAGACAGCCCATCCCCAGAAATGGAGCCAGAGAAGTCGAGGAAGGGAAGGGAAGTATTGGAGATGGACCATGTGAAGGTGAGATTATGTTTTCCAGTTCTGGACGAGAGCAGAAAATGGTACCGATGAAATGGTACCGGAAAAACAGTTGTGGGAGGGAGTCCGAGTAGGATTAGAACAAGGAATGTTCAACATACCCCACAAAAAGACAGGCATAACTAGGATCCATGCAGGTACCCATAGCAACACCCTTTTGTTTGGAGGAAGTTGAAGGAGAAGTTGTTCTATGTGAGAACAAGTTCAGACAGATGTAGGAGGGTGGTGGTGGATGGGGACTGGTTGGGCCTCTGTTCAAGGAAGAAACGGGCAGCCTTCAGATTGGATGTCCAATCTCTCTACACCTCCATCCCCTACCAGGACGCTGCCTTTGCCAATTCTGATGAAAGGTTGCTGACCTGAAACGTTAACTCTGTTTCTCTCTCCACAGATGCTGCCAGATCTGCTGAGCATTTCCAGCACTTTCTGTTTTTATTTCAAATTTACAGCATCCGCAGTATTTTGCTTTTACTTTAACTTTTTCTGTTTTGTGGATTTTTGTAGATAAGTACCACAACTTCACACCCTTCATGTGTTTTAATGCCATGTCTCTCAGCAAGGATCCAGTGTAGCACAGTCTGTGGAGCTGCAGGGCAACTTGAACACCAGCTTCCTGATTTCTGCATTTAACTGCACATGTGTGGATGCTGGAAGTTGTTTTCTGATTTACTCCTTAATAACAGTGAACACTGATAGCCTCCCTGTTACTCCTACTGCAAAATTCTGGCCCTTGGGTTTCAACAGGTGAGTTTATTTTTTTTTTAGATTAGAGATACAGCACTGAAACAGGCCCTTCGGCCCACCGAGTCTGTGCCGAACATCAACCACCCATTTATACTAATCCTACATTAATCCCATATTCCTACCAAACAACCCCACCTGTCCCTATATTTCCCTACCACCTACCTATAGTAGTGACAATTTATAATGGCCAATTTACCTATCAACCTGCAAGTCTTTTGGCTTGTGGGAGGAAACCGGAGCACCCGGAGAAAACCCACGCAGACACAGGGAGAACTTGCAAACTCCACACACGCAGTACCCGGAATCGAACCCGGGTCCCTGGAGCTGTGAGGCTGCGGTGCTAACCACTGCGCCACTGTGCCGCCCTTACTTATAAGTAAGTAAAACTTGCAAAGTCCTCCAGAGGCTGTGAAAGAAGTGGTCTTGTTTTTACATGTCGGCTCAGATAGCAACTGGCTACAATATTCATATCAAAAAGTTGTAAAAATTGTGCAAAGCATGGCTCTGTAAGTCCAAGTTTCTCCAGTCTTTCCTCATAACTCAGATCTTATAAGGAGTTGTATTTTAACTGTTCAATAACCATGTAATAGATAAACATATGGATTGTCGCACAGAAGGTACATTAGATGAACCTTGTTTTTTTTGTCTAGCAATTCTTACATTACTAAACGAGATGAGAGAAATGTATGAAAATTGGCAGTTTCTATAGATATCTTGGATGTGATAATGGTTTGATCAACCTAAGTACCAAATTTTGAACTGTAATGTGTTTTGAGTCTCCATCCTATTCGTGCCCTAACATGTTGTAAGTACTATCAATAAATTTATGTTAAGCACGCACTATATACTTAATAAACTATGAACATTTTCCTCAATGCCTAAGAACCTTACTAATTTGAGGAGTAGATAGGATATCTAATGATAAATAAAAACCACCTTGTGAGTACTTCATTTTATGCCTGACATTATGGTTAGATACTAGAAAGTAATTACAAAGCAGTTATCTTACCTCAGGGCTTCATACTGATAGTTACAAAATACTCAAGCTTTCTTCTTGTGGTATATGATGCCTTCTGCAGTCCTCTGTGAGATTACCATCTAATATACAAATATCCACTTTTCTCCTGGAAATTACTGTTGGCTGTATTACAACCTAGAGCTTAGTGTGTTCATACAGCTTTCCTCGATATTTTAACTGATGCATTTAGCTATTTTAATATCTCTGTGAACAGAGAAATAGTTAGAAGAAAATGATAAATACTCATTCACTAACGTTGCCAAAAGTAACTTCTAGCTTTGTGTCATTTAAATATTGGGGAAATAAATCAGATGTTTGTGCCCACATTCAGAACAGCAGTATGCCTTAAACGATGCTTTTAACAATGGAATTTTTAATATTGTGATTCTATAGGAATTCCATGATACAGTGACAGACCTGATGAGACTCACAATTGTGCTTGTAATTTCAACTGACCCAGAGGAAGGAGAAACAAACACTAACAGAGAACCACCAGCTTCCGAAAAGGCTGCACAAGGAAACACACCTTGTGACAATCAAGTCTAAAGCACCAACAATCAGATAGACACCCACCCAAGTAGTCAACTCTTCTGTGTCAATCTCTGAGCATCACTGATAGCTTGCCCACTTTCTCCTGTGCTTATCCACCAAATATTAATGGTTTCATACTTTGATTTTGCAACATTAGTTAGAATGTTTCAAATGCATTGTTTCTGTACTATAGTAGTTGTGCATATTTTCAGGTTTTCTTTAAAGATTAAATATTAAGGCTGATAATCAGCACGTGATTACAAAGGACTATGATGAACTTCAAATTTTTTTGTTAGTTTTGCTCAATTTTTATGAATGTTGATGACATATTTGGAGGAATTTGCTTGGATAAGTTACTGTGTCTGACAGCGTTAGGGTGTTTAACATGCATAATTGAAACAAACAGACTGTTGAAACACCCCACATTGATGACGCTTCACTGATTCAGCTTCCTCACACTGTTTCCTCTTACAGTATCAACAGTAGTTATTTTTTAAACGAATATATTCCAAAAATTAAAACTAACAGAACGGAAAAGGCAATAAGTTAACCATTACAACTATTTTTAAATAACTACCAATAGTAAACTTTCTATTTTGGAAACAATTCCCAACACAGAAAAGAACAATTTTAATAAAATATGAAATCATTCAGAAGCAAAAATATTTTTTCACTGAGTCAACTCAGAGATATTAAGTTCATCCAAGAAAGGAAAAAAATACTAAAAAGCTCTTGGAAAACATTCCTTCCTGAGGGAGCAATTATCAGTTGTCTATTTGGCTCAAACCCTTCTTTTCCTCACTGCTTGTAAAACTTTATTTGTTGAAAAGTTTTCTGCATATTTTGGCTGTTAAAGTGAAACAATGATTGCGTGGCTACAGATCAAAAATAATTTGATAAGATTTTTTTTGTTTTTTGGAGTGCTCATAGCATTGAAGGTCAAATTCAAGCCCTGAAATAAAAAACAATTAAGCACTAGTCATTTCACATCAAACGGATTTCAAAAAGATAGTCCTCCTCAGTCTAGTCCTCTGTCCGTCAGCCTTGGCATCAGTGGCAGCACTCGCACCTCTAAAGCATAAGGCAGAATTCAAGTTCCACACCCAGAGTCTTGAGCAGATAATCCAAGCTGACACTTATATGCAGTACCGAGGGAGTGCTGCATTATCGGAGCCTTTTGGACAAGATGCTAAACTAGGGTCCAGTCTGTCCACACAGATGGATATAAAAGATTCCATGGCAATATTGCAAGAATAGCAAGGCAGTTCTTCAGGTGTCTGGCCCAATAATTATCCCTCAACCAACATCTCTGATATAGATTCTCTGGTCATTTATCTCAATGCTATTTGTGGGACTTTGCCACAAATGCACAAATTCGCTGCTGCATTTCTCAACATTATTGGCTGTGAAGCATTTTAGGATGTCCTAAGTATGTGAAAGGTGCTACATGAATGCAAGTTCTTTCTTTCTAGTAGCTACATTGCATACAGGGATCATGTGACCATTAGTCAGTCAATGACTGAAGCAGGTTAGCTACCACAGGTCCATGTCCCAGCTTGAGTTTATGACAGGCCTGCCAGTCTCCCTTTCTGGGCATAATCACACTGTCTATGGTTACGAACAATGGTGTCGTGTCAGGTTTACAGATTGTTGGATAGGATCTCAATGAAGACATTTCTCAGGAGCCGCTCAAACATGCAGATCTGAAAGCGAATGTGGTGGCCTCCTCAATCAGTTACTGTTCCAAATAGCAAAGATGCATTGCAGCAACTCACCACACTTACTTCAACAGAACCTTCCAAACACACAACCTCTTCCACCCAGAAGGGCAAGGGCAGCAGATGTCTGGGAACAACACAACCTGCAAGTTCCCCTCCAAGCCATACACCATCCTGACTTGGAAATATATCGCCGTTCATTCACTGTCGCTGGATCAAAATCCTGGAACTCCTTCCCTAACAGCACTGTGGGTGTACCCGCATCAGATGAACTGCAGCGGTTCACGAGTGCAGCTCATCATCACCTTCTCAAGGGCAATTAGGGATGGGCAACAAAGGCTGGCATTGCTAGTGATGACATCCCATGAAATGAATAAAAAAAACTATCAACTCTATCTTCATGTGTTATGTACTGGAAGATAGTAATCATTAAGGCAACTACAAAAAAAATCAAAGCACTTGACACTTGCTGACATACAACATATGAGACATCATATACTGCAAAATATAACTCTTGTACAGCACATCTGGATTATCACTGCCCCACTGATAGGGAATACAACACAATATTATCATATCTGATGAAGAAAACGAAAACCACTCAGGTCATGTATGATCAGTGAAAAATAATTATTGAAAGATAGCCATTATATATATGTACTGATTTTATTTGTGTTTGCAAAGTGGCAATGATTCTCAGCATTCAGATGACTTAAAAATGGATTCACTTTGGTTCTTGCAGTTTGAGGTAATTTCAACCTTTCAAACACATTCTTACACACTCTAGCCCAACTTTTGTTCTACTGACCGTGTACATTTCACCAACATTGCAATGATCTTTGTGTTTTTCATCTTTTTGTCACAACTGTACAACCAAGACAAAGGCTTCAACCAACAAAAAAAAATTCAAAAATAATCTGAAAATGACATAATTAAGCAATACAGAGAAAAAAGAATTGGTAGAATCTAGATGTAAGGTCATCAACCTGAAACATTGGGCAGAATTTTAATGAAACAGAGCAGCTCACAGCGGGGGAGTCGGGGTGGGTGGCAGGGCGGCAGCGGGTAGGGAACCTGGTTATTGCTAGTGCAGACTTTGCTGTGACTGTTTAACTCAGCCACAGCATTAGCATCCCGCTTCCGGGTTTCCCAATCAAACACAGAGTATGGGCATGTTGACAACCCATACCTGTCAATGGAAGGATTTCTAGTTCAAGTGACCCGAGCAGGGGTCAGAATGGCAGAATTCTACATTGATTCTTAATGCTTCAGCAACCACAGGAATGGAAGCAAGATGTCAGAAGGCTGCGTCCCTAGCCCACCAACCCAGCTCTCTGACTCTTCCCCTTGGCGGTCCTGCTGTGGGTTGTGAGAGACAACAGTGAAATGGAATGAATGGGAGGAAGTGGCCAAGAAAGTGATCAGTAAGAGTGTGATCCCTTGAACCTGGATATAGTGCTGGAAGGGGTCCAATGACCTCAAGAAAAGTGAGTGGTATCCCATTATCAGGTGCCAACCCCTACCCTCTTGACTTGCCCAGCATTTTCCTACACACCATTCCTCAGACCAACACACCTTACAGCTCCACTCATTCCTCTCTCCCGAGGCACCACCTCACATCCCCATCTGAATAGGCACCACTGGCACTCACCCTCATTTTATTGCCATCTCACACCAATGCCTCACAGTCACCCTCCACAAATGTTGTCATTCCCTCTTCTCCACACAATCTATGTCTCACACTTATATATCTGGTTTCTCTCCTTGCAGAAGTGAGCACACAACTCCAGGGAGAAACAGAAGATCTGGGTAGCTGTCCAGTGAGAGCCACGATGACTGTTGCGGAGAAGGCGGCTTTGGAAATTAGCAGGGTGGCGGAGTACAAGGCTCTTGGTGATGGACAGATTGCGTCTCCCAGAGACCTGGTGACAAAATTAGAAATCATATGCCACTTGGCACATGACAATCACTAATCCCGCTTTGCTGTCACCATTAACTGAGATGTGAACATCTGCACAACAGCGATGATTTACCCTTTCCCTATTTCAGTTCTAATTCATGTCTTTTATCTCTCTCAGGTCCATCAAGCATGACAAAGGAGCTGGAGCAGGAGGAGGCTGAGGTGTCTGCAGAGGAAGTTCCACACTCTGAGGAAGCACTATCACAGGACTCATGCACACCCTCCACCATATGGTTATCCAACATACAGCCTGCGGGCCAGAATCCGGCCCTCCAAAGGTTTCCATCTAGCTTGCAAATGTAAACTGCCGAAATGTCAGGCACCTTGGCGGGTAGCTATTGGTTTGTTAGGACCCTGCTCTCACACAACATGGCTGCACTCAGCAGAGAGGTGGCCTTCACAGCCTGCCTCTATTATCCACATTTATAGTGAGTGCACAAGCGGGGAGCAAGGAGAGTGGGGAGCGGATAGAGCGGGGATTGGAGGGAGGGGAGAGCGGGGAGCGGCAAATGAGTGACTGACACACAGAAAGAGAGCGGGGGGGGGAGTGGTTGGGAGAGAGAGACAGAGAGAGAGAGAAGAGACAGAAGGGGAGAGGGAGACAGAGAGAGGAGAGAAAGAAAGAGATCAAGATCATTTTAAAAAATTCTTTCATGGGATGTAGGCGTCCATTTGTTGCCCATCCTAATTGCCCTTGATAATTGAGTGGCTTGCTAGGCCATTTCAGACGGCAGTTAAGAGTCAACCACATTGCTGTGGGTCTGGAGTCACATGTAGGCCAGATCAGATAAGGACAGCAGTTTTCCTTCCCTAAAGGACATTAGTGAACCAGCTAGGGTTTTAACAACAATCGATGATAGTTTCATGGCATGATTACTGAGACTATTTTTCTATTCCAGATTATTATTAATCAATTGAATGTAAATTCCACCAGCTGCCATGGGCCCCAGGCTGAGCCCCAGGGCCTTAGCCCGGGTCTCTGAATTACTAGTCCAGTGACATTACCACTACGCCACTCTTTGACTGATGGACGTTTATCCAGAATACTCTGCATCGCTACATCAAGTTTGCGGGCACAGATTGAGTACTTATGCAAGCAAGAACAGTGCCCGGTATGTCACTAAATCACTGTTCAACATAGTGACGAGAAAGTAAGTCAATAAATTAGTCTTCTTATTTAAAGTTCCTTTGCAAAAATGCACATTTATTGTTGTTTTGATTAATAGTAAGATACATTTTAATCCTTTATCTTTCCAAAATTTTCTTACTGGCCCCCTATGTAGGACAAAGATTGTAATGTGGCTCCCCGCGCAAAAAGGTTGGACAATCCTGCTCCACCAGCTCAGCTGCAAACACCTTTGATGGGGGCTCCAAGGGAGATAGACAGGTTATCATTTGATGAGGTGCAGATCAAGTGAGCAGGAGCAGGGGATGACAACAAGGACATCAACGGAGAGTCCCCATCGGAGGGCACATGACACTCCAAGGTCTGCTCAGCTGGATGCAGATGCTGAGTCTCAGGGGTCATCCAAGAACAGGACTATTCGGAAACAGAAACAGAAAATGTGTGAGGTTCTGTCAGCAGTTCCAGAGGCACTGCAAACCCTTGGAGAGAGAGATTGAGGAGTCTGTCTCTAGCATGAATTCTATGATGTCTCAGGTATTTGCACTGATGTCCATCTCCATGGAAAGAGTGGCTACCTGCATGGAGCATCAAACGTAGCTGGCAACTGAATGCATGCTTGCCCTGACCAATGGCTTGCACACTCAGTCTGCCACTTTAAATATAATGTAGGAAAGCTTCACCTTGGCTATTCAGCACCTCACTGAAGTGCAACAAAGTACTCTCCAGCTCTTGGCTAGCAGTGAAGTGTGGGCAGTCATGAGAGGGAGGATACGGACAGGGCAGATGGAGGTGGGGACTCTGCTCAAGGTGTCCTACTTCTCAAACCTTGTCCCCACCGCCGCCGCCCGCCCCACCCCCCACCCCCGTCACTGACAAGGCACCACATGCTGCCTCCTGCTCTGATGACTGAGTCTGCCCCTGTACAGGTGCAGGTGGGGCTGTCACAGGCCCAAAAACCCAGAGGACGTCTGCCGTGAGCATCTCAGCTGTGAGAACTGGGGAATGAGCAGCTTGCCGCTAGCTCTGTTGAAGCCGCAGGGGTAACACGAAGCAGAGGTAATTGGAAAAGACTAAAAATCTTTCTAGTTGCACAACTGGATTCACTTGTGTGATTATAAAAATGTCACTGTGTTAATTTATTACAAAATGTAAATGAATCATGTACGCTATTTCAAGTTTCCATTACTCATTCACCGCCATTGTTGCATCCTGTCTTCCAAATGGACATTAGCCGTCAGGAGAATATTTTGACCAGAGTGGAAGATGAGCAAAGGGTGATAATGTGATGGAGGGATTTCTGCCTGTGGGAATGATTTGTGTTGGGGTGGGGTGGGTGGTGGTTAGAGTGGGGTGGGGGTAGTGAGGGGTGGTGGTTATAGTGGGGTGGGGTAGTGAGTTCAGCATTGTTATGCCATAAAGCTTCACACAATCAGATTATCTGGACCATGCCTGGATGAGTCTGTCATGGCCTTCCCTGGACACTGAGTTAGCCGCTGCAGGCACCCTGGCCACATCAGGTTCCTCCTGCTCCGAGGATGCAGAGCGATCCTCACCTTCCTCTTCCTGCAGCTCCAATCCTCTCTGCAGTGCTATATTGTGCAAGGCACAGCAGACCACTACCATCCTGCACCCCGTTGCTGGTACACCCTAAAGAGCACCATCAGATCTGTTGAGGCACCTGAATTGCATCTTCGGCAATTCAATGCTTGCTCTATGAGTACCCTTGTGCTCATGTGGGTCCGATTGTAAATTTCCCCTACATTTGTGGGAGGGTTTCTCACAGGTGTCAGCCACATCCTTAGAAGGTATTTCCCGTCTCCAAGGAGCCACCTGCTGACTCTGCTTAGAGTATGAAGACCTGTGACAGATGTGACAAGCGCAGAATGAAGGAATCATGACTGCTTCCAGGATATCTTGCACAGGTATGCATGAAAACTTCCTGTGGTCACTCTGGGGATCGAACGGGGCAGTGGGACTGAATAGCTCCGTGGAGAGCTAGCATGGACTCGATGGGCCAAATGGCCTCCTGTGCCGTAAATTACTCTTTTAGCTGAATTTTACCAGCCCCTCAATGTCGGAGTTCGTGGCGGGGAGGCCCGCAAAATACTTGAGGGAGCGGCCCGCCACAACCCCCAAGGCTGAGAAGGCCCCACCACATTTTACCTGTGGCAGTGAGGCCTCGGTGCGGGGCCTTCATTTAAATATTAAAATTAATTTTTAAAACATGCAAATCAAGTTATCTTGTCCCAGTGGCTATCCCACACTGATATTAAAGCCACTGGCCGCAACCCACATGCCTTCGGAACTCCATTCGGAGTTCTGAGGCAAGACACTGGTGGGGAGGGGCGAGGAGTGAAATAATCAGGGCAGAAGAGGAGAGAGTGGATAAAACATTTTTTAGTGGCTGCGGGGATGGTGGGAAGTGATTGAAGGGCAAATGTGACGAGGTTGGGGGAGAAAGTTCAGGGTGGGAATAAAGTTAATGTTCGTCATATAGGCCAATAAAAAAAAATTGGGGTGAGTGTTTGAGAAAGAGCCTCTAGCTTTTAATTATTTTTTTAAACAAATTCCACAGTAATGTTACTTTAAAAATTCAAATTTTTGTGAAGGGCTTGAAGCCCTTTAAAAATGGCACCAGCGCCTGCGCAGTGGCGCGGACACCATTGCCAGGGATGGAGCAGCCGCCTCTGATGAGGTAGAAGAGGCGGCCACTCCGCCCCATCCAGTTAAATGAACCTCCGGGCAAAATATCGCGGGGGTTCAGCAGCAGCACATCCACGCCTGAAGGCCGAGGCAGATTTGCGCTGTCATGTCAAGAATGCTGATCCTCTGCCTGTGCACCCTGCGCTGGGGGTATCACGTCATTCGAGCTGTCCTGTGGAGTGGCATGTGGCTGAGAAGAACACAGCTACTGTTGCTCCTGGTGATATTAGTGTTGGTGTTGCTGCTCCTCCTGTTCCTCATCGGAGGTCTAGGGTAGAGCTGCATAAGCTACTCCCATGCTGCAGTGAAGGTTGACAGCAGAGAAATGCAGATCATGGTGAGTGAAGTCCAAGATAGCTGAAATTACTTGCAAAATGTTGAAAATCACCTATAAAGCAGTGAAAGCACACTTGCAGATGCCATCCTGTGAGTACAAGTCTTTCATTTAGGCAGGGAAGCAGCTATGCAGTTTCATTCTTTAAAGGCTTTTCAGCCTGTCAGTTTCACAGACAATGACTCCCCATGGAGCTCTTGCCTTGTTGATCCTGGTGAATTTCACACAGCTCAGGAAACCGGTGTGCTGGCGATTAAAGCCAGAATCCTGAGTTAAAGTCTGCACTAATTCACTCTTTACATGTTTAAATACGGCTTGACAGCTCCATGGTTGTTTCCTGCCTAGCTCAGAACTCACCCTGGTAAAAACTGGAAATGAACAGGATCTTGTCAGATTTTCAACACACCACCATGTTTTAGGGATTTAACCCTCCCACCCACACTAGCAGTTAAAATTCTGCCCAGTAACTCTGTTTCTCTCTCCACAGATGCTGGTGTTTCCAGCATTTTCTGCTTTTATTTCAGATTTCCAGCATCTGCCTTGTTTTGCTTTTCTGAAAAAAACTGAGCCTTGTTTCTTTTTCATGTTTTCCTGTTTCCCACCCCACCCCAACCAGCTTCCTTTAATTGGGAGACAAAGTGGATTTGATTGTGAATTTCTCTGTAATTGTGATCTGTACATATATCACTTGCATATTAGGCAAATATTTTCTATTCCTTCCATTTAAATTGGTAGTTGGTCATAAACGAAGAATGGACAAAAACCATCACAGCTGCAACATGTACATTTCAGCACCTGGCAGGTCTATGAGGTGCATTTTACACTATCTGGTTGCAAAGCCAATGACAGACACTGCTTTCCTTCTCCTGGGAATTTCCAACTACATTGACAGCAATATATTGTTTACAAAACTAGTATCCCTCATTGAGAGATTCTGTATTGTTATAAGGTTCAGATGACCTCTCCCCATTTATACAGTGGTCCCAGAAATGATTTTAAATTTTAGAGAAATGTAATATTAACTAGCAAAAGTACAAAATAAACATATAATGAAGGTACTCATCATTTTCCATGAGCGTGATACATTACCAAAATGATGCCGTTGAGCTATGCTAATTACATTTTCTAATACTAGGTACTCACTCTATTGAACAACACAGAGCGAGCAGGAAAAGCCTTCACATACTATTTGTCACTCCACCAGAATTGTTATTTTCAATAGGGGACAGCTAAGAGACCAGCAACTATGTATTTCCATCCAATAGTCACTAAAATGGTGTGCAAGAACTTGTATTGTCTCGTGACAGATATTCTCCCTCAATCTGACCTGAAAAGATGGGCAGAAACCAGCTGAGTTGCAAAATTGTTATCCAAACCCTTTGAAGATGAGGAATGCACAGGGATCATTCTCACAGCAGAATCAATGTGGAAGTGCTGCAGTGCTCCCACTGGCACGTACCTGCTAGCATATACAGAACTTTGTTGAAAACAGCTAGGGATCTATTATTTTGTTTTTCAACCTCTCCCTGCTGAGTTTTACAATAATACAAGAATGAAAAGAAGTTCACACGTCATAGTATGTACTACCACACCCTTCAATTTCCCAACAGTGTCCAATATCAAAAAATACAACTTTAACATTTAGAAACTTAGTTCATTGTTTTACAAACTACTTTACTTATAAATGAGGAAGAATCTCAACAATTTTTGAATTGCTAATACAATAGGAAACTTTCAACTCTGGCACCCAAGCTCAAGTCCCATCCAAATTGATAGTCTGAAAGACTACTCTTTTCACTGACTGCAAGAATGCTGCATTAAGGAAGTTTGACCAACCTCAACCCTGCTATTACTGGGTGTGGATCAACTGCACAAAGCTCTCACAATTCAGCATCTACTGGCACGGAATTGGTAATCACACTGACAGAAGCCATACGAATGGCTAATGTGGAAGATATAACATTATTGTAGTGCAGGATGCCTTTTGAAGTTGAATCTAAGGAGTGTCTCTTTACCTGTAAACAGCCTCTCCCATTCAACTTTTGAGAGTTCCTGTCTGATGGCATTGAAATTAGCCTTCTCCCAATTTAGGACTTCAACCTGAGGACCAGTCCTATCCTTTTCCATAACTATCTTGAAGCTAATAGAGTTATGGTCACTGGTCCCAAAGTGCTCGCTTTGCACTGCAGATGTCCCTTTATAATTGACCTGGAATCTCTCAATGCTGACACTGGATGGCATTGGTGCAAAGTCTTTCACTCTCCCTGAAAGGCATAGCAATTCAAATATCTTAATTTAAGTAATAGGATTCACAGTCAATGGCAGTAGAAAAATAGAATTTGTTGGGCGCAATTTGCTTTCACAGCAAGTATATTTTTGCTGGAAAATTCTACTGAGCCACCAGAAGAATTAAAATTGTGGGATTCACAACTAGAACACCATTCAGGATTAGATTCCACCTTCTAAAAATTATCCTCAACAATCTGTAAACATTATTGACAAGAATAAAGGATAAAGTAGAAATGCTAGTTCAAGACACCAGGGGCACGAGCATGGATTAAATGACTGAAACACATACATGTTCTATTGGTTGGAAAGAGCTCTTTCCTCACTTTACATGGAACCATCCAGAACGTAGGCACATGATGGAAATAATACTAGCTTAATTTTTCTCTCATAAAACAAAACTGGGCTATAACATTCACTGTAACTTTGAAAGAATGTCCAACACTACGTAGTAACTGCTGCTCAGGTTTGTGAGTAAAGAGGTTATCAATGTTGATGATGACAGCACATCTTACAGGCAAAATTCAAAGTAAAGATGACCACATTTGCTATTTATTTTTGTCCCAGGCATGTAGTTGAAGATTAACTCCTACAGAAAACATCACTTAATTTTTATTTCATGGTTGTTCTTTGTTTTCACAGTCCCCATATGTGATGTCTGATATGTAACCTAAAAGACCCTCTCACAAGTTACATTCTGAAATAATTTGAAACCAAGTGCAGCAATGTCTAGAAGATTAATCAAATGTCATGCTTGGTGACAATATGTTCCTATTGCTCACTCACTCATCACAAGCTCAAGCATATATTATAAAATAAATATAGAATGAACAAAGCCCATTGAACCCCTTGATTTCACTACTTCTGTTAACTCTGCATGAATTTCTACTACAGTGAATTCTTTCGAATTTATAGGATCTTACAATTAAATAACTAGCGACCAGAAGAGAAAACTTAGTAAAATTCCTTCCCAACTTGAGAAGCAATCAGGTGAAAACTTCCAGAATATCAATCTATCATCTAATTCAAACCATTTACATCCTTTCATGTAGTATATTTTAGATCTTAACAACCTTCTGTGTGAAATAATTCTTATTTCCCTTCGAGTTCTACTGCCAATTATTTTAAATCTATGACCTCTGGTCACTGACCCACTTTCCAGAGGGAACAGTTTCTCCCGACTTGCTCTGTTAAAACCCCTTATAATTTGAATACCTTTATTAGGCCTCCCCTTAACTTTCTCTGATCTAAAGACAGCTTCTCCAATCTCCCCACATAACTGAAGTCCCTCACCCTAGTATCATCGTGGCAAACCTCCCCTGTACCCTCTCATTCCTAAACTGTGTTCAAAATTGTACACAATACTTCAGCTGAGGCTTAACCAGAGATTTGCAAAGGTTTAGCATGACTTCCTTGTTTCTGTATTCAATGTCCTTTTTTACAACACCAAGTCCACAGGAACATAGGACTTAGGAGCAGTAGTCCTTTTTTTATTCTTTCATGGGCATCGCTGGCAAGGTCTCCATCCCTAATTGCCCCTGACAACTGAGTGGCTTGCTAGGGGGCTGTTAAGAGTTAACCACATTGCTGTGGGTCTGCAGTCACATGTAGGCCAGACCAGGTAAGGACAGCAGATTTCCTTCCCTAAAGGACATTAGTGAACCAGATGGATTTTTATGACAATCGATGGTAGTTTTCTGGCACCATTACTGAGACTAGCTTTCAACTCCAGATTATTAATTGATTGAATTTCAATTCCACCAACTGCCATGGTGGGATTTGAACCCCTGTCCACAGGGCATTAACCTGGGCCTCTGGATTACTAGTTCAGTGAACATTAGGTCATTTGGCCCTACGAGCCATTTGATAAGATCATGGATGATCTGGTTGTGATCTCAACTCCACTTTCCTATCTGCCCCTGCCCCCCCCATAACCCTTGACTTCCTTATCTATCAAAAATCTAACTCAGCCTTGAATAAATTCAATGAGCCTCCTCTGCTTTCTGGGGAAGAGAATTCAACAGACTAATGACCCACTGAGAAAGAAAAACTGTGGTCCCTAGTTCTACTCTCCCCCACCAGCGAAAACATCCACTTTATCAAGTCTCCTCAGGATCTTTTAAGTTTCAATAAGATCACTTCTCATTCTTCTAAATGCCAATGGGTATAGGCCCAACCTGATAACCTTTCTTCATAAGATAAGCCCTTCATCCCCGGAATGAGTCGAGTGAACCTTCTCTGAACAGCTTCTAACATAATTATACCCTTTATAAAATAAGGAGTCCAAAACTGTATATGGTACTCCAGACTTAGGCTCACCAAGGCCCTGCACAGATATAGTAAAACTTCCCTACTTTTATATTTGCTTCCCCTTGCAATAAACGCCAACATTTAATTTACTTTCCTTAAACACTTGCTGTATCTGCATACTAACTTTTTGTGATTCATATACCAGGACACCCTCTGTACCATCGAGTTCTGTAATCTCTCTCCATTTAAATAATATACTGCTTTTCTATTCTTCCTGCCAAAGAGGCACATTAAATTGCATATGCCTTATGTTTGACCATTTCACTGGTCTATGTCCTCCGGAAGTCTGCCTTTATCCTGCTCACCATCCACTAACTTCAAAACTGTATTCCCGATACCCAAGTCCAGATCATTTATATATAACAAGAAATGGAATGGTCCTAATACTGATCCCTGGGGACCCCATTGCATATTTCTCTCTGGTCAGAAAAACATCCATTCGCCAGTATCTCAGCCTCTTAACCCCTAGCCAATTACATATGCAAGTTACCACTGTCCCTTTACTACCATGTGTTTCTACTTTCCAAAAAGTCTGTTATTTGGTACCTTATCAAATACCCTATGGAAGTCCATCTATGCATCTACTGTACTGCCTTCATCAACCCTGATCTTGCACATTTATCAGGACTCATAAATCCAAACTTACTGAACTTTGTTCCACTAATGTACAACTCTTCCGATCTGCTCCTGGTACTCTACTTAAATGAACTGAATCAGTTCAATGCATCAACATGCCTGTGTTATGATTTAAAATTTCTACATGATGCCAGTCCATATCATACTTTGGGGACTGGCTCACTGTTGTGTTCCCAGTGGTCTACTTTTTCCAGTGATTGAAGAAATGTGTCTTGAAATTTAAGAAGAATCAAATTGTTTATACCATCCTGTGCCTCCCTCTCTTGCAGAAACTGATCTGGATAATGGGAGTGGGTTCTCTATGCATGCCGAGTACTTTTCAGGCTGCTTGGAACTTCAGAGAAAGCTAGAACAACATGTACAGCATTTATACACATCAGAGATAGCAGACCTTCTTAACAAGATGCAACATATGTTCTTTCATTCCTTGTGTGCTGAACTACAAAAAACCTTTGGTGACTATTTTAATCTCATATTTGGCCGGGATTTTATGAGTCCTGCGGTGCACCCGACAGCGGAACCGGAAGTTGGGTAATTGCTGCTACTGGCAGGTTTCCCATTTCCCATGTGATTTTATATGTAAATGAAATGTGTGGCAATGGGCACAGGGGACACGTTAGATTCGGCGGTGGGACAACCTTTCATTGGTGGAACCCGCCGTCACTGGGCCAAGCATCAAGGTCGCCACGGCTATAAAGCATTCTGTGCTTGCAGCCTCAAGCAGCAGAAGCCTTCCTGTCATGTAAGTGTCTGAATAGGAGCCTGAAAGCAAGCTTGAATTCAGTGCAAAATGTTTTTGTCTCCCTTTAGTTTTGGAATCCAGCATCAACTTTAGATCATGTACTTTATCTCTGCAGCCCCATTGAAGAAGCTGTCAGCGAGCAGCCAGCATCCCGCCCCAGGTTCAGTGGTGCCTCCCTACAGGTTCTCCTCCAGGCCCTCAGGAAAATGCGGGAAGTTCTATGCAGATGGAGTGCGAAGACCCTCAATCTTGACCAAGGCAGCCTGGATGGAGGTCGCAGAAGAGGTCTCGAACCGTGGGGTGATGCGCAGAACCTGGGTACAGTGTCGCAAATGCATCAATGACCTGCTCAGATTGGCAAGGGTAAGGGGTCTTGGCAAAGCTGCCCCGCTATTTGTCACCCTGGCTCCATCTCTTTAAGAAAGAGGGGAAACAAGGCATGTAAGATTACGTGAGCAGCCTTGGTGTCATAGACCAAATGATTTTGTACAAAGTACATGATTGGCATTGTTGATGTGCTTGGATGTGTCGTGCAAAAGCCATTCCTGAATAATTGATGTCGATGCATGTTTACAATAGTTGCGATTCTTAACAAAAGAATTCTCATTCCATCTGTACTGTCTCCTGCAGAACAAACGCATTCACAATAATCGCGAGCAGGCCAGGACAGGAGGAGGTGTACCAGACATGTGTGTTGACACCGGCTGAAGAGAAGGCTGCTCACATAGCGAGAGAGGAGGGTGCAGGGCCATATTAGATGGTGAGGCAGGATCCTCAAGGCTTAAGAATGAAGTGTCATCTTCAGTCTTGTAAACATCCATGTACA